>NC_137547.1:3081866-3742700 GCF_963082525.1 Nesoenas mayeri
TGAAATTGCAGGCAGTTTTTCTTCTTGCACCTCAAGACATTCCCTACTAACCCCTCTATATCCAATCATCAGGAACGGAAATCCCACTGGATGTATATAATCACGCAGTGAGCCACCAGCCACCAACACCCTACGTTTCTGACGCTATCACACGTTATCTCGGACAGCGCACGATGAGCAGTTGAGTCATTGCTCGTGGGCAGTCCAGAGCTCCTCCACATTCAGCACCTGCTCTGTGGCACACGCAGATACCAACAGCACCGCGTCAACACAAACACTGTCATTATGCCCATCAAATGACGGTGACCTGTTTCTAATCCAACACAAAAACCTGAGCCTCGGCTGGGGCTGTTTGACTCCCGCCTCATCACTATCATTAACTATTTCTCCTGTCTACCTATGCCGGAATATTAAATATCAACCCAGAAGGTTTTTTTTTTCCAGCTATCAAAGATTTTCTTTCCAACAACTTTATAACATAAAATTAAGAAGGAACAGTGTCATGTAGAAGATACACAACATGAAATCATATTAGCAAGCAACTACTACCATGGTAGCATTAATTTTTAAATGCAACAAAGAATCCATTTTAAAAAGGGAATAACCCGTGCTCTAGCCAACCAGAATCTTCCATATTCTAGATAATCAAAATCTGAGCTAGCATGGAATATCAGAGACTATACTACTGTGATACTCCAGTCTTGCAAAGAAAGACAAGCTGCGCAACAAAGCTCGGAGAAAAAAACCAGCTAACTGGTAAATGCCCAAATTTCATTCTAGAATTGAAAACTAGAAACGTCTGATCAATAGCAAAACCTGAGTTTGGACCACTCATTGTGTCGTGTATGATCACAGAACACCCCAGTTTTCACATGTCTTGTAAGTAGCAATAAATAAGAAAGCAGGTTGCTTTGTAAATTCGGCCCCATCAACAAATTATAGAGCAAAACAGGATGTTTATCTCCGCCAGCTTTTGAGGTTGAGTGGTGAGGAAGTAGGACAGAAAGCAAAAGCTAAGGGAACTATAAAGGAAATTCCTGAAAATTCAAGCTATACGAAAACTAACATATTGAATGGCAGTGCTAGAAAACGAAAATGCAGCAATACATGAAATAAGTTGGTATAAGTAACAATAGCAAAAATTATTTATATTGGGTTATCTATTGTAATAAAAGTTAAGCTGCAAACTTGTGAAACAACTGTTTCAATTACAGGTAGTTAAAAATACGGACAAAAATAAATTCTTTAAATACAAAGCAAACCCAAACACTTGCATTAAAAAGATCATGGGTCAATCCCAAATTGGACATGACTATATTTTTCCTTCTTAAAAACATGCAAATAACTTATCTCAGTGCCCCTGCCGAATCCCACCTCCTGGAGAGGCGCGAAGGCGGTGCCACAGAACCCACTGCACAGCCCGGCACCTGAGCGGCTTCTGCCACTAAAGTCACCTCTTGATGTGTGTCCCCAGTGCGGCTTGGACTCCTGAACCCCCAGCGTGCACACACATGGAACCTACAGCACAATAAATTATGGCAGGAACTCCCAGCTGTCCTGCGCTCACCCTCTCAGACACCAGACTCAAGGCACCTTTCGCTGTAGTTTGAGCACAGTGATAAAGCAGAAGTACAAGTTTCAAAACAAAGATGGCAGAAACCACAGAATCTAACAAAACAAAGAAAAACTTCATATGAAAGTACAGGCAACTGTACTTTGTACTCTGTGCAAACAATAACAGGGACTACTGTTTGTATTTTATTTTTCAGTAATATCTCATTTCCTTTCACCGTGCACAGAGCGCACTGAGCTGCATCAGGATGATCTTCCAACAGTAATTTCTATAAACACCGGCAGACATTTACCTCTTACCAGACATAGCATGCTGCAATAAAAAGTAAGGCAGGCACACAGGAGGATCAGCTACAAACTGAATTAGTAATAGCACTAGGAAAAAAAGCTGGTTATTTTTCATGCTGTAACATATACAACCATTCAGAAGTATCTGAAGCAGGAAGCACTTAATTCTGTTCTACAAGATACCATAGATGGGCTCTGCATACAGTTATGCTCCATTAGTAAAGAAAGCCCTGTGTAAATGTTGACAGCAAATCCTACCGGCTGTATGATCTGGGGGCTGTGTCTCTGCCCTGGCTCTGCTTTCACAAGCCCGGTGTTGCTCCTGCATACTGTAACTGCCGCACGATGTTGCATCACCGCGCGGTGTCTGCGGCAGCGCAGGGTGTGCCGTGAAGCGCCTACCTTGGCTCCAGCGGGCTCCGCTCCAACACCTGCACTGCCATGCACCTCCACGTTCAAAGGCTTTTCTGCGATAACTCTTCCAATTCAAATTCCAGACCCGTTTTACACTCAATATTTTTTCCTGTATAACTAAACAGCACTAGGGAGCAGAGCACCAAAATAACCGGAGTTGATCAAGGAGGATCTGGCCTATAAAAGAGACTCATCACCACACAGAAAGCAGCTCTGTAGGAGGCAGCGGCACAGGATTACATATGCTGCCTATTTTTATAAAGATCTCTCCATCTTGTGCATTGCTTGGGTTCGTACGTATTTCCACCTCAAATAATGATTTATTCTTTGCTCGGTGTTCCTGGAAGCAGCGCTGCTGACAGCGCAGCCCTGTGAAGAATGGCAACCTGACCTGCGGAGGGTGAGAGAACACGGAGGGAGGGCCCAGAGAGCTGAGATTCCAGGGTACAGATCCCGAGGTATGTCAGACACGAAACCTGCACATCAGCACATTCAGCACCGCACGGCATGGAGCGGTGACACCGCAGGCCTCCCTTTGAACCCACCAGAAACTGCTCATTTTTCAGAACTTCTCATACTAACCTACACAGAATCTTTATCACGCACACATAATGCAAAGAGAATAAAACGCACAACATTTTAAATTCAGACCATCAACAAATTATAAAGCAAAATAGGATGTTTAAAAATTGACATTCCTACATATTGGAAGTAATATTTTCCTTCTATGGATACCTAATTCAAAAGGAAGCCTAGGGAAATCTAAAATGGGACATAGGCTTTTGTATTTTGTTGATATGTAGAAAATAAGAGCACTGGAATTATTTGCATTGTAATCAATATACAATCTTAGTAAAAGAAGTGCGAAAACACAGTGGCATTTTCACAGTTCTGATGGTTCCAAACTTTCAGTACTTAATTTCTTTCAGTTCTCATCTTCTAATGTCTTTTATTTCTAGCATCCACACTTTGAAGTACATGTGCCTCCATTCAAACCCATACGGTTAAGTGACTTCATTTCTAGCCACTCATCAGTTCTGAATCAACTATTCCTGTAGTTTCTATAGTATTGTTGCACAAGCATTCAACTGCCACTATTACAAATATTTTTTTTTCTGAATTGTTATTAGAATGTAACTCAAATTCTCAAATTTGGCTACTGACAAGTCTACCATGGCCGCACTCCCGCACAGAGCAACGGCACTGGTGCTTTCCAGGAAAACATCGCTTTGAAAATGTGGCTTTATCTCACAAATACGAGCAGTTTTCCAGCAAGTATTATCAACCTGAGGCAGAGCAAACAGAAAGGAGTTGAACTGCTGACTCCACAGACCACCATGTTACACGAACAACTGAGCATTCTTTGAAACCTTGGGGAAAAAAAAGGTTAGTGGTCTGTAACACGGGAGACCTGGATTTGGTTCCTGCTCGGTCACAAGTCTCTGAGTCACCACAGACAAGCACTTCCCTGCCTTTTGCAGGTTTTAAAATACCATCGGTAGCTGTGAGTCTCAGACATTAATGCAAAAGGGAAGGAATTAACTTGATAAGGACACCAAATTAACTCTGTGGACCCTATTCAAATTTACTTCAGGTTCGTAATAACTAAATATCATTATCCACTAAAAGACACTCTATTAAATTATTTAACATCTTGGTTTTTACAGTCAGCAATAGTCTTCAATCCCTGTTTACTTCCCAGCCCCTGCTCACATACGGTAACTGCCCTCTGTTCATTCCAGTGGATATCAAAGACACAAATTAGGCAACACCCTTCTCACTAATTCTGTTGTATCTAATCTGAAGGTCTCCTTCTGAGACAACAACTCCATACTGACATTTTGTGGAAAGCAAATAAAGGAAGCTTTCTTTGAGGGACCCTTGTATTGCCAAAAGAATTCTCTCAGATTTCTCTGTGCAGATTCGACTCCCCAGCTTTTGAAGCAAGTGATTACAATGCGGCAGAAAAAGAGCTCCTGGGCAAGAGAATGATATTTTATTGCCATTAAATTCTGATCAGGTATGTCTCAAATACTAAGTAAAACGCACTCACTATGTCACTTATTTGTGTTGCTTAGGAAGTGCTTCATGGCATACAAAATTAAAACTCAACCATTTTCGCTCTGAAGTCAGGCCTGAGTCTGCATCAGAAAACAGAACACAATGTATTAGAAATGGTTTAGAAATGAGAGAAGATGTATCTTCCTGCTACTTCACACTTTCTTGATCAGCACTTTCTAAATTCAACATCTATCACTGCGTCCTTCTCTGCAAAATATTGTCCTATCTTCTGTTACGTGCTTAAATCAAAACTTGAGTCTATGTTGTGGTGCTGAATCTTGAACATCAAATCCTAACAATGAACAGCTATCTAGAGCAAAACTGTAAACCTCCAGTACTTTTTAGCCTTTCTCTTTTACAGGAATGTTACAAAAAGATATGAGGTTGGAAGATCTAGCATTCAAAAATTAGGAAATAAAAAATTTCAAGTTTCACAGGCAACCCTAAGTCTACTTCTTCATAACCATATTAAGGAACGGCCTTCATGAAATGATCTTTTTCCCCACACTCACCTCCTTTAGTAGTTGAGCACCTGTACATCCATGGAAGAATTACGATTGCACAAGGAACAACTTTTCCTTAAATGGAACACCTGATTTTAAAGTAAAGCTCTTTAGGGTAGCAGCTGATTTTAATTCACGTAAAAATGCTCTTAAAATTCCTGCTTTACAGGTGCTGTTTTAGAAGAATCTCCATCTCAACTTCTGTTACGGAATGCACACTTTTTATTTGTAAAATCTCCTTTCTAATGACTATACTTGACCTAGCAAAAAGCCAGACTAAAATTTAATAGTACACCATCAACACCTGCCAGCCAATTTATTCCCTAGCCACACCTGTGCAACCAGTCTTCAAAATTACATCCTTAATGGACTTGCATAATCACACAGATATCGGCCATGGAGAGATGAACCCCACACAAATTAACTCGCAACCGCCTTGACACCTCCATGCACAAAAAAGGGGGAAAAATCCCTGTGAATGAGTCATTTTGTGACTCTAATGCTTTTATGTACATATTACACATATATAGTTCAAAACAAAGTCATTCGGATATCAAAATATTAGTTGAGCAGAGCATTTTGACAGCTTTTACAAGAAGACAAAGGCACAGCCACATAAGAAGGAAAGATATAAGACTTATGGCTCATATATAGGCAAAAGTGAACAAGTTGATCTGAATTTAAAAACTAGTCCGAGTTAAACATGAGAAGCTTGTCTTGTACAGCTTCAAGTAGGGTTATACATGTGTCAACACACAAACACATATCAAAATATGTTTCAAATATGATTAACATTAGGTTAACTTAATAGGATTAATATATCTGCTCATAAGACTGTAGTAAATTCTGAGTCCTATCAAAAAATTGTCAGGAAGTATGAAATTTAAAAAAAAAAAATAATCACAGAGTCCATTTTCACAGATCTGAGGACAGGATTCAGGTTTTGGTGCTAAGCTGATACAGAGAGGTACAGTCATTAGTTTTCAAAGAGAAGTTGCAACATTGCATGGTTTAGGGTTCTTAACTACTTTAATAGCACTTTTAAGAACCGGCTAGTTACAGGATTTTTAATGAGCTTTCAGATCCCATTGCAAACAGCTGAGGAAAATGGTTCATCTGTAGCACAAAGCACGGCCTAGCAGACAGAGGCTCCAGGACTCCAGTCACACACACGGTGCCCGTGCAATCCCACCATTTCTACAGCTACCAACAGCAACCTGCCACCAAACGCACGAGTCCTCCTTCTCTCTCAGGTCACGGACTCAGCCAGATCAGCCTCGCACAACTATTACATGCGAGTGCCCACAGCAGAAGACACCAAACACAGCGGGCACCACAGGACGAGCCCGTTCTGCCCCAGCAGTTACAGCGGTGACATCTGCAGCGAGCTGCTCTGGAAACCGGGCAGTAGTTACCCAGGTGGTGAGTTTTCAACTAAGCTCGGGGTTAAAACTGGCCCGTTTCACATTCAGGGTGGTCATAGCAATGCTGTGAGTTACCACTGAGCAGAAACTCTTTACCTGCTGCAGAACTACAGCTCCTGCAGTCCTACAGCTTCTACTATTCTTTCCCAAAACCAATGTGTTAACAGCAACTAACCACATACTTTAGAACTAACGCAGACTTCTAGAAAAATCATAGGAAAAATGTAACTTTGAAAACCCACTTCAAACTAGTAGCTACACCACATTTCAGTATAAAGCAACGTGTACTAAGACTTATAAAACAGAACTTAGAAACCTCATGTTTGAGTTGTCATCCCCTTGCAAGAAACAGAAAACACAGAACCCTCGCTCAGGAAAGATCTCTAGTAGAGAATAAACAGAAAACACAAAGATAAGCCTTTTAATACACCTAAATTTTTAAGCTCTAGCAATATTTACGTAAAGGAATTTATTTCCAAGCTTCCCTTCCTCTAATTTAACACTAAATTGTTTTAAAATGCTCCTACTCCAGTTAAAGCCTTTTCAGCCTTTTGACAACCTGTACATTAGCAAAATTTAACATACAATTTTCCTTCATATATAGTTTTCATTTGACATATTTCATCTGAACACATATTTGAAAAGAACTCTTTAAAAGCGTGGCATTCTAAATGCTCCTCCTTGACAGCATTCAAAGAAACAAACACTGAGAAGCCACCGTGGTCTTTCTCAAAGACTAAATGAATTTTTGCTCGATTTAGCACTACATGCAAGAACTGCAGGAAATAACTTTAAAATATTAACTTAAAGACATCATGCCACACAAACCAAAGTTCAAAGAACTGCTGCTTCACTTTACAGGAGCTGATGAGTAATTCTTTAGGCAGCAGAAGTTATCACTACGCTCTCCTTATTTTAATTCATGTTTCAGCAATGTCATCAACTGTTACAAGAAAAGATACAAACCTGTTTCTAGATAAGGCAAACAAAAAAGGAAATGGTCAACAACAATGGCCTGTAGATGAATTTGTTGCTCTTTTAAAACTGATTTCACTGTACGAATATATCCACAGTAAGCTATAAAAATGCATTTCCACATGGAAAAGGACAAATACCATAATAATATTTTCCTTCCCCACTGAAAACGCCGCCAACCTCAGGTTCCGTATGCAGTTTCTACAAGGAGAAACAAGCCAAAATCAGAAGTGCACCATTTGGTTAACTATCATTATCTAGCACTTTATCTGATTAAAGTACTGCAGGATTAGTAACCAAATCTCTCATTACTCCTGTGATAACACAAAGAATCACCCTTTTATAGATTGACTCAAACAGGCTATATTGAAAAATATATTTAAAACTATATTTAAAGTAGTTGTCCTGGACATTACAGAAACATAGTGTGCAGTCTGGATTAGAACTATAAAGCATACACATATATGAAGTGTGGCATAAAACAGAAGAGTACTAATGGGGCATTAATCTTTACCTAGTAAACAGCTAAACACACTATGGCATGGTATAAAACAACTCCAGGTCAATGACTTGGGAAGATTTTTGTTGCATACAGTTAAGCACTAACAGGAAAAATGGAGGGAAATCTGCAGTGACATCTCACAGTAACACCACCATATTTACAAGTATTTCTCCATTTCTAGCTCATGATGTGATACTGTCCACAGAAAACATTACACCCAAATTGCATTTTACCGTGACATGGTACATTTAAGACAAGAACAGTACATACACTTTGAAAAAGAATAAACTGCCTACAACGAATTCTCTTATTAATGAAACAAAACATCTTATTAAGATGTTTCTACCTGTGGTGTATTTCTGTTAGAGTCAAAATGGTTTTACAGCTGACTATTTCATTCCCAACTAATTTTCACTTAATGCTGATTTTCCTTCAAAAATCAAAGCAAAGGAAAAAAAAAAGTAAAATCAAACTCCTGCATTTATGATATTTGTGACGTTTTAGACTGTAAACTTCAGAGAAGGGATCCTAAGGTTTGGGCCCTCTGTGATGGCTGAGATGAGCCAGGCTTGCCAGTGTGTCACTGCAGCAGGTGGCACTTGGCAGCACCGCCGAGGGCTCAGGTAACTACAGTCAGCAGCTGCAAACACAGTTTTCACTTGGGCTTTCTGCAGAGTGGGTGCACGCATCAGAACTGAGTTCCTTATTCCTTATAAGGAACCGAGTTCCTTATTCCACAGGAATTTCAGACACCACGGATTTACCTTGACTATTCTGCTTCAGCTTAGCTCCTTGAAATGCAGCAACCATTAAAGCAAGACACGCCGATGATCTGTTTGGCAAAACTCAGTCCAGCTTTTAAAACTGACGGTTACAAGACTTCAAACACTGTTACAAGCAGAAAAATAAAGCAAAGGGATTCTAACTTATCAGAACATCATGCTTCTCATAAGAGTTGCACGTGTTGTTTTCCATAATGTTTCACGCGAAGATAAGCATTCATAGAACTGTTTTCAGACCTAAAATTGTTGCTTCTTGCGTGCACATGCCCAGGCTCGCCCCTCCTCCCTATTGGAGGCAGGTGTCTTTGGACATTTGAGCAGTATCTCTTTCTCAATTCACACCAAGCAGACAGCAGCAACTACACTCAAACCTAAGTATGGAAAGTACTTGCGTTATTTAAAATACTTGCTCTCCTTACCTCACACCTACTTAGCCAGAACCACTGAATTTCTGAGCTAACTCCTCCAGTACAGTCGAATTAGACTATCGCATTAAAACTTCACCAACAGAAATTATGAGTTAATGGACAAGATACTTGGTCATAGCATGCACTTTCAAGACATAAATGCTGACCATTTCATCTGTTTCAGAATTCTTGGGTCACAACAGATTTCTAACACTACACCACTGATGGATGACTCTTATCCTTGTGCCTTCCTGTATAATTTTTCACTTCTGTGAAAAGTGCTAAAGCTATTTCAGAATATTAGTTTCCATTGAAGTTAATGCAGTTATCATTTCTAGCACTCAATTTTTACACCAACGTTACAGTGTAAAACAAACAACAGAAGTGGAACTAATCGATTTATTCTTCAGATTCCTCAAAGTTATTTTCTACAACAGATGACTAGTCCTGAGATCCAAGTTTTATCCTAAAAGCCTCTGTATTAGTCCACCTGTATTCTAACACCTCAAATCTTCTCGAAGAGCAGCTTGAATAACTGAGGTTGAGCCGAGTCCTTTCTGCTTTGCTTGCCCTCTGGAATGCACCGTGCTCGCCCCAGAGTTCAGAAGGGAGATAAGCAGACAACTGAAACTATGTCCCACGTGTGGAATATCCCTCGTCCTTCAGGACCTGCTCCAATTAGCTACGAGCTTCCTCACATCCACTCATCTACCACGTTCAGAAAATCGAGTCACTTTATTTAGTACTTATTAGTATATGTGAACTGCTTATTAGAGGGAAAAGGCAGTTATTCAGCTCGACTGGTTGAAACAGAGACTGAGGAGAAAATATTCTATGTTTATGGTTACAAATAAAATGCGAGCTTAGAATAAAAGCACCGCCAGTTCACCACCGGAAAATAAACTTGGTTCTCCTGATAAACACTTAGGAGGCTTTGCCTTTCACTACAAACGCTATTGTTTAAACCCGTGGAGACGGGGAAGGCACGAAGGTCTCCGGGCTTTTAATTCTGCAGGGAACCCGCAGGATGAGCAAGAATCCCCCGCTCTTTGCTCTGACCGGATTAGAGCCGGCCAGCAGCGGCCTTCCCAGGGCATGTCACACACGGCCGACCCATTTACAACCTGTTTCCCGGGGCCGGGCCCGCTGCTGCAGCCGCCCCTCCCGCTGACCTTCTCCGGGCCCCGCTTCGCAGCACAAAGCGCCCGGCGCGGCCCGGCCCGAGCCCCACAAAGGGGCAGCCCCGCGGCGGGGCCTCCGCAGCAGCCGGGCCGGGCCGGGCCGGGCCGCGCCTCAGCCCGCCGCACAATAGCCCGGCCGCAGCGCTCGGAGCCGCCGCGGGGCCGCTTCCCTCCGCCCCTGGGGACGCGCAGGCCCGGCCGCGGAGGCGCAGGCCCCGCCGCGCCTCGCTCCTCAGGCCCGGCGGCGGCGCGGGGCCCGAGCGCCAGCAGGAAACCGGGCTAGGCCGCGCCGGGGCCTTGTCCCCGCTCTCCTCCGCGGCCCCGCGCCGGAGCCGGGCGGGGAGCCGGCCCCTCGGCGGCCGCTCGGCCTCCCCCCCCGCGGCGCGCTTACCTGCGGGCGCTGTGCCGGGCGGGACCCCGCTGAGGCGGCCTGGCTGCCCCGATCGCGCTGCGGCCCGACTGGCTGCGCCGCTCCCGCCGACACGCTCAGAGCCCGGCCCGGCCGCGCGCCGCCCGCCCGCCCGCCTCGCGCCGCCGCCGAGACGCCGCCGCGGGGCCGCGCCCGAGCAGCCCTGCCCGCCACGCGCGCTCCCGACGCGCGCGGCCGACAGCGCGCACGCGCACCCGGGCGGCGGCGCGCGGGCCGGGCTGCCCCGCCGGGGAACAAAGGGCGCGGGGACCCCGCGGAACCCGCCGCGCCCCGGACCCCCCGCGATCCCGAACGGGCCCGGGACGGCACCGGCAGGCAGCGAGCCCGCGGCACAGGCCGCAGCGCCGGCCCCTCGGCAAGGGGGCTCGTCTGCACACCCAGAGAGCCCCCGAAGTGGCCGTGCAGGGGCGTTCTGGTGACTTCAGGGACTGCACGGGAGGTTGCATTTAAATGTGAGAAGAAACTTGTTGGGGTGAGGGTGTCAGAGCCTGGCCCAGGCTGCCCAGGGGGTTGTGGAGTCTCCTTCTGTGCAGACATTCCAACCCGCCTGGACACCTTCCTGTGTAACCTCATCTGGGTGTTCCTGCTCCATGGGGGGATTGCACTGGATCAGCTTTCCAGGGCCCTGACACTCTGGGGTTCTAGGGTTCAGTGCTGCCCACAACCCAGACCCCTCCTGTAGTCAGGCCCGACACCCACCGTAACTTCCAGCCCACAAAGTCTATGAACACCGTGCTCACATGTGTTTGTCGGAGCAGACCTTGTGCATCTACTAAAGCAATTCAGAGGTTTGCCAGAGGACAGCCACTGTTGAGTTTGTTTTCAGTAAAATATTTTAAAAATATGTATTTGCTCTCTTATTTTGATTTTTGAATGACTGAAGCGTTTTCTTGGCTAGTTTAATTGGTTATCCAGATGGTTCTCAATATCCTCCTCCTTCCTTTTGATGACCAGAAAGCACTTCATTTTGTACAGCAATTTATGTTGAATCTGCCAAGGCTGCTCTTATTCAGAGATTTTTTGGGGCTTAATTTTAAGGCAGTTCCTCAAAAATACAGCACTGTACAATATGTACCAAACCCACTGTTTAAGAATCATTGCAGGTATAGATAATATCAATTATTTATTGTCAAAGGATGCCAACTATAGGAGCGTAACTTCTCAGCACGTCATTTTTCCCTGTGCATCCCTTAGCTGTGAAGTGGTTATTGAGCCATTTCCTTTAAGTATTAATAAGGGGTGATGCATGTGGCAATGATCACAAACCCACAGTTGGGTTGGTTTACTGAATCCTTAAGGAAATACATGATGATTAAGTAAAGCATTATTTATGTTGCAGTTAGGAAGGACACTACCCTGAAGCAATGTGTTATCCATATTAGGGGGTGTTTTCCACCTTTGGTTTTAGAATCACAGCATCATTTTGGTTGGAAGAGACCCTCAGGATCAGCGAGTCCAACCATAACGTAACCTAAGTCTGGCACTAAACCATGTCCCTAAGAACCTCATCTAAAATTTAATACAGAGCAGGGCCCATCATTTGGTGTATTTTTAAACACACAGAAGTCTATTCAGTAATGGAAACTTCAGAAGAGGTTCCTCCTATAGATGAGAACAGCTTCTCTCATAGCAGCATTAGTATTTTTAGATACGAGAACCAGAACGCTTATCAGTTCCACTAGTCTGGTTTCTTACAGAGTGTCTCTGTGGTTAAGGCTTTGATCCGGCAAACGCCAACTTTTTGCTAAAAAAAGGCGAGCTGGCAGCCTCGCGGTCCCGTAATCAGATCAACGCGCCACTCGTTGGTCAGCGTTGCTGAGCATTCTCCTTTCAGCAAACAGAAGCTAGCTCTTTCAGTGAAAGGACTGAAGCCTTCCCTCAGCAGGACCACTCGTCTCCATTTTCCTCAACAAGCCAGCACGACACTTCACCAGAAGGTTACAGGAACGTCAGTGTCTTTGAGACCCATCGGCCCTTGCAGCTGGGGTGACGTTCGCCCAAAGCTCCAAACAGGCTGGGACAAGGTGACCTTTGAAGGCCCCTTCCAACCCAACCCGTTCTGTGGAGCTTGGCGGGGGGCTGATGAAATAGACCCCGCAGAAGGTCACACGTGGGTGAAAAGGTCTCTTCGGAGGTATCTAATCCATCCTCCAGCCCCGAGGGAGAACCAGCATTGCCTTCATTATTCCTGGCACACAGTTGTCCAAACAGCTCGTAAAAATCCTCCTGCAGGAGAAACCTCTGAAACCTACTCTAGTGTTTTTCCTCTCCGTTACTTCATTTCTCCCCGTTTCTCTCCTCCAGCTTCATCTCCCACTGTAATTTTAGCCCATTCTTGAAACACTCCAGTGAATACGGAAACATTTTTTTCCCTTCTCTGTTTTTGAAGACTTTAGTCTTCAGTAAATTACGTCAGTTCCTTTCCATCACCAGTGCAAGGCCTCTGATCACTCTTCTGTGGCTGCATACTCTGCCACTGGCTCCTTTTATTCTTTTTTACTCTAGTTCTGGGAACTGGACACGACACTCCAACCCAGGCCCTTTTAATGCTGATTAATAAAGGCTGACTCTATGGGGATGCCAGTAAATTAGCAGTATCAGTCAATATAATAACAGCAAACTGAAGTTAGTTCATTTTAATATCAACTTTTACTAATTATTAATTTACCGACATTACTTTTGAATGCATTGCTTAGGAGGAAAAGTACCTACCGTCATGGAAGTGGATAATACCACTGTGGTTGATAAAGTGTTGTATGTATGTAGGTCTGTAGTTTAATGGGGCTGCTGAGTTTCCTTACTAGACAGTAATGTCTGTAAGTCCTCAGTTTCATATTTAGATGTAATAAAATATGTTTTTCTCCTCTAAACTTCAGACGGTATTCTCATTCTTAAAAGTGCTAATGTTTCGTGTTCATTTAGGTATAAACTAGCTCACACTGAGTTGCTGTAATATTTTACAAAGTTCAGATATAATATTATAGCATACATGAGATTTGAAGCAAAAAGTCATCAGTGATGTTTGATAAGTTTCTGTCCGGCACATCCTTTGTTTCAAGAATGGCGAGTGCTGGCAACACATGGCGGCGTTCCCTTTGGGGGCGGAAATGCGGTTACCAATGGCTGAACGGGACACTGCAGGTTTGGGGCTGGATTCTGGGGCAGAAACGCCGTTTCTGGTCATTCCCAGGAACTGGCAGCTCAGTGCCTGAGCAAAGAACCAAACATAAACTCACGTCTAAGCTCGGCCTGTCCATAACAACCCTGAGTCCAGCAAAAACACACTGCTCAGGTGAACTTTCTGCTTACAGCATTTTACAGTCTCGAAAAGTAATAAAGAATTAAATTTTACCCAGTTTTGAGTGTCCACTAACCACTTTTTTGTATTGAAATGAGAACATTACGCCCTTACGAAAAATGAGTACCTAGTGTCCAACAAAACATACTTATTTTGAGACTCGTATAAATGAAGTACCTGGAGATAACACAGGATGCCAGTTCCACACTAGTGATTACACAGATTACAAAAGGATATCTAAAATAGTTGTTCCTCAAAGTACTAAATACAGTACGACTTTACAAGGAAAAAGCTTTTCCTCACATGCAAAATGATACATTCTATCACAAAAATACAAATTCCAATATTTGTAACCTTATTTTTTCTAGCTACTTAATACTGTCTCCATATGTATTAGCACTGTTGGGTGCATTGCTAATGGTTTTTGCCACCCACAATTCCCCAGTGTCACAGAAAGGAAAATGACAAACTTTGAAAGTTTGTCTCAAACATCCAGGAGGACTCTTAAATACAATGATACTGATTAAGATGGGAGATCGGTTGCTGATCTCTCCCGATCTCTTCATCCTTTTTTTGTATTTATATTCTTCACTGCTAAACATCTCTGTTCCCAAACAGTTTATTTAGGGACTTCCTGACAGGAAAAAGTAAAAGAATAGCTCAGCTACTGCAAGCAGTTCATTAAAAGAGAATCTTATGTTTTCAGGTGAACATTGACGGCTGTTTCATGTGTTCGGACAATGCACTTTGTATACACACAAAGTTCTGAGCTAAGAACAGCTCCACAAGAAAGCAATTTGGGAATACACTGAAGACCTCCTCATATAGACTGTTGGACTAAAGCTAGGACGTCAAAAAGCAACGAGGTTGTCTGAAATACGTGTGCTATCCCACGCTTAACCTGCAAGGCCTCACACATGTACCAGACTGCTGGTATATCAATTTTATTGATAAATACATGACAAAAGGCTTGAGGATTTTTTTTTTTTCCTCTAACATCTACAACATTCAAGTGATTCCCTGAAATTCAGACTTATACTAAAACAAATGCACAAACAAACCCTTCAAAAAGAAAAGCTAAAGTTTCGGAAGGCAAATAAATAGAATCCAAAGCTTAATATTCAAAATAATAAATATTTCATTTTTAAGCTAATGTTACATTAGGCTGGTTGGATTTGATGACCCTGATGTACCAGCCGACTTCATTGGATGTTCTCATAGAACCCATATGTCTATTATTAATTATGGTGCAGCTATGTACTGAGACTTCAAAGATGTAAAAGACATCAGCCTGATATTTTTTCAGGCTGATATTCTGTATTTAATAATTACGATAATTGACTAATTTAACTGATCTCGGTTATTTTATAAAGAGACATTTTCTATTTTTGCTTTTGTTTGAACTTGATGCATTTGATTTATTTACCACCTATGTCTTTTGTCAAGATTTATAAGAAGCGGAAATTGAAAGAAGAGGCGGGAGACGGGTTTAATTCAAAAACCAGCAAGAGAACAGGGGTTTTAGTTTAGCAATGCACACAAACAAAAATAATCTTTTCAACGTGAAAAAGATACTAAATTATTTTTAAAAGTTATTCTGGGTGGGAAAAGGTGCCTTGTTACCCTTTAAATCATAAAAATATACTAAAGTATATTACAGAACCATTTCCAGAGGTAGAGATTGTAGGCAATAGGAGATCTTTTAACTCTTCAGGAGGACTGTATGAGTTAATACAACACTTGCCTTCTTCCCCAGCCTTAAAATGAATTAAACTCTCCCGAATCATTCAGTTCTTACCATGTAAACATGCAGCCTTCATTTAACTGCTTCTCAGTCAAAAATTAGATGTCAAATTACATGACATTCGAAACGGTATAACGTCGGAAAAATTCTGTGCACACACAGCACATGACAGCAGAAATAACTTCATAACTACTTGGCAATTCAGTAAGTCGATTACAAGACAAAAAACTGATTTTAAAATAGTGTGAAACGTAGGCAATAACTTCTCCAGTTTTGAAATTCACATGCCCGTGAGGTTGGACGTGACAAGAAGGCACTTGTGAGGGTTTTCTTTTGGCAAGGTTGTGCGTGGGTGGGAGAAATGAGTCTTACAGCAGGCCCTGAAGAGCAACCTAGGACAGTCCTAGGTAATTAGAAACAATATCAAGTAACAGGTCATCCATTAGATAGTTGTGGGGGTTTTGTGGGGTTCGGTTGGTTGATGGGTTGTTTTTTAAGTGAGAGACTATTACCAGATCTGATTTAGTTTGACAGATAACCTGTGTACTCAAATAATCAGATGCCAGCTAAAGCCTAAATGGTTTCAAACCAACCTCAACATGTCTTTGGTTTGACACAGAAACAAACTGCAAACAGCCTGTGCAGCTGGCACAAATAACTTAGTTTTCCATACAAACACAGTCCCACAACAAGTGATTCCTATCTAAATTCTTACAGCTCATTACTCATGGTTCAGGCAAACAGCCAATATTTTGAGCCTTCCTAAAATGTTTCAATCAGGAAGAGCCTTGTGTAGGATTTAGGTACATCTTTGGCATAAGCCTATTTGTTTACAAAGTAGTTGCCTTGAACATACTGGAGGGAAAAGGAGAGCGGCATCACTTTCCTTGCTTACAGATTGCTTTAGTGCTGTTGTGAGGCGCCGCCGGGAGAGGCTCACGGCTGCTCTTCGGGTTTTGTGACCTGCAAACACACACTAATCCCCTTTCCTAGACTCGGGACCAGTCTCCCGAGGCACACGATGGGCACCTTGCTCAGACCCTGCCGCGTCTCCCAGGACACACGACTGTTCCCTTGCTCCCTTTACTGTGCGACTGAGCACAGGCACAAGCGTTTGCCAGAAGAAGAGCGTTTTGAGACACCTCCAAAGAAAAGGGTCATGCTTCCATGCTTTTTTGTTTCCCTCTCTTCTTCCTCTATCCGTACAAACAGGAACAAAAAGTCTCCTGCTTTTCATTTTCTGCATGGATCAGTAAGAATGAGAGCGCTACTGTGGGGAAGCTTGGACAAAGCAGCGAGGTTTGCATTCAGCTTTAAATTAAGGGTGATTGGGGAGTTTTGATTTTTCCTCTTGTAATTTTTCAGTGGAGTTCTGGTGATCACCAAGACATGAGTTCAGCAAGATCATATAGTACAGTGAGGCCCCACTTGATTCACATTCCTACTTATGTTCAAAATGCATTCAAAAATCATTATCATCACCGAGCAAGTCTCGTCACCAGAAATACATCAGCAAATCACACACTGCCTAAATATAACCTCTTACATGAGCTGTTCTGGAAACAGTAAAATTAAGGCTATTTATTATCAGGTATCCTTTGCCATGCACCATTCCTGTTAATTTTACCAGGAGCCATGAGGATTATAGAGCTGGAGGGGGCGCCTCGCTGGAGAAGACACAGAGAAATCTGATTACATGCGTTATCCCTGACACTTCTGATTTACCAGAGCCAAGGGGAAATCGCAGAAGACAACACCCTGGTTTCCACACCTGAGCACAGACAAAGCTTGAGGCACCGGGATGTTCTGTGATACGAACGCGTATTTGTATTGCACACGTCTATTTTCTTTCCTATTGTAACATCACTGAGCATCGCAGCCCTGGTGCTCGCAGCCGTCCCCACACGAGAGCTGTGGGACTGTGCAGGGAGGTCATTGCAGCACTGCCACCCCCACGAGAGAAAAATGGCATTAAAGCACAGCCTGCTTTGCAACAGGAAAATTCAAAGAATGTGATATGACAAGAACAGGTTGGCCATCCCAGTTAGCGTGGTGACACTGTCCATCAATAACGTCACATAATTTTCTCTATTAAAGATGTTAGGTTTTTAATTTGTGTTATTTTTGTGAGGTTGGGGTTTTTTGTTTCATTTACCATTTCTTGGTTGTGAGGAGATGACTACTCTCTTGCTAAGGTGAAACACTGTCTTTTTAAAAAGTTATTAGACTTGATTCATTAAAGATTAAGCACATACACCAAAGTAAGCCCTGAATTAAATATACAGTCTCTTAGGTAGTTATAAATAAATCCATCCTTGTTTTGATTATTTTGTGCATTTACTTCAAATGCAAAGCTCTTGGGAAGATCACACATTTACAGAGCTGCCGGAGAGAAAATTTATAGCTTGTCAGCTGCATGAAGATATCGTCTTCCACAGTATTTTTGGGTGACATGGTAACAACACTCAGTAAGATGTTAAACAGAAATCCTCTGCAAGCCGTGCCTGCGTTAACTGTGATACTGCTTGAAAGTTGATTTATTTCTAAACGAAAGCAAGTGAGCACATCATTGGAACACCTGCACGGTGAAATGCGCACCCTTTCTCGGGATTCTGGAGCAAATCCTGGCCCGGCTGGCGCAGCGGGATGAGGAGAAGCCTTGCAGCGGGTGTCCTCACTGCGGGATTCCAGCCAGCACACCCCAGGGAGGCACTTTGAGATGCTATAAAATACCACAGCCCTGTCTGCCTTAGATATGGACCAGGGAAACATTGGCAGGGAAAATTTAATGAAATATAACAAGGGCAAGTGTAGAGTCTTGAATCTGGGCAGGAACAACCCCAGGTTCCAGTGTAAGTCGGGGAATGACCTATTAGAGAGCAGTGTAGGGGGAAGGGACCTGGGGGTCCTGGGGACAGCAGGGTGACCATGAGCCAGCACTGGGCCCTTGTGGCCAGGAAGCCAATGGGACCTGGGGTGGGTTAGAAGGGGGTGGTCAGTAGGTCAGAGAGGTTCTCCTGCCCCTCTGCTCTGCCCTGGGGAGACCACACCTGGAATCTTGTGTCCAGTTGTGGCCCCTCAGTTCCAGCAGGACAGGGAACTGCTGCAGAGAGTCCAGCGCAGCCACCAAGATGCTGCAGGGAGTGGAGCATCTCCCGTGTGAGGAAAGGCTGAGGGAGCTGGGGCTCTGGAGCTGGACAAGAGGACACTGAGGGGGGACTCATTCCTGGGGATCCATATGGAAAGGGGCAGTGTCAGGAGGATGGAGCCAGGCTCTTCTGGGTGACAACCAGGGACAGGACAAGGGGCAATGAGTGCAAACTGGAACACAGGAGGTTCCCCTGAAAGATGAGAAGAAACTTGTTGGGGGTGAGGGTGTCAGAGCCTGGCCCAGGCTGCCCAGGGGGGTTGTGGAGTCTCCTTCTGTGCAGACATTCCAACCCACCTGGACACCTTCCTGTGTAACCTCATCTGGGTGTTCCTGCTCCATGGGGGGATTGCACTGGATGAGCTTTCCAGGGCCCTTCCAACCCCTGACGTTCTGGGATTCTGTGAAAAAGGTACACGTTTCTAAATCAGGTGACTGTATTGTATTATCCTGTTATAGTTAGTGTTTCAGGATCCCCTGGGATCCTGTGAAACCTGCAGCATTGCCATCGTATTATTAGAAAGAAAGTTGAAGGTACATCATGTCAAGCACAGACCTGCCACAGTCTGTCTTGCTGTTTCTTAATGTACTATTGTGATACATGCTCCCTTAAAAATTTATTAAAAGAGAAGTAATGGACAAAATCTCTAGTTTGAACATAAGCTCTAGAATGTGGGAATTTCTCACTGCAGAACTGTTCTCGCTGTTGGGCATCTTTGGACAGGTGGTCGGGAAAGCTACTGCCATAGCAACAGAAGCAGTCCTCTCTCTGTGGATCCTGAGCCGCACCATTCTGGGACCAATTTCGAATAAATTGACTCCAGTCATTTCTACAAACATCTGTCCCTTTACTCGTCACATTACAGACAATAATTTTCACAGTCAACACGTTTCGTCTGTGAGCTTCCAAGAAACGGTGCTTAGCAGTGCATTACAATGGGAGGCCCTGGGATGCGACCTGTCCTGACAGTGAACCAGAGCAGAATCCAACCCAGCTGCACATCCAAGCCGCTGTAAAACTGCTCCGAGCACAGACAAAAGAACCCAATATCTGATCAGAATTTCCGTCATTGATTGCAATTCCTATAGTGCTGTGTCCAAGCTGGCGGTTGGTTTGTTTGTTTGCTTCTAGTGTGTCGTTGTTGAGGTGTTTTTTGGAGGTGAAGATAAATTTCAGTGTATTCCTGGAAAACAGGAAAGAACTTATTGATTCCAATTACTAAATCTGCCACCGCTCCCCATTTCCAGGTACGTTTTGACAACTGGGCTTCCTCTTACAGTGACTGCTCTGTCTTTAGGAGTTTTATTCCATTATTCAGGTTCCAATTCTGAATTGTGCACTGTGTTTTTCAGAGGTGCATACATTCCCTTTTCTCCTTACTTAGTCAGTCCATTAAGAAGCTACTTTGAGCCATGGCCATTTTTTTTCCCCTTCTTTTAACTCCTTTTTTAAGCTCTGGATTTTATTGTCATCTTTCCCATTGCTTTCTGACAATTAGACATTGGAAAGCGAAATTGTATCTGGAGTTTCTATCAAGAAGAAAGTCCCGCCTGGGAATGAAAAACAACCCATGGCTGCTGCGTCTGCTGAATTCTAATGGAAATGGGTTTAATCTCGTTAGAGGACAGGCGCTGCAGCTTATTAGTGCCAGAGGCCTTCTGAAGTGTGGACATGCTTATCATAAATCCTCACAAATTATTTTAGATTTCATTTATCTTTGCAGCTTTCTAGTTTTGTAACTTGGTTATAGCGTGGCACTTAATGAAAGCATAACGAAACCCTTTTACTATGCAAAACTTTTCCCAACGTCATTTTATAGAGTACAAACAAGCACAAAGAAGCGCTGTATCCCTGTTCATGTCAGTGCTGCTGAACACATCGCCTGTGTAACCATGGTTCAAATACCATCCCCAAAACCTGCGGACATCAAAGGGGATGGAGAAAAGACCATATCGTAGAAAGGAGATAAATCTCCACAGATTATCAATACAAATGAAGCAGGGAGGTTATAAATTGCAATCTCTTGTGCTGATGGAGTAAAGAAGCAAGCAAAAAGTCAATCTTGCCCCTAAAATTCTTGGTCCAAATGAGGCACTTTTAAAAGTCATTCCCATCTTATCGTGTTTTTACCTTGAGTTTTGAACTGCAGTTGCAACACCACCAAGATGTAAATACTGTGATCTGACTTAAGCTTGTTAAAATAACATACAACTAATTAATTTCAGACAGTAGGCTAAGAAATGCCGGTTTCTTTGCCTTTCAGGTCAGTTCCTGTATAGGTGTTTTTGTGCACCAACAGAGATTAGCTATACTAAGAGCTATAACTACAGACTGTCACCCATACAGAAAAATTACATGGCTAATGGAAAAATGCAATTCACTGTTTTGAAGATTTGACACATATTATTTCCTACATCAAAAAAATAATACTATCTACAGCAAAAGACGCATAATCTGGGAATATCCTCTCTGAGACGTCTCCTTTATGCACATACAGGACATACAGTACTGTGGTACATACAGTACCAATCTTCCATATTCTAGGATACCCTGAATTCAGACAGTTCACAAGAAAAGCAAAATAGGACCTGAAATCCTGTGTCTCTGTTCCCAAGAGCAGATTCTGTGTGTGCTGGGGGAAGATGGAACAGTCACTGCACTTCCCCACTTGCAATTTTCCATCCCTTTATGCGTGCATAAAGACTAATATGTCTGATTCGTTATCCTCATAGTACTTCCAGGAGGACTAGGAAAATCCAGCTCTCCATGGCTGTAATTCACGGAGCAACCCAGCCGAACACCCAGGACATCAGAAGGCTGATGGAGAACTCCTCATCCTTCTGCTGTCACAAAGGGCCAGGCCCTGGGGAACACACGCAGCCCACATGCGGCGGGCCCATTCTGCCGTGGAAATCTGAATTGAGCTCTTCCTTTTGCACAGAGTGCAGCTGCCCGCCTCTGCGAGCCACGGGACATCAAAGGGTGTTGGGTAAAAACGTGTCAATTGGTGTTGTGTTGTGGTTTAACCCGAGCTGGCAATGTAACCACGATAACCATGCAATCACCCCCGCCCCACGCCCCCAGTTAGGGGAGACAATCCAAATGGAAAGGAGAAACTTGGGTTGAGATGAACATTGTTTAATAAAATAACAAAATACTAATACACTACTAGTAAATATATATAAAAATAGAAATAAAAGATACTCAAGGCAATTCCTCACTAACACACCCAGCAGCCAGTCCCAGGACACGGCACCTGGTCCCAACAGCTGATCCCAAAGAGAGAAAAGAGAAAAAAGAGGCAGAAAGGCCCAGAGGCCTCTGCAAAATGGGAAAAGCTGAACTAAATGTCCCAACCAAAACTCCCCCGGCTGCACCACAGAGAGAGAGAAATATCAGAAGAGAAGAAGAACCAACTGGAAGGTCCTGATTCTCCTCATATACAAAGCATGACGCCAGTGGGCTGGAACACTCTCATTGCTCAGTCTGGGTGTGCATCCAGCTCTGTCCGTCTGTCCATCCCCTTCCCCGCTGCCTCACACCTGTGGGCAGAGCTCAGAGTGTCCTCAGCTCTCAGAACAGAGCAACTCAAAACATTAACCCTGTGCTGGGCTGTTATCCCTTGTCCTCAAACTAAGTCCAAATAATGAGCGTGCTGGCTATGGGAAAGAAAGGTTTCTAACTGCACAAAGAAAATTAACCCATTTTCAGTCAAACCAGCACAACTAGATTTTCAGAGATCTTGGTTTGATTGTAGATCGCTTTATGTAGCCTTCATAATATCAAGTCCAGTTTTGCACCAGACTAAGTTACACAGATAATGCTGCTTTTATTGAATGCACTCAGGCCTATAAATCCTCATCATATGCCAGGGCTTCAGAGTGCCGGTTGTTCAACGAACATAAAGTTGGAAGGATGTTCCTGCCCCACAGAGACCTTTGTGTAAGATGAGAGAGAGAAAAGAGAATAGGGACAAAAGGAAGTGGCAAGGGAATAAAAGCTGGTGATGCAGGAAGTACTTACAGTGTGTTGACATCCTGGTATTTATCCTGTTTTGTAGGCATGGCCAAGAAATTTAAAAGGGGCAAAAAGTTTACTGGGATTTGAATGAAAATAACAGAGTTTTGCAGGTGTGCAAAACCCTCTTCTGAAGCATGAATGTCATGGAAACATGTGAATATTTGAATTAATTAACTAAAAAGGCACGGATCTTATTGTGCTGAGGTTACTGGGGGAAGGATTTGACCATTCAGTGCCATTCAGAGGTGACAGACAGTAGCAGAAGGGCTGTGAATGGATCCAAGAAGGAGGAAGGTCTGTTTGCTTGATGCGATGTGCAAACCAGAAACATGCGACCCCAGGAAGGGATCATATCCTCAAAGTCGCTGTCTGGGAACAAAGCAAATTAATAAACAAAAAACACACAGCCAATAAAACCCCACCAAAAGAACATTTTAGCAAGACAGACGTCAGCGGAGAGAAGTACCAGGAGACATTTACCATGAAGCACACATACAGAATCTTACAAAGACAGCTTTTTTTCTTTCCCTGACTGACATACTCTATTTGTTGAGTAGCAAATGACTATACTGAGAATCAATCCTCACAATGTGGGTTAGGAAAGCTTTTCACATTCGTCAGCTACGTGTATAAGCAGAGGAATCTCTGGCATCACCAGTGGCTCGCACAGAGATTCCTTTACAGCCGTTCCATGCTCCAGGAGGTGCCCACATCAGCCCTACCACATTCCTTACAGAGGGTCCTTGCTGACTTTCTCCCCGCTGGTTTTTAGTAAGACAAGGTTTGTGTTTCCTCTGGGTCCCGCCATTTCCTCTTCATTACTTTATATCCCGAGGCGCAGAAGAGCAGCTGCTGCCTTGCGTTGTGTTCTACTGGGCGTGAGGAGCGATTCCCATGCTTGGTGTGTAAGAACCTCATTAGGAGAGACCCATTTTAGCCAGGACACCTCTCTGATTTGGGGAAAGATCAAGTTATTTCTTCTGTTTCGTGAAGAAACTGTGTCAGGCCTTCCTCATTTGCTTCAAGTCTGCCCTGAGTTTCATCTGCCAAAGAAGCAGATCTTCATAAGCTTGTGCTTATATAAACACAGCTACATATTTGAACTTACACAGGACTGATTCCAGCTTACAAAAATCATTGGAATTCCCATGATATTAGAACTGTGTGAACAACAGGAAACATTTGTGCCGCATTCATGTTGTGGGGGCGCTGCCGTTTTAGTGTCCACGCAGCAGGGACATAGAAAGATTCGGGGGCCAAGCGTGAATAGCTGAGCTACAGCCAAATGGATCTCCCAGGCTAATTCATACATTGCATTTGAAACTCCTATTTCTGTCCCTCTGATGGTGGTGCAGTGGTGACGAAAAAGCTGTATGGATACTCTGCATCCTACTCCCAGTTTCATGGAGAGAACGGCAACTGCTGTCGCTATTCTTCTGTGCATCTGTGTCAACAATCTGAGCTGTAATTTATGGGAAATCTCACACAGATTTCAATAATTGGTGCAGAAGGGCTCAAAGTGTTCAGCTGTTTTACAATTTTCATTGGTAGTTTTGGGTGTTAACCCTGTTTACTCTCCATCAACACAGACACAATTTGTTGGACATCAGACCATCAGGGAGCTCCTCTGGTACTTGCTGGTAGTCCTCGGGAAAAGTTCCATTTTACTATGTTATTTTACTGAAAGATGGGCAGGAGAACTGCTCTGAACCTCTTCAGTTTTTAGGAGAATTTCTAAGAAAGCCTATGTTAGAATCCCCATGGCTTTAGTGATTTGAGCCTAACAAGCAGACTAATTGCTCAAGTTTTTCAATCTCTCAACTGGAAAGAGATTGCTACCTGTAATTTAATTTATTAACTGTGCACATACCCTTAATTCCCTGCAGGATAAGAAGGGGAATAATGTATCATAAAGCCACATGTTTAAGTGGCTATGAATGAACTCCCTCGGTTACTGCATAATCCGTCATATCTTGCTTCTCTTTGCATACGACTGAAAAGCCCGACCAGATAAAAAGGGAAAGAAGGAGAACTTGTGAGGAAATGGAAAGGAACCCTGACACGTACACGTGGAACTGCACAGCAGGAAAGTAAAATAGCCAGCATCCAGGTTTTCGCTCTACCCTACCAAAATCTGGTGATTTTGCAGGTTTGGAGAGCAGGATCTGCGCAGTGAGAAGGGACTTTGCAAGACACTGGACAGGATAGACCAGATGTGCTGTCTCTGTGTTGTAAAACCTCTGTTCAAGGTGGTGCAAATCGGCATTTGTTTCTTCACTTGAGAACAGAGAACAGCAGTAGCATCTGCAGCTCTTCCCTAGGGTGTGATTTCCATAGGAAAGGAATACCCTTTTTTAAAACACAATTGAAGAACTTACAAATGATTAAATAATAAGGTCTTGGAGTTCATTTAACCTGAAAGTGGTTTTTTTCCAGTGACCACAATGTACTTTCATCTACAGTAAGATCTGAAATGTTTTCATTACTGGAGAGATAAAATATACGGCGCATCTGTAAATGACTCATGTGGGATGGAGGGAATGTTGTCATATCGCTCACACAGGAAGATGGGGTTGTGATAGATGTCATCACTTCCCACTCCATTGAACAACGTTCTCCAGTTTAACGGACCCAGAGTTTCCTGGCTACATTGCACTTACAGCTCCTACAAAGGAGCAGCTCACAACACCACAGTAACTCCTTGGTAATAACTTGGTGAGGTTTCAAAGAGCATCTTTGTCATACTGACAAATTCCTCCCACGCAGGGTGGCCATCGCATAAGTCTGCAAATGTAAGTCAGAGCTGGAACATCCAGAAACAAAAGGCACAGCCCCTCTTCAGCTTTCGAGGGACCATGCGGGCAGTATCCGTCGGGACATTGTGAGCATCATGTTATTTCCTACCATCTTATTTTAACTCCCTGAATTGAACTGTCAGCATCATCATCCTCCTTTATCTCTGTGTCATCAGTCAAGTTACAAGTGAACGTGTTCACATCCTGTAATTAATATATCACTCTGTAGTGGAAATTTATGTGTTTGTATTATAATTTATAGTGCAAGAAAAAGGCTACAAGTGAACTTTATCTGCCCATCTGTCATCAAAATCTCTGAATCATATCTCATAATTCTGGTTTTCCCAAAAAATACAACTTGTGTTTCTTCTGTATTTTTCCAGCATTCTTTTTGGAGGGAGGAGGGGGAGCGTCAAGGGTTCGACACGTGGACCAGGACAGGTCCCGGTGTGCAATGCCGGAACGACTCACCTCACCCAGCGGATACATCCCACTGCGTTATGATACAGGTGACCTTTTCCATTATTTCCCACAGAAAGAATGTTTTTTGAAACTAAATGTAACCATATCAAATGCATATTTCTTCATTTTATAGATGTCAGACTGAAGAGTGTTTAAAGCACTTTTTATTGTTATTATTAAGATAAAAGGTGTTTTCCTTTTAACATGTCTTTCATGTACTTGAATGTGATCTGGGAAACTAACCAGAATAAAAGAGCTAAATAGATTTATTTACACAGCAATATGCTGCCAACAAGTGTTGGATATGAGGGCCGAAGTCAAGATCCAATCTTCTGAGTTAAATCCACAATAGAAAATAATGTCACCACTTGGCATTTTCTGGAAGCCTTGTCTGCCTTTTTTGCTCCCCATTTGTCAGTGCTCCATCAAGCTTCTGCCACACCATAATGAACTGTTAGCTACCTCACATTATTTACTGTTATTAATGTAAGGTCTTCTGCTATTTGGCTAGAATTTTCTGCAGCGTCATTAGCAAAGGTTATGTCATTTGTGAAGATTAGGTTCTGGCAAGGCTTGGCCTGTTCGGAAGGCTGAGCTGTACACCATACAGTAATTTTGCAAGTTATATTAGCTATACTTCCACACTTAGTACAACTGTGTTTATACCGGGTGTTCTGGTGATATAAGAAGAAAACGTGATTACTAACAAACACTCACTCTGCAAGCAGTGCGAGCAGTCGGGTCCGGCCTCCGGATTGTCTGCAATTTGAGCACTTGTGGCATCTGATCACTTACTGTCACAAACACAGTAAAACGCAAGCCCTACCTTCGTCACTTCGGTGGAAACCAGACAGTGGGGCGAAAGCTGACGACTTGAAAAGCAGCTGAAAGAGGGCAGGATCTCATAAAACTCATTTAACTGGAAGGCCAAGCAGAGTAAATATCAGGTCCTAATCTATATCATTACACCATCAATGTGAATCGGGATTTAAGAAGAGCAATGATATTTAGAAATCTGCATATTAAATTAATATTATAATAAGTGCTTTCTAGCAACTATGGAAAAAATAGAAGTTACAAAAGAGTGGTGAGGTAGAATATGTCAACATCAAATGCTTCTTTTGAGAATACACTCAATATATCTGCTCATATCACCAACTGCAGACAGCTGCATAACGTGATACACACAGGATAAAAATAAGATAGAACTATGAAAATGTCTGCTATCTTCAACCTGCTGCCCTTCCACAGAACACTGCAGGGAAAGCCTAAACCCTGGAGTTGACTGAGATTTATTTTTCAGAGATTGTATGAGCTCCTGAGAGGACCCTCCAAATGCTGTCAGAACACCTTTAATTTATCTCCAAATGCGTGAGCCAACTGTGCTTCGATTGCTGCTGCATGTTTCCCACCATTCTTCCTGGCTGGCATTACACTCCGCAGAACCTGAGCCTGGCCTGCTGCAGCCGTTAAACTTCTCTTGACCCATGCCAGGGGCCAGAAGAGCTGAATACACAGGCTATTTAAATTTCTTTACAGTCAGCTCATGGAAAAGGTCAGGACGCGGAGCACGGGTGGGTCGGAGCAGCACGTACGTGGGTGCATGGGGATGCAGGAAGCTGCAAGTCCAGTTCTTGTATCACAGCACCTGCCATTGGTTTGGTTGATCCTGGGAGATAAACTGATTAAAAGATGGTGGAACCATATCTGCTTTCTTGGCTTTCCAGAGCACCACAGTGCAGTGGCAGAGACTGTGGGCACTGGGATCGCCCTCATGCACCCCGAGCCGTCTCCTGCTTTCCGCTGAATTCTGTCCCAGGTCACAGCAAAAGCTCTGTCCATCCCACTCACCGTCTTGTCTGACTAGATCCCTGTCTATACATTTTGCTCTCAGAAGCATAAAAGTTTTATTTCGGCTACACAAAATCACACAGAAATGACTAGGTTGGAAAAGACCTCAGAGATCATAAAGTCCAACCCTTTCTACTCAGCATGTGTTCCAAGGAATATCAGTACCATTTGCTGAAAAGAAGGGTAATTTATATGATGCCTAAGCAGAGGCATATAACATCGCATAGAGTTACATACTATGATTAGCCTCTGTAGCAGCATGTGCTTCCTAAAGCACAGGTGTGTAATTTGAACAAGGTAACTAGAATTAATCTTTGTATCCTAGCATGTGCAGAAATGAAAACGTCTCCCAAAACGCGCTGTCCCAGCACCTGATGGCTCTCCCTCTATTTCTCAGGTTGCCAACAGCAGTGTGCCTGCCCTCCCCAGGACGCGCATTTATTCCCGTTTCTGACGCGGTCCCACGATGAGGAGTTTCCCGAGGAAGGTTTCCAAGCGGCGCTCCATGCCGGCTGGTGACCTCAGCACAGCGGCTGGCACGCCGGGACCCGCCGGGGTGACATATCTGACCCCCGATACGTGAGCACCTTGAACTCTGGGATATGTTGCCCGGATTGTGGGGATGACTCAGCCATGACGCAACTCTGCTGATTTTGGGGGATTGCGTAGAGCTGCATTTGATTTGTGGAGCTCAGTGATGTTTTCATCTCTATTTTGGAAGCGTGCTGGAGAAAGACAACCCCAGGCTGCCTGATTAGCTCCATTTCTCTTTACCCCACTGACAGTGCTCGGATAGATGTGAGTTTTAAAAAACAAAACCCAGCAGCATGGCAGGTGGATACTATTCCCTTGAAGACAGGCATTCTGCTCTCTTTCTTGCACTCTCATCTTTTATACTTTTGCCATCTTCTAAATAACTGCTACACTTTGAAATTATTACCCTTTCTCCCTTCTGTTTCTACTCCCATATTGACTTCCTAACTTGTACAGGTAAGGACAGAGTATAGTCATACTACAGACATTACAATCTAACCTTTCATATATACAGCACATATGGATAACATTAATAAAATCATCTCCTGAGGAATTCAGTAGCAGTGTTGCAGTCCCACCAAGGTCAGTGAACATGTGGGAAAACTGCATTTGTCTCATAATAAAAATATCCCCACTATGCATAAACAAATGTTCTTCCAAGAGCCACTCAGTTTGTTTCAAATAAACGTCTTTTTATAAAAAACAGTAAAATATAGGCTGCCAATTACTTAGTTCCTATTTCCAGATTTAATATCCTGTGTTTGTGAAACAGTTTTGAAAGTGTTATCCCAACATTATAAAAAATAAAAGAATCTTTGAGTTGAAAATTCACCTCTTTAGATGTAGCACAAATAAGTAGCACAACACTACTTTTTTTTTTTTTTTTTGCATTTTTAGATAAATGGCAATTAAATGTATATTTTTGTGGATGATCCTTAGAAGTTCATTGAACATTCTATACTTTCAGTTTACAATGAAAACCATTTTTGCAGGATTTGCTGATTTTCCAGAAAGCTTGCAAACACTGTCCAGAACCTTCCCTGCTGCTGAGTGTTAGAAAAGTTGAATAAAATTGTTATACTGGAAAAGAGTTAAAAGGACTGGTATAAAGGAAGAAGGTAAAAGCCATGACCCTGAGCCAGCACTGGGCCCTTGTGGCCAGGAAGCCAGTGGTACCTGGGGTGGGTTAGAAGGGGGTGGTCAGTAGGTCAGAGAGGTTCTCCTGCCCCTCTGCTCTGCCCTGGGGAGACCACACCTGGAATCTTGTGTCCAGCTGTGGCCCCTCAGTTCCAGCAGGACAGGGAACTGCTGCAGAGAGTCCAGCGCAGCCACCAAGATGCTGCAGGGAGTGGAGCATCTCCCGTGTGAGGAAAGGCTGAGGGAGCTGGGGCTCTGGAGCTGGACAAGAGGACACTGAGGGGGGACTCATTCCTGGGGATCCATATGGAAAGGCGGAGCGTCAGGAGGATGGAGCCAGGCTCTGCTGGTGACAACCAGGGACAGGACAAGGGGCAATGGGTGCAAACTGGAACACAGGAGGTTCCCCTGAAAGATGAGAAGAAACTTGTTGGGAGTGAGGGTGTCAGAGCCTGGCCCAGGCTGCCCAGGGGGTTGTGGAATCTCCTTCTGTGCAGACATTCCAACCCGCCTGGACACCTTCCTGTGTAACCTCATCTGGGTGTTCCTGCTCCATGGGGGGATTGCACTGGATGAGCTTTCCAGGGCCCTTCAACCCCTGACATTCTGGGATTCTGGGATTCTGTGTGATTCAATGGTATAGACTCCTGCTAAACATCTTCCCTCTAGCGTGAGTTATAAATATGCGAAGAAGAAAGGGAATGAGTAGCAGTATCCCAGCTTTGCTTCCCCCAGTAGGAGTGGGGTCACTGGTTTTGACTGGACAGTCAATAAAACTAGGAGCACAGCGACCAGAATCCTTTGTTTTCACTTGCATTGTTTGCATGAAGTCTCTGCTGCAGCAGCTAAAAACATTGTTGAGATTAAATTTAGGAAAATAGTGTATATGTGCATATTTACAGGCACATGGGAGAGGTTTCCATTGGGTAATGTGGAACAGCTGAAATGGAATTTCTGTGTGAGGCACACATTGCTATCATCGCTGGTCAAAATCTGTAGTCTCAGCAGGGCTTTCCCCTGTTGAATTTCAAATGCTGCCCTTGGTGACTCCGCCGGTCCCCACCATGGACCAAAAGCACACAAATGGGGTTTTAACATGCACGGCTGGCCAGATCAAACCAGCAAAATAGCACAGTGCAGGAGCAGTTTGGTATTAGCCTGTCGTTTGTGCATGTATTATCTGTGCAATTCCTATTAGTGCTGCAGGAGAGCAGAGAAGAAGGGAGAGGACAGCGAGGTGTGATCCACAGCTGGTACATCAGGAGTCCCCCATTTGCAGGGAGACTATAAATATAATGAAGCTTTTTCAATACGGACATACTGCTCTATTCTTTTGGCAAAACCAGCATCAGGTGTAGTAGCTTTGCTCAGTCATGGAAACACAGAGCAGCTCGGGTGCAACCCCTGCTTGGAGCAGGTGAAGCAAATGTGGTGGAACCCGCCTTTGTCCTGTGCAGTCCTGCTCTGGGCATCTGTTCCAGTGCTCTATCACCCTCACAGGGAAAACATCTCATAGGGAATTGGAATTTCCTGTGTTCCAGTTTGCCTCCATTGTCCCTAATGCTCTAGCTGTACATCTCCTGGGAAGAGTCACCCTCTAGAACTTTTCTGTACCTCCCCATTAAATAGATGTAGAGAGCAATAGTGTTTCCCCTCCACTTTCTCTTCTCCAGGTTCAAATAACCCAATTCTCTCAGCCTCTCCTTATGCATCATGTACTTCAGCCCCCTGGTTATCTTAGGGGCCTTTTGCTGTGTTAACTCCAAATATCCATGTGTTTCTGGTACTGGAGAGCCATTAGGAGGTTTCCAGTGCTCAGGTACACAGCCATGTATGCTAAATGGCTGTGAAAGGCTTGAAACTCTTTCAAAAGCAGCGGTAGAATGTTTTACAAGTGCATCACAAACTGTCAGACTTTTGCGTTTTATCTCCTCGATCTTGCGCAAAGCTTTCACACACTACAATATACATGATTTAATATATATCAATACAAGAAGCTGTCAAATGCCTGTTTCCTCTGCTGGAATTAGGAGCTAGAAACTAGGACACTTCCTGCGCAGGCTTTACCTTCACTCACGGTAAGAAGAAATATTAACAAGGACATCAGGACTTTGAAAAGTGTCATAGCTTTGCTGTCCTAGATTTAAAAAGGAAATAGCAACGCAGTGTCTGCTACATCAAGACTGACTCCCAGGAGCCAGAGGGAAAGCAGATGAAAAGCACAGCTTTCTAAATTTAAACCTCCAAATAAAGAGATCTTGCAAAGATCTTAAAGTGATACCCTAAATGCACACTCAGTTATTAAGATAGCTTTCAAACTCTTTGGGTTTTGCTTTTGGTTTTTAAACCAATGGACACCTGGAGGCAAAATGGTGCTGGAAGACCCCTAAATCCCATGTTAAATCGCTGACTAGATGACTCAGAAACACCAGCCCGCACTGTAGGCGCAAATTCTTTGACCTCATTTAAGCTACTGCAAAAACAGAAACAGAAATATGGCAGTGAAAAACATATTTAAAAATAGAGGCTGAGATAATCAGGCATCATGTGCTAAATGCTGTTTTCTTCACTGCCAGGGAGGGAGGGCGGGAATCAGGAGGTTCCATAAAAGCTGAAAATGACAGCGGCCTGTGCAGTGAGAAGGAAGCGAGACCTGATCCAGCCAGCTCCTCAGCCTGATGACAAAACTCTTTCTGGTTGTTTCGTGTGATTCTCCCAAGAGTTTAACCCCAAACGGGTCAGGTTTTCAGCCCCCAGCAGGTCGCTGAGGCTGGTGACGGGTGACAAGAGCTGGAGACCTGCACCTCCCCGTGTAAAAAGCTCCAGCTTGTGTGGAGGCATCTGACCTCTGCTGAAAGTCACAGTGGGCAAACCCAGTGTTGTCTTTCCATCACCAGCACTTGCATAACTCGGGGCAATCCCCGGAATGCAAGCACCTTCACAAAACACAGGGAAGCGAGACTAGAGCTGGAAATGACCCAACTTGCAAGGAATCCGTCCGTTTATTCTGCTTTCAGTCAGACTGAAGGAAATAATTGGAGAGGTTGTCGCTTCCACTGGTGTGTGTGGTGGTTCAGGAGCATCCAGCAGCTCTGCTGATTTTCTTTTTTAACTGTGGTATTGCCTGTCGCACTCAAATCTCACTGGCAGCAGCTGGCGTTGTTTTCTTCAGCTCAGATTTGGTGCTTGTTTGCATTCTCCTCTTCTACCCGTAACTTTTGGGAAATAAGATGCTAGTGGCATATCTAGTGTTACAGACTTGTGCTGTGGCTGCTGACTGATAACACTGCTGAAGCTCTTCTATAGTATCACACGGGAAAATCATTGGGAAAAGGACTTTCCTCTGAAACACTTCAAGATACCTTGGAGGAAACAAATCCACTCTGCAATTCAACAAGAGAAAAAATATTACAATCGATGCATGAAACTTGAAAATAAGTTACTTTTATCTCTGAAATATTGCCAGCACCAGTATTATGAATAATTTTCTGAAGGACAGGGTAAAACTTGAAACTTCATAGTGACCCAACCAGTAAAAACAATCAAAATCAGAGCACAGAAAGTTGGTTTGGTTTTGGGTTTTCTTTAAGAACTACTAATAGAGAAAGAACGCACTGTTTTGTTTCAAAGTGTCCTGTTCTTATTGTTTAACTAAATACTCGAGGGGCACACAGGTATCTGCCTCCTTGACACGATGCTCTTAAAATGGATCCCTGGTCTTGCTGAGCTCACCATGTCGCTTTGGAACCTTAGTCTGTTATGCTGCCAAATGACCCGAAAAAGGCTTAGAAATAAAAACACTGAAATGAATTCACAAAAGTCACAGGAGGAAATGGGCAGGGAGGAATCTGTTCCTTTTCAATACAACCTGTAGGAAGAGACAAAGTAAATACAGCACAAACTCAATCATTTAGATGCCAAGAAAAAGGATCAACTCTGTTTGAAACAAGTGATTTATTGTGGTTTATATAGTCCCTACAGGGATCTGAATCCATGGACCTTCACCTACTACAAACCGGGAAGGAAGCCAAGAACAACCTTTCCACTGGCCTTTGATGGTTATCGTTCCTATCAAGCCAAAGGAAACTGCAGAGTGAGACTCAGAAAGTGAATGTATTTCTATGGTTCAAAAATCTGTATGGATTATTTTTGTAATCAGAATCTCAAAGAAAAACCCTCTTAAGATCCATGACAAGCAATGTTCACATAGCACGTGGAATGGATCCTGTATCCATGTTCTGCACACCCAGATTGCTGTACCATACAATCTTCAAAGATATTGTAAAAAAATGAACATGGAGCTCTTTGTGTTAACATTTACTGTTTGATTTCTGAGCATTATTATTCTTATATTTTCTCTTTCCTGCCAGTCAGTAAATATTTCGTGGATTCCCCTGACACTGGAACATTTTAGGTGGAAGTGAGACAGCGACGTGAGCAAACACGCCAGAAGTTGGGCTGATTCACTGGCTGGATCCCTCTGGGACAGTCGGGGTGCAGGATCTTAGGATCACTCCTACAGCATTTCGTATTTAGAATGATTGTGAAACATCTATTGCTTCAAATTATTTTAAAATGTATTTCCATATAACAGAGAACATAAAGGATATCTGTTCCCTTATGAATGGGCACCTGGAGTAGAAGTGGATCACCTTGGGTCACCACGATGCCAATGGGCGTTTATATTCTGGCAACTGCTTGATCCCCCAAAACTGAAGACCCACAACTGAGGTGAAGTAGGATGGAACATGTGGGATTTGTGCCCAGACTGAGCTGAGCCTAAGCAGCTGCGTGATCCTAACTGGATGCTTTAGGAGGATGTAACAGTGCTTAATAAAACCATAGGCAACACTTTCCACAATCAGAAAACTTTACAAAATTAATCTTTATAACCTGTAAGATATTGGCATATCAGAAGTTTACAAACTGAAATGCAATTGTTTGATTTCCTTGTCACAAAGAGCTACCAAATTTCAAGGAATCGGGATAGGAAATTTACTACAGTGGTTTATAGTAAAAACCAGACAGGCTTAATGTGGGCTGGAGCACACACGTTCAGCTGGACCTCCTCATCTCCTGACTCCCCAAAAGGCTTTGATTACCTATGGGAACAGCTTTCCATGTTGTTTATAAATTGCAGAATGGACATGACTTGACCACGCAATCAATAGGACCCATCACTTTGAAGTTACAGCTACATTTAAGGGATTAAATTAATTAACTATGCAACAATATTGATGTTCTTCATGGTTACTAATGCTCAGGGAGAAAAACATAAATATTACGATTATCAAGAGATATTTTCTTCATGGATTCACAAGCATTGCTGTTTTGTGCAGTATTCGGTACCTCAAAGGGAGGGACTTCTCCAATTTGGTCATAAAGGTCCAAATTCATTTATACATGGAGGAAATAAATTGGAATTTTGCCAAAGGCTGGCAAAGCAGCTTTACCAGATCCCTGTCACGACATCAAATGGGAAACAACAAAAATCGATTCAGAGAGAAAACTTCCACTCCCCAGGATCAGGAATTATTTTACTGCTGTATCTTTGCAAAGTGATTCCTGAACTGGTTTTGCACAACCTCTGTTACAAATCCTGTGCTTATTACACTGCAACATCATTCTGCACATTAACTTGAATTTAGTTTTCTATTTTTTCTTAAGATACTTAATATTAAAGAGAATCAATTAGTTGGATTGATGGTGAATTTTATCTCAGAGGAGTAATGCAAACGAAGTATTCAAAGCTCCAGACACCTACTGCAGCGCATTGGAGAGCGGCCAGTTTTCACTCACAATGTTCTTTGACTAAATTGAATCCAGATGTTTACATGGAATAAAACATTAACAAATGTCTCCCAAGGGCAGCCAATCATTATTGAGTGCCTTAATAACCTAAACCAAAAATTCTTTAAGGTGACAACTAGCCTTTAGCCAGAAAGAGACTTCTGTTTATTTTACTCTATTTTTTTAATAATGTAGGGTGCATTATCCTAATTTAATTCCAGCTTGTCATCAACAAAATACTTATCTGGGGTAATTCTGAAAAAGCTATGCAACAAACCATTTGTGAAAGCAGTAATAACTTAGTTCTCAACATATGGTTCCAATTTTTTTTTCTGTAAACCTAAATTACTTGTAGTTTTATTTTTGTAACACAAATCAGATATATTTGAGAGATCAAGATATAAAAGAAAAGCCGTATTTACATCTTAAAACTGCTTCAATAGTCCACCATTTTGTCTCTCTAGCAAGGTAGTACCATTCAACAATGTTCTAGTTCTTGAAGATTAAATTCATCAAGAGGTTATTATTTAACAGGAATTTCCTGGGAAGATGTTTAATCTTTACATTTCCTGGGGAAATTACATGACACTGTCTAAACAAACATATAGTTTAGTTGTGTCTGCAGCTTGTACACATACAAATCTACATTCCAGAGTTCACAAAAGCCATCAGAAGTTGACCCGTGAGGACTCACTCGCATGTCAAGAAACTGATGTTCGTTTCCAGTCTGCCCAAGAACACCCCAAAGGTCGAGCGAGATTCTCATTTACATTTCAACCACCTTCTTGAGTAGTTCGGCCTGATTTGCTTTATTAGGAACTTGCAATACGCAATAAGTGATGCTCCATTTTAGTTCTGAAAAGCATTTTGACAACTAAAAATGTATACTAAATTTTCTTACGTGTTTAAAATCTATTTTTCTTTCAGTTTTTGAAAGGCACTTTCCAACCTGTATCCCCCTCAGTCCAAATACAAGCCAGGCTCCTGTCCCTGAGGACTAAGATTGCCCATTCCTGTCATACGGAGAAATCTTATCCTGAAGTGCCATGAAGTGTTTAGTCAGGAAATCTCCTTCATTACTAAGACCCTCCAGGTACAAATTCCTTTCTCCTTGAAAACTATGCTGACGAAGTTTGTCCCCTTCCCCGTCCCAGCTCTTGCAACCACTTTGCACACAAGGACTCACCAGACACATTGACCACACCAGAGTGGGAAAACGCGGTTGTGTCCTGAGTAGAAACATCTCCCAGAGGCTTCACGAGAAAGTATTTTTGTGACCCGGAAAACTATATTACACGCCTATTAAAATGCAATATATGGATAGAAAAGCTGAAGTTCTGTGTGAGGCATAGACACTTGTAGGGTATCTTTATACATAAAGCTGTGAGGAATTACCACTAAGTTCAAAGAACACTCAACAATATCAGACACACTGGAGAGTTTAACCATCCTGTTTTATACTTCCCTAAAGCAAGAGATGGAAATAGTAATATCTGGGACGTGTTAAAAGCTTTCAGTGAGTTTGCCACGTGAAGAGACAATGGAACATGCAGAACTGCCCCAGCTAAGGCTGCTGAGGAGCCTTCACAGAGGAACGCCAGGGAGACTTCCCCACTAGCCGCACACAGACCATGCCAACACAAACACAGATGGCGAAGCCCTTCGCAGCTCCTATCTGGTATCAAAGGCAGGAGAAGGTATCGAATGAATTGTGCAAGCTGAAAGCACGCGAGGAATCCAAATTCCTCGATCTGCTTTGCAACAACAGCGAAGCACTGCAAACCAGACAGCGACACGAGAAGGAGACTTTCTGGTGCTGCTTTCTGGTTTGCCGCCGACAGCTCCGTTCAGAGTGGTACCGCGGTGACGCGTTGCCAAACCTGCTTGCCCACAGCTACGCGCGTGGTACCACCTTTGCTTCTGCTTTACTTGAACTTCAGATCAGTTACTGAAATGAGATACCAAACATGTCAATGGCAAAGTCCCATGTTACACTGGCATCTGGAAGAGATGTCCCAGGGTAGGCTGGGTGGTGTCATGGGAAGTATTCCATATTTATACCTTTTGGAGAACAAGATGTAGGTCTACATTTTATTTTGAAGGCAGACAACAGAAAAGCAGTAACTTCCAGAAATGTACTCAGACACTAGAGAGATAACTGCAGTACACAAATCTATACAAATCAGATTACAGGTCACTCCTTCCAGGCGCCTCTCCTCCCTTGGGAATCCCGCCTATTAGTTTAAGGGGGTTATGCCCTCAGGTTCCCAATTTATTTCCACGGGAACTCCTAATTCTTTTAGACCTTTTGCAAAGCCGTAGTCAGAGACAGATGGTACCACTCCTTTCAAACTGCAGCTGTCTCTCGCTTCCCCGTTCTCAAAACTTGTTTCAAATGCCATATCTTTTAAATAAAGTTAACAGGATCTGCCCCATGATTTTTTTCTTGATAGCTTAATGCAATCAAAAGAAGGGTACTTAGAGAACAAGGTGTGCCTTGGTATTTAATTAATCTTCATATATAGTTAGTACCAGAGAATTATTTATAGCATCTTTGAAATTTTTCAATTTGGAACTTAGATAACAGGCTGAGAGTTGCAAAGGAGTAGGATACCAACTATACTTATGGTCTGCAAGTGCTACGGAATAAAAGTAACGCGATTGTAGCATAAACAGACCTGCATTTTCACATATGAAAAAATTCTGCAGCTGCTCAGAACTGAAAATACGTAATATGTAATAGGAAGTGGAAAGCAGGCAATTTCTGACTTTGCTAGTAATGGCACTCATGTCTGCATGAAAGACAAAAAGTAGGTGAAATTACAATATTCACCCATGGTCTGACATTTTTGCTTTTGCCGTGTCACGTCATATAACATTTGTATCTTCTGTTGATTCTGGATTGGTCTGTATTTATGCAGGTGCTTTGGTAGGAAAAAGACCTTAATTTTTTCAGGTTATCCTGACCATTCATTCACGGTACCTCCAATCTCGAGGGAGTCAAGTAAAGAGAGCTCACAACTTTGCTTTTCAGTAGAGGCAAGCACTCGCAGTCCTTGAACAAAACGAGCACAACAAATGGTCAAGTCATTTTAAATTAATCACAACCAACAGAATTCCTAACCACTTCAAAGCTTCTTGGTACCTCTAAATAAAATAAATAAATAAAAATCTAAAGAATTTTATTTGTTCGTATCTTTCTACTAAGGTAGCCTCCTGCTTAGATTGTATTTGAAACTACACTTGTAGCTGTGAACTTCTACATGCCTTTTAGCTGCAGCTCTTTTGGGGTTATTGTTTTGCCCAGTTCTGCTTGGAGAGGGTATTTTCCAGCTGCCACTAGGGAAAAATACCTGGATGTTAGACCATCTAGCAGTGGTTTCATTGCTACAAACGAACTAGGAAAGGAAAGCAAAGAAGTTATCAAAAAAGATGGCAGATTTGGGCACACATTTGCACAGCAGTTGAAGACAAAATGCTGATAGCGCCAGGGAAATCAGCAGGACGCTTGGCCTTAGATGGAAATGAAGAAATGAAGAAAACTCAAGGTTTTGATTTCCACGATGGTTTGCCATCTTTGCTGGGCCAGATCCTGAAACAATGGAGCAGTTATCATTTGTTTAGCCCCTATAGGCTTATCTGCTCATGCCTTCACCTGCCATTAGTGTGTCCTAATACTTTCCATATACAAATTAGTGAAGACCAAAATCTTTGTCATGTCTCTTTCTGGTGAAATCAAATGTTTGTGAGACCTTTACTTAAAATAAAAAATATAAAATGTGATTTTTCTTAAAATAATCATTTGGTGCTGCCTGGGTTTTCTTGGGTATCCATATTATATGTATCATTGCAACAGTAGGAAGACTATTTCCATGATGCAGATCTTGCAGAGGCCCCCAGAGATGCTCAGTGCCTGGGTTTAGTCTGCCCTGGCAGCATGGCTTTAAGCCAGAACTACTTACATGAAAAGTCTTTATCCAGAACTTTGTGCTCTACATTGTCCCTCAGGATTGCAGCTGTTGCCGCAGCATTTCAGAGACTGAAATTCCAGCTTCAGTCTAGCTGTAGTTTGAGCTATTAACTACTGTGTCTTGTCACCAGATTAATGAAAAAACTTAGAAGATAATATGTAATGTAAATTTAATCTGTGTAACAGCAGCATTATTGAGCCAAATATTACTACTGGGTAAATCCATATTTCACTGAGCGTGACTACCACAATATATAATGTTCTGAGCTTTGTTTAGAAACAATCTGAACAGCCCCATCAGTTATGTGAGACATGATAACGAACAATTCAAGCAGACGATTGATGACAGGAGAAACATCTAGAGAATATGTTTCATGTGTACTGTCCTCTTGAGAAGGAAATTATGCTGGTAAATAGGAACCACACAAGAGGCAAACTTCCTCTTGGTACCAGCACAGCTGTCACGACGAAGGAATCAATGTCACGAGCAGTTTGAACTTCAAATAATAAAGTGCGCTAAACAGCAGAGAAAACAAGTTCAGATGCAAATACCTCTACCTCGTGCTTCACAGCCCAGACAAAGCGTGTTGCTTTAAGGCTGATACAAGTCTCCAAGTATATCGCTGGAGCTTATTTCCAAAGTTATCCCAGATGGTCCTTCTTGGCTGCACACCGCAGTAGCCGCCTCAATGACAGGAGCGATAAAACTCAGTCATTGTGTTAAGATCAGTCGGCAGCTCAGGGAGCATTTCACCGCTTGGAAATGCCCCAGAGGGCCTCGGTGAGCCCGGTCCGTGGCAGCTGCTACCAGTGTCTGACAGAGATCAGCACCATGTGCTGGGACAAGCGCAGGGGCTTCCCGGGAGACACAGCAAATGGAGCCAAAACCCCCCAAAATGAGTAATGGGTTGCCACAGAAAAAGCCTTATTTTCAGGAGATGCATCTTTATTAGTGGCCCTTTAGAAATAAAGCCTCGTAACCAGTAACAAAGACCTATTCAGTATGAGAATAGCTCAAGAAACACACTCTGGAACTATTACATTCAGAGAGGAAGCAAAAATCCTCCTAAACTTTGACCCACAAACCCCACTCTATTTGCCTAAACAAAGCACTTGAAATCGGTATAAAAAGTCCCTTAGTGTTATTTTTTGTATCGTGACCTCCCGTCCTCCTCTTCTGCCCGTTACCATTTCTCATTGCATTGATGTTGTGTTGACTCATAAGCTCCTCTAAGGCGTGTTCTGTTCCTATCATGCACTACTTAGCTCCTGGTTGTAAGCTGTGGATAAATCCTGGCGTACTCTAGGAACACACCAGAATCCCACCCCATAGCGATCGCATGAGCATTCCCTGGTCATGAACAGACTGGTAATAAATATCAACTTTATCAAACCATCTCATAGGAACTTTAGAACCAAATTCAATGGAATATTGGCCTTTACAAAATTTCATAGGGACAGAATGATGCGTATCTTGGTTACCATTCACATGAGCTTGTGATTTCTCAAATGAGTCCTGCTGAAAGAAAATAGTGTAAATGCATATTGAGGGAGAGCTAATATCTAATATTATGTGGTAGAAAGAAAAACTTCAGAACTTTAATCTTCCAAAATCAAAATGTTTAGAAATGGCAGAATTCTCATATTGTATTTGCAGCCACCTCAATCATTTAATACACTGTGTTTTGAATTTCAAAACTTAAAAAGCTAAACATTGAAACCAAAACTGAATTTGCCCAAGTGAAAGTTTTAAGATGTAGTCCATCGAGAAATGTCTTTATGTATGAAAAATGTTCTTCTGTGAAGAACAACTTCCTTGGTAGCATAAGAGAAAAAAAACTCTCGGTAAATTAAATACATCTTGGGAAAAAATCTTTCAAAGGCTTCCTAACTGAACTTGCCTGGGTTCACAGTGTTATTTTAAATGCCATGCAAACATTTGAAAGCCATTAGGAAGAAGATGTCTCCAAGCTTTACTTCTTAAGAATTAGCAACAAATACCTATTGAAAAGACAATTTGTTTCTCATTTAGAAACAGAGGTGTCGTGTCTTTTTTAATGGTACTCTTACAGAAGCAAACCAAAAATGTGTTTCTTTTTCAAGCACTTTCAGCAAGTCTGCAGAGCCAACATAGAAAAGGTTCTAAGTATTAGAGGAAGTGGTTTTATTCCCTTTAATGAGGGATCAGTAATTGCCTTTAGGGTTGTCTTGGAATCAGTGATTGAGTTGGACTTGATGAGCCTTGCAGGTCGCTTCCAACCCAGGGCATTCTGTGATTCTGTGATTCCAAACACATTTTGGGGAGAGTCGACTCTTGCTGCATGTTCTCACACTCAAAACCAGGCCATCTGCTTGCTCTGGATGAGGATATTTTAAATGAGCCCGTTTCTGGGAAATCTGTCCTAGCTGCTTCTGTTAAGTCCTAAACATTTCTGAACAGTCAGAAGCACATCCCAAATCCTATTTCAAAATAAAGCAAGTCAGTTCAAACACCTCCGCTGACAATACTATGGATAGTGCTAACTAGATCTGAACTTTCCTCAAACACAGAAAGTTTTGAAGTAAATTTTGGCTTTTGTCTCGGAAATGAGAATATTTGCATGAACAATAGCTTTGGAGCTGCCGCTGCAGTCTATTAACCGGAGAAACTACTCTCTCCATGTCCAGCTTTGCAACCCTACATGTGGACCTTTCCAGTAAAGAAGTAAGTATATAGTATACAGTATATAGTATGCTTACTATACAGTAAGTATAAGCCCATACTGAACTAGCCAAGAATTGCACAGAAACATATTCTGAAACTCACAATTTTTGTAATCTCTGACAAGCAAGTGCTGTGCAAGTTACTTGACCAGGTTCAAACCCTGATTTACTTATGCCGTCTGGGAGTTTTCTCCTTCCTCGTGCTAGAATGGGACTTTAAACAAAGCTACATAGCTGAGTTACGCTCCCACATCATCACTTAAAAATAAACTTATAACTGACTTTTTGTAGATTCATTTTCAAAAGTTTTCTGTTAATTTGCATGGATTCTCAATCCCTCAGATAATTACAATGCTCAGATGATAACCATTCACATAATTATTCATAATTAGCTGGGCTATCTGTGTTCTACTTGTTATCTAGGACTTTCTGTTGATTACATGCACGCCAAAAAGTGGATCTCAAAAATAGAAGCTTCCATTTAATCTCCTCTGCATTACACAGAAATATTTGGCACTTGTTCATAATACATTAGCTTCTAAGTAACATAATAATAGAGCTGGCTGTCTGACTCGAGGCTATTTCTGCAGCTGCTAATTTGATTTTTTCTCAGTAAACAGAAAACTTTCCCCATTATATATACCATCATGTGGCTTTTCTGCTTGCAATGAATTATCCCAGATTGCTACATTACTAGATATCCTGATAAAACAAATTTTGTTTGTTTCAAATAACCTTCATTCAAAGCATCCACTGCATACAATGACGGATGCAAAGTGAGGATATAATGACTTTTTAATAAACACATCTTAAACTTTTGACTGATTTATTTGACCGTAGTATATCTTAGGTATGAAAAGAAGAGGTGTGTGTGCTCTAGGGGCTCTGCTAACACAAATCTATAGCACAGACAAGGCACAGATGGGCAGCTGCACACTCAGGGACACATTGGTGCAAGCTCATTGTGCAGGTGTAGTTGTTCTAGATCTACATTACTCTTGCAGATCTATTTACTTGGTCTATGTGAAGTTTATTTCCCCATATCTAAGAAAAAGCATCGATATTACAGTGTCCTTAAAAAATAAAGCATGTTGCATGCTAGCACAGCATATAAATATTCTTATATAAATAATGTGCTGCTAGTATAAGTCACAGCTTAAAGATAAGCCCAGAGCTGTACATGTTCTGTCCCATCCTGGACTTGCTCCTGAGCTCAGTGGAACAATTTCAAGGAGAGCTGGGGGTAAATGTTTTCATTTTGTGCTTAAAGAGCCAGTCAAACAGAGCTGAGGGCCTCTAAAGGGGTAAAAGTCAGAGCTCTTGTGCAGTGAGTACATGGAAACTTACTCGGCAATTCAAAAATCTCAGATACAGGTTTTGGTTTCATTGTTAGTCATTGCAGACTCTTTCAGAACATGGAAGACTGAATTTAAAATTGAATTCGCGTCACTTTATTCACAGTTGTTTTTACTGTAAGAACTGGACTAGCAGTCCTACACAATTCAGGGAATGCATTGCTATACAACACACTTGACCCTACACTTCTTCCAGTTAAAAACTCTGAAATTCATGTGGATCTTGCCAGTGAGGATGTAACTTTACCTCCCATCCCTGGCCCCAGACTGACAAAGATCAAATAACCCTAGAGTTCCTTAAATAACATAGATTGCATGAACAGGATGTCTGAGTAGATGAAACACTGGGGGTCCTCAATGGAGACTAGCCAGATTGCGTGCAATAAGAAGTATTTTGCCTTTTAGGTAGCCACAAATCAAAGATGTGCTGTTTCACATAACGATTTAGCTGTTATTAATAACCTCCAAACATACCTCCTGGTTTATATTCAGCTGACATGAAGAGGCATTTAAATAATAAAATCCACAATAATCTGAGAATGTACTTCCATTTGCTGATCCCACATCAGACTGTTTGTACAACCAAACTATTGGCTTTTCAAAATACGAATCTGAACAATTCCCACAGAGGTTTTGTGTTATTTTTGTCAGTCCCTTAGGGAGTTGTAAGAAGGTGATTCAGAAAGATGGTCTGACCATTCAAATCCAGACTGAACATCATCACCTAGTGAATCTGAGAGACACAAATGAAATCATTATGATACTGTGGTTAATCCAAGAGTCACCTCCTTGGGCGCCAGAGAAACCACCAGATAGATAGAAACCTCAGTCCCTCTGATTAGCACTGCAATGTTTGAGCACAATCCAGACATTGGGAAAGGAGGCAAAAAGCGAGCCACACTTTGTGTAAGGAAACAGCAGAGATGGTGCCCATGCTGGTGGCAGCAGAGGATTGATGGAGAGAGTAGTACCTGAGAATTCTCCTATAGTGAGCACTTTCAGTCGAAACCTTTCCTTGCTAATGTTGCTGGCACAGGGTCCAGTTCCTGGGGACAGTGTGTTAACAATGCATAATTACACTACAACTCGTATTTGTGCAACAGTTACGAAGCTTTCAGTACTATGACCACACTGCTCCTTCTGTGACCGAGAAAAGGACTTTGGCAATCACGTTTAGAATTCTTAATAATTTTCTCCATCAACTTCAAGAAGTAATATTTAAATAAATACATTTCTTTGTTTCACCTTTCACACCCGCTTTCATGAGAGGAAAGCAAATGAGTGCTAGAGACATCTTCATAGCAGATTTCATGGGATCTCACAGAAGTGATTCTGATGTGGTGGAATGTCACCTCTTCACCAATGTTATTTTCAGAAAGACCGATCATCTGCAATCACAGCTGACGAGGATGGGAAATGGAGATGCAGCTTTAGCTCTCTCCAAGTCACCAGCTCCCAACTGATGAGTTCTCAGGGAAACCCCAAATTTGAAACAAGCTGGGAACATTTTTTCTTGCTGGGCATGAAGATTCAGTGGAGCAGTTCAGGGACAGGAAAGAATATTAGCTTGCTTCCTTTCAGTTCCCAAGGAGATTTCATCTACATACTTTTCCTACAGTTCTGTCTTTGTTCTATCAACTGGAAGATAAAGTAGTGATAAAAACATTCATGCCACCTTATGCCGGAGTCCTCATATTGACCCTAAGGACCCTAAATACAAATTTGCACCGACAGGCCACAAAGCAGCGCAGGACCTGGATTGCAACACACAAATACCACCCGTCAGCTGCTCTAGAATTTTCCACCAAGCTAACAAGGAGACACATCATTTCTGTCCGGACAGAAACACACAGAGAGCGTTCAGGCATCTGGAGATGGGTAGTGTATGTTATGAAGGGAGTTGAAGAATAATAGATGGAAGTTTCTTGTTAAAGCCAGAAGAATGTGTGCCCCTAGGCTGCAATAAAGAACAAGACATCCCAGTTCCCATTGTCCTTAAGTAACCACCACAGCCATCTCCACAGACATCTTTGTGGCATTAATATCGTGCCTTCCTTTCCCGGGTACACAGACTAAACCCTCTGGTTGCAGGTTTGCTCAGCTATGCTTCCATATATAGGTCAGATAAGAAAAATTAAACTCGCAGAAACCAGCTTATTTGTGTTAAGGCCTCCAAGAAGTGCTTAGTTGGCATAATTCAATTTCTTCAGTGTTGTATCAACAAGAATTCTGCTAATAAAAGACAAAGTTTCCTGTGTGGTATGAAAAAAAAGATTTTATAAATAGTTCATTATTTGAAAAAAGGGCAGTTCCCCATGTACAGAAAGATCAGGTCAAGAATCTCTTGTATGAGATTTTTTTTAAAAATAATTTGGGTACCAGCATTTCAGTAATTGTGCAGAAATCTGGAAGCAGTTTTTGTTATAGAAAATGCCTTATGAAAAAGGTCCTTTCAGGCTGGGAAGGAGTGTTACACAAGCCTGCTGCTCCAGAAGCCAAACCCTGCCCCATCCATTGCATAACCAGCTCCAAGGGAGATCTGAGCTCCGCTCCTTTAGGAAGGAGCCTCCATAGAAACTCAACAAGTTACCAGCCTTCCCAGGCAGTAAACAAGGCGTTTACTGTCACTTGCTATTTACTGGAGCCAATTGTGCGAAGTTTAATTTTTTTCCCCCTTCTTATTTCACAGTGTAAACAAAGAAGCAGCTTACAAAAAAGTGACACTAGGCAGCCTGTCTCCTGTTGACACCATTCTGATCTGGGAGTTGTGGTGCTCCTTTGAAACGCCGAACAAGCCTGTAGGCTGCGGGTGCAATGCTGAAAGGAGGCGGGAGAGGAAGCAGCAAACCGAGATGCTCCGCGACGGAATGCACTAAAGAAAACCAAATATTGCAACCGACATTTCAATTCCTCAAGTGTGGAACGAGCCCTACTGATCTCAGCCTTAACAACTGAAACCACTACAAAAAAGCATTGGGCTGATTTATATAGACATCAAAAAAGGTCATGCTTAACTGTGGATCAAGAGACACCTTAACCATCCAGCTTTCACTGTGCTGTTCTTTCCAGCTTGCAGCTCTCAGTCCTGTTGCGGGCCATGCTGAAGTGTTCTGCCAGCTTCGGACAGCTGAAGAGGTTACAGAGGAATACAGCTGAAAATAACAGCCCGGCTTTCATTGCCCATATCCACCTGCGCTGTCTTGACCAGTATCAATATTATTCTTCCTCTATGGTCAGCGCTGCCTTCCTCAGCCTTCTGCACACACATTGTTCTCATTTTCACTGGCCTGGGAGCTGATTCCACATGCAGGATGCCCCACTGGGGCTTTCCCTTTGTAGTAGAACAAGTGCACCCTCAGAAAGTTTGCAGACAACACAAAGTTGGGTGGGAGTGTTGGTGTGCTGGAGGGTGGGTAGGCCATACAGAGGGATCTGGACCAGCTGGACTGATGGGCTGAGGCCAGTTGTCTGAGGTTCAACAAGGCCAAGTGCTGGGTCCTGCACTTGGGTCACAACAACCCCATGAACGCTGCAGGCTGGGGAAGAGCGGCTGGAAAAGGCCCTGGGGATGTTGGTGCCAGTGGCTGAACATGAGCCAGCGTGTGCCCAGGTGGCCAAGAGGCCACCAGCATCCTGGCTGGTACCAGCACTGGTGTGGCCAGCAGGACTAGAGAAGTGATTGTGCTGCTGTACTGGGCACTGGAGAGGCCAAACCGTGAATCCTGGAGGCAGTTTTGGGCCCCTTATTATAAGAAGGACATTGGAATACTAGAGACAGTGCAGAGAAGGGAACGGAGCTGGTGAGGGGCTGGAGCACAAGTGTGATGGGAGCGGCTGAGGGACCTGGGGGGTTCAGCTGGAGAACAGGAGCTGAGGGGAGACCTTCTGATCTCTGAACTGCCTGAAAGGAGCTTGGAGCCAGGGGGGTCGGGCTCTGCTCCCCAGGAACAAGCGCCAGGAGCAGAGGAAACGGCCTCAAGTTGCGCCAGGGGAGGGTGAGGGTGGATCTGGGAACAATTTCTTCCCCAAAGGGCTGTGGGGCATTGGAACAGGCTGCCCAGGGCAGTGCTGGAGTCACCATCCCTGGAGGGGTTTAAAAGGCATTTAGATGAGGTTCTCAGGGACATGGGTTAGTGCTAGACTTACTTTATGGTTGGACACCATGATCCTGTGGGTTTCCTCCAACCTAAATGATTCTATGATTCTAAAAGGCAAAAGGAGAAAAGGAAGATTCAAATATCTCTTGAAGTCTTGATAGCCCATTGGACAAGTCTGGTCTAGGGATTACGTTTTCCAGAGTCAAAACTACATTAAGGACTCATATTTAAGAGCTTGTATTTATAAGAACTTTTCCACCTGCTTATTTCTTCGTCCCTTGTCCTTCGAATCTCATTCAGCTTGGAAAGGATGGACAGAGGTTCTGTTCGAGAGCAAGCTGCAGTTCAGAATGGCAAATGTTGAAAGAGACAAGTAAAGATTGTTTAGATTTAGTTTTGCACAGAATTTTGTTTACCCTTGATTTTAAAACCAGAATTCTTAGGTCTGGTGGTACATTTTTCCAAACACCACATTTGTTGATTACTGGTTAGGGTGAAGAATTTTTGTAGAACAGGATGTAAATTTACATTGATTTCCCTCCAGCAGCAGTTTTTCAAACAATATCTCCTGGGAAAAAAAAAATTGTTATTCATAAGATACATTGTTTTGTCAATCATTTTACTGCAAAGCATTTGGCAGAACTGAATGACCTGAGTTCCATTTCTTCATTGATGTACAAAGAGAGTGAAATATAGCAAGAATAATACCCACGTTTGAAGAAAGCAGCTGCGCAGTCACCCAAAAGAAAAATTTACTCACCATGCTTACACCATTATATGGCATATTTCACTTGAAAATAATAGCCACCGTGCTAAAAATCTAGCCCAATATATTTAAATCTTGATCAGCAATTAACTGTAAAAAGCAAAGTAATGTTGCAGTTTGAAATACAGAACCCAGCAACTAAAGATCTAAGATTAAAAGTGATGAAGTTGAGCGTCAGCACAAATCCTCCTGTCCCTTGAATCAGATTGCACAGCACAAGTGACCAAGCAAGACATCCTACCTGCCTTTCAGACACACGCAATTGTCCTGGCCATGGCTCAGCATGGCCTTTATAATAAACAATTAGACAAGCAAATGCAAATATAAAAATCATAATATGACATACATGAACAGGAACATTATTCCACACGGCACACAAGGCACAATGTAGCCACAAGAACTATCAAATGCTATTACTCAGCATCTGAATGCAAACCAGCTCTGAGAACCTTTTTCCCTTCACAACTAATTTTCCTATTAAGTTAAAATCATTAATCAGAGCCTGATGATCTAACATACAGAGGATCCCCTTTGCTTTGCTGCTCCTAATCACTTAAAAAAAATCCAGCTGCTTTCTTTGAGATGTTCAAGTCCCCCTGAAAGCCCATTTTGACCATACAAGTTCCTGTCGCATCCTGGAAGTCACTTTAAACACTGACAAAACGAGGTAATGCACGACTGATTGAACAGAGCCGGGCAAAGGAAGGCCTTTCAGCCCTCACCTCAGCCCTCACATTGTTTTCTAATTAGTTACTGCATTTGAATCTATGCCAAACAACACACCCTTAGCTAAGCGCCCATTAAAAGTTTGGGCAGTAAATTAGTCAAGTTGTGCAATGCCTTTTAACTCTGTCAAGCCAAGCAAATATTGCCTTGGCATTATGGAAGCACTTCGAGTAACCAAAATAAAATGTGTTCATAATATAAAAAAACCCTCTTGACAAAAGGTGTTCCAAAAGCACTTTCTTTTCCTTGAAATCAAAGGGAAGGAGTCAATTAGGCAGTTCTGAAAATTCCATTAGGTGTATCGCTGAATATTCAGTTATCAAAAATATCCTGACAGCCAGAATTTTCAATGAACTGTAGTGGTCTGGGTAAGCTGTTTATTTATGGTCCATTGTGGTAGCTAATGACACGGATTGTACTTTAAGAGACCTGCATGTTCTAAAGCAAAGGATATCCAAATGTATTACTTTAAAAATTTGAAAGAAGTCAATAGAGATTATATCATACTGTAATGTATAAATTACTCACTTTTTTGATATAAAGTATTATTTTCCCAGAAAAAAAAAAGAAAAAGACATGAGTCCAGACATCTACAGATACAGTACAGTCGGGCTACATCATACATAAGCAACCTGTGGACCTTGTTTTTGATCTGCAATATAATTCTCAATGTAATTGTCTCCACAAACTCAATTACACAGGCTGAGTTTAGTTTCCATCTAGGCACATTCAGTGAAATAAAAGAAATGACAGTGGTATCTAGTTACAGACAGGATTTGCGTAATGGTTACAGTCTGGGTCAACTTCTCAAAATGGAATTATTTTATTATTTAATATATATTATTAAATGAGTGCAAATATGGGGTTTTTTTAAGCTTAAGTGTGTTTGTAATGAAGTATTCTCTGGCAGTGATTAATGAGCAGTTTGAATTAAAAGCTTGTAACTATGATTAATCTATAACCTAAGAGAAGATAAGAGGAAGAAGCTACTGCTTGTTTGATTGCTAGTCTTACCAAACCCTGACACAGTGTCAGTTATCCATCCAGTTGCATATAGAGCAGACCTGGACAAATAAGTCTGTGTAATTTGTAGGGGAAAACTTCACTGGGAACTGTTTTATCCTGCGTGTGCCAGAGCATTTCATTTATTATCATATATAAACATATATGTATATGGTATATATACATGAGATATAGACAAGATATTTATATACATGTAATATTCTATTTGGAATAGGGAAATACTAAAAGGACTAAAAGCAGGCTGAGAATAGATCTTTAAACATAACTATCAACACTTGCAGGTTACCAGATGATCCATTCTCAGATTGTGCCATTTATACTTGTACAGGCCATCTAGACAGTTGTGCAAAATCTTTACAGGATGGCAAGTTACATTAATGATGCTAAACACATGGTTTGATGGTCATATTGAAAACATAATTAAGCACATTGCAATGTAGGGGGAAGAACACAAATCCACACATTTGAGGTGGAAGACATCCTGACAAGCACAATTCAGCTCTTTGTGCAACCTTGTAATAAAAAGGGTCAGTAATACCTGGCTTAATCATTTTATTACTTCTGTAGTTCTTTACAGGGGTTCTTTACAGACACTTTGCATCCGTGCACGCCTTTGGAAAGGCAGCTTCTTTTCAATTCTGATATCTACACTTCCAGAAGGAGAATATTGTGGAAGGCTTAAGGCACAGAGGCCCCGGCAGTGACACAAGGGACAGGAGGAGAGCAAAGCTGAACTCTGTCGAGGAAAAGTTTGGTAGGTGACGGTCAGTAAGCATAGTTATTTACACATTAAAAAAAGCTTTTCGGTTTTGCTGTTAAACAGAAATGGATGCAAGAGAAAGCCACTGTTTATATTTCCTACCAGTGAGATTCCACTATTTTTGATAAACATTTTTATCAAAGTAAGTGGCAGAAGAATCTCTCACCTAAGCGCTTTCTTACCGATAGATGGGCCTTAATGGCACTGTCTCTCCTCATTCTCTCCTTGCAGCATTTCACAGAATCACAGAATCCCAGAACGTCAGGGGTTGGAAGGGCCCTGGAAAGCTCACCCAGTGCAATCCCCCCATGGAGCAGGAACACCCAGATGAGGTTACACAGGAAGGTGTCCAGGCGGGTTGGAATGTCTGCAGAGAAGGAGACTCCACAACCCCCCTGGGCAGCCTGGGCCAGGCTCTGACACCCTCACCGCCAACAAGTTTCTTCTCCTCTTTCAGTGGAACCTCCTGTGTTCCAGTTTGCACTCATTGCCCTTGTCCTGTCCCTGGTTGTCACCAGAAGAGCCTGGCTCCATCCTCCTGACACTCCCCTTTCCATACTGATCCCCAGGAATGAGTCCCCCCTCAGTGTCCTCTTGTCCAGCTCCAGAGCCCCAGCTCCCTCAGCCTTTCCTCACACGGGAGATGCTCCACTCCCTGCAGCATCTTGGTGGCTGCGCTGGACTCTCTGCAGCAGTTCCCTGTCCTGCTGGAACTGAGGGGCCACAGCTGGACACAAGATTCCAGGTGTGGTCTCCCCAGGGCAGAGCAGAGGGGCAGGAGAACCTCTCTGACCTACTGACCACCCCCTTCTAACCCACTGGGCCACAAGGGCCCAGTGCTGGCTCAGGGTCATCTCACAGAATGCAAAAAGCTGGACCCCAGGACAACTATCCAAACTATTAGGTGAACGACAATTGCCTGTCATCTGCAGGCCAGGCTGTGTAATATTTGGCTGAAAGTACAATATAACTATCTTTACTCACTACATAACAGCATGCAGGCTAATTATGAACACAGCAGAATGCTTCTGGAGAACCAGCCGTAGTGATTCCTTGAATAGCAAACATTAAGTATTTAAAAAGATATTACTTCATTACAATTAACTACACATAATGAAGAAGACAGGGTTAAAAAACAAGTCAGAAATTTGCTTGGTATTCAGTAAGATTAATTAAGTTGTTATATTGAGGTATCATTTTGCCTCAGTTTGCATAACAAATGGTAGTACATGTTCATACGCATGATAGCAATATATACCCTGAACAAACTTACAACATATGGATCCAATGAGCATGAATATTACATGTTTTTCTTCCCCGTATCCATTAAGAATGTAACAGTATGCCCATAACACTGCCAAGCCAATCTTCTGCGTTTAGTGGCTAATAACACACATATTGGATAAGACAGAACACCAATGTCTCTATTATCATATTCAAGCGATTTACCAAGAAGTTGTGAAGTTAGTTGTTAGTATTTTCTCTTTCACCTGCAGTTTCAAAGCTACAAAATCCAAGCCCTTTTGTGCTTTCAATGGATTTCTTTACATTTCAGAACATGAGCTACAGAACAAGGCCAGTGTGATTGAGATTATTCTGTTAAACATAATATTTTGCATAGTGAAATACATGGTATAACATTTCCTATAAACCTCAAATGTGGAGAGCTATAGCTATAATAGGTTAAGGTTTAGTGACATCACCAGCAAAATGAGGATATTTCCAAGATACATTTGCCTTGAATTCTCTTTGTTAGGACCAACAGTAGCTCTTTCAGGCACATATTTTTAAATAAAGTAACTCATATTATTCAACTGCCAGACCAGACTTTCAGCAGATGGATTTAATTGACAAATGTAGCACACCAGGCAAGCAAAGAATGTCTCAAAAATCAGAGGTAAAAGCAAAATGGTAATCCACAGAACACTGATAAATTCCATAGCATTTGCTAATTGTGTTACCATTAAACAGATCTTGTCTTCCCCAGATTTACCTTGGTGACTAGACAAGTATATAATCTGTGAAATTTATACTCACTGTACTAAAAAAAACCCAGTAGCTTTCTGTTGGAAGCTTTTCCATGGGCTGTTTCCTGTTGATTTGTTCTACTTAGGTATCTAGCTAGTTTTCATTGGCAGGATTTTCTGTTGCCGAAGGACTGGAATGTTGAGGCTTTTACATTGACACACAGGTTTTCTGCGCGTGATCTCTCTGTTTTACATGTCCTGGCCGTTCTGAAAATGCCAAATCAATCAGATTAAGGTTTCCTTTCCTTAAAATATATGATAGATTTGTTGTGTCTGTAACTGTGTCTACGCACTAACACACAGGCATAAAACAACATGCAAAGATAATCCCACTAATAAAACAGCTGCGTTTTAATTGTTTCTGGGCAGAAAGATGTCATGCTTCTCAACTGAAGTTTTACTCCACAAGAAATCTAGTTGAACACTTTCAGAAAACACTTCCACAATCGCATCTAAACGTGCAGTTCCATAGACTGTCATAATGAGAATGCTCCTCAATATTTTCCGCTGTATTGTAAACTTAGCTTAAAAAATTCCAATTTGAAGCCCCACCAAAACTGCAGCCTGGTTGGTGTCTGTGAAGTGGGAGAAATGTGTCAACAGGCTGATGGGCAGGACTCCATCCAGTGGGAGACGGCCTGGAGGCCTGGGGCAGCAGGAACCTTGTGAAATTCAGCACGGACAAGTGCAGGGTCCTACACCTGGGCTGGATCAAGCCTGTGCAAGAAGACAAGCTGAGGACAAGTCAACAGAAGCCCACAGTGTGCTCTAACAGCCACGATGGCCAATAGCGACCTGAGCAGTAGCAACAGGAACAGGCCCAGAGGTGGAAGGAAGCAATTGTTCCCCTGTATTTGGTGTTCAACAGGCTGCATCCAAAATATTGTGACCCATTTGGGGTTCTCTAGTGGAGTAAGACATTGATAAACTGCAGAGAGAGAGTTCAGTGGAGGACAATGGAGACAACTGGGGCCTGGAGCTCTCATCCTGTGAGAGAAAAGAGCACTGAGACCCCCTGGGGAAGGGAGGGACCCCATAGCAGCCCCCAGGACCTACAAGTGATACCGTAAAATCGGCAAAGTGACAGACTCTTCAAACCATGTTTTAAGGTTTTAAAAGTAGTATTTCTTACTCAGCACACCAGGGCTGGAGTGGGGGTGTCCCTCCGTAGGTCTGCTGCCGACTAGTTGGTCATACATGGCTTATACTTACAGAAAAATTACATATTCATTACAGTTCTTGGAAACCATTAACATATTTCGTGCCTGTTCTAACACAAGCTATCCGTTAAGCAATGCTAAGCAACATTCCAATGTTTCTCAGTTACCTGTTTTAAAAGAATATGTTGTAAATCTCTGTCAATTTTAAGAATAGGGTGTGATTACTAAGTACAAAGATTCTATGTTTACAAGGTCTGCTTATACACAAGATCCTATGGTTACATTTTTGGTTAATCTTTGAAGATTGCTACCTTAATATTCTTCTCAACTGTATGTGTTCTATAATTCCTTAAAATATAGTCTAATAATTAGAAATACAAGTATCACAAGGATGTCATCGAGGAGACAGAAGCAGGCTCCTCACAGTTTTGTATAGTGGAAGGATGGGAGATAAAACACAAATTGAATTGAAAGAGGGTCATATGGATACGATGAAAGAATCTTTCACGCATGAGGACAGCGAAGCAGTGGAACAAGTCGCCTAATCTCAGTTCTTGGAGGTTTTCAGGGCCCAACAGGGTAAGGCTCGGAGTGGCGTGGTCTTGTAGCAGACCCTGCTTTCAGTATAGGGCTGGACCAGGTGATGTCCTCAGGTTCTTCCCAATCTGCATTAATCTGATATTATATTGACTTAGCAAAATTGGGTCCTGTCTTGCACTAGTTGTTCACCAAATTCATCAGCAGAGAGAATAAAAGATATTCGAGATCTTAGACTTCACAAAAACATTCACTAAAGAGAACATTAAGAACATGAGTACTGATAAAGCCAAAGTAAATGAAAAATGGCATTATTATTATTTTAAGAAGGAATAAGCATTCTAAATGCTGGCTTTGTTGCTCTGAAAAGAGAAGGTATATAAATGTAATACTGTGATGTGCATGGAAAGACAAATTTCCACATCAAAATTTTTGTATTTATAAACAAGGAATGATCTTGTTCCTGTCCTCCTCATCAAAGGAGGGCTCTGGAAAACCATCTTGGGGTCTGAGACACCAGCTTGGAGCCTTGTTTTTGGTTCAATAACAGTAAGATTTTGCTGTTACTGTGATCATGGGAAATCTTGAATCCTAATTTGCATATATACAGGAGGATCCCTAAAGCTACACTGCCTTTTGTTTACTTAGATACAAAAATATTCAAGGACTCTACATAAGTATTTGAAGTTAAGCAGATGTAAGTTACTGTAGGCTGAAAAAAAGTTATCTAAGAGTAATTTTTTCCTAACATTTAGAACTTTATAGGCAGTGAACAGCCATGGGGCTTTAGATGGATGCCTTGACTCTCTGAATGAAATGTATTCTTTTTATTTTCTTATTAAAGACCTTACGTTTGCCATTGAGTAGAGAAATGGTCGGCCAAGCAGCGCTAATGTGCAGCATTATCACAAACATCATCAGCCGCTCCAATAATACATTTACTGGAAAAAGTTATGTCATTGAGACAGTTTTCTTTCACATCTAAAAAAAACCCCAAACATGCACGTAGTCCTATTAAGGTCAGCTAAATAAGTGCTGCAGGACGGGGCAGATGATCTGTGATATTACATGCAAATTTTAGAGTATTTAATAGACATTGTTAATGAAATTCACAGGGTTCTAAGCTTCCCAAATAGCTATTTCACTGTCATGTGGATTATTTCCAAAGATTGCCTTAGCAGCCAAGGTTTGCCTTTAATTTCTGACCTATTTTTGGAGAGAAAACAGTCCCAGTAAATAGATTACAATGGGAGCTGAGCCTCCTGGCTCAAATAATGAAACCTCCCACTGAGGGCCCAGGTATCCGCGCAGCCTTTCCCAGTGAACTCCTCGGTTCACCTCGTAGAGGAAGCATTTGGGGAGGTTCTGCAGCGCTACAACCAACACCCTCTTCCACACCATATGCTCCTTGCGAGACCATCTGCCCTTTGTGACAGTCCCAGATTAACCCAGTTTGTGCGAACTCCAAACCCACACGTGGCACCTTTGTAGGCCATGGGGATAACACAGAGCCCCCTTTCCTCTCTCAAAAAAATCCCATCGAACGACTCCCCCAAAGAACACAAGCCTACCCCTCCAAAATGCACCTCCCACCAATTAAAACAAGAGACTCTGCCCCCAAAAAGAACCCCCCACCATTTTTTAAAAAGCATTATAGACTTCCATTACATAGAGGAAGGAAGAGTTTTGTTTGTTTTGTTTTCTTTAATCCTGGGGAAGCAGAATCAAGGGTGGAAATACTAAAAGGATTTAATTTCTTTTCTCAAACCAGTTAAAATATAAAATCCCAAATTAGGGCACTTCTGAATTAAACCCAAACGGCAGACCAGTTGTGATGTCTCCAGAATTTAGAAATACATGCTTCTCTGCAAGTCTTCTTTAAACACACAACCAAATTTGTTTCACAAATGAAATAAATGGTACATTCAATATTCCATTTGCAAGTGCATTGGCTCTTGCAACTTAATTAAATGCCTCGCTAACTTCACGCAGCCAAGCATTTCTGCATGGTTGCTTCATATTAAATCATTGGCAAGACACAGAAAATATCACACCACACTTCTTTCATCAGATACACCATTGTACTATAAATTATTTTTGTGTAATAGAAACTGTGCTAATAAAGACAGAGGCAGCTGGTAGAGAAGCCTGTATGGTTAAACAGATCTCTCGATCACTGGTTAAGCAGAGTGGAATTCCTAAGGAGACAAACACTTGTAAGGAGCTTACCCCACAACTGCCAGGCCAGGCAGATTAACGGCAGTGTCGGTCACACCAAATCACCATGACTGTTACTTCAGCTGCTACGCAAGCGTTCTCTTGCTTGCTGGCTTTGTATTCGAAAGCCAAACCAGCTTATTTTAAAAAGCAAACAAACAAACAAAACCAACCAAACAAAAAATACCACCCCCACCCCCCCAAAGAAACCAAAACAAACACAAACCCAAGTTGTGTCCAGCTCCAGAGCCCCAGCTCCCTCAGCCTTTCCTCACACGGGAGATGCTCCACTCCCTGCAGCATCTTGGCGGCTGCGCTGGACTCTCTGCAGCAGTTCCCTGTCCTGCTGGAACTGAGGGGCCACAGCTGGACACAAGATTCCAGGTGTGGTCTCCCCAGGGCAGAGCAGAGGGGCAGGAGAACCTCTCTGACCTACTGACCACCCCCTTCTAACCCACCCCAGGTCCCATTGGCTTCCTGGCCACAAGGGCCCAGTGCTGGCTCATGGTCACCCTGCTGGCCCCAGGACCCCCAGGTCCCTTTCCCCTACACTGCTCTCCAACAGGTTGTTCCCCACTTACACTGGAACCTAGGGTTGTTCCTGCCCAGATTCAAGACTCTACACTTGCCCTTGTTATATATAATTAAATTTTCCTGTGCCCAGCTCTCCAGCCTGTCCAGGTCTCCCTGGATGGCAGCACAGCAGCACAATTGTGCCCCCAGCTTTGAGATTCCTCCCACCTCCATGAAAGCAAGTTTAGTATTGATCAGAATGGGAACTACATCTAGTAAGCTTAGCAAGTCCATTACTGTGAAACCAGTTCTGTTTTTCCCCTCTCTCAGGGCACAGCGGATGTTGCAGCAGCCCATAGCCACCTTCGGGGCAGTTTCCACGGGGTGCTGCACGGCCCCGCGGCTGTGTTGTGCGTTTCCCTGGCATTTGACACACTGCTGCACATGGTGCGAATGGCACCATCTCCCACTGTAAATCCACATCTGATCTTCCTGTCCTTGGGCAGTCACGCTGCGGTGATGCTATATGGATGCAAAAGATGGGCTGTTCAGAAATGTGTCTAGGTGCTAAAGTGACACTTTCTAAAGTATCTGAAGCACTGTGGTCTTTCAAAGGTATTTATGTACCTAAGCAATTCTGAAAATTCTCAGTTTTCAGACCTGCTAAGTGCCTTGTAAAGCACCAGAGTACAAGCTGGCACAAAAATTGCTCTGTAAAAAAACATAAAATCAAAACAAAAAACCCAAACCCAACCAACGAACCAACAAAAGCCAAAACAAAAAGGGGCTGCTGAAACTCCTGGAACACTCTCCACTATAACCGATGAGCTGGCAGTATGGAAATATATGTTTATATTTTCACATTGTCCACAGAATTCTTCTAGATTTAAAAAACAAACTGGAAAGAAAAAAAACAACACCCCCCACCCCCCAAAAACCAACAACTTCCCCCATAGCAAAACAAACAAACCAACCCCAACAGAGCATGATGGATAGATGAATATCATCCCTACTGAAAAGCAGAACAAAGACGGATTGGAAAATTGAGCTCAGCTGGTTTGATTTCCTCACATGCACATAATGTTCCTTCTTAAAAATTATTAGACACCTTCCTGTGTAACCTCATCTGGGTGTTCCTGCTCCACGGGGGGATTGCACTGGATGAGCTTTCCAGGTCCCTTCCCACCCCTGACATTCTGGGATTCTGTGATTGTGTGACACTTGTCAGTGTGTAGCCTTGCTTCAGGTGTCAAGGGGGACAGGGTATCCCGGGTGTCCTCAATTTGCAATCAGAAAGCTTCAGGAAACAACCTGGTTGGAGGAGGAACACAACCACCTGGTTGAAGGAGGTATATAGATGATATTTTTTCTTCTGAAATATGCACAACACCTGAAATACGAGCCCCTACTTCCAATGTTGTTCAGCATCACAGTGTCAAATCAAGTAGTGGAACAGACAGTTCTCAGGACGGCAGTTAACTCACATCAAATGTTAGAAGGTGTAAAATGTTAAGCCTGTTAAGCTTGTATTGTCCAGTAGGATGTGATTCAGTACCCAGCTCCTTCCACAATGACAGTCTGTCCAGAGTGAGACAATAGTGTTGTCTATGGCAGTTTGGGAAGTTGTACAACTCACTAACATAATCTGTTCTAATGGTCAGCCTTTGTGCTTGTTTCACTCAGTAAGAAAACGGAAAGAAACCTTCATAACTTCAAACTACTACCTTTCTAGAACACAGAATCCCAGAGTCCCAGCCTGGTTGGGCTGAAAGGACCTCTGTACATCCCCAGTCCTACCCCTGCTAGTGCAGGGTCACCAGAGCAGATCACACAGGTGGGTCCAGGTGGTTCAAAAGTCTCAGAGAAGGAGACTCCACACCCGCTCTGGGCAGCCTGGGCCAGGCTCTGGCACCTCCCAGCAAACAAGTTTCTGCTCATGTTCACATGGAGCCTCCTGTGTTTCAGTCTGTGCCCGTTGCCCCTCACCCTGGCGTTGGGCACCACCGAACAGAGTCTGGTCCATCCTCTGACACCCACCCTGAGATATTGATCCATTGATCAGATCCCTCTCAGCTTCTCTTCTCCAGCTCAACAGCCCCAGCTCTCTCAGTCTCTCTTCATAAGAAAGGTGCTCTAGGCCCCTAAAATAGATAGAACAGCACACAATACCTACTGTTGGTTTTGATATCAAACAAGGTATCTCCTTGCTCAACAGCTTGTCTTCTTTTATTTAGCTGAATTCATCTTGTGTATGAGTGTTTCAGTATGTTTACAGAATTAGGAGATACCATCCTAATGACTCTTTTTCAAAGTGCATCTACCCTCTCTAAGAGGGAACGAATACATGTTTGCAACACCAGTGTTTAATCCATAACCACCTCAACTAAATAGCAGTCCTAGCAACAAGAAAGTGTCATGTATATGTTAGATGAGAAAAAAAAAGAACTAGATTCTATTTCTGTCTCTGGCAGCTCTGCCAACTCTCCACTTCTCCTCCCGTCTGGTGAACAGACACACAATTCAAGGCAAATTCTTTACTTACTATGGATCGCTCACCATTCCTGCATTAGGACACAAACAGAGAAGCAAGAGCCCGTCAGTGAGCAAAGAAATAAAGGGCCATAACATTTTTACAGGAACGTTACAAGATCCTTTAAGCTGCTTTATTTTTTTGTATATAATTAAATATCATATTAAAAGAAATCATAACCTTTCCTAAATAGCTCCTCAAGCAGCAATTACATTCACCTCCTACCAGAAGCATTTGAGTAATGTCCCTGAAAGGCCCTGAGACTAAACCCACCAGATGGGATGGATGAGAGATCCTGGGCTTTTGCATGAATTATTTCAATCCATCATCATTTGGAAGACTCATATCTGCTGTACTACTGGAAAGCTTAATTTGATTTCCGTTTATAAAGCAGGGCTTTGATGGATGCTGTAAAACAAAGGACAACCATTTAGCTATTATATCTGTATCTTCTCCACGATGTTGTTGACAGCAGCGAACCCAGGGCTGTGACTCACCACCCACAGCACTTTAAACCAATTTCCCAGCTGCTAATGAATCAGAGCCCTAAATAATTTTTAGTCAAAATTGACGTATTGAATGGTTTCAAACAAAAATATTCACATGATCACACTAGCATTGTCTTAAAACATGTGATTTTTAATGCTATCTCCGTATTAATGTACTCAAAAATCAGTTTCTGGCTCAACTCTGGAAGGGAAAAAAGCTTGAGCATTGTGCAGCTGAGTGTTGATGTTACATATTTCACACTAAATTACGTTCAGGGAAGTTTCTGTTTAATGAGGTGCCAGCAGCTGCTAGACACACCTGCCAAGGGAATAAAAATTTGTATAAAGGTCAGAATATAGTAAATTCTATTTCCCTAATGTAAAGAATCCTTGCTACGAATGCAAAAAACATTAATACCAAAGCAGAAAACTTCCATTTGTTTCCAGTGTGTGTCAAATATGACTATTTTAGTGCCCCTTCAGTTCAGAATGTCAGGAATGTCCTTATCCCTATTCTTGGTGTTCTGCCAGTGGGAGATCTGGCAAAGGGCTCGGATGTGCTCTTTTTAATCCAAGGCCCTCTGCTGCAAAGATCTCCCACAGAAAAGTATTTATAAACCACAATGTAGCTCCTCTTCCCTTCGGAAAGCATCGCCAGACCTTTCAGATATTCCCAATGTTCTGTCTTTGCAAAACACACAACTGACTTGGGTTCATCTGGATTCAATGTCCAAACAACAGCTTTCGAGTTGCAATTTTGAATTCAGAGAACTCGTATCAAAGGTAAACATATTGCCACTATATCGATTTCATCTGCGTCTCAAAGCTGAGCTATTAGCAAACAGAAGTGTCTGAGCCATGAAGCAAATGAAACCTGACATGCAGTGGTGAAGATACCAGTAAAAATCCACAATGATACAGTAAGACACACAGGTGAACTTCTGCACTACAACAGGGTAACTGTGCAAACACTTACTATGTCCACACATCATCCCGTAAAGTTCTATATTCCCCCTAGAGGCCAAGGCCTCCTTTAAACTGAAGTGTTAACAAGTGGCTCCCTCTGCTGCTCCAAACAGTCAGTACTGGGATTTCCTTCCAGAAACTGTTTTAAACTGGCTTGTGACCATCAAAATCATTATATAAAGATATGAAACGCTCACAGTTTGGATTAATCTTCAACGTTTTGTCTTAAACTTAATAATATGAAGACTCACTACTTCGAATCTTGTATGCTAATTCAACAGCCTGGGAGAAAAATGATACATTACTTTGGATTTGAATCACAATGATTTCTATACTTAGTGAAAAATGATAAGAAAATAAAAATTAATTGATATGTTTCAGCAGAACTCTGATGTCTTGGGATAATACAGTTTGTATTTTTTTTTTAATGTAGAATATGTAATATTTAGTTCTCTTACGTATGTTGAAAGTACCTTTCCTGACACAGCTAAAAATGAACTCAGTGGAGACTGAACCGGGGAACAAATGCATTCAAACCCAGTTTCCTCTTTAAAAACACTTCCTTTGAATTAGCCATTTCAAAAAGCCATCATGCAATCTTAGAGAATTTGGCTAGCCATGAAGCAGACAGCACAACCTCATTTGTCATACCCAGCTGCAGAGTTTCAACAGTATGATGGAACCACGTTCTGAACATAAATGCATCCACTAACAGGTGAAAAATGTACGTATCCAAAATCCACCTGTGCTTTAAAACTCACCGAGGGCCTCTTCCTTTTACTTGAGTATTGCAGTATTTCCATAGCGTGCGTAGAACTATTTATCAACATGTGTATAAAACCGAGCGCAGTAGCGGTCAGAGGCACTAGAACACTTGGAACAGTAGTTGTGTTGCTCTAAGGCCCTTGGGCTCACATTCTGCGAACATATTAGAGACACACCTACTTTGGTAACCAGACTCCTCCAAATACCAGGACACGCTACCATGGTTTATACCGCTTCACACAGCACATTAGGTAGTCTTTGAATCTGCAAAATAATCATCATTTTAAACTGTATTTATGAAAATAACAGGTCCTAACGTGAATGATAGTAGAGTTACAAGCTTCCCAATAAAACAGAGCCATCCAGAACATAAATGAGGCCCGGATCTAAACCCAGCGTTGTATGCAGCTACAAAAAAGCCCAGCAAGAAAGGCATTCATATCAAACACGAGCTCACAAACCAGCAGGTAACACCGTCAGTATTACAGACTGTATGATTCAGTGTTTTCCATGGAACTTTCTCAGGCATTTGCTGCTGCAAAAGGCAGTTCAGAAATGCTTTTCCAAAACAGAGAAAGGAAAAACAGCAGCACTAGCACTGAACATCAGGACCAATCTGTAGCTTTGCTTGTTTACAATTGGAATAAAATGATTTACATTACATGAAGCCTATCTTAATACATAGAGAAAAACCCCAAAGTCTCAGGCCGTTACCCTGGAGACAGACATTTTATAAAACGTTGAAAGGAGAGGGGAACACCGTGTCCCTCACTCATAAGGGATGGCTCCTGTTATTTTCCACTGCTTCTAGTTGTGTTTTTTCAGCAACCAAAGGCCGAATAGCACAAAGCATACTCTGGGAACAAATTTTAGAGGAAGGAATAAAGATTACAACATAGGTATCTTCTCGCACCAGCACCTAAAAAGTTAACAGGTAAGCAACCAGGATACACATAAGTGCAAGCAGAAAAGTTCTTCAAGAAGGAGGTGCACACATGCAGGAGGGCGCTAGGAGTGTAAGCGAACTTACAGCTAATATCAGAACAAGTGCAAAGAGAAAAGGCCATTGCCCTTTAAAAGCGAGAACAAACAAAGCCCAAAAATCACACTGGGGTTCTGTCTTCGCGTGATTAAGTAATTGTGTGACTTTGAAGTGATTCATCTATCCCTGATTAAGTCCAAACATGAATATTTGTCTTGGCACAAGAATGCAATACTTAACATTTTTCAGGACCAGAAAAACAAACCCCAAAAATCTCTGCCACGAGTTACGGCAAACCAAATAGCATGAACGGAAGCCTTGCAGTACACTGAGGTAAAAAAGACTGAATCCCGTCTCCTTTACTACAGAAAGCTACAGCATTTGCACCATTACATCACAACTCTGACAGGAAACGTGTTTGTGGCTTTTAGTAAGAGTAGAGCAAGTGTGGAGTCTGACATCTGGGCAGGAACAACCCCAGGTTCCAGTGTAAGGTGGGGAATGACCTGTTAGAGAGCAGTGTAGGGGAAAGGGACCTGGGGGTCCTGGGGACAGCAGGGTGACCATGAGCCAGCACTGGGCCCTTGTGGCCAGGAAGCCAGTGGTACCTGGGGTGGGTTAGAAGGGGGTGGTCAGTAGGTCAGAGAGGTTCTCCTGCCCCTCTCCTCTGCCCTGGGGAGACCACACCTGGAATCTTGTGTCCAGCTGTGGCCCCTCAGTTCCAGCAGGACAGGGAACTGCTGCAGAGAGTCCAGCGCAGCCACCAAGATGCTGAAGGGAGTGGAGCATCTCCCGTGTGAGGAAAGGCTGAGGGAGCTGGGGCTCTGGAGCTGGACAAGAGGACACTGAGGGGGGACTCATTCCTGGGGATCCATATGGAAAGGGGCAGTGTCAGGAGGATGGAGCCAGGCTCTTCTGGTGACACCAGTGACAGGACAAGGGGCAATGGGTGCAAACTGGAACACAGGAGGTTCCCCTGAAAGATGAGAAGAAACTTGTTGGGGGTGAGGGTGGCAGAGCCTGGCCCAGGCTGCCCAGGGGGTTGTGGAGTCTCCTTCTGTGCAGACATTCCAACCCGCCTGGACACCTTCCTGTGTAACCTCATCTGGGTGTTCCTGCTCCATGGGGGGATTGCACTGGATCAGCTTTCCAGGGCCCCTCAACCCCTGACACTCTGGGATCCTGTGAATTATTTAAAGACAGAAGTACAGCCTCACTTCATGTGCAGGCTGCTCTGCACAGCAAGCTATCCACAGCTTGCCATCCCAGTTTAATACCGACATTACTACATATTGTCAAGCCTGGCGGTGCGGGCAGAGAGGGTTAGGGTACAGGTAGATTTAGGCTCACCTGGAGCACATTCTGCGGGCTGTTGTCCCCACACGTCTGCACCCAGCAGGGTCCGGCTGTTGCTGCCCGTCCCTGTGTTTTCCTGCCAGCCTCTCCCCAGCGCCTCACGCTCCCCTGTGCTCAACCTGCTGCTTCAGTGGCTGAGTGCGGCCGGGGCTCAGAAAACCAGCACAGCAGCCGCTCAGGCTGCCATACAAACTGTCCCTTGTCACTGTGTCCATCCCCAGACACCCTCCTGTTTCCCTCCTTGCCTCCCACCCCTGAGGTGACACAAGATGGGGCCCTCAGAGGCCTCATCCTCCACATAGTGGGGCTGCCGTGGGGCACGTTGCGGGTGGATGGTGCTGGAGCCAGCTGAGAGAAATCTTCACGTCAGCCCTGGGCCTGTGCCGGGGCAGGATGGTGTCGTGGTGCGGTGAGGAGGGTTTACCAAGGGCTGCCGCGGTGAGGCTGAGGAGCTCGGCCACCGCTGCCACCCGCCACAATGAGTTTCAGGCAAGGTGGTTCTTTCTCGTGCCTCAGTGTCTCTGTTTCAAAAATGGGAACCATTTAGCTGGCTATCGGTGCGCAATGTTTTCACTGATAAGAAAAAAAGATTCTAATCAAATATGCTCCTTGGTAATTCCATAGATCCTCATGCCAAAGCCCCTTTCTTCCATGTTTTCCACCCATTAAAATCTAAGCGTTGTCTCAGATCTATCTATAAAATGATGGGGTATTACGTAGTAATATTTGTTCTACAAACTGACCCTCTGCAGGCTCATTCTCCATGTTAAACAATAGGCGATTTACAATTATGTTGTTAGCTTATCATTAATTGATTAGTATTTTTTCATCGGCAAAAATCCTGGTTTTCTATGAAACACCAGCAATGGCCTCTGACGGGCGCATGGTTTGTGTTACAGCGTGGTATGCGTGCCTTGGGAAATTGATCTGAAGCTGCAGGAGGAAGTTTTAAGCCTCTGACATGATTTTTTCCTATTTGAGGAAAGGGGTTTTTAAAAAGGACACACGGACAGCTGCCGGACACACAGTGGGTCACCTGCTGCCACAGGCACTCGTGTCCTCAGCAGATGTGGGAAGGACCTGTGCACGGCTACCTGGGGAAAATCCTGCTCAGTCTGCAACAGCCCCGACAGATTTTTACCTATTTGTATTAAGATTTTCATCTTTTTTTCAGCTTTCCCATATATCACAGTATTTTGACATTTCTTCATATTTTTCTCCATACAAGTTAGTATTAGGAAACAGTATTTTGCAATACTTACAACAGTATATTTCATATTTTTACACCGAGGTGCTTCTTCTCCCAGGTTCAGCCACCTCTGTCTTCCCGGGTGATGGGAAGGTGCCTGGAACACACAAGGCGTTAACGCTGGTAGGAAGGAAAACCCAAACACCATGTTATGGGACACGGTGTGATGACACTTGGTGGCACAGCGCTGGGCCAGCGGGAGCGACAAGGTCAGGTCACCACCCACGCAGGACTGGTTTGTAAACCACATCACTCACTAGATGCTGCTTTTGCCGGCACAAAACCCAATAATATCTCTGTTTGATATGGAGCTGGGAGATTATACATATACCCAGGATTTTGTGGGGTTTTTGTTGTTTGTTGCTGGGTCTTGGCACCTTTTAATATCATGGATAAACTCAGGGCTGTCCCGTTCAGGCAAAAGCAGTTGTATCTACCTGGAATTATGAATATCTCATGGTAGACAAGGAAGTTCTGAGTAAGGTCAAAGAAATATTCATTTGTCTTCCCATTTCAGTGGACATAACAAGAAAGCAAAAACTGTATTAGCAATATATATCACCTCACAGAAGATGAGTTTAGTCTAGGGATCAGGAACATCGTGGCTACATTCAGACTTAGTCTTGACCTTTTCCTCTGCTCATTCCACTCTAGGCACTTTGTACAGTTGATAAAGAAAAATCACAGACTAACTTTCTTGTATAAAAAGCATATTATTTTCAGTGACAACAGGCTTTGGGAAACACCCAGCTTTTATGGGACTGACCTTGGTGATCACAGAGCCCTTAGTAGGTCAGCGCTGCATCTTGGCAAACGTGCTGGTCACAATGACCCTGCCCACCTGACTAACGAACTGCCCGCTCATTTATAGAGAAGAAGAAATTCAGATTTGTCTATTTGGATGTAGAAACATATTGAAACCTTTTCTCCATCCTCACTTGTATTTCAGCCCTTTTGCTTTTAAGTGAAAACTGATTTCAGATCCCAGGGAACTGGAGAGAAAGCTGCTGTACTTATGCTTTAGGATAAGGCTCAGTATGACAGAAATTTAACATGAGCTTTGTAGCTTGCACTTTCTTTACAGTCTAATTTGGTTTTTCTAAGGTGAACACTTAGCACCAGAAACTGGTTAAAAGGAAGGTAAAACAGGCTTAAGTGTGTACAGAGACACAGACACACAGTAATCATCGCTTTGCTGCTGCTCTTGAAAGTGGTCCTGTTGGTCAGCTTCCCTCAACTGTGATCCTTTTTTCTCACCTAACTTTTGGGATAGATCCCAGCACAGATTCAAAGGGCTGGAGCTGACTGTTAACTACAGCACATGAGCTCCGCATAAGAGAGAATGCCACTTCTACATCAACAGCATCACGTTCCTTAATAGCTTTAGCACAGCATTTGGGTTTAGAACAGGCAGGCAAAGTCAAACGGGTAACAGCACAGACTATAAAAGATACTAAATTTATTCTGAAACAGCATTGATGGTAAAAAGAATTTCCAACTTCAAAACCAATGTAGGTTTCACATCTTCTAAAATATTACAAATATCATCCATTGAGGAGAATTGTGTATTTACACTTTCTAATTGAAACCTTCCCTCTCCCACCTACTCTAGCATAGTATCTCTCAACCGGGTTGAACAGGCAAATGGATTATCATGGTTTTCATGCCATTGGCACTAAGATTTTTCCCACATATGCAAAGCTTCTTGTCTGCCTGTAATACCAGAATGCTGCTTAGTATCCCTGAGTCATTCATATAACATACAGAATATAGAGTCATGGAATCCCGTGTTGCCAGGGACCACAGGGATCACCTGGCCCAAGCTGTCCTGGCACAAGCCCGGTCTGGCCAAGCTGGCCCAGCCCCTGTCCAGCTGCATCTTCCAAGTGCCCCATGTTGGGAACCCACCACTGCCCCGGGGAGACGATTCCAAGGGCTGATTGTTCTCATGGGGAAAAGTTTCCCTGCGTGTCAATGGGAATCTCCCCAGGAGTAACTTGTCCCCATTGCCCCGCAGCTTTTCCACGGGACTCCTTGTCCAACGGGATCTGCAGCTGAATCACAGCCACCTTTAGATACTGGAACATGGTGCCGAGTGTCCCCTCACGGCTGCTCCAGCCCAGGTCCCTCAGCCTTTCCTCATGTCCTCGGATCATCTCGGTGGCCCATCCCGGCCACTCTTAGCCTGTCACAGCTGTTTGGTACAGCGCGAACGAAAACTAAACACGGAGTTATCTGTAACACTCTTACAATTACCCTTATGCCTTGCGTGTCATCTTTCTTTATAGAAGAACGAGGACACCAGAATTTCTCAGAGCCTTCCCGTTGATCTTTACAAAGCACCAGATGTGAAACGCCCCGTGTGACAGCCCTTGAGCGGCACATGAACACCCGCTGCTCCCACAGTCACCGACCGGCTGCCACCACCCGCACGAGCAGCGCCTGTTTCCACACTCCACTGTGCGGGCGGAAGGAAAGGAGGGTCACACATACATTACCTAGAACTCTTCATATGTGAAAGTATTAAAATGGCCTGTTTTATTTCCATGGAGAAATAGTGTGGAGTTTCTAAGTGCAGGAGGCACTAGCAGAGCACAGGTTTTCTATGAAACACCAGCAATGGCCTCTGACGGGCGCATGGTTTGTGTTACAGCGTGGTATGCGTGCCTTGGGAAATTGATCTGAAGCTGCAGGAGGAAGTTTTAAGCCTCTGACATGATTTTTTCCCATTTGAGGAAAGGAGTTTTTAAAAAGTGCTAACATGCTATTTAAAGTGATAACAGTTCCTTAGAACTGCTACTGCTTCAATAAGCAATTCAAGTGAAGCAGAAGATTTTTTTCTTTCATAGAAAATATTACTACAAATCTGTAGTAGCAGCAGTTTTTAATTTACCAAAAACTGGCATCTATTAGCAACAGAACAAAAAATATCTTTGTTTATACAAATAAAATTAGGTTCTGAATATTCACAAAGTCACTTTTTTCTTCATATTGATATTCAAATTTAGTCAGATCAGTTGTGATAATAAAACCCCCTGTATAAAGTTCAGTCAAGCACCATGGCAGACAGTGCGTTAAGATCTCTCATGAATGGATGATCAGCTAGGATTTGATCAATCTTCTGTCTCTGCTCATCATCAGGAAAGATGTTTATCAGGGCTTCTCGTAGCTGGACAGTTTCCAAGGCAGATCTCTGGGGCGGAATCGGCAGACAAGCCTTGATGTTTGTTTCCATTGGAAGCCAAGCTGATGGACGATCAGCATCTCCCCTGTTTTTAGGCTGCTGACTGCTGCTGGGTGTTCTGGGGACTGGTACAATGAAAGGTGTCTCCGAAGAGTATTGTTCACTGCTCTGTAAAGTCTTTTTTGATGACCAAAAACCTCTATGGAACAAAATATAAATTTGTATTAAATTAAAGTAAAGATGCTACCGGTCTGTACAAACACACAAAAGGAAAAATGGATGCAAGTCCTATAGGTCACTGCTGCTCAGCTACTTACTGATTAGAATCAAATGATAAGCATTTTTTCCAAGTGAAACAAACCAGCAGGTGTAACAGTTTTCAAGTGGAATCTGGCACGACTAACAACATCACATAGGACTAGTTCCAAGATGCTGTGAGTACGTTACGTGACTAAATACCGTAACAGTCAAAGCTTATTTTACGGAAGTATCAACATCAGCATTATTGAGCTAAATGGATAAAAAAGACATTGAAGACACGCAGACTGACTCAGGACATGTGAAAATGCTGACAGACCGAAGGGGCTTCCAGATGCTCCCCAAGACGAGCCCTCAGCTACTTCTGCCCACGACCGTAAGCTGTGCCCACATTTAGGTGAAGCCCTTGATCCCCTGTAATACCCTAAAGGGGCAATGAGGTTTTTCAGCAACTTCAGGATCTGAATATTCTTCCTTAATTATTGAGATTTCATTTCAGACTTTGAAGAGTTTGCTGCTCTAAACTGCGAGTGCTACAAAATCCAGGGCAAAGTCTACTGCAGATGCCACTAGGTAAGGCAGTGAACTGGGACTCCAGTTAGTCTGGTTTCCTACCACCAAGGGAAACTGTCTCTAAATTACAGAGCCCAATTTTAAAATCATTTAGGTTACGACACCTCCCATTACTCAACATGGAGAGGCTCTCTAATTGCCTGAGATCCTTCCAGGTTCTGATCTAATTCCTGGTGCCACTGGTGCTTTCTGCATCACTGAACTCAGGCAGAAAAGTCTCAGGGAAGTAACAAAATTAACTCTTTACACTCACACCTTTTATCTGCCTTAAAAAACCCCACCATGCATCCCCAAACACCAAAGCCCAGTGCCAGTTCCTGGTTTAGAGATCGGAAATCAAGCTCTCCTAGAGTCCTCTCAAAAGACTCTCTTTCCACATCTACAGCCACCGGTCACCTCTCTGAACACATTCTGGTTTCACTTTATTTTTCTTGCTCACAGATGGCTAAAACACAGCGTTCCAAATGGTATCTCTTAAAGGTTTTATATTAAAGCTTGAATACTTTCTCAGCATTTCCTACTGGAGTTGCTTTTTTCCTGTTAAAATTACACGCTTATTTTCAAATCAACCTGTGACCTACTGGTATATACATCTCACTTTCCTCAATTCTTTCTGTAGCTGAGATTCTTGCTTATTCTGGGTATTAATCCTTTAGTACAGCTTGCCTTTTCTATCGCTGATTTTTTATTACCTCTCTTGTTTCTAAAAGCTCTCTAAATACTCCTCACTCTCATTAGCAACTATGATTCCTAAGGTGGTGAAAGAAGAACAAAGAGCGGCTTATTTGCTTGTGCAAAAGAGCAAACCCATTCTCAAGTCTGGGCAGTTAATGCAAAGCAAATTCATACTGTGAATATATGCACATTTTAAAAGTACAATTCCATTAAAGGAACAGTATGTTTATTAATATTTAAAATTAAGAATAAAATACAAATGCATTGAACAGCAATGCCTCTTTATGAACAGTACAGTACACAGTGAAGCGAAATGCCTCTCCCGTGACAAAGATTGTGAGTGTGGAGTGTTTATTTTGCAGCAACTATTGCCCCACTATGAGTAAGGGATTAACAAAGTCGTTTTAAATGACATCACCATAATTAACAGGATGCCAGACTCCCACAAACCCAAACCACTGGTGGTTCTGTGTGACCTTAACAGAGTCTGGACCACCCTTGTGCGAAAGCCACCACCATCAAAGCTCAGAGGAAGGGACTGTCTTACTTATCTTGGCTCTGATAGAGATCTCGATTAGCTGCAAATGTCACCAGCAGTTTCTGAACAGACTGATGTAACAGGAAAAACATGGTTTTGTTAAGCTACTGCATCCTGCAGTGTTCCTGCTTAATTTTACTGCACCTCTTTTGTATAGATCTAAGGAGGTCTTCAAGTGACCCAGGAAAAGAGTTTATTTCAATACGAAAATGTAACTGTCTCAAACAAAAGTGAAAACAGTCTTATACCTAGAACAGCCTTCGCTTCGAAGGAAGTCGTCTAATCCAGGTCCGTTTCTTCCCAAAGGGTCATCAGGAACCATAAATATATCACCAGCAAAAGTGTACTGCAGCAACCTGCAAGAGAGTTCTGTCAGTGTTATCTGTTCCCAACGTGTGACACCGGGCAGCCCCTCAGCTCCGGCCAGGCCAGGCCAGGCTGCCCAGAGCAGACACTTCACACCACAGCAGGAGCCACTGAGCTCGTCATCCATTGCTCACTGTCCAAACCATCTCATGGGAGCTTCTGTGAACTCTCCCCATTACACAGCAACTGTTGGATGACTGCAAATTTTTGCAAATGAGAGTGGAATTTTCTAGGTGATTAGAGAAGATTTTCAGGTTGTTCTAACTCTCCTTCCTCTTAAGGATCTTCAAGTACGTAGCTAAAATGCAGATGTTATCAGAAAGCCAGGTGACCAGCAAACATTGCATTAGCTGTTTGCACTTAAGACACAAAGAAACGTTTTTCTTTCATTCTGGGAGGGGGGAAATCTGCATTGAAGGAAACCAGTTCAACTAAAATTTGTCTGCAAGGAGAGAATTTGGTATAGTGGAATTTCCCCAGAAGTAAAACTAATAGATGTTAACACAAGCTCTTAAAAAAACCACAGACTCAGGATGACGTGCTAAGTATTCTTGCTAAAGTTCTGTAGGAGAACAGAACTGGACCGGTAGAATTCACTCAAGAAATAAATACCTACATGATGAGCCAACATGAGAAACCAGGGCAGTTTTCAATGATTTATTTTGTTAGACCTACACAGACCCCAGTGAATGCAGTAGATGTGCCCTGAGAAGATGTCAGGGCGACTCTGAGGGATTAGTGGGAAATGTGGGCAACAGAAGATCATACCTTAACAGTCAAATGAGCTGATTTAACTGGAGGGGGGAGAAAAACAAAACAGAACAAATAAATGAGAAAAAAAAAAACAAACCAACCCAAACAACAAAAATCAAGCAGGTGCACAGGAGAAACTAATTCCCAGAGAATCCCCAGGCTGAGGCTTGGATATTTGACAACTACATGAACTCATCCAACCCAAAGGACACTCATCAATTGCAGGGAAATGACTACAGGGATGTGTTGCAAGTATTCCTTATTTTGTTTAGTGATGATGATTCCTTGTACTACAGCAAGAGTGAGTGATTCTGAAACCGTGACACTGTGTGTCTGCATCAGCTTCATCTCTCCTTGAAGAAAGGAGATGTAACCATGAAAGCCTGTGAGAATGGACCACAAAGCGTCTGCTCTACAGGACCTGACACGAAGCTGCAGACGCGACATCGCGTGGCTGCTCCACCCTGTGCCTGCTTTTGTGAGCAATCAACACATGTACAGTGAAGAATGTGTGAATAACAGGGACACTGGACTAGTCAGCACACGATTATAAGGCCATGAATCAAAGCCATGAAACACACATGGTACTTTGTTGGGCTCTACCAGAATTGCATGGCAGATGAATTAAAAATAAGAAAACTACATGAAGGTCCAGTGCCTACAACTGTAACGGCAGATGAGCTTCTGAGCTTTCATGGGAATACAGTACTTACCTTTTTTGAATAATTTCTCTCCAGGCCAGTGATTCTGTCACAAATTCCCTGAAGTTATCATTAGTCACAATAACACCTCCAGTTTTATCAGCAAGGTGTAATAAAAACCTGTAAAATTAATTTTCAAAGGGTGGTTAAGACAATCTGCTGTGCTGAAAACTGCCCAAAGATGTAGGAAAACAAACCTCTCACCATCCAGGAGTGATTTGTGAAGTGCATGAAAACACACACTTTGATGACTAGGAAATGAGTCTGTTTTGACCCACCATATAATGTTAAACAACATTTTAGGTAGGATGCATTTATTTAGTGAAGCAGAGTATCCATGGGAGGCTTTTTTTCCATTAAAAAACCCCCACAAGCAAAATCCCCAAAACCCACAAGATTATCAGATGGCAAATATTTGTAGAGTTTGTTTTACAAAGGACTACAGTGTTTATTACACATTCCAAACCAAAGTTATTTCCATGTACTTTTGTGCTTAGCACTAATGTCGGTGTTCTGCAGGTTAACTGTTTGCTCTGACAATGCTTGCTGCCATTTTGTTGTTAAATAAATGATGACAAAAGGTAACTTCTGATTTATTAAGGAAAGTCCATGGGTTTTTTTACCTGTCTGAAAACAAGCTTTTTGCCATCTGAATCTATTTTAGCAAAGAGACAGAATCACAGATAGAAAACTGATGGTGTCCTTCTAAAGGACCACGTACACTTTTGATGAAAGTGCAGCAACACTCATTTCCACAATTGTAAGTACTAGTATTCTATATGAAATTCTGGGTTTATATAAAACATCAGTATGTAAACAACACCAACTTGCTGCCTTGTACATTTTTTTTTTTGCTACAACATTATTATTTCAGAGATCAGAATTACACAGAATCCTAGAGTGTCAAGGGTCGGAAGGGCCCTGGAAAGCTCATCCAGTGCAATTCCCCCATGGAGCAGGAACACCCAGATGAGGTTACACAGGAAGGTGTCCAGGCGGGTTGGAATGTCTGCACAGAAGGAGACTCCACAACCCCCTGGGCAGCCTGGGCCAGGCTCTGACACCCTCACCCCAACAAGTTCCTTCTCATCTTTCAGTGGAACCTCCTGTGTTCCAGTTTGCACCCATTGCCCCTTGTCCTGTCCCTGGTTGTCACCAGCAGAGTCTGGCTCCATCCTCCTGACACTCTCCCTTTCCATACTGATCCCCAGGAATGAGTCCCCCCTCAGTGTCCTCTTGTCCAGCTCCAGAGCCCCAGCTCCCTCAGCCTTTCCTCACACGGGAGATGCTCCACTCCCTTCAGCATCTTGGTGGCTGCGCTGGACTCTCTGCAGCAGTTCCCTGTCCTGCTGGAACTGAGGGGCCACAACTGGACACAAGATTCCAGGTGTGGTCTCCCCAGGGCAGAGCAGAGGGGCAGGAGAACCTCTCTGACCTACTGACCACTCCCTTCTAACCCACCCCAGGTACCACTGGCCTTCCTGGCCACAAGGGCCCAGTGCTGGCTCATGGTCACCCTGCTGGCCCCAGGACCCCCAGGTCCCTTTCCCGTACGCTGCTCTCTAATAGGTCATTCCCCAAACTATACTGGAACCTGGGGTTGTTCCTGCCCAGATGCAAGACTCTAGGAATTGCTGTATTTTAACAAGGAAGATAAATTAAGTGCACTACTTGATATATCTTTGGCATATCAGGTTTTGCAATCAGGTCCATGGCTGCACAATCTAACAAAACCAGGCATGCCCGCGATGCAAAAACCTGACAATTTTGCAGTCAGAAAACGGAAGTAGGAATGATGATTAATAGAAGGGAATCCAGTGTAGTGTAATGAGCTGCAAAACATCATTTCAAACCTGTGAACTGCTCACCCATGCAGAATGCAGCTGGTTGGGGAAAAAAAACCTTAGGCAGCATGTGCTTGTAACTGTGTCTCAAGACTGGGAAAATCTGGTAATCTAAGCAGCAGGAAACTCCCCCAACACCCAACAAAAACCCCTTACTGTTGTCTTGTTCACTGAAAGATGGTCCCCACATTTTGAAGTTCAATTTTGGTGCTCAAATTAACTTGGAAATGTACTAATCTACACATTGTTACAAATACACTGCTCCAAATACATACCTATGTCTGTATGCCACAATGGCACCGAGGAAAAAACCTAACAAAATCGTACCAGGTCAGTAGCTGATTTATGCTAGTGCTCCCCAAACAGAAGAGAAAATGCAGGGGTAAACGGATGATCAGGAAAGCATAAAAACATTACTAGAAGACTAGTAATGACTCAGTTCTGACTGATGTTTCTGACTCAGTTCAAATGATGACATTTGAAATGTGTGGGTTTCTTTTTTGGTTAAAATTGCAATGAAAATTTACCATTTTCCATGAATTTCTGAAAACAGTATGTACAACATTATTAGAGAACTACATGCAGAAATGTTTCTCAGGGACAGTAAAATAACTTAAGAGAAGTAGAGCTCGGTCTTCAGTTGGATGCATAGCTCTCTGTCTAGACAGGTCGAAGAACCAGCTAACACAAGCACTCATGAACTATTGAGCTTTTTCAACCATTAGTCGCATGTTTAAAAAGATTTTGAAACTATGTCCAGTCCATACCTGTCATCATGAGCAGCAATTCTTGCTCCTAAAACCATCCTGGCAGGGGTTAAAGACAATATTCCAACATCCTGGAGCTGTGTTAAGAAATCCTGCTCTGTTAAAACATGAAACAACTGTTCTTAAAAACAAATATTTGGCCATTAGTCTGAGGTACGATTAGCAGAGAAGATGGGCTATTTAGTAGCTATTAATCTACAGAAATAACATTTCAGTGTCTTGCACTGTGTATGGAAACACAATTATGCTGAGCAGCCAGACTCCTGGTGCTTAATGTTTTATGAAGTGTTGCTTCTCCATTCATTCTTTACAGAAGCATCCAAAGAAATAGTTACAATGCAATTTAATAAAAATATTAGGCAACTACTACCCTCACCTGTAATGAAAGGATCACGTCTTGTTCTCCACTGTGGAACGAACACAGTGATATTTCGGTGGCCACGTTTCCAAAAATAGTCAACAGCTATTGCAATTCCTCGACAGGAGAAGAATTTCCTTAGACCATGACTGAGGGTGAAAGAAAGAGAACGGCGGAGAAATTCATTACAGTTTTATTACCACGAATATAAAGAAAACGGAACAAGTCCTTGCAAAGTGAAGCTGGAAATTACACATACGACCCCACCAAAATAAAAGGGAGATGGATGTTACAGATGAGGAATCTTATAAGTCGAAAGATCCTCAGCAAAAGAAGATAATAGAAACATCACTTTGCAGCTCCACAGCTCAGCTTTGTGGGCACGATATTCGAGTCATCACGAGTGGGTTTAGCTTTAAAAACAGGCCAATAGTGGTGGTTTCTGAAGTCTATTGATTATAGCTTAAAATGCCCATAATTCAGTATTGTGGTAGTTCCAAATACAGTCCCACTACAAACCAGAACAGCTCTGGTTCAACTGGTTGCCAAGGACCACATCCCAGAAGTTCTCTGATAATCTAAGATATCAAGGCCTTCACTCTCTTCATTTCAACAATCTGAGCTACTGCTTTCAAGCAAAATAATGAAATTTATTTGAAGAAAGATTTTCAAAACACTGTATTTTTGTGGTAACATTTTTTTTTTCCCATTTAAAAATATAAGATGCTAATGACCTGGTTTTGCAACTCAGTTAAGTGACTTCCCAGAAAAATCAGCAACTGTCTAACACGAGCATCATAGATATTGGAGTTGATGATCTTGGGAGGTCCCAGGTCCCCCCGATTTGAACTACCCCAATAACCCTATATGTCCATCTAACAGACAGCAGGAACTCCTCCTTTAGCAATTCACTGTCTAAGCAGCTTCTGGGAACTGGGCTTTGGGAGAATAACAGAATCTCAGAATAAAGCGCAGAAGACAGAATAAAAAACATCTCTAGAATAAATTCCTACAGAACACCTATTAGCATCTTACATAAGGCTAAATCCAGTTTTCATGCAGAAACTTTTCTGCTCAGGTTTTCACAGATTAGAGGCTACACTTGGACAAAACAAAGATGCACTTGGCTAGAAAAGACAGATTCAGAACCGATGGCACAAACAGGCGAAGCATTTCTTCCGAGTTGCACGTACTCTATGTTTTGAGTTAGATGTTGAGTCACTACAAAGTGCTCCTCATAACAGTGAGTAGTAACCAAGTGGTATTCATATTGTAAACCAGTCTCCTAGTTAACATGCAATTGTATGTTATAAGCCTACTAGTGAGCCGTATTAGTTTGGATGGAATCTTATCTTTAAATCCCTACTTTAGCCCACCAGGAAATCTTTTAAAAGGAGAATTCTCTAAAGCATCTCCATGGAAACATTTTTACAGTGAAACTCCGCCTTCAGGAGCACCGGCACACGGAAAATAAGGAAACAACTGGTGACAGTCAGCGTGGCTTCGCCAAGGGCAAATTGTGCCTGACAAACTGGGTGGCCTTCCACAGTGGGGCTGCAGTGCCGGTAGATATGGGAAGAGCAAGGGCCGTCATCTGACACTGTCCTGCATGACATCCTTGTCTCTACATTGGAAAGACAAGGATTTGATGGATGGACCACTCTGTGGATAAGGAATGGTGACACTCAAAGAGCTGCCGTCAACAGTCAAAGAAGAGACCAGTGCTGGGAGGTGTTCCTCATTGCAACTGGCACAGTTTGACATCTTTATTGGCGATATAGACAATGGGATCGAGTGCACCCTCAGCCAGTTTCCTAAAGGCCCCAAGCTAAGTGTTGTGGTTGATGTGCTAGAAGGACAGGATCCATCCAGAGAGACCTGGACAGGCTTGAGAGGGGGCCCATGAGAACCTCAGGAGGTTCAACAAGGCCAAGGGCAAGGTCCTGCACCTGGGTCAGCGCAATCCCAAGCACAGACACAGGCTGGGCGGAGAATGGATTGAGGGCAGCCCTAAGGAGGACTTTGGAATGTTGGCTGATGAGAAGCTCAACATGACTCAGCAATGTGCACTTGCAGCCCAGAAAGCCAACTGTGTCCTGGGCTGCATCCCCAGCGGCGTGAGCAGCAGGTCAAGGAGGTGACTTTGGTCTGCTCTGAGACACCCTGCAGTGCTGGTCCAGCTCTGGGTCCTCAGCACAGGACACACATGGACCTGCTGGAGAGGGGCCAGAGGAGCCACAGAAATGACCCGAGGCTGGAGCAGCTCTGCTGGGAGGACAGAAACACAGGCTGAAAGCATTGGAGTGTTCAGCTGGAGAAGAAAAGCTCTGGGGAGACCCTAGAGCAGCCTCCAGTACCTAAAGGGACCTACAGGAAAGATGGAGAGGGACTTTTTACAAAGATCTGTAGTGACAGGATCATGGAAAATGGCTTTAAACTGAAAGAGGGGACATTTGGAGTAGATATAAGGAAGAAATTCCTCCCAATAAGGGTGGTGAGAGCCTGGCCCAGATTGGCCAGAGAGGTGGTGGATGAACCATCCCTGGAGACATCCCAGGCCAGGCTGGACGGGGCTCTGAGCAACCTGAGCTGGTGAAGATGTCCCTGCTCATGGCAGGGGGGGCACTGGGGGAGCTTTAAGGTCCCTCCCAACCCAAACCATTCTACAATTCTATTCACATATCCTGTTCAAAATATAAATCTATTAAGGTTCTCTGAATTTGGAGAGGAATGTTTTCTGTAGAAGGGCAGAAAAATCAATGTTACACCTGAACGATAAAAAGCAAGTATCTGACTTACTAACGGAGTTTCTGGAGAAAAAAAAAAATAGCTATGCCCCACTTGCCATAACAAAATTAAGTGTTCTTGATGTCAAGAGCAGTCAAATAAAGGAGCATAATTGTCACAGAAGAGTTATTACTCGTAAAACCTTCTAGGTAATGAACTTAGAATGCAGTCATCATCCTTCCACTTTAAGTTAGGTATCCTGTTCAATAAACTGTAAACCTCTGGTAAATACTTTCACTGTATTAATGGCTCTCAATTGGACTTCAAGAGATGCAGCAGTCTTGACGTTCATGTCGAAAACTGTGCCGTCCCTACTCGTCCATTCTCCTGCTTTGGAGCTTTAATCCTGCTGAACTAAACAGAGCACTCTGGTGTTTAAATGTTCACACCTAGAACAGCAGCTCTTGATTTGTCCTGTATGATCCAACTCTTGCTCTGTAGCAACTTAAAAAAAAAAAAAGCTTAATATTTAACTTTAGCAAATCAGACATAGAATTAAGGTGAGCTGTAATACGCAAAAACATATCATTGCTAGATAAGCAGAAATCTGAACTGCTTTATTTGAGCTAGGTAAACATCTGAAGGACGGCAAATTACCACAGATGGGGCATCCAACTCAAAGACTCTATCTGTTCCCCAGCTGCCATTGTAAATACCAATTTTTGGCTGTCCCAGTTCTTTAAAAAACATGAAAGACCCTACACAGGTATTTCTTAAGTTAAACAAGAGATGATAAGCAGCACAAAGCAGCAAACGGCAGGCTGCTTTCCGGGACATGTAACATTTTCCCTTTAGTTTTGTAACTAAATTAAGTAGATATCATTATTTGCAAACAATTCTAGCAAGATATGATTCCATCCAATTGCTCTTTCATTCTGAGTTTCTTCCACATTTTAACAAAATTCAATTGATTACTACCCAAACAACTCCCTGGATGTTTCGGTCAGCCCTGAAAGGCCTGTTTTCAGCACCTAAAAAGAGGTAATGTTAAAAGTACTTGTTAGCAGCAGAGTAAACTCTGGGCTTGCCAAAGTTCGCCAAGCACACTGCAAGTGCAGCTGGCATTAATAGATCCATGTGATAGATTTAATAGATCCCTTTTTACTGGGTCACACATGCCAAGAGCAAAAATCCTTCGGCTTCTTGCAAATGTCCGTAACCTCAAGATACCGAGAAGCAAAACTGAAAACAATTGAAAGCAAAACTGAAAACAATTCTTCACTTTGAGACATAACAAAATCATGAGGCTTTATTTAGCCAGAAGGAAGCTGCTCAATACCTACATTAAAGAACCCCAGGCCCCCATTATTTACTAGAACATTTAAATATCTTGATGGTTCTGCTATTTTGAGGCAGTTCTCTGTCCTTTGCTTTTCATAAGCAGAGTTTTTCATGTGGTTAATCAACAAAAAGGCGGGAGATCACTGGTTATAGTGGTCTTGCAGCCAGAGAGATAAGCAGATGTTTATTCACCATCTTTTAATTCATTGCTTTCAGATGTATTTGGTTGTTCTGAAAACAAAACAAAACCCCAAACACCAAAGACAAAAAACCCCATAACAGAAATACGCAGAGGAAAAATAAAATCTCTAAATATTAAAAGAAAAAAGACAAAGATGATGTAGTATTGTTGTTATTTTATAGATGACTTCAACAATCTGCATTTCTCTTCCACTAACACGTTTGGGAAATCGTTTTATAAAGCTTATGACTCAGCTGTGACTTGCACTTTTACATCACTATTTTCTAAGTCAGAGTCTGAACAATGAGGAAATGAGTTTGTTTTATAAACTATTTCCTGCAACAAGCCACTGTAATTGAATTAAAGGAGTGACAAGAGTTATGGGTCATGCCAGGCTTCCCTTTTAAAGTTAGCAAGACTATAAAATGATAGAAAACATCAAGCTATTAATTAAATTAATCCTCCAGTGATTGACCTGAAGAGATTTACTGTTGCCAGTCACTAAGGGACCAGCTCTGGGCTCTTTACCCCGGGGGCAATAAATTTGTAAGGATGATCATCACCTTCTTCACCTCATGATCCCTTGGTAGGAACGGTTACACATTCAGAAATCTTTCCACATTCCTTCTCATAAGCAGAAGACATTACTTAGATTGACTTTTGATGCCTTATCTGTGCTGTAGAGACTTTCTAGACTAACTGCAAACATTTCTATATCACTAGGTCCTTAAACTGCACCCGAAGCTAATAATCTTTAAAAATGTATGTTTTGTTCTGAATGGGGGAAAAAAGGGATCTAGCAGGGACATGCGCAAATACATGAGAGGCCTGTCAAAGAAAGAACAAGCAAAGCAAGATCTATTTTTATATGAATCAAGTTTTGTACGGGTTAAGTTAAAACACCAGCGGAATTATTTCTGAATGAACAACAGGTCTAGGAAGGTCAATCTGACAGTTTCCGTAAGTTATCAGCAAATATCAAGGTACAAACCAGAAATCCTCAGGCTGGGACTGTACATAAAGGGGAGAAGTTCAGACTGATTCCCTAATTTGCTAAAATAATATTAACAGTTTTACTAGCGCTTCACAAAATGACAACAGGATTTATTATTTCTGTCCTCCAGCAAAATTCATTCCTATCACAGAGAAAAGGGAGTTAGAAGTATTTATTATCCCTAATAACTGAAGCAGTTTTGCTATTCCATCAATTCTGGTGAAATGTTCAGGAGCTAAAGTAGATCTTTCATAATCAGAAAAGAACAACATCTCAGGGGCACCTTTATACCTCTCTGTGAATCCATTTTCTTCCCATTGACACAACTGTACGTGGTGCACGTGCAGATCTCATTCGCATGGTTACTGCTGGGAAACTGCGCCAGCTGCCCCAAACATTACATTCATTTTAAGCCAGGCTTTGACATTATTTTCTTACAATATATCACATTATAGTCTTTTAAGTGATTATTTTCTTCCCCTGAACAGCATTTAAGCCCATTCTTTCGGGAAGCTTCGTTCATCTAATAGCTGGAAGTAGAATACATATAATATATGTGTATCTGAACCAGTCAGATGTGTTTTTTCTAGCCAAAGGGGATCACTGGTAGAACTCTGGTCTGTGCTTACAGAACAACCTCGTCAAGAATTAGTTACAACTCAATACAATATAATACAGCTGATAGGAGGCTCTTCAGGAGTTCCCATCTCCAATAGTAAAATCCGTATTTAAAAGCAGTTCAAGTGTTTAAGAAACACTTAAATAGCCCAATCTCTTCCCACTTTGTCTGGGGATACAGATGATGTTTCTCAGAATTGCTGCTGTTTTGTTCAAGTGCTCCACTGTGGTTCTGGCAGCACGGTTTGAATCAGTGGAAACTGATTTCTGCGCTGGAAGAGTTTAATTCAGCAGAGGAACTCAGAATGACCGAGAAAATCTTAACTAGCAAGTTCTCACAGTAAGTTTATTCTTTCTTATTGTTGCGTTGATGAGTGGAGCAGGAGTCAGGCAGTTTGTTCTTAAAAACTACCACTTCCTCACTAAAAAGAAGCATTACATTTGTCATTGCTTCTTTGCATATTCCAACAGGACAAAAAAAGCCCCATTGCAAACAATGACAAAACCTTTGGACATGCATGCTTGCAAAAATTACTTAGTGTAAAAAGAACAAATCCCAGGCTCTGCCTGGAGAACAGCAATCAATTCAGGGATAGCTGGGATGAGACAAATGTTAAAGAATCAAGTGAAGCACAACATTTTATGTTTCTTCTAATTGATTTTTGCTATTTCAGTTAGTTATAACAAACTTGAAAAAGAAAACTGTAATTGGCAATGCCCTCCACAGTCATCTACAATAGAAACACTGCGGGGAAAAAAAGGAATTAGAAAATGTTGACAATAATGGAAAATCCCTGCATCACAGCCAATGAAGGGCATTTCCTGATCTTTTCAGTACTAACTGTCCCCATTTCACAGGGTTTGTTTGCACGGTGCCTTGGCAGCCAGTCTGTCAAAATTATCCAGCAGCTCTATAATTGCCTACTATTGTTCTCCTACCTTTTTTCAGGAGGAGCAGCAGACAGGCGTGTGTGCCCATGCACACACTGGTCTCAAACTTTCATGCAGGGGGACGCTATATTTTTGTCGCATGCCAACACTTGCAAAAAGTAACAGGACCCAAGCACTAATATGTAATGTTGTTAAAGGGCAAATATGTTACTTTTGTATAAAAAGCTCCACTTTAAAATTACAAGACACTAAGAGCAAAAGGTAAAGAAAAAAACCACACACACCAAAAAACTCAAATGCTTTACTCTTAAGTGGATGGTAACTTAACTTCTTTCTTAGGTGTGTGCAAAGCAAATAAAGTTTCAGGCCCAAAATCGCTTGCAACGGAGCACAGCTCAGTGCAGTTACTTATGACTGATCTCATCTGCCTCTAATGTATATCTACTTTTAGGTCTCATTGCCTATTCTGCTCAAGTTCTTTTTTTCAGATTTTTTAGTATTTGGGCTTCATAAATCTAAGTTACCCGTTTTTTTACTAATTCATGAACTTCTACCAGAGCAGGAAAGTTAAGTCTTAATTGCTTGACAGAAAATGTTTTCCAGAGCATCGCAATTACCAGCCAAAGTTTAAGTAAAAAATCAGGGATTTTCCTTATGCTATTTTAACTGGTTATTGCATTTGTTCAGCTTCAGACTATGTATTTTTTTTAAGCCAAAAGTAAATGCTACAAGAATTATTTCACAACAGAATACCCTACAACCACACTGTTCTAGCTGGATTTGTGTACTCAATTAAGTGTCACATAGTGCACCTGCTAAAAACTTCTCAATTTCCTTCTACGCACAGTATCTCAACAAAGCACAGTAGCTCCAAGCAAGTCAATTGAAAATGAATGCTGTCACTGAATGGAGACTAAAACAAAAATTGTTACGAGTTGGAAATTAATACGGCTACCGTCAACCACACATAATTTTTCACTATCAAGACTTATCATAACTTAGCAATGCAGCCATCATCAGAAGCTAAAACATGTGTACTCGGATCAAAAAGCAAGCTAGAAAAAACTTTATGTATGCAACAGCAACTTCTTAGTCCCTATTTCATTTGAAAGTTCATTGACCGTTTAATAAAGAGATAGCTGAATAGAACAATACTTACGAAATGGCAACATTGCTTCCATCAATAATGATGTGTTTTAAATAGGGTTTCCCAGGTTCATTTTTCAACTCCAGCCTGTACGGCGTTTTCAGAGAGTCCAGGAATCGCTGCACGCCAGTGACGGAAGGGTCGGGATGACGTCTGGGTGCTCCCGTCGTCTCTCTCTCAGGATGTGAAGGGTGGATTTGTGAAGACGAGACGTGCTCTGGGAGGGGATTTTCAGCGTTGCAGGGTTGGGAAAGTCGCTGGGTGAGAGCTCTGGCGTGAGCAGAGGAGCTGCCGTGGCCCAGCAGCTCCTCAAAGCCGGGATGACTGTTCTGTACAGGGGAGGGCCCTGCAGATCTTTGCTGAGCTGCAGTTTTAGTCTTAGCTGAGATACACGGCACATCGGAGCTCCCTCTGGCTACAAAATCGACATCTTTGAGAGCTCCAGCTTGTATGGTGCCAGTAGTTACAACACCATCGGTTTCTAGATCACTTGACCTCGAACTGTGATTCTTAGCAGGGCAGTATCTGTCTCTCTGTTTACAGCGTACAGGTGAACTTTTACTGGAAGGAGAAGCAGGTTTGCCCACCAACATCTGCATTTTATCTTCTGCATCGACGTGCAGGTTTGGTGAATCTCTTAATTTGTGATATTCATTTTTTGTCTCCTTTGAAGTATGGCTGGATTTGAGTGGACTCTTATTGCTAGAAATTACTTTGTCTTCCAGCTTTTGTGAATTATTTGCTTTACTTCCTAAAGTAGGATTGATAGTTCTAGGCTTTTCAGACGACTGTTCATGTTCTTTTTGAAATTTTACATTTTCCTTTTCAATTTCTTCTAGCAACGTTAATGGTTCCACAGATTGTCCCAGGCTATCAATAACTTTTTCTACAATATTTTGGGAATATCCCATCGTTCTGAAGAAGTTCACAAGAATCTTATATTCCATTTCCTCACTGATATCATCACCTTCTTTAAGGCAACAACCGGGATCACCCGATTCACTGCAGCTGTCCGAAAGCAGATCAATAACCGCATCGCTGTCTGAGGGATTACCGTGCGAAGCAGATTCCACCTCCTGATCATTTCCCCAAGAGAACTGCTTTTTAGGGAGCCTTTCCTCATCATCAGAAGATCTTCTTTTACAGGACTGCCTTTCTTTAGACACCATGGCCTCTAACAGGGGGACATTTATGGGAACAAAATTTGTTTCAGGAGCATCAGATAGCACGCTGTCCATTTGCTTTGTCAGCTCGGTTACGGGTGTGCCGGCGTTGTTTCTGGCTTCCTCGCCATCTGCTCTTCCATCTCTGTTTGTAGCAATCGCTTTGTTTGGTACCAGCTCTGTTGGGCTATCAGAACCCGTGAGATCGATGACATTGCTCTCCGCTCCGCAACATTCCGTTTGTGTGAGACTCAGGAGTTCTCTCTTCAGTGAGCTGGGCAAAATCAGTAAATCCATTGTATATTTATCTGCGTGTGCTTCCACAAATTGTCTGAACTGCTTTTTAACCTCCGATTCCTTGTCGCTTAGTAAGCTTTCATTGCTTTCAAAAAGCTTCACAAACTGCTGAATGTGACTTTGAGCCATAACAACAGCTTCTGCACCCCCTTTAATGCTGAGCAATCCTATTTCCAGCACTGTTATATCAGCACAGGTATCCTGGATCAGGCTGTTGAGAAACAGGCTCCGTGCACCAACAAAGATGCAGTGGATGTCCTTTGGGTAGTGCTCCTTTTCTTCCAGTTCAGGTTCACAGAGTCCCTTGATATACTCCTAGAAGGAGAAAAAGACAGCAGAATCAATAGTTGTGAAACGCTAATACCTACAGTTAGTTTTGGTCAGGTCAAGAGTGGGCAAGTGCATTCGAAAATAAAGCCAACTTTGCTTAAGAAAGGTGAGAAAGTAAATATTGCCAGTTAACTGGATAAGAGATAAAACCACAGAGATCTGAAATTATTTTTAATAGATCTAGAAGGATAACTTTCTTTTGTATCCCATTGCTTATAACTAAATTTACTTGAAACTGATTGTAACAGAGTATGTAAGTTGTAGCTCAAACAGTTTAGAAGACAAGTAAAGAGATTTATATTCCCACCCCCATTCTTTGGTCAAAGAGAACATACACTTCACGACCAAATGGCTTGCATTAAAGAATTCCACCTCGTCCATAGAACTGAACTTCTAAAAACAGTTTCTAAAGAGAATTTCCAAAGGCTCACCACAGCAGTAGCTATCGTATGTTTTAAAGGTGTCATTGTATGTTACTCATTCTACACTTGCTGACTAAAAGACATGGATCCTGTGGCACAGCACAACATAACTAGTAGCCACAGCAGCAACCACACATTAAAGGATATCCTATAGTAAAAAAACAAACATGCCAAAAACAAATGACCAACCCTCTATCTGGACTTTGATTCCCCTATCAAGGAAGTAAAGCATCTGTATTTTAAAACTACAATTGCCAGAACGCCTACTTACAAAGAAAATCACACCCAAAAAGCTCAACAGCAAGGCAGCTTTCAACAGGAGCCTTTGACAGGCAGCATTTTGAAAAAGCAGATGATACTGACAAATGACTGAGAAACTCCAGCTCCAGGTACTTCTGTGTTCCAGAAGTTCAGGTTTTTAATAGATTTAAAAAAAACCACAACCAATTGCTATTTCTGACACCTACAAAACCTTTTAAAGGGCAACAATAAAGACGTGCAATTGTTCATACTTTCTACACAATAAACCCTCCAGATAAGGCCTGAAAACTGCTCTACGTGTAAGGTCAGTCAAGTCTCCCACACCCCTAAAAGTATTTGGAGTAGGAAATATTTTGTATGTTATTAGGAAAAGCGGAGATTAGGAGACGGAAATCTTGTGCTGTAATTCAGGCTTTAATTTTCTGGAAAAAAGGAAAGTTGTCCTGCAGCTACCTGTAAAAGTTTCTGCAGTTTTTGTGCCCAAATATACAAGCAAATTGGTTTACAGACAATTTCAGAGTCAAATAATTCAAAACTCTCAACATTCACAGGATTTTCCTTGTTTATGCCTTACACAGTCAAGGAATCAAGATTTTGAAAGTGGACTGCCCAGCCTGTGAATTCAAAATACATGCTGAGGATACCCACTAAAATGTATGTGTATTTAAACATACAGACATACTGAGATTTTGGGTTTGAAAGCTGCCTTCTGCCCAGCCAGTGCCCACACTGCCGTTCTCATCCCATCATTCAAACAGCTATCACTGAGTAATATTAATTTCATCATTACTGCTGAGCCCCTCGCAAGGGTCAGCTGTACAACAGACTTAACAAAACACTTCTGCAAAGATACTTCACAGAATTGGCTTCAAGTCACACCAGGGGAGGTTGAGGTTGGATCTGGGGAACAATTTCTTCCCCAAAGGGCTGTGGGGCATTGGAACAGGCTGCCCAGGGCAGTGCTGGAGTCACCATCCCTGGAGGGCTGGACAGACGGACATGAGGTTCTCAGGACATGGGGCAGTGCCAGGGGTGGGTTATGGTTGGACTCCATGATCTTGAGGGTCTCTTCCAACCAAAATGATTCTGTGGTTCACAGCAACAAGCATCACAGAACCACAAACAGCCCAGACGGCTCTCTCAGCTTGTTTAGTGGTTGGTTAAAAGGAAAACAATCTGCCCAGCAATCAGGGGGGTGAAGCAGCCTGGACCTGCCAGCTCTGAGGCTGAGGAACATCAGCTCTGAGCCATGTCAGCAAGAGCTTTACTGCAAAGCTCCTGCCTGGCATAGACTGAGGTGAGTCTGTAAAGCAGCTGTGAAACACGGCAACACCCAACCAGCCCTGAGGAACAGCTTGGCTTAGGGATGAAGAAGGATCACAGGATCCCAGCCTGGCTGGGGTTGAAGGGACCTCAGGAGATCACACAGCCTAACACCCCTGCTAATGCAGGGTCACCAGGGCAGATCACACAGGATTATGTTGAAACTGAGAAATAAACTTAACAGCAGAGACAACTATGCTGTTAAGCAGCATTCTTTTATTAACAGCACTGGGGAGCTCTGGGGATCATCCTCCATCAGTGCTCCAGTGACTGGATGCTCTTGCGTTGCTTATATTCACATAATTATTACATATGCATAAAAATTTTTGGAAATTTTGACATATATCTATACTAAGAAATAAATGATGATGTTAGTTATAATTGTTTAGTACTTACAATATATCTATTGACTATTAGTTAAATATAAACTAAGTGCTCTGCTTCTAAACAATGTATCACTTCGTCTTCTGTCTCCCTCCTGTCCTGCAGAAGGATCTAAAACTTGAATAATATCCCCTTGTTCTGCAGGTGCTCAGAAAGCATTTATGGTTAACAATGGGTACGTCTTTTGTACCTTAATCACAGGGTACACTAATTTAGTGTCCAGGCGGGTTCAAAAGTCTCAGAGAAGGAGACTCCACACCCGCTCTGGGCAGCCTGGGCCAGGCTCTGGCACCTCCCAGCAAACAAGTTTCTGCTCATGTTCACATGGAGCCTCCTGTGTTCCAGTCTGTGCCCGTTGCCCCTCACCCTGGCGTTGGGCACCACCGAGCAGAGTCTGGTCCATCCTCTGACACCCACCCTGAGCTATTGATCCATTGATCAGATCCCTCTCAGCTTCTCTTCTCCAGCTCAGCAGCCCCAGCTCATCGGAGAGATGTTCACACAAGGAGCTCGACACACTGTAACCGCACTTTAACCCGCCCCTCGCCCGGTTCTCTCAGCTCCCCCCGCCCCGCTACGCTCTGCCCCGCCCCGCGCGGCCCGACCCATGTCAACAGCCCCGGACACACCCGCTTCGGTTTCACAGAATCCCAGAGTGTCAGGGGGTGAAGGGCCCTGGGAAGCTCATCCAGTGCAATCCCCCCATGGAGCAGGAACACCCAGATGAGGTTACACAGGAAGGTGTCCAGGCGGGTTGGAATGTCTGCACAGAAGGAGACTCCACAACCCCCCTGGGCAGCCTGGGCCAGGCTCTGACACCCTCACCCCCAACAAGTTTCTTCTCATCTTTCAGTGGAACCTCCTGTGTTCCAGTTTGCACCCATTGCCCCTTGTCCTGTCCCTGGTTGTCACCAGCAGAGCCTGGCTCCATCCTCCTGACACTGCCCCTTTCCATATTGATCCCCGTGAATGAGTCACCCCTCAGTGTCCTCTTGTCCAGCTCCAGAGCCCCAGCTCCCTCAGCCTTTCCTCACACGGGAGATGCTCCACTCCCTGCAGCATCTTGGTGGCTGCGCTGGACTCTCTGCAGCAGTTCCCTGTCCTGCTGGAACTGAGGGGCCACAGCTGGACACAAGATTCCAGGTGTGGTCTCCCCAGGGCAGAGCAGAGGGGCAGGAGAACCTCTCGGACCTACTGACCACCCCCTGACCTACTGACCACCCCCTCCTAACGCAGGTATCCCCGCTGGCTTCCCCCCCAGCCCCCCGGGCCTCCTCCCCGCGGCCCCGTTCCTGTCCGGCCCTCCCGAGCTGTACCTTGGCGCTGCGCACAGCCTTCCCGCCGCCCTCCAGCTGCACCCAAATCCTGGCGGCGGCGGGCGGGGGGCCGGGCGGCGGGAGGGAGGCCCGCCAGTCCCCCTGCGCCCCCAGTACCGCCAGCCGCACCTCGAACAAGCCCTCGATGCGGCCTCGACTCCCCTCCAGGAGCCGGCTCTTCTCCGCCGGAACGGTGAACTCATCCAGCCCCGGCCCGGAGCCGCGGGCTGCCCAGCGAGCCGCCATCAGCGCCAGCCGTTCCGGCCCGCCATGGCGCCGGGCCGGGACAACACCGCGGGGAATCCCCGGGCTCCCGCTGTACCGCTCACGTCATCACCCCGCGACGGCACCGCCCCGCGCCGGGAAGCAGCCGCGGCGCCATCTTTAGGAAGGGCGGCGGGAGCGCTCCCCTCAGAGCAGCCCGTCCGCCCCTCAGGCAACCCCGCCCTCCTAGGAAACCTTCCCCTTTCCCAGGAAACCTTCCCCGTCGAACGCTTTCACAGCCCAGAAATTTGGGTTTAACACATAGCCGTGTTCTGGTGTCCTCTTGGATTTAATTTAAAAAGAGATGTTAAGTTTTATCTCTCGTGGTGGGCCAAGTGCAGCCCCCATCCCCACAGCCTCAGCGTGGTAGAAAACACAGGACACGTTTTTTACTTTAAAAAGCCTTAAAATGAGATGTGAAGGATAAGATCTTAAAGCATAGCTCCGGGCCTTCACCGGCCTTTTGAACGCTTGGAGTTGGCAACACTGACCAGCTGTGGCACGAAGAAGTAAATATCTTAATTTATTTCGTCTTTTCCTATCTCAGACCCAGGTAAATATCTTCCAAATTCCCCCTCTTTGATTCCCAGTTGTTTGTCCATCTCCTCAGCATCACTGTGAAGTTAGTTTTTAGTAGGTGCTCATTAAATGTCGCCTCCTAAGGGAGGATGGGTCTTTTGTGGTCATGTATTTAGCTGTATATATTTTGGTTTACTGTTTATATGCTACACCAGGAAAGGATTAATATAAAAATATAAAATATAATTTCCGTGAAGCTACTTGTGTCCCTGTTTAGGAACTTTTAAACCAAAGCAGAGTTCGTAGTTCTTAGCACATTGGGAATTCACGCTCAATGCTGACATCTAAGTGGAAATAGAGACATTTTCCTCTCTGAACGTGGTGTCTCTTTGAATCCAATGCAATTTTTGTCTATGGCGTGGTAAAATGTATGAACCTATATCTGTATACACACACATACATTCTAAACAGGACGAGGTTTGGCAATGAGTGTCACATTCCAGAAAGATGCTGTACTGTTATGACGATTGTTTTCTTTTCTGGTTTTGTTGTTCACACATTTGCATTTTGCTTTCTCATCAATTTATTGTCCAACATTCCCATAGAAGGATGTGATCCAACATTTAGCCGGGCAAGTTCTGGAGGTGATTGGTGCCATCAGCTGTTAAAGCGCAGTCACTGCAGGCATTGGTGCACGGTAGTCATTATTAATTGCAAATTAAATTGTAAGTAAGGAACTTCATAATAAAAATGAAGTTACTGGAATTTTGGGATACCAAGTATCATTAACAGCTGAAAGAAAATGCTTCTATTTCTGTCCACAATGTCAACACAGCATTTTGGAATATCTTAGAATGACTTAAATCTTACTGGTTTCTAAATAAAGTGGATGCTGCTTGGTGCTGTGTATATTTTCTTGAGGCCTGTTTTGTCACGCTGTATGTTATAAAACCTGGTCTCGATCCTGTATTAATTGTAATCTGTACAATTCTATATGTATTCCCCATAAATCTGTATGCAAAGGTCATTTTCATAATTCTGTTGTTCTGAAAGTGCTCTCAGGGAGGTCGTTTGGAGCCTGAATGGTTCTGTAAGACCATGACACAGTGTGCTGAGGTTGGGTAGGAGGTGACTTTGTAATGTCCAAGACAAACTAAAGCCCTTTTGAAGTGGTGCGAGACCAATGCTATTGAAAAGCTTTACATATCCTTACAAAGGTGGGGCAATCCTTAAAATAAGTTGGAACTTTATCCCTACATTGTTGTGACTGACTAGAAAAAATATTTTGATTGTAGTAATTTTTAAAGTTTTTCTCTATGTTTAGGAGAAATTGCAAGAACAGGTGTATGAAAACAAAAGGTGAAGTAAGTTGAGAAGACTAGAAACTCTCTTACACTTTATAATAGACTGCTTACAAAGAGGATTTATCAAGGAAAAAAAAAAAAGACTTTTTTGGATAACAGGTTTCTTGCAGTAAATCCAATGTGATAAACCTGTTTAGTTGGAGAGGACATTTCAGTTTTCTGACTCTTTGGTTGTATCTTTTAAGCTCACTTTAGGCAGGGGAACATGCAGTGTTTATCTGGTAGCAAAGGAATTGGTTACACCTGGCGCCTGCTCTAGCATTTCTACTTGGAACACCAGTGGGGTGTTTTACACACTGCCCTGAGTGTGATTTGTTGCCTAATTCATTATTTGTATTACTGTTGGAGAAATACTGTAATGTGTAAATAGTGTTTCTTTTTTCCTTTTATAAAATAGCTTGCTTCAGCTGCCTTGTGCAACTTCTTGCTTTTAATTAAAATTTCTGCAGCTGAACACTGGTTTAATAAATGATTTTGTGAAATTAGGCCTTCCTCAAATGTTTGGGCTTGAGCTGCAGGCTTGAAATACGAACTGTGCTCCTTGAAACAACGTGGAAAATGAATCTTAAAATTGGCTTCAGCTCCATGTCGCTTAAGGAGCTGTGATACTGCACTTCACCTGTGGTGCTCTGATCCTCATCCTTAGTGCTGTGCTCTTCACTGGGGTTATTCACATGCAGGAATTTAAATGTATGTCTGGTTGTTTGCAGGATGGTGACTTAAAATACTAGGATTTAGAAAGTATCCTGCATGAATTTGAATTATAGAAACTTTAATTTGTAGTCATAACACAAATAGTAGCATGTTTTTTAAAAAGTGGTATCTTGAATGCATTTTATGTATTTCAGAAAGGAAAAGGAGCCCTGGCGAGAGCTCTCAAATCTTTGTGTGTAGTATAAATCTAAAACTTAAGACTGCCTCTGGTTGTATCAAGCTCTCACTAGAGGATTTTAGTGTATGCTTTAATTAAAAGTTTATTCATTTACAGAATTACAAAGCAAAAAGCCAAAAATGGTTTGAAATAAGATGACTTCAGGATGCTTTATAAAGACAAGCTTCTAGATTTTATTTAAGGCTGTGAGTAACTGTGGTTATGCGGGGACAGACATTTATATTTGCTCGAAGCCGTGGTGAACAGTTGTGATTAAGAAGGTTTCTCTTTTGGAGACCTTATTGCAATGCTGACCTCTTCAAGAACTTCAAGATCAAAGCTTTGGTCTTATTTCTTTAGTATCGGAGCAAACTTTTTGAAAATAAGCCAGGGTATAGATTCTGTAATTAGTAGTTTCTATTAATGAAACTTATTCTGTCCCTTAATTTTAGAATTAATCACTTTTCTTTATTCCAAATTCCTTTCAAAAGAATCTGTTGTAAAGGGAATCATTATGAAAGGAAGACAAAGCATTGCAATTCTACATGCATCAGCTGTTGAGGATGGGTAGGATTTTTCTTTTTATATAATGGAGTCTGCATTTGGGGTTTGAGGCTTGATGAGTGTGTTTGCTTGAGTTTCTTAATTAGTAATAAAAAGCTGCAGGTGTATTGGCAAAGACTGTTATTTAGCCTGGGAAATGTTCCAGAAGACAATTTTGTGCATTTTTTTTTTAATATAAATATTTAGCTGCATTAGTACCAGTCACTTTAAAGGTTCCAAGCTTTGTGCCTGCTGTGTATTTAAATAGTGAAGCTTCATTTGAATGACTGACAAAAGAAATGAGAAGGTAAGAGCACAATCTTTATTTTGATGGAGGCGTGACCACTCCTGGGTGACTGGCAGCAGTGACCACTGCTATCCGAAGCGGTGTCACTAAGTGGTACCTGCAGCGGTGTCACCGTCCTGCGGTGTCCCCAGACACACTGCCCAGGTGCTGCTCTGTGTCTTAGTTTAAAACTGGGCTACTTTATCAAAGCTTCTTCAACTGCAAAAAATAAAGCAGTAATCCTGTTAGTCTTGTAACCGGGGATTTTATAAAGCTCTTTCAAGTAATTTTTATATAGTTTATCAAGAGGTAGACAGCCTATTAAGCACCTTTAAGGTTTTACAATTTCTGCAGACAAGAGTATTTTTTTTTTTTTAATTTTCATAAATATTTTGCTCCCGGTCTGACTACAGGAATGTAAATCCTTTTTGTAAAGCCCTAGCTATAGTTTACAGAGCAGTTTTCTTGTGTGTGCTGGACCCGTTTGGTAGCTGACTGCTGATGAATAGGACCTTACAGCTCATTGCTGTTTGTTCTGGGAGCTTTATTTCAGTATAGCAGAGTTAGTGGAGAGTGGCATCCATAGTTCAAAGGTACAAGGGGTGCAAGAAGCTTGAGAGATGTGCTTACAGGGGCTTTTTAATGCTTTGTGAGATGTGGCGTGGAGTAAACCTAACTGCAGGGGCTTTGCTTTTTGCTTTGCTGTTTCTATTTGTGCAAAGCAGGGTGAGAATAGGTGTAAAAACTTCAGTTTCTGAATGATATCAGATTGCAGATAGCTCGCACAAAATCTGTTATAAGGTTAAGACCAATAGAAATTAATATTATTCACCTTGATGTATGGTCCCGTTGACTTTGATGAGGCTGCTAAACTGATTAAATGCTTTTCATTTGAATGTGGGAAGAGCAGCGAAATGGGAGAGTGTTTTGGGACACGTAATCAATATGGACAAGCAGATGCACAGGAACAGATAAAATTGCAGTAGTCCTGGTTGAACCAAATACCAAAAGCCAAGTAGTAACAACAAACGAGAGAAAAAATAATTGAGTGAATTGTCATCAAAGAAAATTAGATCATATGTTAAGATTACAGGTGTAAGCAGAAGTAATTCTCTGGCTGGGCAGTAGAGTTTTCAAAAAAATAAATAAAGTTATATAAAGTTGGCTAGACTTTTGCATGGGTGCTCATTTACTTTAATAAGGCTTTCCAGAGCCTGGTCCGAAATTTTCATTTTAGTTTAATGTTGCTAAAATAATAGTTATGTTTGGCTTACACTTTCTTCTACAGAACAGTATTTTTAAAATTCAATTAAAGAAGGGTATTTTTTTCCCTCTGAATATACCATGGTTTTTAAACTTGTAGGCTGGGCCAGACTACGTTTCACTCCATGCAATGATCTCTACTTGGTGCAAATGTGTGCAAATGTTTCGGAGCTATTGCCATTGTAATGATGCTCTCTTGGGAGATGTGTATGCAAACACTGCCGTCAAATATCAGTCTTTCTGTGAGAATCGGGTCTAATGTAATCATACTGAAATCAAGGGAATTAATCATTAGCTGTTGTAAATCAGAATATTTCCACCAGTTTCAATTAAATTTTACTGATGCCAACTGGGCATGCTAGTTTTGTGTAACAGTGGCGAAAGATGCAAATGAAGCTGACTTCCTTCCCGTAAAGGACAACGGTGCATTTACATTTGATTCGGGTGTATTTTACTGAATACCTCAGAGCAAAGGCAGTTCAATTAAATACCTGTGGAGGGCTTTTTCTAGCCAGAGACCTCTGGAAATTGCTTTAACCCTTTAACATTTAGAAAGCGTATTCAGAGGAATGGGATGCCTCCCTTTACGGGCTGGCTTTCACAGCTAGGAAAATAGGAAAACGCTTTCAGAAAGATTATCATCCCATTTCGGCCACAGACATCAGCTCTGAGTTTTGTTTTATGATAAAGACTCCTACATCAAAATTTAGGAAAAATAATTTGGAGGTGATTTGCTTTGTATGACGAATGTAATTTTTGAAACTTCCATCAGTTACGTTACTCTCTTTTTCATACTGATGTCCTGTCAGCCTTCAGTCATCTCCAGACTGAATCCTAAACTGGCGCAGTTTGTTCTACATATAGAAATACGTATAAGTCAGAACTACCTTAAATTGTGTTTGAGTTGCACTTAAATGCAACTTTGCCATGGAAATAAATATAATAATTAGAATTCCCTGTCTGGTCAATGTCTACTCTTGAGTGTTTAAAAATAATTTCAGTTTCTTATGCTCTGACAATTAATAAGGTTTTTAGTTGCTCACACTCTACTGCAGGAGCATCCATGTAGGAATCAGATAAAATCTGGTCCTCTTGTATTGGCGTTTCATTGTGCGTTGAGTTGAAAATGGTCAGTGGAAGGTCATAGTAATACTGTCTAAATAACATCAGAACACACAGTAGGATTTGTGATAAAATAAGACTTTGTAATTAAAAAGTGCCTATTCACGTCAGCTCATTAACTTTACTTGCTGATTTAATCTTGTTTATTTTTGCACCATAAACTCTTGTGAGCTGCAACTGTTTCACTCTGCAAGCCTTGAACAAAGACAGGTGATAGCAGTTGTAAAATTTGATATGAGCAGTCCTCTCAAGGGTGCTGAAGATCAGATCATCAAAGGCAATAATATAGCCAATATATATTTATGTAACGAGTTTACTTGGAAATAGAGGAGTTCAATCTGTCCAGATACCTTGAAGAATGTGGGGATTCTTTTCACTTACACTGGTGGAAGTCAGGAGTTATTATTGATATTATTGGGTGTATTGTGGCTTAAAAGCAGAGCAAATCAAAGAGACTTTGGTAATGGCTCTTCAGTATTTGAGCTCTCTCTTTCTCTGAGATGTGTTTTGAACAATAACCCCGTTGCTTTCCCTGCACGTCAAGAAATTCATTCCAGCAGCAGCTGTGGTCCCAGCGCTGACCAGCTGAGTGGGAACTGAAGGGGTTTTCCAGAGCTCGCATTTGTTGTCAGCTCTTCATGAACTGTGTCAATGTGCCAGCGACAGCAAAATCAACCCCATCAAAAACATCGTTACTATACAAAAGTTATTATTCGAAATCTGATGTATTCAGAAACACATCAAGAAAAGATATTGAATTAAATCTTGGTACTTTCCCAGGTCTGAGAAATTTAGATGATATATTCACTCTGGCTGTTTGTGTTCTTGAGAGCCTCCTCCACAAGGCAAGGCCCTTCATATATTTTAATTAAAAACCAGAGAAGAAATAAATTGCCCTTGGCATATGTCGTGCTAATGAGCACTGGTTAGTTAGAAAAGACATGTTCATTGGTTTTCCATGGTAATTTCCCTTTGAACCAGCCCTCGTTTCTGCTGTTTCGCCTGTGCCTGGAGCAGTAGGGGGCAACGTTTCGCTTCGGAATTCTGCAGAGACATTATGTGTGCAAACGGAATTTGCTTTTTTGTTTATGGCATTAATCCCGGGGTTAAGGTTGGCTTGTGGTGAGCAATAATAAGTTTAACCTTTGCCTTCGGACTATAAGATGTAATTTATCATTTCCAGACTCTTTTGTAAGTGCCATTACCCTCACTTCTGCTTAAGGTAAATTGTGACAAGCGAACACTTGATATTGCTGCTCTTTACATGCCAAACATAAATCTAATTTACTTATTGTCTGAGCTTAGTTCCTTAGCCTCTGATTATGTCTTTTAAACGCTACAAACGTTTTTTGTTTGTTTGATGTGTTAGTACGTGTTAGAATTTTTGTAATTCATAGAATGTTGGGTTCTTTCGCATAGTTGTCGAACCAGTGAATATAGATCCTGGAATGTCCAAATGCATAGAAACCTTATGAAATGTGGAAAAAAAAAGCAAGCAAAGTGTTAGTATTCATAATATTTACTTGCTAAGTGACTGTGGTCAGGAAAACATTTTAAAATTAAATTTTAAAGCCAATTTAAAGGTGATTAAACAAGTAGCAGCATGTAAATAAATTGTTTTTGTAGTCATTGCCATTCACTAAAATATGTATGTATCTGTTATTTCCAAAAGTTCAGTATTTTTTAGTTTTAAGGGAAGCAGTTTTAACTTTTAAAAATAACTCTTTTTAAAATTTGCCTTGAATATTTAAGTTGTTTTTTGGTTTGAAGAACCAAACATACATAGCAAGTTTCATACTCTCCATGCTCGTCAAGCCAGAAAAAGAATATACTTTGTAATTCTATATACTATGAGTACTTCATACGTTTCTCCATGGTAAGGAAGTGCCTGTTGATCAAATACGTGTGCGTGGGGTGTGGGCTGTGAGGTCTGTGCTGATTTCATAAGGTACATTTTGGTTCCAGGCAGGATGATTCAGGTTCGTGAACCTCAATAAGACCAGAACATTAACTCACTCTTGCTTCCAGCTCAGGTCTTATTATATTTTGATATTGAGAGCTGTTTTTATCATAGCAATGATCACATAAAATATTCCTCAGTATTTTTGAAGTGTGTGCAAGTTAAAAGGCAGAAAAAATTGAATAGGAATAAAACTTATGTAATGTTATTTTGGAAGAGTAGTAATGTTGGTTATATTCTAAAATACATATTTCAGCCTGGATGTAATGCTTTGGGAAGAAAAAAAAACGTTAAGTCACGCAGCTGTAGGAACTCAAACCATTTACAGGCCCTTCATGTGAAAACTTATATAGAAATTATATGTGTAATTGCGTAATTCGCATGTGTCGAGGGTTAAGATTGCGGGGTGACAATAAAACCCTGGCAGATGTATTGTTAACCCCCTCCTCCCCCCCACTTCCGCTTTTTTGCCCCTCCCTCTCCCCCCTTCCACTCAGGAGAGGCGATTGGGAGGAAAAGAAGGACAGAGAGAAGAGAGTTGGAAAAAATTAAAGATGTTTTACTAATGCTACTAATAAGAATAGAGAAAATAATACAAAACATACAAAACCAATCTTGAAAGGCTCAGCAACTGCAGAGCCGGCACCCAAAGTCCTGGATTGGACTCTGCAGCCACCCGGAGCTGGATTCAGTCTGTCACTGGCCTCAGTTCGCAGGGACGACTCGCAAGGTCCTCTCCTAATGTTGGCCATAGGGAAAAGGAGAAAAGGGACGAGATCCTCGTGATCTCCCACTTTTATATGAAGTATCACGTGAATGGGATGTTATACACAGTTGGTCAGTTTCTTGGTCACTTTTTTCTCGTCGCCCCTCTGGCGAGATGTCCATCCATGCTTATCAATAAGTTTGCATTCCATTGCTAGGTTTTACCAAAGCATGTGTCTGGTTCTCCAGGAAAATGCAGTTAATATGAAGGCTTTAGCTGACAGGCAAATTCACTAAAAGAGAAACTTGTTTTTAACAAAACCAGGACAGCATGGCAGGGCTGCCCGTGATCAGTATATTCATTCTGCACAGCACTAAGGGCTGTTGTTGGTAGTTGCTCCTCATTTTAGAGCAATTTAACAACGGAAGAGCCTGACGGTCTCTGTAATTGTGCTGGTCTTGGAATCTTCACTGGCTCATTGACTAGAAGTTGTTTGGCTGATCGGTTCAGACCTCGCTGGCCAGTGACAGGTACGGGGTGGGTGGAATATGATGGATCCAATGGTACCTGCCGGCTCTCGTGACACAACAGACACGGATGGATTGTCAGAGGAATTAGATTCATTACCATTTTAGAAGGATAATTTTGAAATCTTCCTGCAGCCTGCATTGCATAGATACACTTGGTGATTTCCCTTCAGTTTGAATTATTTTAGATAATGAAGAAGTAATAGTAAGAATCGAAGATACCATCATTTATGCTCGTTTCATACACTGCAGCTATGTTGAGTTGAATGTGCTTAAATGTGAGTTAAGGAGGAAGAAATTATGCTGGTGATACTTATGGAAAAAAGTAAGAAGCAAGGAAGTACTCTTTTTTTTTGTTTTTAAATATCACACATGTGACATTTTGAAAGATTAATTTATCTGTTAATAGTCTGGGCTGCTATGTTTGAGAACAGAAGAGCTGTGTGGAAAATGAAGGGTGTGTTGGTTGCTGGTGGACCAAGAAAATGTATTGTACTGAGCTATTATTCATACTGCAACACACCATATCAAATTAAATGTTTGCAATAGATACCAAACCTTAAGGAGTGCTGGAGCATCAAGGTATCGCAACTTCCACTTGAACCAAAGGAAAATTCTTCAGCTCTTTCTTTGCATGTTGGTCAAATACCTATGAAAATTTGAAATTTGGAGAGATAGAAATGTTTCTGCACGTCACGAGCTTGTGGATTTGACTCATGAACGTATATTAATAATAAAGAGATAATCTGTTTTTGTGCAGCCTCCCAGTATATTAATATCTTTCCCACATTGATTGAGAAAGTCATACTGGTAGTAGGAGGGAAAGGAATGGCAAGAGGGCTACTGGTCTGAACATGTCAGTCCTACATGTGCATGGCTGGACTTTTATCCTGTGTCCTTTCTCAGAATGTGTTGGACTGTAACAAATGGCAGATACTGTCGAAAAATATCATTCCGAAGCCTCTTGTTTAATTAAAAATATTTTTCTTTTGATCAAACGAAAGAGTTGAGAGAACAAGCAAAGTGTCTACGTGCTGGGATGTCTCCTGTGGGTAAGACATATATATATATATATAAAATGCATTTCTACATACATAACATAAAGAAAATTTAAATATGTAAAAATAAGCCAACAAATTAACAAACCATTTTAAGGCTAAGGTCAAGTGGAAAGTAGCTCTGAGCCCTGATAAGTGAACATCCAACCTCATTTTTCTCACGTGTTCCTCTGCGCCCTTTTGCTACAGAAGTTGTAATCACTGAATACTTCGAAATAAGTTTGCCATCTAGAGGGAAATAAAAAGCTTCCTTGTCAGAGGGTTTATATGAAGTCATGCGAGCTTTTTCTTTTTGAAAATCAAACTAGTCTCAGCAGTGCTGAACGGGTATTGGGATCTTCGTTCTTTCTTCCCATCCTGGTGAGTTTCTCCTGACTTACAGCAGGATTTTGTAGGTCAGGAGAATGGTTGGCCTTTAAAAATCACAGGTTAACGTTTGGAGAAAAAGAAAGTTGTGGCTCATGTGGAGAAGAGAAGAACTTTGGCAGCTGATGATGAATCAAAGTGTCCCAGCAGGGACCTCGAATCGTTCTGCAGCGTTTCCGTGCTCGACACTTGATCCGGGTCCAGCGAGTCGCGGACGAACCTGAACTGCAGCTGCTTCTGGGGCAGAATGATTCCAATGGGAATAAATTCTGCTGCTGCAATTCCAATATTTGCTTGTCCACACTACAAATGTGTTGGTGCTGCAGGCTGGCAATGGCTTTTTATTGGGGTGTATTCCCTGTTGTAGGCAAAGACTTGAATGACGAAGAAATTCAGTGGGAAACTATAAAGCGAGTGAAAATTACCTCTCATGCAAATAAAAGTGAAATGCTGAGAATTATTTTGCAATGATCTTGTGTGGGAGATGCTGTACTAATGGTGGTGGTTTATTCTCTCCTCTAAAATCTGCGCTACCTTGGCCAGTGGCCAGGAGCAGAATTGCATTCTGACAGTTTTACCTTTTTATAATCCTATCAAATACTGCTAACTACCCAATTAAGGCAGTTTCTCTTCCACTAACATGCTTTTTTCCTTGTATTTCCATCAAGATTTTTTTTTCCTGAGTTTAAATACTTGAGTTACTGCTTCAAAAGGACAGTTGAACATTTTTAGATACGCTGAGGTCTCTTTGGGTGATTTTTTTCTGATAGGTTGTTATGGCTTGAGGACTCTACAGATCCTAATGCAGTGGCGCCTGAATGAAGTTTCTATGCATGCGGAGCCTGGCTGTGGTTTCAATGTGTTGTCTCTTCTCTCTATTCTTTTTGTAAAACACACACAAAATGTTTCTGGGAATTTCCAAGGAGTGGAACACTTCATTTCTAGTTGTCAAGATAGCTGACAGTTTATTGTGGTACTATGAATAAATTATTCCATGGTTCACACTTAAAACAAAGGCAGAAATTCTTCCCCTTTTTTTTGTCTTTTTTTTCCTTGTCTCCCTTAAAGCTGACATTTTTAATTTATCTTAAATATAGTATCACCTGCACACACGCGGCATGAAAATGGAGAGTGTTCAGAACTGTTAACCCAAAGCTTTTAGCCCTTCTTAGGTGCCCTGAAGTTGCTTTGCAGGATGGTACAGGGATCTGAATGCAGGAGCGAAGGGGGTTTGCCAGCAGATGCAGCCGGGCTGTGCTATCAGCAGATGTCATTGTTCTGCAGCGATTTTCTGTAAGAGAAGGTTCTTTATTGCCAAGCACTGTGCAGGGACCTCTGACCATGTTATTGGGAGAACAGGAACGCTGTGCTTTGGGGATTCACTTGAGGTAACCTCCTGATATCTGGGGTAGCTGCAGAATCAGGGTTGTAGTTTAAATGTAAAGCTGTAATCCAGTTAGCCACTGGATTTGGTACACCTTTTTAATAATATTTGAAATGTGCTGTCTGGAGAGCTGCCAGTCGCCATGCAGCTCTGCAAAACTTTTTGGAACCATCATCTTCCTTGAAACTGAAAGAATCAGCTGTATAGATGGTCTTTCAAATTAAAAGTTTGGTGGTAGGTGGCTTGGAAATAGCACAAGTGTACAGGCAGCAGCTTCCTAAATAAAGATGGCAAAGTTTGTCTGTTGTTCTTCTATTTGTTTGTATTGGGTGAATAACCGAAGAGCATCAAGACAGATGGTACAAGTTCAGGAAGATTGTGGAATCATCTTCTCAGTGTCACATCACTGCTTCTCAGAAGGTGGAGGGTATTTTGGGCCTGATTCTTTTTTTCCACCGTAGCTCTAGAATGGCAAAATATATGCAGTTATGTAATTGGAAAGCTTCATAAAAGCATCATCACCTGAATAGCATGGGAAGAATTTTCACTCCCTGCTGCTTTAATGTGTTTGTTTTAATGCCAAGACCTTATTTAAACAAAGAAAAGTCAAAAGCAGCCAAGTGACTAAGGAAAAACTAATTAATCCTGAAATAACAAAACTGTTTATATAGTTAAGATACAAGCCTCAAAACCCCCAGTTAATTGAAATACAGGGTTGGAGAAATTGAAGTTTAGAGTTGGCCAAAGTTGGTAAAAAATCAGTGCAGCTGACTTAAGCTCTGCCTGTGATCATTTCCAGGATTGTTTCAGGCTTCCTGAGCATCTCACCCATCAGCTGCCCAGTAGATTGTTTTCAGCCAGTGGAGTGCTGGAGTGTTCTCAGGAATTGCCAACATGATGATTACACAGAATCCCAGAGTGTCAGGGGTTGGGAGGGACCTGGAAAGCTCATCCAGTGCAATCCCCCCATGGAGCAGGAACACCCAGATGAGGTTACACAGGAAGGTGTCCAGGCGGGTTGGAATGTCTGCACAGAAGGAGACTCCACAACCCCCTGGGCAGCCTGGGCCAGGCTCTGCCACCCTCACCCCCAACAAGTTGCTTCTCATCTTTCAGTGGAACCTCTTGTGTTCCAGTTTGCACCCATTGCCCCTTGTCCTGTCCCTGGTTGTCACCAGAAGAGCCTGGCTCCATCCTCCTGACACTCCCCCTTTCCATATGGATCCCCAGGAATGAGTCCCCCCTCAGTGTCCTCTTGTCCAGCTCCAGAGCCCCAGCTCCCTCAGCCTTTCCTCACACGGGAGATGCTCCACTCCCTGCAGCATCTTGGTGGCTGCGCTGGACTCTCTGCAGCAGTTCCCTGTCCTGCTGGAACTGAGGGGCCACAGCTGGACACAAGATTCCAGGTGTGGTCTCCCCAGGGCAGAGCAGAGGGGCAGGAGAACCTCTCTGACCTACTGACCACCCCCTTCTAACCCACCCCAGGTACCATTGGCTTCCTGGCCACAAGGGCCCAGTGCTGGCTCATGGTCACCCTGCTGTCCCCAGGACCCCCAGGTCCCTTTCCCATACACTGCTCTCCAACAGCTCATTCTTCAACTTATTGTTTTATTTTAAAATGTCTTATTTAAGTGAGATGGTGCTTTCCTTCCCACTCCTGTCATCTCTGGGGAGACTCTACTTTTATTTTTTAAATAATCATCTCCACTGTTTATTCCCTTACCTTCTTTCCATTTTGGTTGACATTTTTAACCTTGCATTACTTATTTTCCTCTCTTTATTTATTTATTTTTAAACTCTATTACTTAGAACTAACAATTTCTGAGTGCCAGTGCTATGTGACCTGTAATTCCTCAAGATCAGGCCTAAGTTTGGCATCTAGTATTACAAACAGGGATAGAAACATGGTGTTAATGCTGTTTGAAGGGTTCTGGCCTTCACAGGTTCTTGTACTTACTCTTTGGTACCTTTATGGCCATATGAAGGTCCATTTGATTTGTTTTTTAGCTGCAAAAAGTTGAAATTTAGGAATTATTTTATGTCTTGTGGTAGCTGGGATTGATTTGAACTCGCAGTTTCCTTCAGCTGAAGTGCGGGATGTTGCTCTGCTTCTTCAGTTGGAGTCGAGTAAGTCACAGGTGTGGCTTTAGGTGCATTGAAGAATTTAAATAAATGTGAATTTGAGTTTGAAAATAAAACTTGCAGGAATAAGCACAGTGCCCTTTTCCAGCTTTTAACTGTAGTCCGCTGCGCAGAAGCTTGAATTTCCACAGATCAGAATGAATTAATAGCTCTTACTTTGTAATAATAATAATGTAACCAGGCAGGATATATTGAAAATCTGGCACAGCTTTTGTTTACAGACCTATGATACCCAGTTTCCATGGATGGTCATAATTTTTAACCAAGCAGTTATATATTTTATTTTTAAAAATATATGAACAGGTATTTTTTCCCTATGAAAGTCCAAAATGGACTTACTGCTGATCCGAGTGAAGGAAAATTCATTCCACTTGATTATCAGAACCACCTTTAGTGTTACAGATGCAGGAGACAGTCATTAAAATATATTTAATGTAAGCCACCCTCATTTGGAAGTCTCAATTTCCAGTCTCAATTCTGTTATTTCAGGGTTGCATGTTTTGTCAGACTCCAGAAGACATAATGGTATCAGCAAAAGAGTGTCGGATATGATGTTTCTTCAGAATCCCTATATTTTAGCACTATTTCCCCCACAATTTTGTTCAGCCTTCCGTTTGCAATCTTCTGTTGGGTGGTATGACATAACACGTCTTTCAACTGAAATGGGCTACCACATCTGAGGTGGAGAATCTAAGAGGATCCTTATCATGTTGAAGAACAACATGTTTCAGGTCTTTCTGGTAAAAAGAACAGGAATAAACCCAGTTCCTGGGCAACAAGTCTTCTCAATAAAAGCGTTTCTATTCCCTGCGAATGTCTCTGAGCTCTACTGGGAGTGTTCCAGCTGCCGCCTTTGCTCTCAGTTGGATACGGGGTTCTGAAGTGCTTTGGGACGTTTTGGACATACAGAGGTATGAGACTGAACCAAATTCTGTTTCATTTGATTGCCTGAAATGATGCAATTCATTTTTCAGTGAATGCTGTTGCCAAAATGATCTGAAATCATTCAATTTAGGCATCTGACAGTGTCAATGCAACACTCTTCTGAATAGCTGATCTGCATCCTGAAAGGTAATAATAGATTACATTGGTATCATCAAGTTTGCTGATGACACCAAGCTGGGAGGAGTGGCTGACACTGGAAGCTGTGCTGCCATCCGGAGACCTGGAGAGAGTCCAGCGCAGCCACCAAGATGCTGCAGGGAGTGGAGCATCTCCCGTGTGAGGAAAGGCTGAGGGAGCTGGGGCTCTGGAGCTGGACAAGAGGACACTGAGGGGGGACTCATTCCTGGGGATCAGTATGGAAAGGGGGAGTGTCAGGAGGATGGAGCCAGGCTCTTCTGGGTGACAACCAGTGACAGGACAAGGGGCAATGGGTGCAAACTGGAACACAGGAGGTTCCACTGAAAGATGAGAAGCAACTTGTTGGGGGTGAGGGTGGCAGAGCCTGGCCCAGGCTGCCCAGGGGGTTGTGGAGTCTCCTTCTGTGCAGACATTCCAACCCGCCTGGACACCTTCCTGTGTAACCTCATCTGGGTGTTCCTGCTCCATGGGGGGATTGCACTGGGTGAGCTTTCCAGGGCCCTTCAACCCCTGACACTCTGGGATTCTGTGGTAGGAATGGCCAAAAAATGATGAATGGCAGTTTTCAGCTGTAAAAGTTTGTCATTGTATGTAGTTGGGATTTTCTCTCCCTAGTGCTGTTAGTGAAGGCTTTTACTACAACTTTTGCTAAGTGAAAAATCACAAACCCATAAAACCAGTGGGATTACAGTAGCATAAAATCCACATGTACATTAGAATTTTAGTGTGTTGAAATGCTGGAAGTTTTGCATGAACGTTATCTAGTGTTTCATATTTTGGTGGTTTGCAATTAAATGTGTATCTGTTATATCTTGAGCTAGTATTCCGTGACCGAAGTGGTGAAGAATTACATGTAAGGATGAGGTAGTATCCCAGTCATGTTCCTTTTGTTTCAGATATTTTATGCTGAAATCTTGTGCCATCTATTTCCCAACTTTTGAGGTTTTGTTAGGTGTGCTGCAGAAAGCTTTTTCTTTTTGTGTTTTTATTTCTTAACCAAAATCCACAGAATGAGCATCTCTGTATCATCTATGACCTCACAAGAGTCGGTAGCTATGCACTGTTTGACTAATTTCAGAAAAATAATTATTATTAAGAATATAGTGCCGTGATGTGAAGTGCCTGTTTACTTAACCATCCACCAGTCCGTAATTTTCTGAGTTACTGCATATAAGAAGATTCGTTTTCTGTGATAATGTTTTAGAAGGGTTAATAGAAAGATGCAAAGGAGTTCTTAAGGTATTTACACTAAATATATTGTCCAGAATTCAAGTATAAATGGAGTCTTTGTTGATTACTGTATCTTGTGCTTAGACAGCAATGAATTTATTCAGCTTGAACTGAGAACAGATTTTGGATCAATGACTGTAGAGAGATAAACATGAGTTCAGCCCTGCAGTGAACATCCTCAGAACCAGCTTGAATTGCTATTGTGAACCTTCTGGATACTTCACCTTCTGGCTTTAAGGATTCTTAGTTTTATAGAGAATTCTTCATGGTAACGTGGCGTTCACACTTTGCACTGTTGCCAGTGCTGACAGTTTCCCAGCAATGGAACGATTTCACATTGACTTCTCTGCCTTTGGGGAGGTTTAGATTCTGAAACAGGTAGTTCTGAACCTTCACTGCGATGATGAGAATGATTTGGCTGTGCCTTGAGAATTTAGGCTTTTTCTTCTGACCCCTCCTGTCTCTGTCCTGCTATGAATTCCCTTGAAGCAACTGTGCCTGGAGCCATCCTGGTGGTCCTTACTTTGTGTGCTTATCTTGCTGAAATGGCAACAAATGCAAACTGCTATTAGGAATCTGACTGAAAATATAATTATATAGCTGTATTTTTCATTGTTTTTCTTTTCTTATCTCAGAGTTTTAGCAGTTCTGTGGAGTTAGTTTATTATACAGGAGTGATAGTGGGGTAGGAAGAGACACAACACAGTACATATCAGCCTATCAAGTTGCTGCAGATGAATGAAGGGAAACTTAATTCAGGCGCATTTAATAAACATGAGAAATCATCTGGTTGATTGCAAGTAATATATTTTACAGAAAAGAGACATATCTATCTGCTCAGCGTGGTTTTATGTTTATTTTTTAATCTATTTAAGGGCTAAGATAGATGTGGCTTGATCGATGCATTCAAAACTGAAAGAGTATTTGTGTGGAACAGCGGAAGGACAAGCTTGGCTGCCAGGGTTTCGCTGACATGTTCTCAGATTGTTCCTGGCGTAGGAAGGATTCAGTGCAAATTGAGGGGGGAAAAGTGAATAATACAAAGAAGAAAAAGCGCATCTGATTGTACTCTAATATTTAAAATTAAGCGCAAATTTATTTTACTGGTGTGGAATTTAACCCCATTTTAAATAGAGGCTGCTGTCTTGGTTGGTTCTGGGAATGATCAAAACAGTTCCAAACCGGAGTCAGACTTGTTGACGTGACAAACGTGAGTGGTGCTCTGAGACTGAGCGGCACTGGGACACGGCTCTTACAAACCCAGCACGTCGGGTGGGCTGTTCAACTTGCACACCAGTAGTTTGTTGTCTGCAACCCCAGAAATTGCCGTAACTACTCACAGTTTGCTCCCCTCTCTCTATCCCCATATACTCTATCATTCCGTCTCCCTCTCTCTTCCGTCCTTCAGACCTACTCTGTTGCTATCCTTTGAAAATTTATTTATTGGACTCGGGATCCAGTACTTGTTGCAATATGTATCTCCTCTTCTTCTTTACTGCTATTGTTCTCTTCCTTTTTTAAGCTTTGAGAAGCTTTGAGAAGCTTTGTGTTATTTTGTTTATGAAGAATGGTGGGTAATAACACTTGAATCTTTCACAACAGCAACAACATGAAAGTATCAGAGCATCATGAATTAAGAATACTAGCAGATCTATCTGGAAAGTATTATGGTTAGTAATGGACATAATATTGGGATGGTAATAAATAAATGTCCTGGTATTATTAGGCAGCTCTGCTATTTTCTGTACCTGCTGTCCATTGACTAACTACTTAAAAACCACTCGCAGAGCCTTGGATGCTCCTGATGTTTACTAAACCACTTCCCTTCTACTCTAAAGAGTTTGAGATTGCTGACATCCCTCTCCATCCTTAACCTGAGGAAGTACGTACTGCTACCTCATGCCTTCTTCATGCAACTCTAGGACAAGATACACATTTCCCATCTCCAGATCATGTGTGTGCAGGTTTCTGTTCTTTCATTCCATACAGAAGGGACAGAAAATATTTCCTTGGCTTTGTGACATGCCCTTACTATACTTCTGAGCCTTCTCTGAAAATCTGTATGATGTAGAACAGGGTTTGGACAAAGAATATGTGCTGATACACAGTAATCATCTGATATTGTCGGAATTCCAGGAATTTCTGAAACTCTGTTGTCTTTATTAGTTATCAATTAGAAAACCCAGGAACGACATTTCAGCAGAGGAACTCGGGGTGGTGAGGAGGTGACCCTGAGATTCTCATGTTGTGGAGCATCCCTGTGTTCTATTTGCGGCAAGACAGAGAAATGGGCAAAGTCATCACCCTTGTCAGAACAAGAGAAAATGGTTTGGCTCAGGATAACTTTCTGCTTTTTACTCCTTGTACAAAGATGGATGCATGAAATATGTCTGTGTGCGTTCTCTAAAAGATATCAACCTTATTTTACCATTTTATAATTCTAAAATTAAGATCTTAATAGATGAACTATACAATACAATGGACTATAAGAATCTCATTTGCCAATTCCCATTTATAGAGTATGTAAGCCAGTAACTTGAATATGCAACATTCAAGCTGAGTACCTGGCATTCTGACTACTTTGTAAAGCCCATGGTGGGCTCAGCCCTGCTCAGGAACCCTCGTCCTTTTGAGTGAAGAAGCCAGCAGTGCGCTGCTCTGCAAAATCCTTTGCTGTTAGGGTTCTCAGCTGCATAGTCTGCTCGACGCATCTACTCTTAGCTCCTCAGAAAAAGGCCTTATTTTTTTACTATATTTTAAAGTAGAAAATCCAGACTTGAGGGTGGATCATGAATGCAAGTGAGAATTTAGGAGCATTCACTAGCTATTTAGTAGAAGTACTTTAATAATTAGGCAATCTCGCAGTAGGCGTATTCTCTTAGAATCAAAAGGATCAACTATGAATGTATTATTTTGTTAAGGGTGCTACCTTTTACGGAAACAAAAAAGATCTGTCATACTCTTGTATTTTATCCATGGAAAAGTGTTTCCCAGCACTGAGAAATCCCAAACTCTGAATCACAGAGTATTTTCAAGTCTCGTGCTCCATTTTCAGCCCTGTTTAACTGAGTTACTGCAAAGGGGCCTCTGCTCTTTGTAAGGAGTCAAGTTGTTGGGCGCAGAAGAGAAAAAGTCAGTGTTAAGAGGCTGCCTGAAGGATTTCCTACTATACTGATTTTCTGGGTTGTGTTTCTACCAGGGAGAAGATCTGCAGGGTCATCACGAGGAGCTGATAACTGTTCTCCAGGCAGCTCCAAGAGGAGACCTCTGGATCTGTCTACAGCAAAACTTTGCTTGTGTTACAGACAGCAAAGGAATACTGAGGGTGATTTCTTGGCGTCAAGTTGATTGCAATTATTAGATTGAAAATTAAGGGGAATAATCAAACCAATCAGGGCAGTGTGCCATGGAACCTACACAAAATTTAAACGGCAAGAAATACAGGAACCTCAGCGAGGAAATGCATCATTTAATCAGGCTGGGAATGAATCTTGCTGGCATTTTTTTTGAGTTAAATTGCTTGTACGAAGTACAAAGCTGGTAGTCAGCAAGAAGCATTGGGATCATTTCTGGTCTTTATCAGATACTTTACGCTGGTTGAAGTTGAGTTATTTTAGATGGATCGGTTTTACAACTGTGTAAGTCCACACAATTGCTAGAGAGAGAGCAGTAAAAATGCTGGAAATAACATTTAAAGTGGTTTTCCACTCCAAATTTGTGAAGAGATATTTGTTTCCAGAGCTGTCATTCTCATGTTTAGTGTTTGTCACAATTACTTTGTGACGAGTCTCTGCGATGTTTTGGAACAAGAACAATGTACTTATTGTACATAGGAAGAAACAAAAGTGAAATTCAAGCAGGAGTCTTGAACCGATTCCTTTTCCATTCACTGAGCCTTGGTGAGAGGCTGATAACCTGAAATAGTTATTGTGAGCTGAGGAATAAAATGCGCTCTGCATTTATCACATGTTCATGTTTCAAATCATTATCCACTTGCTATTTTCAGGTATTTATTGTCACTACATTTTAAAAAATTCTTTCTCCCTTAGATTCATTTGCCAGATTTGCAGCTAATAAAGAACCAAACACCAAGAACGTCTTAATTTTCCAGCCAAGTTGTTTTCTTGCCAGTTCAGTTAGATCCAGTGTTATTTACTTTCAAATGGCAAAGCTCTTGGATGAGTTTCAGCATCAAAGTGGCCAAAAAGGCGGCACCTGAGCTCTCCGTTGTAGTTGAGGTGCGCGTGAGAGATCCGCACGGGAGATGCGAGAAGAGCAGGACACGAGCTATAACGTATTGATTGGGGTGTGGAACAGATGCTGCTTATGAAAGCTCCTGTCTACTCTGCTTTTCAAAAGAACTAGTGTTACTTTTGTCCGTTAACGCTTTTAAACTCCAGAAGTATAGATGGAGTGGTGGGTATCTTTTATTAGTTTGCAATTAGTTTGCATTACTTTGCATTATTAGTTTGCGAAACAATTCCCACCCCCAAAATTCTCCTGCAGATGCACAGCACTATGAATTCGGTGGTTCGTAGGATAATGTTTCCGTGCCTGGGCGGTCTGCGGAGTGAGAACCCACACAAGGGATTCTCAATCAAGGCCTAAGCTTACCTAACAAATCACTTCTTAATAGCACAGCTTTAACTTATGAAAAACTTGGAGAATATCCACAGGGAAAATCTTTGGTTCTGCAGCTTCTTGTTTAGATTACAGTAGCTGGAAGTTAATTAGCCCTGCTAGCCCTTTTCTTTTAGGCTAATTAGTAAGGAAACTGGATATAAAAAAGTCAAAGTCATTTTGAGAGAAGGAACTTCAACATTTTGTACATAACAGTCTCTTTGGAGGATATTATCTCCATAATGACCATTGGATGCTCTCCGTTCTGACACAACGTAGTTCTGCAGTCTCTGGACTCATTTAGACGATGTCTTAGTCATTAATGATTTTAGGCCGAGCTGCTTGCAATTGCCAGATGAAACCACATGACGTGTTGTTTAATTATGCAATGATCAGCAGCCTTTACATTTTAATTAGGAAGCCACTGTAATGAAGCCGTCCCACTTTACATATGGCTTATTGGGCTGAAAGGTCATCTTTACTAATTGTTTGTTTGGAAATGTGGATTTGACACAGCGATACAGGTAGACTTCACTTCTAATGCGTTTCCTGATCTTTTTTTGATTTGGCTAATTAGTGCTAATAATTTAAAAGCTGTGTAGCATTCCCAAACTCCTGCTGTTTACTGTATGTGTCATAGTTTTGGTAGCAGATTTTAGTCCTGTTTATACACGGTGACAAACTCTAGCGCCTACTCACAATTTTCGTTGGTTTTACAAGATTACGGGGATGTTAATGTCACATTTATTTCAATTAGCTGTGTGGGAAAGATTCCTGATGCAAAGAGTTTAAAGAACTCTGCTTTCATAACCATTTGCAGTACTCTTTAGAGAGCACTCGGAAATGTGTGATTTATTTGAGTTTAAGTTTTTCAATGATTAATTCATGAATACATCCACACGAATGCCAAGGTTTCCAACATAATGAAAGCCTATCCTTTCGCAGTGGTTTGTTTTCAGTTCAAATCAAAGCTGTCTTGTTTGTTTGTCTAGATTTTTAAAGAATAGTCTGTTCTTTCCACTGGGGTTTTGATATCACTTTGACAAGTAAAAGAATTAATTTACATTAAAAAATCAAATAGGCAAAGTTTCTGTCTCCCCTTGCATTATTTTATGGGATGTAATGAGCAGAAACATTTCCCAACCTGCTCCACCAATCCAGTCCATGTGTTCTGTACAGTCTCTACTTGTTGTTTCATTTTATTTCTACCATTAAAGGATGCAGAGTTCACCTTAGTTCTTCACAGGGATGGTGGTTTATGAGGGTCCTGGCTCCAAAATATTTGGCTCCGTGTCCTTTCTCCCTTAAAGCTACTCTTGCTTATATTCAGTTGTGCAAAAAAGAAGTTGCTTCAGTTCACCGAATCCCAGAGTGTCAGGGGTTGAAGAGCCCTGGAAAGCTGATCCAGTGCAATCCCCCCATGGAGCAGGAACACCCAGATGAGGTTACACAGGAAGGTGTCCAGGCGGGTTGGAATGTCTGCACAGAAGGAGACTCCACAACCCCCTGGGCAGCCTGGGCCAGGCTCTGCCACCCTCACCCCAACAAGTTGCTTCTCATCTTTCAGTGGAACCTCCTGTGTTCCAGTTTGCACCCATTGCCCCTTGTCCTGTCACTGGTTGTCACCAGAAGAGCCTGGCTCCATCCTCCTGACACTGCCCCTTTCCATATGGATCCCCAGGAATGAGTCCCCCCTCAGTGTCCTCTTGTCCAGCTCCAGAGCCCCAGCTCCCTCAGCCTTTCCTCACACGGGAGATGCTCCACTCCCTGCAGCATCTTGGTGGCTGCGCTGGACTCTCTGCAGCAGTTCCCTGTCCTGCTGGAACTGAGGGGCCACAACTGGACACAATATTCCAGGTGTGGTCTCACCAGTTGGTCAAGAGACTGGGCAGGAGCATTTCAGGCAAATATTTTACTCCTTGGCTCCTGGAGCTCAATTAAAGTCACACTAACATGGTTAAATCTGGAGTCAGTTCTACACAACATTCCCAACCCTTCTTTTCCCAGCCCTCCCAGAGCCCTGCTTTCGGGTTTCTTTCAGCAGGTTCTGACAGCTATTCGGGGTTTGCATCCAGATGCGTCTCTCTGAAAAGATTATTTCATTTAAAAGGTTTCCTGTGCATTTCAGGAAATCAATCCCATCGCTCTGTAATCTGTTATGATGTAAAGTTGTTGGAGCAGGGGTGTGTTTTACTGTGTATTTTTATTTTACCTGGCAAAAAAAAGATTTGAGCTTGATGATACGATTTTGGAACACTGGTAAGAATTAGTGGGAATCTATGAATCACAGAAATCTCACAAGAAGGGCGAGGCGTGCTGGCTGCAGGTCATTGTGTCTCTGTATTGTCAGTGGCTTCAGCTGAGCCAGCCACAGTCCTAACTTGCTTTGTAGGGTCAAGGCAGAAAGATATCTTGGTAATTTCTTCCTCTGCTTAATTTTTTGGCCCTCTTGGATTAGCTTCCTAGTTGTGCAGCTCGATGTTTCCCAAACCTTTAAACGAGAGGCCCAAAGATGAGGATCATTATGTGTGCATGGAACACGGAATATCACACATAAGTAATAGCTGCGTTTTTCAGTTGTGCCAAGGCCTTGGAGCACTAATCATGCAAAGGACGATCTTTGCAGAAGAGTCCTCAGGTAATATGAGGTCACTGGAATGCTAGAAAACATCCTTTAACTTTACGGAGAGATTAGGATTTGATTAGCATGTTTTCAACCTCATGCTGCCTGGGTAGATTTTGATAACAGGGTGTAGTTCTTCCCTGCGTTTTCAGGTGTTTGGAATATATATATTTTGATTAGGGTTTTCTCTAATGTATTTGGTGTATTTTTAGCTTTATAGTGACTGCATATAAACTATTTGCTAGTATAAAATCCTATTTATTAAGTTAAATAATACTGTAACAGGGCTATTTTTAAAATTGAAAGGCCAGAACTCCTGCTTCATATAGCATCTTTGTAAGAGAAATTAAGAACTGTGGTATTGATGTGTGTAGAAGTGTATGTATATGTGTATATATTTAAAGTTGATATCAATACATCATCTGTTTTTGCTTCTGTGGTACAGTGGTTATTTTAAAATGTTGATAGGGACGTTCCAGTGGACGAGCTTTCTGTTATTAACTCCTCGGGGAAAAATGATCCCATGTAAGAGTTTTCATTTTACATTTAGTCTGTTAGAGTTTTCATTTACATTTGTGAGAGGTAAATGGGTCTCATTCCCACAGATAACCACAACGTAAGCAGATGAGTATCTAATACACAGCACCTGAAATTCAGGTTCATGCAGTTTCAAGAAAGAAACCTTGCTGAGCAGAGACTGACACTTGTTTGGAAATGTCTTACTTTTTAATGCCATGCAGGATGTGATGAACTGTCCTACTTGCCTCTTTTTAACTCTAAGCCCCTTATTTCCTTGGGTTACATCGACGAATTTAAATGTAATTAAATAGAAGCAAGTTGAACGTGTTATTTTTTTTTTTTTTTTTAATTCCCAGCTAACTAAAATACAAAGGAATTTATTCTGATTCTTCTTTTCTAGATATATATTGGATTTAGATATGTCCAGAGTTTATGATAAATTAAAAATCTTGCCTAGAGAATATTTAAGGTGCTTCCATATTTTAAACTGTACCTTTTCTATTAAAAAAACACAAGACTATGTGGAAATATCCCCTAGATTTTTTTTTTCATCTATTCTTTTCAAATGTAGTACAGTGATAAAATAGCCTTTAGAATTACTGAGTATGATTGGCTATAAACAGTATTTTAATCTCTTAACAGAGTATTAGCTTATGATTAACTTAGCCAGGTTCCAGTATAAGTTGGGGAATGACCTGTTAGAGAGCAGTGTAGGGGAAAGGGACCTGGGGGTCCTGGGGACAGCAGGGTGACCATGAGCCAGCACTGGGCCCTTGTGGCCAGGAAGCCAATGGTACCTGGGGTGGGTTAGAAGGGGGTGGTCAGTAGGTCAGAGAGGTTCTCCTGCCCCTCTGCTCTGCCCTGGGGAGACCACACCTGGAATCTTGTGTCCAGTTGTGGCCCCTCAGTTCCAGCAGGACAGGGAACTGCTGCAGAGAGTCCAGCGCAGCCACCAAGATGCTGCAGGGAGTGGAGCATCTCCCGTGTGAGGAAAGGCTGAGGGAGCTGGGGCTCTGGAGCTGGACAAGAGGACACTGAGGGGGGACTCATTCCTGGGGATCCATATGGAAAGGGGCAGTGTCAGGAGGATGGAGCCAGGCTCTTCTGGTGACAACCAGGGACAGGACAAGGGGCAATGGGTGCAAACTGGAACACAGGAGGTTCCACTGAAAGATGAGAAGCAACTTGTTGGGGGTGAGGGTGTCAGAGCCTGGCCCAGGCTGCCCAGGGGGGTTGTGGAGTCTCCTTCTGTGCAGACATTCCAACCCGCCTGGACACCTTCCTGTGTAACCTCATCTGGGTGTTCCTGCTCCATGGGGAGACTGCACTGGATGAGCTTTCTAGGGCCCTTCCAACCCCTGACATACAAGTAGATATTAGTTAAAATATGCTGTTTATTAAAAAAAAAAAACAAACACACAATTAAAGCTGGGCAAGTGCACATGAGGTGTGCAGATGAAGCAGATAAAGGTGCTGATTTATCTGTTGATCGTCACTGCATTTCAGGTTTGTGACACCACCATTTGCCAGAACAGATTTCAGTTGGACACTCTTGGATTCCAAAGCAACGATCCAACTCGAAACCAGCATGTCGACATTTCAGTGGTTGCGTTAGGATTTTTATGATGCTGAATTTTAATTCCGCTGTATCAGCATAGCTGGTAAAGTACCTGAGAGGCATCAACAGGATTATCATGCGCAATGGTTAGCTCAAAATACAAAGTATTTGCTGTCTATCTCATTTGCACATTGCACAGCACTGTCTAGCATCACATCAAAATGTCATCTAGCTTGCAAGCCAAGTGAGACCGGGGGGTATCTCCTATAAATGTTGAGCAAAGCCCGAAGCCAAAGTCCGCCAAAGCCAATGGAAACACTTCTGTACATTTGAATTCAGTTTAAATCAGGACCTAAACACTCCAGGATGATCATGGGGTCTGTAGGTCTTGGTCTTCAATCAGGTTCACTGAGGATTTCTGCAAGAAATGTCTGTATTGTGCAGCAATGCAGGCGTGGAGATAATGGTAAAAACTCCCATTGCTTTGGAGCTGCAAGTGATTGTTGGCCATGCGAAGCCTCTTTCTCCAGTCCGTTTCCTCCTTCTTGCCAGAGAGGGCAGAATATTTTATAATAGACTAATTTTTCCCAGGGTATTACATTTATTAAATGTAACTCAGCAGATAAGGCATTAGTATACATCAACCAGAATGCTATGTCTTGTTAACTATTGCAACTGCTGAATTTTAAATACAGAAAATATGTTTTTAAAATAGTAGCTTCCATTTCATTAGCAAAAGTGGTTGGTATCTTTTAAAAGATCATGAATGGCATATAATCACCTACTACACAGAAATCCCTAAATGTGTGTTTGTTATGACTTTTCTCCTATTTGGGGAACCTGAATGGTAGACCCTAGGATTAGTGATAACACTCGTGACAGTGATCTCACGCTGTTCCACAGCACTTCGTGGGTCATGGCTTATTAACACTTCATTGGCTTAAACCCATAATTGAATTCCTCATCCCATTTCAACAAGGTTTCTAAGTCACTCATACTAAGCTCCATCTTTCTTTTAACAACAGGTTTCTTAATTTCTTTTGATTGTAATACACGACCAAACGACCGCGTAGTTGCTACGTTACATCAGTATGAGCTATTGTGCTGAAATTAGGAAGAATGATTTTTATAGATCTCTAAGCTAAGCCTGTGCCAGAGCCCAGGGCAGGATAAACATGACAGCTAAAGCCAGGCTTAACTGGACTAGTGGCTGCTTTTTCAGGCTGTCTTCTTGGTCTCTTTGTGTGTAATATTTGCATGGCAGTTCAGGGCAGCACCAGTAACAGGACCCCACTTTATTGCATAATTCCTATATGTCCCCAGTGACTCTGGAGTCAAACATGGTCCTTGGTCACACAAAATGAGACTGAAAATGTGCATCTGCGTCATCTGCAGGGACGCCTGGGTTAGTCATTTCTCTTTTCAGAAATACCTGAAAGTCTATAGCATATTTACTGGGGTGTGTAGGTATTCTGTATAACCAACAGTCAGATCCAGCCACTCGTGTGGGAAGATCAGCTTTCCCTTACATTCTCCATGCTCATCCCCAGCTAATGTTTGGAAATCGTAGGGATTTAGTCTCTGGCGGGTGGTTTTACAGAAATAAGTCTGACAACACGTATATGGAAATACACTTTTCTCATATTTATTGTGTAAAGAGAATGAGTATCCCAGGTACCCTGAAAGTGATAGAGAGACCTTGAATGTTTTCAGCTTGTACTAAGAAAGATGCTTCACACTGCAGAACTGACCTTGGTGTATCTCCGAATGAACGTGTTGGGGGTCATTTGTACTGAGAATGCTTTTGGTCATCAGGATTTAAAAAAACCTTAAAAATCACTTTGAGTAGATCAGGATGCTCTGCTGGAGAGTCCTTGTACTGAAGGATATGTGTGCGGTGGCCTGAAAAATGAAAAGTCCACAGTCTGTTACTTGGTGTTACAACACTGGTTGACAAACACTGTCAAAAAAGGTTGTTTTAATTGTTTCAAGCTGTTAGATACATAGTTAATTGTATCTCAGCTATTTAGGGTGGTTGACTTCATGTTAATCCAGTTAAATATTTTAAGCAGTGACTTTATTAAAAAAACCTTTTTCTTCTGGCACAGCTGCCCCTGAGTTTGGCAAAACAGTTTTGCTGCAGGAATGACGTTGGTTGCACAGAGTGGCTGTGCTGCTGGAATGGGGCACAGGGCTGCCTTGGTTTGTGAGGGGAGGGTGAGGTTGGATGTTGGAACAATTTCTTCCCCAAAGGGCTGTGGGGCATTGGAACAGGCTGCCCAGGGCAGTGCTGGAGTCACCAGCCCTGGAGGGTTGGACAGACGGACATGAGGTTCTCAGGACATGGGGCAGGGGTGGCCTTGGCAGGGTTGGGTTAACAATTGGTCTACTCCAGCCTAAATGATTCCATGATTCTACATACTCTAATGATATGTGTGTAAAAAATTCTTTAGAGTCTGTTGATGTTTGCTGTATTTATTTTTTATGCTGTTGAATTTATTTTGTTTAGTTTATGGATTGTATGCTTATGTTTAATGCAGAATTCCTTAATATTTTTATAACAATTCCCACGTGAGGAAAGGCTGAGGGAGCTGGGGCTCTGGAGCTGGACAAGAGGACACTGAGGGGGGACTCATTCCTGGGGATCAGTATGGAAAGGGGGAGTGTCAGGAGGATGGAGCCAGGCTCTTCTGGTGACAACCAGTGACAGGACAAGGGGCAATGGGTGCAAACTGGAACACAGGAGGTTCCACGGAAAGATGAGAAGCAACTTGTTGGGGGTGAGGGTGGCAGAGCCTGGCCCAGGCTGCCCAGGGGGTTGTGGAGTCTCCTTCTGTGCAGACATTCCAACCCGCCTGGACACCTTCTTGTGTAACCTCATCTGGGTGTTCCTGCTCCATGGGGGGATTGCACTGGATGAGCTTTCCAGGGCCCTTCAACCCCTGACATTCTGGGATTCTGGGATTCATTGCAGCATAGGAAAGATGTGAAAGCCAAAAGAAACCTTGTTTTTTTTCTGAGCTTTTTGTGCTACAAGCTGTTCATGTTGAGTAAGGAGAAGAATTAGACTTTAAGTTCAGTCCTACCTACCTACTATTGTTAATAGGAGCTTCTCCATAGGACAAGTTTAGTGTGAGTTCCTAGGTGTGTTTTTTCCTGCAAACACAGACTTTTCTTGCCTGATGAAAGAGAAGTTTTCACCTGTGTGTCAGAGTTTGTTATTTAAATAAATTCTTATTTACATACATAAAACTATTAAATCACAAAGTCCCTAATAGTGACAGGTACCAGTGAGTTATATATATAGAAACCTTCACAAGTAGTGGATTTTTCAAACACAAGTGAAATCTTTTTATAATTAATGTTAAAGAGAAAAGTGGTGAAGATTGGTTCAGGTAGAGGGAGAGAACTCAAGGAGTCAGTGGGATTTTTAGATAGTTCAAAGACAATAGCAGCCATGGTTTTCTAGGGGAAAACATGATTATTAGAACTAGCAATAGAATAATACCACAGCTCGTCACCTCTCTGTTAATGCAGCATTTAAAATAGAAGATTTAAGTGTGCCAGACCGTCTTCTAAAAGCGATGTTTTGAACCCTAGTTCAATGAATCTTTTCAACACATGCTTTATTTTAAGTATATTTTTAAAGTCCTTTTCAAACTTAAGTAATTTTCTCGTAAGTATCATGAAGGGGAATGAACCTACAAGTATGGGAATATTTGTTTCTTCCTAATCAGAACCTTGTTGTTCTTTCAATTTGTGTTACTTTCTGAATGTAATTTTCCATTTTTGCAGATCAGCATGGGAAGCATCACCAAAGCCCATATTGTTTCTGCATTTCTGAAGCATTTTCTACAAGGACAAAAATTTGGGGAGCTATTTGCCAAATAGTATTTTAAAGAAAAAGGCCATATTTTGCCTCTCAAATGATTCTACCTAACAAATCCTTCCTGTAGTTCTTCACATCTTTGGAGGGCTGCTTTTGCTGACTTGGTTGACTCCAAGGTTTAGCACATCTCTAGCAATAAACAAGCATGTTGGGCATGTTGTTTGATGAGCTTCAAAGATTTAAGCACTCAGCTTTAATTACTGATGGTTTTAGCAACCGCACAATAAAGATGGGCCCCTGCTTCACTAAATCAAAGAAATGTGACTGAGGCCCTTCTGATCCAATTGTTCCCATTAAGCTCAGCTCTCACAAACATGGTTGTAAAATATTATTGTGGCTTGAGGTGACATGAAACACCACTGTCATCAATCAAATAAATACCAAAAAAAAGTGTGAGAATCAATAACATAACACAAAAGTGGTGGTTTCAGCCACTTAATCAACTGCACATATTTTGCAGTTTTGTTGCCCCTCCCCCCACCCCTTTTTCTCTCCAACTTCTATTTATTTATTTTTATTTGGTTTTCAACACTTGTCATCCTGCAACCTGGTAAAGCAGAGCAGCTGTGGACATGAAAGGATCAACGTTGCCCAACCGGGATCATCCCAAAGCCACTGTCACTCTGTAACACTCAGGTGCTAATGTTCCCCAGTAAAGCTCTCTCCCTTTTAGTCCTTCAGTGATAATAATAATCTCGTCTCCCTGCTGATAGAATTTCGCACCCTATATTGAATAGCGATGATTGTGAGGCTGGACCGTGTGCCGAGGTTGTGCCAGAAACCCTGCTCCAGAGACTCACCCAGGGAACTGAGCTGGGCTTAACGGGCTTGCTGGGTGAAGCTCTGGGCCAGCTGGTGTCTGCTGCCTCCTAACACTGCTCAGAAACACCTCGCTCTCAGCACGGGCTTTTGGAGGGGTCTTCTTGAGCTTTGAGGCCTGTATCTAGTGGAGTCCCTCGAGGGTTGGTACTGGGACCAGTACTATTCAATATATTCATCAACGACTTGGATGAGGGAATAGAGTGACTGTCAGCAAGTTTGCTGATGACACCAAGCTGGGAGGAGGGGTGACACTGGAAGCTGTGCTGCCATCAGAGACCTGGACAGGCTGGAGAGCTGGACGGGGAGAAATTTAATGAAATAGAACAAGGGCAAGTGTAGAGTCTGGGCAAGAACAACCCCAGGTTCCAGTGTAAGTTGGGGAATGACCTATTAGAGAGCAGCGTAGGGGAAAGGGACCTGGGGGTCCTGGGGACAGCAGGGTGACCATGAGCCAGCACTGGGCCCTTGTGGCCAGGAAGCCAATGGCACCTGGAGTGGGTTAGAAGGGGGTGGTCAGTAGGTCAGAGAGGTTCTCCTGCCCCTCTGCTCTGCCCTGGGGAGACCACACCTGGAATCTTGTGTCCAGCTGTGGCCCCTCAGTTCCAGCAGGACAGGGAACTGCTGCAGAGAGTCCAGCGCAGCCACCAAGATGCTGCAGGGAGTGGAGCATCTCCCGTGTGAGGAAAGGCTGAGGGAGCTGGGGCTCTGGAGCTGGACAAGAGGACACTGAGGGGGGACTCATTCCTGGGGATCCATATGGAAAGGGGGAGTGTCAGGAGGATGGAGCCAGGCTCTGCTGGTGACAACCGGTGACAGGACCAGGGGCAATGGGTGCAAACTGGAACACAGGAGGTTCCACGGAAAGATGAGAAGCAACTTGTTGGGGGTGAGGGTGGCAGAGCCTGGCCCAGGCTGCCCAGGGGGTTGTGGAGTCTCCTTCTGTGCAGACATTCCAACCCGCCTGGACACCTTCCTGTGTAACCTCATCTGGGTGTTCCTGCTCCATGGGGGGATTGCACTGGATGAGCTTTCCAGGGCCCTTCCAATCCCTGACACTCTGGGATTCTGTCAAAACAAACTGACAGGGATCGAAGTGGGCAGCATTATCCAGAGGCAGGAGATGATATGTTCCCTACTGTCTTAATTTAAGCCTGTGCTGAATGGATAATCTTCAGTCAAAATAACCATTGCCAGCTGGCCCATCTACTACCGGGTAGATAATGCAAATAAAACTGGTGGAACCAGCTTGTATGGTATAAGGAGTCAGTCTCTGCAGAGAATCCAATGCTTAGTTTATACAAGGACAGAGGTTTTCTTATTTTTTTATACCCCGCCCCCCCTCTTTTTTTAAGCAGTGCAGCTTCTCATAGGAAGATTATCTCAGAATTCTCTCAGGTCGTCAGATTTTTCTCTGATCTTGTTTTTTATGAATAACTATTGAATTAATTAAATTTGTCTTAAAGAAACTCAAGTTACAAACCAAATTTACATTTCTCGATCCAGAAAATCTCCTGCATATATGCTTAAATACATGAATATACAATAATGTATCTAAGCATAGTACAAGTCCCTTGACTTCCATGTGGTTTATGCACATGCTTAAGTGCATTTATAAAAGAACTGTTTTTTCATCTAACTACTGTATGCAAACCATTTGTTTTGTAACTGTAGCTATTCCAGAACTGAATAGAAAAACCACAATGAAACCTATAGTGTCAACAGCTGGAATGGCATTCCACCCATTAGGTGAGGACTGCCACTGTTCTACTGAGGAAATGCTCTGTTTCCAAAAAGATATGTTAAATTAGATAGATATTATGAAGTTTCAGAATAGTTATTTAATATCTGTGAGAAAAAAATAGGGCTAGAAAGGCAGTAAGTAGCTGTTGAGCTTATCTGGTTTAATCTAAGTCTTGCAGATTCGAGATCTGAACCCAGATTGCTGTCCGGTTTCCTCATCTCAAAAACCTGATGATCTGGAGAGATGTGCCCGTGGCTTCTTGTCCTTGCAGCTGGGCTCACAGCCTTGCTTTTCTCTATGAAATCTTCTGTGGATCAAATATCTTCAAAATCATTCTGTACAGCTTTGAAATGTTCCTATGTCTGACTTACCTGACTTTTCTACATACCACAACGTGTCAGCCTGTGTGAGCTATTCCCTGGCAAACTGTGCCTCAGGGAGATGTTCCTCTGCACGAGCTGCTTCGGTAGCTCCCTAAAGAAACACCCATACCTCCAGAGAAGCCTCACCATCATCTGTGGGTATGGCTTGAAAATTTATATAAAGCAGGCTTCCATGGGTTAGGTGAAACTTGCAGAGATGTTAGTGTATTTACATTGCATCGAAATTATAGCAGAAAGTCTGTGTTGTAATTCATGTTCTTCATCTGTCAGTGGAGGGTCAGTTGGACATAGGAAAAGGTTCTTCCCCAGAGGTGCTGGACACTGAACAGGCTCCCCAGGGAGGTGTCACAGCCCAACCTGACAGTGTTCAAGGAGAGACTGGACAACGTCCTCAGACACACGGGGTGACCAGTGGGGTGTCCTGTGCACGAACAGCAGTTGGACTCCATGATCCTGCGGGTCCTTCCAGCTCAGGACATTCTGTGATTCTATGATCTGTTAACATACATTCTGGATTATATGTTCTGTCACAAACACACATTCTGGAGTCATACTGAAAAGAGGCTTGTGTCCACGTGTTCTTGTTTCTAGCCCAAGGGGTATGTGCACCAAAGCTACCGACAGAGGTGACTAAAATCACTTCTGGCTTAAGTCAGAAAGACTTAATCATCCCTCATGCTCCCAAGGGTAGACTTTACATTAAGATTCAAGATCTTTAAGCATATTGGTTGATATAATGCCAGTAAATTATTTTTTTGTACTATAAATCTGGTATCAGTACTGGATGTCTGACATGGATAGCTTAGCAAGGCTTCTTTTGTTTAATGAGAGGTTGTATAGAAGGTGATGCAACATCCTCATGAAGCTGATTATTGCTCCACCGTTGCTTGTATTGTTATCTACCAAAACAAATGTCAGCCACGCCAAAAGCAAAAATCCCTTCTGAAATACTGCCTGAACTGCCTTCTCCAAAAATACCCCGCTCAGTGCCCCGTGCGCTGTCACAGAGCTCATTGTTTCCTCCAGCCCGGGCAAGATGCTCCGAGTTTCTGCACAGGGGCCACAGAGGACGGACTTTGAAGACAAAAATGTTGTAGCCAATTAGCTGAAATGTTACAATTGGTGCATTCTAAGCTTGATGGGCTCATTAAGCATTAAAACTCCTTGACATTTCCCTGTTGTAGTGATAAATAGGAATGAACAGTTTGCGTTTTATACTTTACTAAATTGTATGTATTTTTGGCTTCTTTGCCTGTCATGTTTTACATGTTTAATTTTGCACCCATTTTATTAAGAAATTCAGCATTAAAGAGTCTTTTTTTCTTCTCCTAATTATCATCCTTTGAAAAACTCCCAGTTTTGTATCAATGATATTGTTTGGTTTTAAAGTTTAGTAGTTAATGCTCATTGTTAAATTGCCAAAAGGATATAGACTAATTTAGCATGTCACTGCTGCTTGGTGAAAATGCCATCATTAGTGATCCATGAGTTGAAGAGAAAAATAGAAAAGAAATAAGGCCAACAGTCTTATAAACACCCCAAATGATTTTAAGAAGTCCGTTTTTATTACAGGGGTTTTACAGGGAGCCCTCCAAAGCTGCTTTCTTTCCTTGACACAGTCAAATACACTTAAATGAAATATTTAAATGGAATTACAACTCCATTGCTTAATAAACAGCAAAGAACAAAAAGCAGATTGTTAATGAGATAGTGTAAGCCTTTTTATATCAGAGAAATTAACCTCAAGATTACCTGCTTTTCTTTTTAAAAACGTATCTCCCCTTTTTGTACTATTCAAGTTCTGAAAAATCCCCACCTGGATGGTTACTACAGGCGTGAAATGGAGAAAAAGGCTTAAAGTTTTATTGTCTTTCCTTTTATTTTTCCTTTGCTATTCACAACCGATGGGTTCAGAAATCCCCTGTTGCTGTTCCAAACGCATTCTCTCCAGAGGAAAGCCTCCTGGGACCGCCGCATTTTCTCTCGATCCTCACAGATCAGTAGCGGGTGAAAAATTGCTGAGCGGTGCGTGGGGTGTCAGTGCAGGCCCCCGGCAGCACGGGGACGATCCAGGGCTGTCCCGGGCTGGAATGTCCTGGGTTGGAAGGACCCGCAGGATCATGGACTCCATCTCCTGCACAGGACACCCCACAGGTCACCCCGTGTGTCTGAGCACGTTGTCCAGTCTCTCCTTGAACACTGTCAGGTTGGGCCGTGACACCTCCCTGGGAGCCTGTTCAGTGTCCAGCACCTCTGGGGAAGAACCTTTTCCTCATGTCCCACTGCCCCTCCCTGGCACATCTGCTGCCGTTCCCTGGGCTCTGTCACTGTCACAGAGCAGAGCTCACCCTGCCCCTCCTGCTCCTGCTGAGGAACCTGCAGCCCATGAGCTCTGCGCTCAGTCTGCTCTGCTCCAGCTGAGCAAACCCAGGGGCTCAGCCGCTCCTCATACACCTTCCCCTCCAAACCTTCACCAGCCTCACAGCCTCCTCTGCCCCCTCTCCAGTAGCTCTATCTGGTTTTACCCCGCGGTGCCCAGCCCTGCGCACAGCGAATGCTCCAGGTGAGGCCGCCCCAGCGCAGTTGCTTGATGGTGGAGCTGGCACGACCCAGAGGGCCCGCGGCTCCTGGCCCAGCCCACACTGGAGCAGATACAGCCCCGCAGGGACTCTGAGCTGTGGATAAGCCTGTGCCAGAGCGGGGTCACCGCCGAAGGGACTGCACCCTGGGCAGGACCCGTGTGGAGCTTGGGGAATGCATGAGGAACAAGGAACACTGGCCCAGGCTGCCCAGGGGGTTGTGGAGTCTCCTTCTGTGCAGACATTCCAACCCGCCTGGACACCTTCCTGTGTAACCTCATCTGGGTGTTCCTGCTCCATGGGGGGATTGCACTGGATGAGCTTTCCAGGGCCCTTCAACCCCTGGCATCCTGGGATTTTGGGATTCTGTGAACGGGGACGGGCCCCAGCGAGGGGCTGGGCCCTGTGGCAGCGGGTGAGCAGAGGTGTCAGAGTGCAGTCAGGAAGCTGAGCCTGCTATTTTCCCGAAATAAACATTTGTCTTCTTTGTTTCCCAACACTCAAATCAATAATTAAATATTTACGTTAACTGGCAGGAAATTAAGTTAAATTCTGCAAGCTTAGTCATTTGCCAGCACCAGTTACTGGTGAGTGATTTCCCTGCCTTATTCTGCCCCAGGAGTTTCCGTGCTCCCCTGGTCCTGTTCTCCCCCTGGGTGCTGGGCTGACCCACCACACCGTTTGCTGATCTCTTCCCTATGTACGTGTTAGTTCTGACTGGAAGACAAATTTACCTTTTGGCACCTTTATTGACATGTTGCAAAGTTCAGCCGAAGTACGTGATGCAGCAATAACCACTTTTTCTGATCTACCACAGAATTAACTTCGGAAGTCTCTTTTTAAGTATACTGAGACCACTTTTCACAGTGCTGGGAGTCTAAGGAGACTTAAATTGGGATCAGAATAGAGTCCTTAGACTGCTTGCTTTCACGCTAGATGGACCATAGTAGTGAGCGAAGTGCCCCGAGGGTGCAGGCAGAAGTTGTTCCCCTGCTTGGTTCTCTGTCTTCACACTGAGGGCTCCAGGCTCCCTTGACACCCCCTGTATTCTACTCCAGATGATGTACCCAGCTCATGGGATCCCTCTCCTTCAGGTGTATAGCAACTGCTGGACAGTGTTCAGTTCCAACCCCTGTACAACAGACTGAATAAGCTTCCAAGGAGACTGAATAAATGTCCAAATAGTACTTTTCAGGTTACTCTTCATCCCCTTTCCAAGCCCTCAACCCTACTGCAATGGCAGCCGCTCCATAGTGTGAATGACAACAAGGCCACAGCCGTGTTCTGTGGGGTGGTGAGATGTGGTTATATTCTGACATGAATAATGTATGTGAGAAGAGGGACAGGTGGCTATGTTGGAAAATGTTTGTATTCGCTGTTTTAGATGTTTCAATAAGTGTAAATTACAAGGAAATTTTTTTAAAAACCATAACAACAAACCACTTGTTGCATTATTTGTTTGGAGGAGTGTACTTGTTTTTTCCCTTTAAAATTCTACTGGTCTATGTTGTTGTCTATTACTACAAGCCATATTTGTCTGTGCTGATTTATCACTAGGTTCCCTGCATTGTAACAGGCACGTTTGGCACCACTAATGTGATGTTTAAACTTCAGATGGCAGTTCAGTACTGGCTCATAGCAGTAAAGCGTTTTGACCTAAATGCATTAATTTTTCTATGTGTTTTTTAATCCTAATACAGACTCTTCTCCTCCAGAACAGCTTAGGAAGAGGCATCTTTGTTGAACTGACACACGTTGTCATTTTGATAGTGGGTCCTTGATACGCCATTGGAGCTGATGAGATACTGCCTTTATTTTACACAGTATCCTGACCAGCCATGCTGAGATTTGAATTTGCTGCCATCGAGTGCAGTGGAATCAATATCTTAATTTTACATTTCGGTATCTACTGTGAGATGGAAAGCTTTCAAACAACAGTAGTCCTCCATCTGAAAGAGGGTACATGCACTAGATCAAAGTCTAGAACTGGCTGTAATACCAGAATAGAGATGCACAGCCCCTCATGGCTACAGCACACAAATGTCTTACTTTTTGCTTTGTACTGACTGAAAATACGGACAATGGAAAAAGGAGACTAATGCATATTAGAGTGTGTAGTTCTTCCTAACATAAAACCCAAAGATTTTTGTGGTGCTTTTATTCATCACTGGGAAATGTGGCATATTTCTTAGGTGAACCTACCCTGCCCTGCCTTCCCTTCCCATCCTCTCCCTTCGCTTGTCTCCTTTCTCACCTGCTTTTTTCCTGTCCTTCTCTTTACCACCTTCTCATGGCCTTCTCCTCTCCCTCTCCCTCTCCCTCTCCCTCTCCCTCTCCCTCTCCCTCTCCCTCTCCCTCTCCCTCTCCCTCTCCCTCTCCCTTCCCCTTCCCCTTCTCTCTCCCTTCTTCCCCTTCCTCTTCCCCTTCTTCCCCTTCTTCCTCTTCCCCTTCCCCTTCTTCCCCTTCCCCCTCTCCTCTCCTCTCCTCTCCTCTCCTCTCCTCTCCTCTCCTCTCCTCTCCTCTCCTCGCCTCGCCTCGCCTCGCCTCGCCTCGCCTCGCCTCGCCTCTCCTCTCCTTTCCTCGCCTCGCCTCGCCTCCCCTCCCCTCCCCTCCCCTCCCCTCCCCTCCCCTCCCCTCTCCTCCCCTCCCCTCCCCTCTTTTCTCCTCTTTTCTCCTCTTTTCTCCTCTTCTCTCCTCTTCTCTCCTCTTCTCTTCCTCTTCTTTCTCCTCTTCTGACATTCTATTCTTTCACCTTGTCTTCTCTGACCTTTTCTCCCCTCTGACCATCAGTTCTCTGACCGTTTCTTCTCTGACTCCACTGGCTTCCTCTTCTGTTTTCTTTTAAGAAAATTGTACGATGGCTTGGTTGACCCAAGCGGAGGAGCTTCTCTTTATGGACAGGGTCTGCACAGTGTGCGGGGACATCCATCCAGAGTGTGTCTGATTATGTATAAACATGGGGTTCCCATCTTGTAAGATTTACTATTTATATTCCTCTTTTTATTCTGTCATCTTAAAGCATTTATTTTATTAAGCCATTTGTTGTTGCATCTTTCTTCTTGAGACACAGAAAGAACCCTGCTGACTGTTTCTCTCTCTCACCTCCTCCCTTCCCCTGCTGCAAAACAACCACATTTGACATTATGGTAACTATCTCCTTGGAACTTGTCCCAACCTATCTTGCATTCCACTTTTTTTTTAGTGTAATTTTTATCATTTAAAGCACCTGTATATCGTTATGTAGCTCTATATTTTTCTTGGAAAAATTTCTACCATATATTAATACATCTTTGGGAAAGAGGTTCAAGCTATTAATCTGATATACTGTGCATCTAACCATACAGTAGCCTTTCTGTATTTTGCAGAGAGAGTGAGAACAAGGCAAATCCAGCTCAGGGAATGGATTTTCTTCTCCTGATGCTAAGTTTTGATTCTCCTTCCTCACTATCTCAGACTTCACGTTAATGGGCACTCATATTTCACCCAAGAAATGTCTCTAGCAATCCTAGCGTTCTAAAAGGAAAGCATTTGAAGGTATTTTCTCTGCCTTCCTATTTTAAATTGACTTTTCCTTAGTGCTGCGTTCTCTTTTTCACAGTGGCTGTATTCATCTGTCATTGTGCTTAAGCAGTCACTCTTTAGGTCTTGATTACCCTTGCTTTGGGCAATCCCTTCTCTTTTAAATAATATGATGAAAGCAAATCCAGTGAGGCTTACACAATGAGACCTTTAAGGTGCTGCTCAATCCTATTTGGTCTTGCTGAGACAAAGATTGGTCTTTCCTTTCACAGAATTCATGATCACAAATGCAGTTTTTATTATTCTTACAAAAAGCAGGCTGTGCATGCAAATACATATTAACGGTGTCACTGGAATGGCTCTTTCTGATGCTGGTTGATTTACTATGAAGAGAAATGCTTCTCAGTTCCAGGAATAAAAGCATTTCCCTTGAGGGGGTCACTGCAGTCTTTCTGGACAAAACACTGTATTTGCTCTTAACATTCTTTTGATTAATGGTATAATAACAGAAATTATGACACAAGTTAAAAGACATTAAAATTTTAAGTGGGTTTTACTTGAATTGGTGAACCCCAAGATATTCAGTATCGCTGCGGTGGTTCATGTCCCTGAGCTGAATCGATGTGGATGAACCCTATTACAGCACTGGGGTCCTCAAGTTGGACTTATTACTGACTGGTGATGGAAATACGAAAGCTGGGCCTGACAGAAACACCCGGTTTTTGTCTTGGATGAAGCTGACGAACCTGCACAGCCATTTCTTTTGTCTTTGCTTCGAGAGGTTTGCGCGACATAAACGGACTCAGACTTCTAATGACAACAGAACAGTCCCCTGGTGCCACCGGCCAGCAGCTCCTCGCTCTGTGTTATCTCTGCGGTGGCCTGAGCTTTGAAAGCGTTGATTCATTGGAGAGGAAGGAAAGGTCAGCGATCTCTCTGTGTCCAACAGCGCCGTGGGTTTGCTGAGACTGGCAGGATGCTGCTGCGGATGGATGGACGGCACGAAGCTGCCAGCACAGGCCTGCAGAGATCAGCATTTCTTTACCAAAATAGCAAAGGGCTGATGTCCTTTCTAGGTCAAGGTGGTAGAAGTGAAATCAGGATCCTGATGACTATAAGTTGGAGAACGAACTATTAGAGAGCAGTGTAGGGGAAAGGGACCTGGGGGTCCTGGGGACAGCAGGGTGACCATGAGCCAGCACTGGGCCCTTGTGGCCAGGAAGCCAGTGGTACCTGGGGTGGGTTAGAAGGGGGTGGTCAGTAGGTCAGAGAGGTTCTCCTGCCCCTCTGCTCTGCCCTGGGGAGACCACACCTGGAATCTTGTGTCCAGTTGTGGCCCCTCAGTTCCAGCAGGACAGGGAACTGCTGCAGAGAGTCCAGCGCAGCCACCAAGATGCTGCAGGGAGTGGAGCATCTCCCGTGTGAGGAAAGGCTGAGGGAGCTGGGGCTCTGGAGCTGGACAAGAGGACACTGAGGGGGGACTCATTCCTGGGGATCAGTATGGAAAGGGGGAGTGTCAGGAGGATGGAGCCACCATCCAACCCCTGACATCCTGGGATTCTGTGACTTGAGTAGGGAAAGGCGACTCTGGGTGCAGCGTTCCACCCTCTCCTCATGAACAGCATAATCCTTTCTTACTGTATAACAATATTTAAAGACACAAACACTGTTATGCCAGCCCTGATTTTAACAAATTGCAAATAATACAGTGCTCATCTTCATTTATTCATCTCTTAGATATAATACCAGTGAAATAAGAGCCGTCAGTGTGGACAGAGTTGATAGATCTTCCTCTGTAGTGGAATTAGTTTGACAGTGGCGATGGTACTTAGAGATTTTGTGCTTATTCTTCCCCTGAAATGTCTTGTGTGTGTTTGAATAGACAGGGGGAACGCAGCTGAAGTGCTCTGGAAGAATTTTAGATGTCTGCTATGGATTTAGAGAAAGAAAAATATTAGTAAAAGCGTTAAAGATTTTGCTTTTTTTCCCCAATGTTCATCCCAACCATCGTGTATCTCACATGCGCGGGTGGAGCTGGAGGATTTCACGATGAAGGCAGCAAGAGGAGGAATCACTTCAACGGCTCCAGTTCTTAAGGGTCCGGCCCTGCTCCTCAGTTCACAAGTCTATACTTAGGCCGGTGTTGTCTGAAGAAAAAGTCATGATGAAAAACAGGCTCAACAAGAACAGGAGCACTGAAAGACCATTCAAGGACCTCTTTAAGGCAGCTAATTAGTTTCTCTCCTCTAATTATTCTTTTTACCTATTTCTTAGTTGTTTTACTTTTCTGATAGTAAGAAAAACGAGGAGGTTCTGCCATTATGCAATTCATAATATTTACTGGAGATGTATCAGCTTTAGTTCGATGCTGAGCACATTCTACATGGCTTTTGGCAAAATTTAAGGAAAATATTTTCTTTTTCAAAAGCTATTACAAACATTTGCCTTTCTACTGTGCCTTCCCGCTCCTCCTCTGTAGAAACAAGCAGATGAGGTTAAAATAGTGGATTGTGCAGGTGGGTTTGCAGCCAGGGCTCCACCTGGGAAGCGCTGGGGTGGCCCACCCACTGACACGCAGGGAACTGGGATCAAGCAGGAGAACCCTTTCGCTGCCAACTCAGCCCTGCTGCTGCCTAAGACAGGGTCAAAGGAGATATACATTGCTGTTTGGGCTTTATTGTGGGTATTTCTTAATTGTCTTTATTTATATTTTGGTTATTTTTTGCCTTTTTACTCCTTATATTGTGAATCAGTTTGGGACTGTTGCCAGAGCAAAATATGGGCAGCAAATTGAGAATGTATTTGTGCATTGCGACTGCAGACAGAGGCGATGTACAAGTCTTCATTCTGAGGTCAGTTCACATTCCTCAAGAGGTAAAACAGGAGGTGAGGTTATGTATTCAGATTTTGCTCCTCTCTTTGGAATAAATTAAAATAAAGCTTCTTTTAAAAAATCAAATGTATATCAAGCTTTTTAAAAATCAAATTTTATTTTCATTCTTTGCAAAAAATCCGAGTCTTTATCCACAAGACAACTTGGAGTTGTCACCAAGCTGCCCGATAACAAGCTTATATTGTTCAGGGAAATATATTACAATTTTATCTACTTGTACTGTTCAATAAAACATTAGTATCTCAGCATTTTTATTTAACAATAGTCAACCTTAGGCCAGTAATTATGCAACAATTATAATCATAAAAACTGTCCCCTGCTGCTCACCTAGAAACAAGAATATATTAAACCAGTAGTAACCGTCTAAAAGGAAAGCAACAAACTGCACTCATTTTTAATGCCCCTGCAGTGCACCATGGAAAGCTAATAATTCACCCTCTAATTAGTATCCCTTCTGCTGCTGTTGGCGCAAGGACAGACAAAGAGGTATCCGCTTCATTACAAACTTGCCTGGGTAATCTTTAAATGTCTTTCTTCTCTGCAGGCTGGATGCAGGGAACGGGGGCAAATAGAATGTGCAATTAAAGGCGGTTTGCTGGGATCGCCGGCCTGACCGTGCGGCCCAAGTCTAATGAGTGCACTACAAAATCCAAAAGAGCCATTCCAATGTGCTCTTTCTCGTTTTGACTGTCGTTCTTCATTTTTGTCCTTCGTTAGCTTCTACATTGGCAGGAAAAAAAAAGGAATAGGCCAATGGGATAAGGATCCGCTATGTTCAGAGCATCCCTGCGATGACGGTGTCCTTCTGAATTTTAGCAGGTGGTAAATGTGAGCAACCTAGTCCGGGAAAACATGAGTGACAGCAGGCCTTAATTAATGCTTCAGAGGGGTCCGTTTGATTGTTTCAAAGAAACTGTATCAATTTTAATACGTTTCTGTTTTAAAAACCAGAATGATTTTGCCATGGGGTTTGAACTATACGAAGCACTTCTACGTCATTTTTAGTGCTGTAGACCTTATAGTGATAATACTCCCGATTATAGTGATAATACAGCAAAGCTTTCCTTTAACTCTCTTGTTTACATATGCACAGTGTATTTGTTGATTAATTTAAGCTTATTAAAGAAGATATTGCATGCCTGAGGGTATTTTCAACTTGCCAATACACAAATGATTGTAGTTATTATAGAGAAACGTCAGTTTCTGCTGTGGCCTGCTGGTGCAGCAGGGAGCGAGGCCTGCCGCACACAGTGCCAAAAACCTGCGCTTCGCTTCCACTATCACCTAAATCAGTCATTTCATAGCTATGTCGTGATCTGTGTGAAGTCTCTTAGAAGTCTCATACCAAAACTAGGTGTTGCGAATATAGAAATTGTTGACTATAGAAATTAAGAGGCTGATCCAGCGTCTAATAAGGCCTCCTGGTATTCTCATGAGTGCTGCATCAGTTCCTAAGTTAGTTTTTAGTTTTAATTTTAATTAAAGGAACCACAAGGGAAGAGCAGGAGTGTTGGTTGTAGAACGAAATAAGATCTTGTTTTGTCATCCCCTCCATATAGGATAAAGGTATTTCAGATTTTCTTATAGGAGAGTAAAAGGACATATGGTACATGTGACGGGAAGGAAGTTGATTTACTTCTATTCAAGTAAAGCTTCACTAATTCAAATGTGGCCAAATTAATAAATGGAAAAAACTGGTATATTAGGCTGTGTGTACACTTGGAAAGGAAGTTGATGCCGTTTTAGGCTGTCTTAGGAATCCTGTTGTGAAATAAAGGGGCTGGAGATTGTCCTGGTTTAAAATCAAAGACGAGAAATTGCTGAAAAGCTTACAAGCTCTTATCAGAACTCTGTCTGTCTGGAAAATACTTTGAAAGCTTGATCAACTGGTTCCATAAGTATAACTTTAGCACTAAATTAACTTAAAAATGTCAAAATTGAATTTGGTTGGCACTCAATCATACAAAAATGACTTTCTACAGACTTATGCGCAGTTTCTGTTATATAAGTATCTCGATAAGAAACTAATCAGATATAAATTATAACATTATTCTAGCGCAGCATGAAGCCACATTTTGTATGGCTAAGAATGGAAGCAAAGCCAAAATACACTAATGATATTCTCTTTAAAACCAAACAAATGCTTGTAATAATGACTAAACCATGGGGCATTTGCTAAAAACCTAATGACATGGTGGATTTAATGGTTCTGGATTTAGCACTAGGACACTCCTATAACTTGCCATTAATCTCAGTGGAAATATTCTCTACCCCAGTCATTATCGCTTATTGATCTGACACGACTGACCATAACTTCTCTTCTTATTATGTCATATAAATTGCTTCTCATCCAGTTCGGTGGTGCACTGCAGCAGGTTACATTGGTTTCCATAAAATGCTATATTGAAGGCTCTATTTGTTAATACTGCTTGATAAAAATGTGTTGTGTATTTGGGACAAATGATTGAAATCATATTTTTGAACACAGTGGCTTCTGTGGGACAGGCCAGTGTCTGCGAGGCGGGAGCGTCGGCTTCAACCAGCCCCGCTACAGCTGGACTTTTCTGTGGAAAAAACTGTTGATCCTTTGCTCTGTAAGATTTTTGTCTTGAATCAAGATGATAAGGCGACCATCCCCAGTTTTTCTCCAAGGTAAAATTCTGGTTTTGAAGCATTCTTGCTCTGTGTGCTGTGAGGTGATTTACTCCTGGGCCTCCTGAGCCCCGGTCAGCCCAGGGAGCTGATTTCACAGGCGGATGAGCAGGCTGAGAAACTGGGTGACACAAAACAAATGTTAGGGAGTCTAGAGAGTTCTCTGCTGAAAAAAGAAACAAAACCCTGTCAAAACAACCTGTTCTTCACATAGAATTTGTTTAGGAGCCGCCTATGTGATCCATTGGCCATGTAACCCAAAGGATCTGGGGCCTGTGATGACTGCGGCCTAAGGAACAGAGGAGACAGGCAACTCGTCTTCAAGTCTTGACAGGAAAAAATGAGGAAAACAGAGAGTTTGACATTTTTATAGTGCTAAGTGTATTGTCAGCAAACTTCCTGTGTTTGACACACTTGTACTTTTGGATGGGCAACTGTTTTGTAATGTTCCCAGCCACGGAGGCGCTGTTGGCCTGAGCTTAACCAGATGTCTGGCCCAGCGGAACCCGTGGTGGACAGACCCACAACCCGCGTCCTTGGTGAAACCTGCAGGTACAGCAGCCCTTTACGGCCCAGAAGGCTACGGAATCCGTATGCAAAAGTTGTTTTTTACTGTCAGTCTTTTGCACAGAATCACGCCTGGCTCACTCAAAACAATCTATTCCCTACTCTGTTCCTTAGTTTCCCTGTCTGAGAAAGGTTTACACTCTGGAGGAGAAAACAAAAAAGCTGGGCACAAACTTCACGTTTTATATTTTGTATCTCCATATATTTTGAGTCTCAAATGAGAGCTTCCCATTGATAGTCCCCAACATTCTGGCCAAACTCCTGGTTTGCATCTCCAGCGCCTTCAAAGTGGAATGCAGGGAATTGGAGCCAAACAAAGAAAATGCCTCAAACATCCCCGCTTTTTCTTGGTTTTGTAATGAATGATGATGTCTTGGGGAATTATTATAATAGTAAATATATCAGAGTTATAAATATTGGTAAATACATTTGTATGGATTCCAGATTCATAGCAGCGATATTTTAATTATATTACTTTATATATGTTTGGCCTCAATCCACAGAAATATCACTATTTCTGCAAAACATTAATCATGTAAATCAAATTAGCATTGATCATTTTTAATCTGGAGAACATTTTTCCTAAATTTATTTAGGAAATTATTCCTAAATTAGGACGTTATTAAACGTCGATCGAGATGATAAACAGCTTGGAGAAGGTTTTAGCTCAAGATTGGAGCTCAATTTTTAATATTATTGACTGTACTGAAATTCTACTGTAAATACAATATTTTCCTTAAACACACCACGTGATTCTGTTGGGTGAGATGTCAGATTTTTGCTAAGGAAAAGCACAGCCCTAGAATTGTCTAATGCCTAAATTGATCGTTACTTCCAGGAAATTGATTTTGTCTGTGGGTGAAACCCTTGGTGTGGCAAAAAGTGCAAAAATTTAATGGTGTAAAATTGTTGTTGGGAAGACAGAGAACAATGGACTCCATCAACATCCTGTGTTAGCTTTCTGGGACCACTGAATTCTGCTAGATCGCCTTCAGCCAGCACACTCATTTTTGCCTCATTTTTGCTTTATAACATAGCTGCCAGTTTCCTCTCGTTGTTTCAGTGCAATTGGTTTAAATTTCTAGTTTCCGCAGGTGAGCCTAAGAATAAACAAACAGAGAAGAAAATGGAATAGTAGCTAATAAAGCAGATAAAAGATGGTCTTTTGACATCAATTGGCTTTGTAGAGCCAATACTTTGCATATTAGTTCATTATTATTCCATCTCATCTGTCTCAATTATGAAATAATTTGATTAATGGTATGCAATGTATAACGGACTGACAAGAAACAGACATCTGAAAATGTAATTACTGTTTCCTAAGGTAACCGCTTACTGAAGTAGCCCCTCAGCAGCAAGGTAACATACCGTTCTGTTAGGGTTTTATATGCTATAGTTCCCAGACTCCTTACATATTTTCACAAATCTCTAGTGATAATCCACATATTGGCCTAGTACACAAAATTACGGAGTTTAAACCACTCTTTCCCTCATTGTTTATATTACTTCAGTATTGTAACAAGTACAGAGTTGCAGAATATTTTAGACCTAAACTTCTGAAACCCGGTAAATACAACCTTAAAGGAGTTTTATTATGTACAGATGTTGGCATAATAATGCGCAATTAAATAGTGAGTTTATAATCAGTGTTGTCACTTTGAGCTCTTGATCTGCTGCTTTGATCACAAAGTTTCTGCGGCTGGTATGATTCCATTAAACCAGAATGTAACGTGTGTAACTGTACGGAATCGGGATTCCCAGCGTGTTGGAGGCTGATGTTTGGTGTGATCACTGGTGGCTGCAGGAGTGGAAAGGCCAGACGTTCGTGGTGACCGTTCTGAGTATCTGCTCTGTGTATAGTGAGAACATATGGCATTGTTAAAATGGATTTGTTCCTATTTTTGCACCGTTCTTGTTTGCAACTCTTCTTATTACTAGTGGATCATTTAACGTGCTGCGGCCCCATTGTAAATTCCATTTCCTTTCTGAGTTTGGCTATTGTTACTGGGCTGAATATGCTGTGCATGCACAGGATCGAATGGTTATTAATAGTTCCAGTCTTTCCTGGGCTGCTCGCTGCACAATAATGAAAAAAGCAGCATGGTCAAGGTACAAATCAGAGTGAAACATCTCCCGTGAACTTCTAATTCTGAATTTATACAAAGCAATTAAAAAACTCCGTACTTACATATTTCTTTTGGACTGCACTAATGGTTTGGAAGTAACAAGGTAAGATAGACGTTCTGATTAGAAGAGACCAGCAGTTCACAGATCAATAAGAACAGAATGTCCTAATACCTTCTGCACCTCTGCATGATGCGTTTTGTTCAGTTTCGAGGCACTCACAGAAATTTATAATTGTTAGATGAGAGTTCTTTGTTACCTAAATTCCAAAATAATATACAATTTAAAAATATGTCTACAAATATAGCTGTCTTGCTGTATGCATTGCAGTAAAATTCATGTGGCTCATATCCTATGAGCTGCACAAAGATTTTGGTGGCAGTATGTCTGTATTGTGGCTTTGACAGGCAGGGGAGCTGCAGTGGAGAAAAGGACTCTGCGTTCTCTCCTAATTCAGAAACGATTGCTGGGTGGAGAAGAGTTAGAGCACCCACCGGTTTTAGACAGTGAAGCACTTTCAACAAATTTTCCATTTAGGGAAAATGAAAATGTTTTGTTATGAGAATTAAATAATTGATGGCGACAGTTTGGAATTAAAAGGAAAAACTTTGTTGTTTAATTTGTTTCTGACTTCCCTGCTTCATTAGACACGATGCTATCAAGCGTTGTTCACTTTTGTCAGATTTTTGGCTTGTGATTTTTTTTACATTGAACGATCACATATGACTTCTTATTTGCCTGGTTTATTCCTGCTTTAGACTGATGAGACTTTTATTTTCTTGTAATCTGCAAAGTCATTGATGCAGCATCTTATTCTCAGTGACAGAAGCAGGCGGAGGGGTCGGGTCGTGTGGCAGGATCACCACGGTGCATTACCAGTGTCTGTCTGTCTGTCTGTCTCACTCCTTCAGGAGCGCTACTGTCTGCTGCCAGGTAGGGTAGTAATTATTCATTGATTTACTTCACTTCATGAACCTCCAGCCTTCCCAATCCCTATTCTGCGAGATGAAAAGTGATAGTTTAGAGTAGTAGTTGCCTAAGGAGAAGCAAAGGTTTTGATATTATTGCTGGGAGAAGTAATGAAGAACTCGCAGTATCCGTCTCAGAGGCAGTATCCCTGAGATGTATTATTAGAGCACCTGTGAAAATTAGCTGAGAAGCTGATTTCATCTCTGGAGCAGAGTCAGAAGGTGAGAGATGCCCGTCCCTGGACATCGCAGCCTCTTCCCTGCAGAATCCGCTGCGCTATTTCTGCAGCCTCAGAACCGCGCAGCCCAGCACAGACAGGCCTTGAACGCCGAGTCAGTTTGTCCTGCTGTTCCTCGCTCCCTTTCAAACGTGCTGCTCTTCAAACCTGTCTCTGCTTTTACCATCTCGGTGCTGTTGCCTTTTTAGAGTCTTTCTGTGATTTTTCAGGTTCTTGACATGGTCTTTGACCCAGCTGCCTCCATGGGCTGCCGCTGCTCCCTTGGCTCTGCTCTTTACTCTATTCCTGTACAGAATTTGTAGCTGCATTGTACAGCCTCTGTCTTATCTTACAGTTTCAAACTCTAAAGTGATCTTTAACAGAAATACCTCAACCGCGGGAGTGCAGAATCAGAAGAGTGTGTGATTACTGCCGTGTTCCCTCCTGCCACCTCTGAGATGCGTGTTCCACAAGGGTTGCTCCACAGGTGGGGACAAAGCGGGTACAAAGCAGGGACAGAGGGGAGCGGGGTGTCTGCTGCCCCTCCTGTGCCAGCTCCAGCCCCGGGGCACAGGGGACACGTTTCCAGTTTGTCCCCAAGGGCTCCGCAGCAGGAGCCGCGGCACCAGCAGCCGCAGCTCGTGCGGGAAGCTGGGGTGTGCTCTCAATTCACCGTACTCTGCAAATTTAGCACCCGCAACTTCAGCAGAGCCTGAACCTCAGATATCAGCACAATATATTGATGCTCGGTGGGGAACCGCGCTGGTATGAAGTAGTCTGTCTTTCTTTCCTTCCTGCCCTGCTCACAAAACACTTGAAACAACATGAATCTTACTGTTCAGGATATTTTGGTAGTTCATGAACTGAAACCTATTTTCTTGCCTGTAAGGAGCTATGAAGAGTTTTATTCTAAAGAAAATCTACTGTAAAATGTAAGTAGTGCTATCTGAAACTGCTGATTCCACCGTGGCCTAAAATGGCATGTTATTATTATTTTTTTTAACTACTCCTCATAAACAAAGATTCTTATCTGTATTTACTTGCTTTGAATTTCATGGAAGCAGCAGTTTCTCACTACAATAAACCCAGATCAAAACCTGTTTTCCTTTGAATTCAAATCAGCCAAATGGGCATCTCTTTCTGAACTCATTCATGCGGCTGATCTCTGATCTGCAGCATAGTTGGGAGTTTCATGTGCTAAAAGGGATGTAACTCATTTACACTGAATAATGTATGCATATATAATATGTGCAAAACAGCCAGAAGCCAGAGAAGTATCCTCCAGCAAACTATCTGTGGTTAATAAAAATTACTGTACTTTCATGGAACTCCAGTTTGACAAGGATATATTGGATATTTTGGACCTAAATTATTGTGCTATCAGATAACACTGCACTACTGGCTTTCAGTGTGTTTGTTTTACAAAGGACTGCAAGGTTAGCTCAAAAGGATACTAATGATAACTATTTTGTATAACTTATGAATAACATATGAATTCCGTGCACCATTTAATAATCCATTAATTTTGGTCTATTTATTGAGATACTGAATACTAGTTCCTAAGAATTTCCATAGATATGGAAGACAAATGCAACGTTTTCTGTTGTAGTTACTGCTTCCTACAAGCTCTTTTCCTCTTCTATAATCTGAGAGTGGTTTCTAGAACTAAAAAAAAGTCTTAGAATGTAGTTTTTTTTCAAATTTGACTGATATTCTGTATTTTAAATGTATTTTTTCAGTCATGTCAGATTCTTATGGGAACCTCCACAGAGGAAATGAAGGTCATTAGGCAAGTTACTATTATTAAATAATGCAAATCTTTATCAGGTCCTGCTGTGGAAAAAGATGCTGGGCCCATTAGTTGTGGCTGCTGAGCACCTGTAACTCCAAGTGAAGGCAGTGGGAGGTGAAGGTGCTCAGACTCTCCCAAAGTAGGAGATATCGCATTAAAATAGATCCATCGTAGTAACTGGAGATGTTCCAAGTACAGCGAGGATTGTCCAACACTTTAAAACAGGAGCCTCTGGAGACGGGGGTCACCCCATAACCTGAGCCGCAGGTTCTTTTCTTCAGAGCAAACCCCATAAGCAATAGGGCAGATCCCTATTGTTCTGTCATCTCTTTTTTTGCAGACGTTTGTGCTGCTTCTACAAGCTGAAGGTGTCATTCCTCCGGTTTACCTGGTTAGGCGGTGTGTAAGTAACATATTAAATACGTATTCTCCCAGCTCTCAGTTGTTCCTGCTCCTGGTCACTGCTGGGTCAGACACAAGTGGGGATGACATGTTACACCATGTGTGTCCCCGCAGCTCAGCCTCACCACCACCAACGCGGGGGTCCCCGTTTGTCCCACGGCTTTGTCTCCTGCGTGGGTCCTTACACCAGATTTGTGGCGACACCCTGAACAGAGCAGGGTGCAGCTTAGGGCTCCCAGAAAGCATCTGTGGGCATAATATGTATTTGACTTCCAGTCTACTTACCCTTATTTAGATGTGGCCGTTACCATCATTTATGCCATTTAAATGCTTCCCTGGGAGCTATTCTCTAATGACAATATTTGCTAATGCTCTGAACAGAGAAACTGTTACATAAGTTCCCTTTCCTTTGCTAATCAGAGTGAAAAAGATTGCTGAAACATTGTCAGACACTGGTTGTACAACCGGATGATCTGCATTCAACAGCTGACTGTTGTCAGCTTACACTGGGTGACCGTTTGGCAAGCCATGCCAGGTTTTCAGTTCATCCCTCTCAAAAAACAAAAGGGGTTTTAAAGGAATATGTATTGTCATGCAGGGGGAAATAATGGGCACTCACTCTGAAGCTGGTGCTTTGCTTCCTCAGAACCCCAGGAGCAATTCCTTAGTAACCCCTGCGGACACAGGGATGTTTTGATCAGTTCTTTGTGCCAAAAATAGGAAACTAATCCAGTTCCTTTCCTCCTCTCTACCTCCAGCACGACACAGTTCTTCTGTCCCTCTTCTTTCTCTCAGGTTTGCTATTGAAACAGTATTTGTTTTGCTTTTTGTTTTGTAAAAAGCAGACTGGGACTTTTCTGTTCATCTAAACTGCTATGTACTCCTACAATGATACAGTGCAGATGTAAAATCATGTAACGTCCATTCACTTAGTGTGCGTTAGATAACGAGAGCGGGCCTGCCATGGACAAAGATATTTTTTAAAATGCTTTTCATCTTGCATTCAGCAATTTGGCCCAATTGTTAATGACTTTGGGTTGTGGGCAGTGATCAAGTAACACACGGCAAATTCTTTATTTGCTTGAAACAAGCCTGTAGTTTAATGGTCTACTTAAGTCTGTCTTAGACCTTTGTCAATATCTCTCTTACTGAGAAGGATTTTTTGGAACTGATTAGAAGTGGAGGTTTATAATATTTGCCCTTAAAAGGAGCTGTTGTGCAGGAGATCCTTGGAGAAGGTCCCCCAGCATCAGACACCTGCCCTTCTGATACTGCAGCTTGAAATGAAGGGGTAAAGGGGAAAAGAATGTGTTCTTCTTTAGGGTCCCTTCCCTATAATGACCTTTTGCCTTTATCCTTCTATGTCCTTCATCATGCTAATTAGGCAAAATGTTCAAATGACTGATGTCAAGGGCAGTTTCTGGAATAGGATAGTACATTTTAAGAGTCAGCATTTCCTTGGCGTTAACACTATAGTTGCCTACATACATTGGTCTGCATTTTCGAGTGTAGGTGTTTAAAGCCACGCTGCCCGTGTCCTAAAACGGAGGCCAGCGGCTGTGCCTGCTGAGGACAGGACCTGTCGGTTCCAGAGAGCTGGCAATATGTTATGTTGAACATTTTACAATTACTACAATGTGGAGAGAATGGAATTATCCTCGTTTGTGTTTTGTGCAGGCTCTTAGAGTGACTTCAACATCTGGAGTCTGGTGAGGAGCGGCTGAGGGGCCTGGGGGGTTCAGCTGGAGAACAGGAGCTGAGGGGAGACCTTCTGATCTCTGAACTGCCTGAAAGGAGCTTGGAGCCAGGGGGGTCGGGCTCTGCTCCCCAGGAACAAGCGCCAGGAGCAGAGGAAACGGCCTCAAGTTGCACCAGGGGAGGTTGAGGTTGGATCTGGGGAACAATTTCTTCCCCAAAGGGCTGTGGGGCATTGAAACAGGCTGCCCAGGGCAGTGCTGGAGTCACCATCCCTGGAGGGTTGGACAGACGGACATGAGGTTCTCAGGACATGGGGCAGTGCCAGGGGTGGGTTATGGTTGGACTCGATGGTCTTGAGAATCTCTTCCAACCAAAGCGATTCTATGATTCTATGATTCTAGATATAAGGGCCTCCTTTGTTGACAGTTTCAGCAGGAGATGTTCTATGTTGAATGTACTTGGCTTCGGCCTAGGAGCTAAATTTGTGATTAAAATTTCCCTCAGTATCTGTCTTCAGGAGGTGGAAAATATGGCTACCTAAACTAATACAAAACACGACTGTTGGCTTTTTCCGTGTTGCCTCACACAAGCGTATTTTATTGAGGCTCTGCAGTTACCACTAGTTTCCAATTGCAGCCTAAGTATGAGTTCTTGGTTTAACCTGTGAAGTCCTAAGTGCCTTGGGACTGGGCCACCTCATGATATTCCTCTTGTGATATTCCTGCAGGTGCCGCCAACAGATCCCATCATCTCTACAGGAGCTGAGGGAGCTCGTGCTGTCCCATTGTCCCCAGTTCTGGTCCATACTGGGCAGTATGGTGCTTAATGCCCTGTCTTGTGTTCTCTGTGCAGTGTTTCTGCAGGTGAGTTGAAGGAATTAAGTGGTAAAAAGGAATATATGAGAGCACAGACTGTGAATAGCAAAACCTGATAGGACATTTCGAATGAATGCAAGCTTGTAATAAATGTAATTAATAGGATTTTTGGAGAAGCTCAGAATAAGTTTTATTCACGCCTGTCAGCTAGGTTGAAAAATCTGCTTATAATAAAGGCAAAAAGATAGGAATTGCCTTTGCAAAAGATACGAATGCACTTAAAATACCTAAACAGACGATTGTGGTTTATATTATGAGCAGAAGTGTGTCTCTGGAGAACAAGAAATGCTGGTTGTCAGCACGTTCCTGCTTGGATCGGAACTTGAAAAGATCTGAGCAATAGCTTATTTTTGATAGTTGAACTTGTGTTTCTTTAAGGATATAAAAGCAAGTTTGATGTAGTACAGCAGCTCCAGAGTTTTTAAATATTTTCCACAAGTAGAGTTTGACAGTCTTGTTTTGAAAAATGTGTTTTAATAATTAATTCCTATATTTTGCGAAGACATAGACTCTTCGTTTGGCCTTACGCATCTCACTGAAGACAGCAAATTTATGTATATAGAGTTAAACTGCTTATATCTTTATGCAATTGAAGACTTTGATGCTATTTATTGTTTAGCTGCCCTGTGGTGAAACTGTCTTCTGAAACCAAAATGCAGAAATGTTTATAAAGGAGAGAGGGGAAAAGAAATAAGTCCTAAATGCATGAATACTTATTTGCCACTGAGGATTTTTCAGCGAGCTTTAAAACAAAAGAGTGATGGTAATTATTCATTTACTGTCCTTTATTTCCTTGATAATAAATTAATAGATAAGCTAAGTAGATCATTACCTCTGCTTTTACATAACCAGAGATGAACTATGAGGAAGAAATATCCCTGCCTTGAGATGTTGTGTTTTGCCCCAACCGTGTTGGCGCGAGCAGAGGGTTCAGAGCCATTAGCAGATTGATCCCTCTCTCCACCGGTTCATGGCCCATATCCGTTGTTAGTTCCACTTCAGTGATTTTACTATTTCTCTTTGAGTCCAGCTAATTTAAATAAACAAAGTTTGGGGTTTTCAGCTCCAATATCTGCTACGTTCTCTCTCTGTAGTTGGCTTTTCTCTGAGCCGGCTGCTCTTCAAATAATCTTTGTTGTTACCTCCTGGCTTACTGCTTTTCAATTATTTTTGTTATTTTTATTACTTTTTCGATTGAGTAGAAGTGTCTTATGTTAGATCACCTCTATTTATTAATTTTGGAATGAGTATGTTTCCAGACTCTGTTCATTTTTCTCTTGTGGAAAGCCATACATTTCCTTAAGCATCTGCATTCAGCAAAGACACCCAATTGTCATTTAACACACTGTTATTAGCAGCTTTAATTCTCGAGAATCTACATTTATTTCCAATTTACATGCCTATGTTTTAGTCATTCATCTTAGACTGCAGCTACAATGAGATAGAAGATGCTTTACCATAAAATTAATATTTATCCTGGCAAATGTGACTGGATTGCTCATCGCTCAGAACAATGCTTGATCAAACTGCCAGTCGTTCAGCTTATTAGTGTCAATGTTCGTTACTGATTCTTGTTGTTCTTCAAGCAGTATCGGTTTCAGTTCACTCCCCAGCACCCTTCGCTCCCAGCCCACCCTGGCACAGTGGGAAACCAGCACCGAGTCCACAGAACCTGCTGAAATTCAGTTTATAGAGCCACAATGTAATAGAGAAAGGAAAGGAGAAATATGTATATGGGCTGGGATGGAGTTCGCTTCCCTCATATATCCCTCGTTAACTTCCCTGCATGTATATGAGAATAATATCACGCATCGTATGGATTTGTATTTTCAGTTTTGGTCACCACATCTCACAAAGAGTATAAAGGAAAGAAAAATAGCTCACAGAAATTATGGTGGTCATAACCAACTGATATTTTGATACTATAAGTCAGTCAGGCATTAAAAAAAACCCTTTGATTTTTGTGTTTAGTGCAGTATCACAAATGCATATTAGCCCAAGGCCCTGTTTGGGTGCCCAATGCAGAAGAGCTTTGCACACACTGGAAATATTAATAAATCAAATGAGAGCTGTGTATGTGTGGTTGTGTTTTCTGCACAATAACAGGTGTTGAGTGCCCGTATCGAGGCACCTGTTTTATGTGGCTGTTATTGTCCAGAGATGCTTATTCATGCTAAATTTAGCTGGGCTGTGGCGGAGCACGGGTTCACTTGGGACTGGGAATCTGTGAAATATGCTTGCACTGGAGCATGCTGAATAATTTAACTCACTAAATCTCTTTTCCAGCTTGCCATTTAACTGCGAATAGATTTCAATTTTGATTTATTTTGTTCTTCAAGTTATTCAACAAAAGGTTTATGCAAATCCCTGGCAGCCTGAGGATAGCTCATATATTACTCAGTGACTCTGGCTTCTGCTGACGGGACCCATTCGATGCTCGTTGGAGTGATTGGAAAGGCTCCTATACATCGCACTTACAAAATCCTACAGACTATTTTTCCACTGGCTTCAGCGAGTCTGGATGAAGCTGTGTTCTCAGCTGGCTGCTCGCGCTCTGCGATGGGCCGATAGCTCATATCACAGGGTTTCTGCTGCTCCGCGAGCCTGGAAAATCCAGCGGGAGTTGTTAAAAATTGCCGTGAGACCGTGTTCTCCAAAGAGGCGCATTTCTTCATGCTACAGCTTTCTGAAAAAGTTATTTGAAACACATGCAGACTTACAAAGGTGTTTGTAAAAAGTGATTTAACAATTCCATGGCACCTTTGTAATTCATTAAATGTCTTTTTAGTATCTACCGATTTAAAATCAGCTTAAAGCATACCTATAGGACCTTATATATTATATAAAGGCACAGTCTAATCTGGAAAGAATTTTTACCATAGCAATAAAGCCTTTCAAAACACTTATCAACAGCATTGTTTCTAATGTTTAGGAAAATCCTTGCTTTATTTTTAGCAGCTCAGAAAGTTTGGGTTTCAGTTCTTATAGCCAGAAGTCCTTGTTGGGAAATGTGTCTGGCTCAGAACCACAGGCCGCAACCTTGCAACTAAAGCATTCATACGCTTCTATATTATTTCCTTTAATGTCTGATGATTTTTTTTCCTACAAGATGAAAACGTGGAGATAAAATGATCTAAAGTAAAATCTCTTGAGATACTTAGGTTTTTTCCAGTGCTTATGATTTATAAGAACAATGTGTTTATTTGGATTCTGTAGTGTCAAATCTAAGAAATACCCAAAGGGTGTTTCTGAAGCTGATTTTAGGAATACTAGGAGGCCTTACTTAGCTACTTGTAAATTTAGAAAGAAATTGCTTCATTGTTTCCAGTGAGTAACTCCAGAATAACCTCTGATCATACAAGTTGCTTAAGCGAGTGAAAGATTTGGTAACGTGGACCTTTCCTTTGTCGCTTGACGTGTTTTATGGCAGGCCGTTCTTAGAGTTCCCTCCTGACATGACTGATGATAAAGCATTTGTATAGAATTCATATGCGTAGGTATCATTTGATCTAGCGATATTATTTTGGTTTGCAAAGTCCATAATAGCTCATCAGCACTTTCTCCATAGGCCGGTGTCTGTTTCACCGGTGGATCTGTACCCCTGCTCGCTCTCTGGAGGTAACCAGCTGGATTTGCAGTGGAAGGCCTAGAAGCCCTTGGCTTTTTCAGTGATTACTTAAGAGATTCATGTGGTTCAACCTCATTTCCCTCAATCTGTTCTTTCAGTATCACAAAAACTTCTTTCCATCCCCATCATTTTTGCACTTGTTTGAGATATATTCCCTTTGCATGCTGGTGGGGTGAACCCTTGGCAATCTCTTTCATCATGTTTCTTTTAATGCCATATGCTTGCACTGCTGGATTTTGGATTTCCTGGGATATTCACAAATCCAGTAAATATAGATTTATTTTTTCCTGACAAACCTCATTGCTTACACGTTCTGGGCTTCTATTTTCTTGTAACGTTTTGCAGCCAACAGCTGGTTCCCCTCTGGCCTGTTCCGAGTACTCTGCGCCCATGTGAGCTTCTTGAAACCATCATTACAAATAGTTGAAAGGAACAACCTTATTTCTTTTGTTTCGTGACTAAGCTTTTGAAACGCACTTGTGGCCAAGGAAAAACAGCAGGCACCAAGTGATTTGAAGTATCTGTGCTACAGCAATTTTCTATTAAATAAACCGGACAAGAGCTCGTCCATGTACAATAACCAGCTGATGAGAGATGATTTTGTTGGGCTGTGTTTTAAAGAGCAGAGTTAATTCAGTAGATGGCACTATTTCTCCTGAGTCACTGAGCTAATAACCCGGTAACAAGGTGCTTTTCCACTCTCACATGTCATCCTTTCTCTTTATTTTTGTTTTTTCAGATGAGACCGAATCAAATTTTTGAACATTTGAGGCCAGTAAGAGTTTCCATGAGATTATTTGCAAGAACATGGGAAGCTTTCTGCCAACATTCCACTGTAAGTGATTGTTAGATTCGGATAAATTTATAATTGTATTCTTCCATATCTGAGCAGTGCCTGCACCCCTTTGAGTGCAAGTTTTCTGAGCAATGGCATGATGAATATGGGATTTCTACAAATCATGAGGCCTGCAGAACCTGTTACTGTTGCTTGCTGCTTGGTCCCAGCCGTCTGCTGCCCTCTGGTAGTTCCTGGGGGACTGTAAACGCTATTGCTGAATTCTTTTGGAAAGAAGATTTAAAACTTGCTCTGGAAATGTTTCCAAATGGGCAAATTCAGGGCCTGGTTGAGGTGCTGCAGCCAGGGGGGCCCTGGTGACACAAGGGCCATCGTGTCATCAGGCCCTGATCCCTGATCACAGAATCACAGAATCGGCTGGGTTGGAAAAGACCTCAGAGATCATCAAGTCCAACCCTTGGTCCAACTCCAGTCCATTGACTAGATCATGGCACTAAGTGCCATGTCCAATCTCAAGGCAACAGGACCGCGGCTTCCTGGGGGGTGTGAACGTTCAAGTTCAAACCTTGGGCAAAGTAGCATTTGTTAAGAGAATTAAATAATGAGAAAGAAAAGTTGGATGTATTCTGTGTTTCTGTCCTCAAACATAAGCAGCAGCGTAGCCACAGCACTTCAAATAAGAACTCACATTTGTTGGATTGGATTTTTCCCACTAAAATTGGGGCACTTTTATTGCACTTGTCTTGAAGGTCATGATTTTTGTTTCTTTCTTCCTGATTTAAATTATTCTACTTTGGTGGATGTGAGAGTAACAGACATGGTGACAGTTTCATTGCAGTTATTCAAAGCTGCCAGAATAAATCCCGACTCTCTCTTGAAAACTATTTCAAAATGGGAGGTGAATAAAAGGAAATGAGGTCCTCCAAAGGACTGAACCAATGATCTCTGAAATACATTTCATCTCACCAGGTGTAAAGTTGCTTCCTCCATACATGAAAGACTTAAAGGATGTGGTAAAAATTTAATACTGTCCTTATTTTCAAGTTTAACCGCAGGACTGCTCACATGCATAAGTAGTTATTGCATTTGTTGCATTGTTCCCTACTAGTATCTATGAATATAACATATGCAACCGTGTTCTACATAATGTAGCTGCAACTTTTTAAACCAAGTAGAAAACAAAGGCTATTTTAGTGTCTAGATATAGACAATAAAAACCATTTTCCTTCCTTTAAATTATATCATATGACATAATCTAAAAAAGCCCATAGTTGTAAATAGTAAATAAATAAAGATAGTTGAGCATCTTTGAAAGGCAAGAATGGAATTGCTGCCATGGCTTGAAGCTGCCGAATCTAGAATTCTCTTTAATCATACACAAATGTTTGTAGAGATGGACTTTGGATACTCACGCATTTTATTTTGTACAATAGCGACTTGTCTCCTGTAGCCACCTCCGTGAGACAGACGTCAGCGTTCGTCACAGAGACAATGATCTCAGGGCACTTGGATAACCTGAGCGCTGTTCCCAATTTGGTTTCTAAGGTCAAGTTAGTAATTCAGCTACTTTATGCAGCTTGCACATGCAATGTTTTGGAGCTGAGTGCTTGTAACACTGGGAGCTCCTGCGCCTGTTCCTACCGCCTCCTGAAAGTGAGTGATCTCGTATCCATATTCTCACTACACCTTCAGTACTATAATTTAGTTCTCCTTTCACTAAACAGGACTAGTTCCTTCTTACTTTAGAAGGTTTTTATAAGTTTAACATGTTTAACTTTTCTGCTGTGATGATATGAGCAACCTCTGTTTACTATATTGACATTAAATTTTCCTAAATCAAAGGAATGATACCTGATAGCAAACACGTGACAAATAAGAAAATTATAGTGTTTTTCCCCCCCCAAATCAATAGATTTAAAATTTCATTTAGGTCACAAGTAATGAAATGCAGACGTTTTCCTTTATTTTATTGGTAGCTTGGTCATATCCTCCCGTTACTATGCCACGACCTAGAAGACAAAGCAGTATTGTACAATGCCGATGTGTAAATATCATGAGCTTCATTTGAAATAATGAACCTATTAAAAAAAAAAACACACATGCAACAAAATACCCACAAATAACAAACAGCAAAACCTATAAAACTATTTCCTCAACTCTAAGTCTTGAGATTTATATCTCTTTTACTTTTTCTTGAGTTTGCACCAAAATCAGCGCATTTCATTCAAACAGTATATTTCAATAGGAAGGTCTTCTAGAATAACATGAGTTGCCATAAAATATTGCGGCTTGTCAAAACTGAGGAGTGATTCAAATACTTGTTTTAACTTGGACTATGAACCCCACTGTTTTCATCATATAAAATAGAATTTATCTTCATTTTCTGTGTTAACTGTTTATGTGTTCATGAGGATTAAAGGGAAAGGATGTACCTTTTTTTCCTTCTCTTATGTATATTTTGACATAACTGTCTATCACTTGGTGTTTTCTGTGGTACAAATAGCAATCACCTCCATTTCAAAACCGATAAAATAGAAACCAGGTAGTTAGCACTGTTTTGTATTATTTGCTCAAGGTCCAAGCAGTGATCCCCTATTGCATTAGATGCTGTGCATACAGTACTTAAAGTCTTTGCCATCCTTGCTCTGACACAAGTGTTAAGAGTTCTGTTTGTAGCAGTACAATAAATGACCAGATTTGCATTTTCTCAAATTAAAAATACCTACATTTCCAACATGGTGCCTGTAGTTTGTTCTCAAATTTTCAAAACCAAAGGAGCCTGGCAATAAATACATTTATTTCCTGTGCAAAGCAATAGTGATTTTCCTTGCATTCCTTCAAATTCCTCCTGAATGCTGCCACTCTGTTGGTCTAAAAGGATCCCGGATGGATGGAGCAAATGGCCATCGAATGCATCCTTCCCTTGTTTATGTTGTTTAATAAGCTAATAGTGGCTCTTCAGTCAGTCCTTTCTGTCAGGTTCCTGTGTGTTCTTTTGAAAGCAGCTTCAAATTCGACAGATAAATCTCTGTTTGAGATGTCAGCGTCTGCATTGTGTAAGACCAGCTTCTGCAACGTTCCCAAGGCAAAGCAATTAAAATGCTGCTTTTCCCTTTAGCCCTTCTGGCTCTTAATGGCTCTTTAGATTTTCTGGGAGGGTGATGGAAAAATGATCAGATTTGCTCAACATCGAGCAGTGGCGTTAAATGATACTGACCTTCTTTAAAAATGCATGTTTTGTTATGCTGGGTGCTCTCTTATCCTTTCAAGCCACGTTTGGCGCAGCAAATTTGTGTCCTTGCAGACAAAAAATGGTTCAGTGCTAATGAAGACTTAGTAGCTTTTTAGCTCCGGTGAGAGAAAGAAACTTACACCCGCAGTTGCAGTGGCCGTGGAAGGCAGCGATCGCTGTGGCTCCTGGCAGAATAGACCCATATGGGTGATTTAGAGTTAATTGGAGCTGTTGTTGAGGCCCTGAAAGCTTCCCCCATTTTTCCTTCTCTTTAGGGATATCCAAGGTTCTCTTGCTTCACAGTTCCAGTTCTTCCTCTGTGTGACAGCCCGTCCTCATGAAGACAAATCACTGTCTGGCCAAGGTCAGAGCTCCTCACATCCACGAGTTTTGGCAGCCACATCGCTCAGAAATGGCAGAAGTCCATCACCTGCCAGTCCCTGTCCTGTCCAAAGCTTTTCTGGACCCTGTTATGTCAGTTAGAACAGTTTTCTAATGAGTATGCTGAATTAATTTGGCCAACATTTAACTGATAAAGGGATGAGAAGGATCAGAAATTAGTTTGAAGGTCCATTGTTGAAGAATGTGACTGAGAAAAAAGCAAACTTTGGAATTTTCCGGTAATGAATAACCAGAATATCTAGAAATCAGTGTAGACCTGTAATTCATACATTCAGTGATTATGCAAACTCAGAACCTCTGAAAAGGATCTATTAAGTAAAAATAAACCTTGAAGAATCCAAAGGGTAATTTTCAAGCATTTGTAGCCGGAGACAGAATTTTAAAAGATCTTAAGGCCTATTGGGATGTAGAGCAGGACCAGATTTTCAAATAGTCACCAGCCCAGTTCCCGTTGTGACACCTACGCCAAGAGGTTTCAAAGCATTTGCCGCTTGCACGCCGAGTTCTTCTGAAAATGTGTCTGCAGCTGTGCAGATGTAACACAACTTCTCTCTCTGAACTACAAATATCTAAACCCCAGAACGAGGGACATCTCGTAGAGCACGTTCTTCAGAGTTTTGGGGGTGAGTGAAATGAATTCTCCCGTTCTTCTGGTATTCGCTCCCTCACATGGGGATGCCTGAAACTACAGAGACTTTATTGAGTACTGGGAGAAATAAGATTCAAGGAGATTATGTAAGAATAATTCTTCATTCATCTGTTTTCAAGTGAATCAGGGAGAGCAGGGACTTCCTGCTCGAGTTTCTCCTCGAGTTGTTGTGTTGCTTGTATTACTTTCAGATCCTCTCCCTTTGTCATCAGTGAGACCAGGATGCCCTCAGTACAAGTCGAACTGCAAAAGTGTGTAATGGTTACATTTAAAAATGTGCATTTCTGAAGTTGCTCGTCGACAACAGGAACACCGTTTATTGGAAAGGGGGCTTTTTAGGGTTCACTGCAATAGGGGCCACAGATTGTTAAGTTTTTGAATAAAAACTTGAAAGTAGCTGGCTTATCAGTGATGTCCTCCTTCCCTAGGAACTGTCAAATGAAAGGATTCAGAAAATCTTTACTTTTAAGGGTAAAGGAGGCAAATTTGAGAAGAAACTTTCAACTGGAAAAACTTCCTGTATTTTTTCAGTTATAATATACACCTGGACTAGGAGAACGTGAAGTATCTTAAGCGGAAGAAAAGATGTTAAATCTTCATTTTCATTGGCACGCTAATTAAAAAATAATGTACATTGAATTAACATCAATATTTTTTCAAACCAATATGAGTTTTATATTTCCCTTGTAATATTTAGCAGATAAAAGAGGTAGGTCTTTATACATTTTAAAATTGTATATGGTTCTTGAATGGAAACTAGAACTCATATCATAGAATGCCCTGAGTGTGTAAACATAATTAGTCTGGCTATTATGAATCAAATCCTTGGTAATCCTGGTACATACAGAGACTGAAGGATGGGATCTGTCTGTAACTACTAAAAGAAAGCTAATTTGCAATAGCTACGCTAATTTAGCTTATCTATAAAATGAGCACATATTACAAGTGCCATTTTATAGTCTTAATGTGCTGTGATTAATTTCATAACTAATTTAAAGGCTTGGACACTAATTGGTTATTGTGCATGCACACACACAATAGACTGGCAAAACTCACACTTCCATAAAACCTTGGGGCATAAAAATGCACCAGAGTGTCTTGTCATCTCTTCTCCTCCGTGTTTGATGGTAATAAGAGCAACGTGCACCGTGGAAGTTTACCAAGCAGTAAAACACGTTGGTAACTGTGCTGTCCCGCTACATCTGCTGCATTCCTTCTGCATGCATGAAGTCACAAATGTTAGTACATCTCCAGATGGAAATACAAGGTTAAAGCCGTGGAAATACACAGCTTAAAGCTGTGTAAGGAACCTGTGGTTCCTTTCCTTCCCCCCCACTATTACATTGTTACTGAGTTGAATCAATTATTTGAAGTAAATAAACTCACCCATGAAGAGGAAAAGCAACGGAATGAAAGCTGTGTGGCAGATATGCTGCCTGAATATAGCCAAGCATTTTTACCTTGTATATTTGAAGATGCAAATACCTGCTTATGTATTGACGTAGCAGCTTCCAGGGTGTCAACACCGATGGGCTGGGGGAGATAACTTCTATATCATTGGATTCAGTCACCTGGATTTAATTTTGGCACAGCCTTGCAAAACGCCTTAGGAAAGCGGTTCGGCTCTTACATGTTTAACCACGTTCTGGACACATGGGGAATTGCCTGCAGTTTTCTTACGGTAGCAGATGAAATAAAGCCTTTCAGAAAACTATGCATGATTCAAAGGGGATGATGTAAATTCATTGTTTTAAAGATGAGTAGTGTCACTATTTTATTTGACGCTTTTATTTTTTAGAAAGTGCTATTTTCATTGCATATAAGTAATTGTCTGAACATTTGCATTTGTTTTTTACAGCCGACGTAGGTTACTCCTAAAATACTGTGTCACTGACAGGTTTATAATTCTGCTGACATAGGTTGGCAGATAGATGAGCATCTCCCATGGAATATAAACATAAATTTCAATGAATAAATAGAACAGGGTCTGTTAGCACAGTCATCAAAAGAGAAAAGCCCCATAAGAAAATAACAGAAGGCTTTTGACCCTTTAAATTACAGCTCACCAGCCCAGTGCTGCCGGCAGGCGAGCTCCCCAGCGCCGGGGCTGCTCTGGCCGCCCGGCGCCTGCTCACCTCCACCGTCCATGGAACCTCACCCTGCTCCCCAGGTGAAGCAGACACCAGGCTGCCCGAATAGTCCAGGTTCTAGATCAGAGGAATTACTTTATGCTGTTCTACACGACTCAGGGTTGTCCTTAGCGAGCCGTAGGGAAGAGGAAGATATATCTGACTATATGTGTGTTTTCTGTTAAACTTTTGTAGGAGAAACCTTGAAGAGGTGAGTTAGAATAAGTAATTTGAATGAGCATTAAAGAAGGGAGGTGGCATAATATTATTGATTAGCACTTGTTTTCTCAGAAGTGTTTCTCAGGAGTGGGGTTAGAACTGTGGCTTTGCAGGGGTCAGCTGGCACTGACTGCCAGATTAGCTGCTGATGGGATTTCAATAAGTTTTTCTAGGGAGAAATACTGTCCCAGTCCTTAACTTCTAACACATCTTTGAGCACCGCTTCCTTTTTAGGAATTATATTATTATTATTAAATTAAGTGGAAGATGAACAGTATCAAGTACTTAGGTATATGGACTTCAGTGAAGTTGATCCTGCCTACACTGTTTGTGAATTTAGCCCATCAACACTGACATAACATTCTCCATGCTAGATGAAAATTTTTTTTTAGAGCTAAGATTGAGCTCAGAAGTTGAAGACAATTATTTATCAAGCTAAGTCATTGCACCTTGTTTACATTTATACATAATATATGTACCTAGAAAACATCTATCTGTATATCCAAAATCCAAACATGGGCATGATGTGACTACGGCAAATGCAAAGAAGAGTTTGTCTTGGAGTCTTGAGTTTGGAATCCTCACATCTTTGAGGGTGTAATTACCGTAGTACAGGATTATGGGTATTTTTTTCCCCTGTTAGGCACTTGTGCTTGGTCTCTGTCTAGAGCTCAGCCTGCGTTAGGCCTCCGAGGGCACTGCCGCCTGCACTGGGACACCGTGCTCAGCAACAGTGACACATTTCCAGGGGCTTGAGATGTGACTGTAAACACGTCCAAGCTGTCTGAGAGCCGGCTAATTACAGACCCGAAGCAAATGAACCCACCAGATGAGGGATCCTGCCTGGGCTGTTCCCGTCCCTCAGGACTCTGCCTCCCACAGGTCACCTCGTGTGTCTGAGCACGTTGTCCAGTCTCTCCTTGAACACTGTCAGGCTGGGGCTGTGACACCTCCCTGGGAGCCTGTTCAGTGTCCAGCACCTCTGGGGAAGAACCTTTTCCTAATGTCCCACTGCCCCTCCCTGGCACATCTGCTGCTGTTCCCTGGGCTCTGTCACTGTCACAGAGCAGAGCTCACCCTGCCCTCCTGCTCCTGCTGAGGAACCTGCAGCCCATGAGCTCCGCGCTCAGTCTGCTCTGCTCCAGCTGAGCAAACCCAGGGGCTCAGCCGCTCCTCATACACCTTCCCCTCCAAACCTTCACCAGCCTCGCAGCCTCCTCTGCCTCCTCTCCAGTAGCTCTATCTGGTTTTACCCTGCGGTGTCCAGCCCTGCGCACAGCGAATGCTCCAGGTGAGGCCGCCCCAGCGCAGAGCAGAACTGGTTTGTACGTGTTCACCAATGTGACCAACATTACTCCTTTTAGAACCTGGTTTTACTTTCCTGATTGACTCACAGTCCCTTCACTGCTTGCACCGTTCCTCCTGATTGTCGTTTTCATACCTGTTACTTGTATTACTCCCATTACCATCTTTAAACCTTCAGTGAAAGTCTAGGCTGTGTTGTTAGAACAGTAAATGTGGGAATTACCATAACAAGAGACCTTTTGTGAATCAGCTCATTCAGTTATTTACAGTGAGTGCCTTAACGCAGCGGAAAAACAGGGGCAATATTTTTTCTTGTGGAAATGCAGTATAATTCTTAATGTTTGTAATGGTTCCAGAGGCTGGAATTATTGAAGCTTTCATAGTAGATACAATAATATATGTGGGAAAGCCTTGTTTTTCCTCTAAACAGGTTCAGCCTGTCAGCAGGACATTTTTACAGAACGGCTTCTTTGATGTCTTGATGTGGGGTTGTGGGGGTTTTGTTGATTTACACATTTTCACAGGAGTTACTGTAGCTTTGCCTCTGGCTGAAATTTGTCATTGCCACTTTGTCTTTTCGTTATTGACAGATATTTTTGAAAGGTTTTGCATATTTATATACTGCGTTTCTTAAATAAGAGTATCTTAGGCAGGTTAGGCACAATGCGTGGAAGTGTTCTTGAAGAAAATAGAGTTGGGAAATTTATAATTAATAGCAGAAAAGCTCTTTGCAAACAATTGACAAATAATAAAATAGCTGATAGATAAAAATTGTCTATATGTAATACTTCAATTTTGTTGTAGAACAGACACGATTCTTTAAGGGGAACATGTCATGCTGAGAGTTGCAGTTTTTAGCAGCATTTGTAGTGATCTGTGCGGTTTCTTAGGGATGCGCTTCTTGGAGTAAATGTTGTGGTGGCTCCTGCTGCCACGTCCTGCGTTTGTGAGTGGGGTTTGTACAGCAAAACTCGGGGTTTCATTAGGATTTTGAGGTGTCATGCTGACACTGAGCTGCTGTCAGCGTGCTGGCACAGCTCTAGTCCATTACCTCGGCAATCCTTTCAAATATCCTTTGGCATTTATGAATAACACAATAAAATGTGTGTAGACTAACGTCATACTGACAGGCTCCCCACCTGGAAAAGGGTTCAGTGGTGAACCTTGCGATCCTCATCTCAACTAATCTTTTTTGTTGAGTTCTGTGTTAATGGCAGAAAGATGCTTCGGGTGACACCTTTGGCTGGCTTCAGTGTTTCAAATATCTTCAGTTTTCTTCTCTCCTTTTTACTTCTCTTCAAAACACAGACTTATATCATGGTTTTGTATTTAATGGGAGATGCTTTCTTTGTCTTTTTGAAAATGTCTGTGTTGGATAAACATCCCATTTCAAACCAGGTGCACCGTAGGAGTCCATGTGAAGATGTAACGGATGTGCAATAAATCAAATCCAATTTACCCAGGGGTCAAAGGCGATAGCGAAGAGATCAGAGAGAGGAGAACAGACTTGGAAAGCTGTTCTCGTGTTTCATTGACCATGTATAATCAGGGCATGCTATTCTTCTGTTCAGAACTTTAATTACACATTTCATGTTCCTTGTGTAGGGATGTTGTGTAGATAACTTGTGTTTGAAAGAAGGAACTGTGTTTTCATGCCTGGCCACTCCTCCTAATTTTTGAACACTTGTTTTAAATTCCTGTGATACAGGACTTGGGAATGTGGGGATTGCCCAGGCACAAATGTAAAAATGTGTTGCTGTTCGTAGCAACAACTTCCAGCCCCACAGTGGGTGAAGTAGTAAACTGAATCTAAGCAGTCATGTTCCATTTCAGTAACAGTATACAATAGGACATTAGGACCATTTTCTGGTTATTGCACCCACACATCTGCAGTAAGGTGAATAATGAGACATGAGATGAAAAGCAAATGCTTTCAGCAGCTACATAAGGGTGGTTAATGCATAATGATTTTTCACTCTGCAATGGTTTATCCCTGAATGAGATCAAATCTGTGTTGTAACGTACCAGGATTTATGAATAAATAAACCCAAATACACTCCTATTTATGGGTGCTGTGAAACTCTAGAAGCTCAAATCTTAAACATGGCAGCATTCTACTCACTCCTGCTGCAACCATCCCTTGCCCAGTCACTGATTCCCTCACTGCCTCTTCGCTGCTGCGTAAAACCTTCTTTGTAATAGCAACATCTATTAATATTTACACTTCTTGGAGTTTACTTCAAGTATTATAGCCAGTGGGAAATTAACAGCATTTGGATTAGGCCGATAGCAATTTCTAATCAGTATTTAATGTTTTGCTGATGAGATTGTATTATAATGGCTTACTGTGGAAAGCCAGAACGTTCTGCTCCTTCAGACTGAAGTCTTGTCCAGGGGCTGGTGGTTCCCTCTGAAGCTCTTAGCAGGAGCTCTGCTTAGAAATGAGAGGGGAGATTTGATGTTGAAATCTTTATCTCCCCAAGGCGGTTGTAAAGACAGCCCTTGACCTGATGGAAACGGGAGTGAGTGTTCAGTCTGTTCTGGCAGGACCAGCTGGATCAATGGGCTGAGGCCAGTTGTCTGAGGTTCAACAAGGCCAAGTGCTGGGTCCTGCACTTGGGTCATAACAACCCCATGAACGCTGCAGGCTGGGGAAGAGCGGCTGGAAAAGGCCCTGGGGGTGTTGGTGCCAGCGGCTGAACATGAGCCAGCGTGTGCCCAGGTGGCCAAGAGGCCACCAGCATCCTGGCTGGTACCAGCACTGGTGTGGCCAGCAGGCCCAGGGCAGTGACCGTCTCTGTGCTGGGACCCGGGGAGGCCAAACCATGAATCCTGGGGGCAGTTCTGGGCCCCTCAGCTCAGGGCTCAAAATGGCGGCCTCAGGGGCACCAAAATCACCTCAAAGCACAAAATGGTGGCCCCAGGGGCACAAAAATCACCTCAGGGCTCAAAATGGCGGCCAGAGGGGTGCTGGGATCACCTCACAAGAAAGGCCTTGAGGTGCTGGAGCGAGCTGAGAGAAGGGAACGGAGCTGGTGAGGGGCTGGAGCACAAGTGTGATGGAGCGGCTGAGGGACCTGGGGGGTTCAGCTGGAGAACAGGAGCTGAGGGGAGACCTTCTGATCTCTGAACTGCCTGAAAGGAGCTTGGAGCCAGGGGGGTCGGGCTCTGCTCCCCAGGAACAAGCGCCAGGAGCAGAGGAAATGGCCTCAAGTTGCACCAGGGGAGGTTGAGGGTGGATCTGGGAACAATTTCTTCCCCAAAGGGCTGTGGGGCATTGGAACAGGCTGCCCAGGGCAGTGCTGGAGTCACCATCCCTGGAGGGTTGGACAGACGGACATGAGGTTCTCAGGGACATGGGGCAGTGCCAGGGGTGGGTAAGGTTATGGTTGGACTCGTTGATCATGAGGGTCTCCTCCAACTAAATGATTCTGTTGAGCTCTGATCCCTTTCTGTGCAAACCCGCACGTCACCTCATTGCTCTGCCCTCAGCTGATTGTCAGGAGCCACCATTGCCTGCTTGCTGGTGACAGGAACAGAGCACTGGGTGGTTTTTAGTTGACTGTCTAGCACAATAGTCATAATTATCTCTGCACTGAAGTTTGTAGATTCTAACATACCAGAAACAGCAAAAAAAAATATCGCTAGATTGAGTTTTCTGTTTAGTTTTCACCAAATGACAAATAGAAAATCCTACCAAATCTACATGCTTTTATTTAGCTTTCAGTGAGACAGAATTAGTTTTAGAGCTTATTTCCCCAAATTCTTATAGATATTAAGAAATACAATTTCCTTTTGCATTTGTGAGTTTATTGAGCTAGAGAACAAGAGGTTTCTTTAAGGCGCTGGCCTGGGATTCCCCTCCGTGAGATTAGTTTCTGATGCGCTCTGAACTGCTTGCATGACAATAGATCAGTTATTACCTCATCTGTAAAAGTCAGTCTTAAAACACTTGCCTTCCTCTGTGCAGACTGACTTGTACCTATATTGGAAAACTGTACGTACAGTGCCTCATATAGCTGGTGAGTTTAAAAATCAAAACACCACCAAAACCCAAACCATAAAGACATTACAATTATGCTATTGTAGGCTGCATGGTTTTGTTGCATTCGAAATGCTTCATCACACCAAGGTCTTTTTTGTACTAGAATTTCATTTCCAAGAAAGAACAAAGTTTTGAAGTTGTTGATGTTTTAATGCTAATTTCATGAAGCAAAACTTTCATCCTCCCCATGCTTCTAACATCCAATGAGCACTGGAACTACTGGGAATACACAAAATCTTTCTCTATTCTCAATTCTCAATTAATTTAATATCCATTTTTTTTTCTAATCCTATTTATTTATCACCAAGTAACAAGCAGATGGAGCAATTTTTTCTGCAAGCAGTTAGAGGGAGATCCATGGTTCCACGTGCTGTGACTCTGCTGATTTACAGCTCCAGATGTGCCTCTGCTCCCGTCAGTGCAGGAGACAAAGGGTTTGCAGAGCTATCTCGATTTTATGGCATAACCTATACATTAAAAAATTGCAGTGAAACGTGATAGTGCTAAAGTCAGTAACATTTACTCAAATTTAAATGATCAACTATTGCAGTTTTAGGGAGACCAAGTTTTTAAGGCATTTTTCACTTAATTTTTAAATATGATTCAGCCAGAGAGAACAGGAGATTAAACATCCATTTAAACAATGCCAATCTCCTTGTGCCAAGTGAAAACAAACTGTATCTTCAATCACATGAATGTTTGAATAGCTTCTGCACCAGGTCACTTGAAGATGATCGTACAGGCCTATTTTTACTTAAATTGCCACATACTGTTGAGATTTCTCAACTGCCACCCCTGGACAAGAGTTCTGATAATACACATGGTATTTTAGGTATTCAGAAAACTGGTTGTAGGTACTAAACAAGAAAGCTGGAGAGGGACTTCATACAAGGGCGTGTAGCGATGGGACAAGGGGTGATGGTTTGAAACCAAAGGAGAGGAGATGTAGGTCAGATATAAGGAAGGAATTGTTGCCCTGAGGGTGGTGAGAGCCTGGCCCAGGTTGGCCAGAGAGGTGGTGGATGAACCATCCCTGGAGACATCCCAGGCCAGGCTGGACGGGGCTCTGAGCAACCTGAGCTGGTGAAGATGTCCCTGCTCATGGCAGGGGGGCACTGGGGGAGCTGGGGAGGCCCTTCAGCACAAACCATCTGTGATCCTGTGAAAGAAGGAGCATCAGAATTCAGGAATTTTCATATATGAAACTCGAGCTATTGTTGTTTCAAATTTCTTATATACTAAGGCAAGAGTGTGCAAGTGATATTTGGAGAACAATTGGGACTGGGAAGTGGTGTAAAACCACAGGAAGAACAAACTGCTTTAGCATCTTTGGATCCGGTGGGTCTAGACTGGCTCAAAGGATATTTATGATACAGTATGAACTCTTGTAATAGTGATGGGAAAGAAGAGGAGCAAGTCAAGAGGAAATATTTGATGCATCATCCAGGTGCCCAGAAAATGTGCCGTTAAGTTTGTATCAGGCACTTCTAGATTTCATACTAAATTGTGTCCTTACCAGGAATTGGAGCACCTTCTAGCAGGATAAAGAGCTGTAACGTCTTCCTGAGGGACCTGACGGGATGTTAGCCATGACTTTCCCAGCAAACCTAGAGGACTGTGGGCAAATCTGCTCTGGCCATGTGAGGTGGAATGCAGGTAAACACTGATTAACAGAATGAACAAAGATAGGAAAAAAACCCCCGTGAAATCTCCAAAACCTTAGGTGTTTTGTTGTTAGAATGAGAAATAAGGTTGGAACACATCCAAGGATATAATTTTGTGAAGTATTGGAAAAGAAACTACTGAGTGAAACTCGAGAATGGGGAAATTGAAATAAAAATAAGAAAATGCTATATTTGTAATAATGAGATCACCTATTGTACCAAAATGTTACCGCCTCCCACAGATGCTGCACGAGTGCATGTGTAACTATGAATATGCACATATATCCATGCAGACAGTAGCGAGGGGGCTTTGGCTGAAGGGGTTACGAACATTTGAAGGAAATGGACAATACTTAAGATGTGTCATGGGGTAAGAAGTGGGATTGCTTCTTGCTAATGGCCGTAATAGCAGAAAAAGTGATTAGTGGAACCACGGAGGACAAGATAAAGACAACAGAAAGATGGAAAGAAGAAGGGAGGGTGAGAATTCAGGAAGAAAATACAGTGAAAGATACCGGCGATTGGTTTGATACAGAATGTATTGCTGTAGGTGAGAGCAGGAGGAAAAACAGCAATTCCAGCGGTAGGTGGCAACGCTCTGCTCCCATAGCAGCTTCAGGGACCCCAATGGGTTCATGCCTTGGCAGAACTGAATCTAGAAGACAAACCATGTATTAATTCAGTTTCATCATTCAATTCGATTTCTGTTGGCACCAGAAGACACTTTAATGAATGTCTCCTGAGCGAGCTGATTTTTAGGGTTGTCCAGTATAAAAAGCGAAAGCAATGGAACTACTTCCCTTAACTGGTTGGACCGACACTATAAAACAACTTAGCAACCTTCAGACTTTGAAACCTGCAGAGAACAAACAGCCCAAGTTGTCGTTTGAAGGTAATTCTTAGGTTATTTTTGCAGCTGCAGGATTTCAGCGTTATTGTCTGACTCGCTCTGCAACCTGTTCAACAAACCAGATGGAGAATGGAGATGGATGCAAGCGCATAAAGGAGTAGGGGTGCGAGGGCAGCAGCAAGGAGGGGAACATCATAGAGACAAATAGAAAAGTGAGGAAGAAAAGTCTGTGAGGAAGAAAAATTCTGAGACTTTCAGAAATAAATATCATTGATGATTGCTGTATTTTTCTTCTTAGACTTTAATGGGAACCTCATATTTACCTTAACAACAAAAAGATTCGGGTGTGAGTGCATAGATATATAGTCATTTTTTGTGGAAGTATTTGTCCTAACATTTCCAAATAGACCTTTAATAGTTGTGGTTTAATTCTGCTTATTAATAGTTGTGGTTTAATTCTGCTTATACATTTTTTCCTGTGAGGTTACATAGGGGCTTATTTCAAGTTAGTTTTCCCATGTAGTTCCTTGAACTCAGATTGCTCACTGCAAAAAAAGCCCCAAACCCTTGCAGTTCCACCCAGTGTAATCCATATTCATTGTGCAATATAAAATTATCAACGTGGCAGGTTTGGTAGAACGTAATTTCATTTTGAACATCTTATATTTATTTATTCAGAGAGATTCCAGAGTAGTTTTGCTGAAGTCAGGGAAGTGACTGTACCTTTAGTGTAAAGCAACTATACTGTCCCGTGTTTTGGTAAGCAGATCACTAACATTTGCTAGGTTTTCTCAGTATTTTATTTTGATTATTTAGTTTAATATTGCAAATTGGTGTTTGGCAGTTAATATAACCCATCTAATCAACATTCACACATCATTTTACTGATAATTTCATTAGCTTTAGCTGCGCTACACATTTTCATTACACTTTAATTCCTTTAGCAAGTATTTTTTAAAGGTTTGAGTGCAGTTATGATTCAGTATGATCAGTGGTTTTGCATAAGATTGCTGTTTATATGTGATATTTAATGAAGTCTTAATACTTATGTAAGCACATTACTGGTGTGCATCCATTAAACTGTGAGACTTCAGCCCCTCCAAAGCCTTCTGGAAGAAGATAAGATGTCTTTTCATTGCTCACAAAGACTTCAGAATAGGTTAATTAACTCATCTGTGTTGCAACCTGGGTACACTAACCAGGAAAGTAGCTAAATTGGGCTTGTTTAAGACAAATCCACACCAATTGTGCATTTCTAGCTCTGTTTGATCAGTTTTCTCACACACTGTTTCAAGATCAGAGAAGGATCACACCGCTAAAGAAACGTAATAATCTAATTTAGTGACGATGGGCAAAATTAACCTTCATTCGAATGTGCAAGCTCGTCTAGCATTTGGCGACTTAAACCCAACCTTCTCCAAGGGCACAGGGATGAAATTGCCCATATTCTAACTCCAAACTTTCTTCTTAGAGGCTTTTACACACGAGTGGATGCTAAATAATAATAATAAGCAGAGACTGAAACAAAGTGCCGGTATCTGAAGGGTGTCAGCGCAGTCAAGATAAAGAAGTGGGAGCTCTTGGAGGGAGTCGGGGTGTGACAAAACCTGTCCTGATGAATGCTGACATCCTGAATAAAATCACCGCGCGCCTTCACGTAGGTCAAGAAACTACATTGTTTCCCTGAGCCGCAATGACAGCGAGGTGACAGAGATTAATAGCTTTGTATTGACTGAGCAACTTCCAGTTCCTTATCTTTGTCAAGTCAAGGCTGTGTCCAAGAGCTGAAATTGTTATTAGACTTATAATTGCAAAGACATTTAAAGGGTTTCCCCTTAAGGGACTATGAAATCCAATAAACCTTTCATAAAACCTCAAGCATTCAAGTGCAAAACCCTTGTCTGGGAGACAGGCACGCTCACAGCCATAACAGGGGAAACCTTGAAGCCTCGTACACTGAATAATGTTTGATTTATGAAGTTGGTTTTGAATTTGTATCAGTTGTTTTATTAAAAATATATGAAAGAATGTTTTAAATATGAGTGAGCTGTGTTCACTTCTGTCTTGATCAAGTACTCTGGTGTCAGAGCTGGAGGTCTGTCTTCACCTGTCACTTAGATTCATGAGAGCTCAGGAATACGCAATCTGTATTGCTAATTTAAGGCGCTTAATTCAATTTGGATGAGATGAAATCTCAATTCCTCACTGGAGTTTCAAAATAAAAGCTTTAAGGACCAGGCTTGGGTTCCTTTATTATTGTTGATTTGTAAGGAAATGTTTGCAGCATGTAAAGAGTTTTCAGTGCCGTGTGTCAGATTTACTTAATGAACCCTCCGAATGAGAGAGTGCGGCGTTTAGAGCAGTAGATGTAACACTTCTCTCTGGTGCTTACTTAGAGTCTGTTCCCGTACAAACCAGCGTAAATCGAGGGACGGCACTGGCCTCGGGTTCTTTCTATTTGTTTAAGAAGCTTGAGCTTTGCTGGGAAACTCCTGTGGCTTGTGAGCAGTTGACTCCATGCTGGACTTTCTGTTCCACAGCCCCACCAGTGGAATCTGCCCCGTGACTTTAAATAAGGGAAATCTCACAAAACTCTACTGGGATGCATTTAATAATTTAGAAACAGTTGATTTTTTTTTTTTTTAAGACATTAAGAAATAAGCAGTTAACATAAATGCAAACCAGCTTCTTCGTAGCGATAATCAGATTGAAGAGCCATAACACACTCAGGCACGCACCTTTCTATGAGCATTTGTTAATTCTTCACTCGCAGCAGAACTGGTTACTCCAAGTTTTACGGCTCCAAACCAGCAAGTGCAGCCACACCAGACTCCTCTTTGGGTATTTCAGAATATATTGGTGTGCATTATCTTCTTATTCCAGTAACTGATGAGCTTGCCAGCTCCCACAGTTACAAACCAGATCCCAGGACCATCAGGTTACACCTGATCTTCCATTTTGCTCCAGAGAAGACAGTTGGAGCTTTTCAGCAATAGAATCTTGTTTTAGTTTCAGGGACCTGTAAACCCAAGTATTGAAGTGACTGTTGTATCCACACGTATCCACTGGATTATAAGAAGGTTTATTTTTTGTTTGTCCTATGTCCACTTAATTTACATGCATGTGTTAGGTTAATGTGACCATTACCAGGCTCAAACCTTTTTAATGCTTGCAGAATAAAGGACCTCACTGAGATCACACAGTGTTAAATATCACTAAGAGGATCCTGTCTATAGAGTCTGATAGCTGGACAGACATAGAAAAACTCACAGTGGGATTTTAGAATTGACTTTTCTACCTTGGCTTGAGATTCAGCCAAAGATTTGTTGGCCAACATTGCTGGGCAGGGTAAAGAAAAACACGAATTTCAGTCGATATAAGGGCTACAATAAACTCGTTAGTCTTCATGGCACTGAAGAGCCATAAATTGCAGGATTAGAAGGGTCTCCAGACTGTTCCAACTGTTCGGGAGCATTTACAGATATAGAATGGGGCTGTTGTAGTTTGCCTTAGGGGCAGGTTTCATTAAATATATTTACCTTTTTTTTCTTAAACACGTTTACCTTTATTAGAAATGCTCAGCTAAATAAAAATAGAATTAACCACACTTTTCTTTTGAGTCATCTTCAGTTTCTGAAGAACTGATGCGGCAATTAACGTAAGAAAAGTAAATTGCAGAAAGGTGGAGGGTTGTAACTGATATATTTCAGATGTCCAAAGGAGCTGGTATTCATTAATTCCTTTTTGACTTGACCTTTCCATAGAATGGTAAGTAATTTTCTTATTACCTGAGATTTTTTTTCATTTATTTTCTAATTTGCTAAGTATTTTTTCCTCTAAGAATGTTCCAGTGTCTAATTCAAACGAGCAGGTTGTATTGGTCCTTTCACTATGGATATGTTTGCAGGTACATCCATATAGAAGCATGGCAGTATGTATTATAAAGAACCTCTACTCCAGCTTCAGAACCTTGAAATCTGCTTTTGCAAATGATTATATAATTGCCTTATGTGTAATGTATTAACAATTAGAGCTATTTTAAGCTAGTATGGCAGTATGTATTATAAAGAACCTCTATTCCAGCCTCAAAACCTTGAAATCTGCTTTTGCGAATGATCATATAATTGCCTTATATGTAATGTATTAACAATTAGAGCTATTTTAAGCTACTATTGAGCTGTTAAGCCCTTATGGCTTGATTTAATGCTGTCAAAAATATATATTAAAAATACAATTTTATTTATTTCATCACGTCTATTGCATAGACACAGAATAACAGGAAAAGATCACCATTATTTAAACCTTGTTTTATACATCTCGTGTGTGTGTGTTGTCTGGAAAGCATCGAGATAATCTGAACACATCAGGAAAAACTGAGTAAATGACATTCCATCTTAGCCTGTGGCAGATGGAAGAATAGAAGTGTTTCTTACATTTGCACCACAGCACACCCTCCTCTCCTGAAATTCTGGAAGGAAAAATAGGAGTTTTGTTCTTAGGTGGCTACCAACTGGTCCTCCAATGTAACGTAAGCAGCTTCTCCACCGGCATCCCTTCTGTCGTGGTTTAGCATTGCTTGCTAAGGGAAGATTTTCCTTTAAGAAGGTTATTTTACCCCAAAATACCTTTCTGATCCATCATTACATGCACGTAGTCAAAAGCAGATAAGCATAGGATCTTGTTTAGTGCGGTCATAGGAATGTATTGGATGTGTCAGCGCAAGCTCAGTGTGATGTACAACAACCAGCGCTTTACTCACAGGAGTATCAGGCCGTCGTATTTTGCCTGCTGTCTACACCCTGTTTCCTACAGCAAAATAATGGCCAAGGAGTAAACAGGAAGGATGTAATGATGGAATGGACACAATCTGGTGAAGAAAAGCCTCGGTGTTTTGTAGTTTGCTTATTATAACTGTCACCAGTCGCTGCAACAAGTGCAGAGCCAGGGAGCTGGTGACCTATTGATCAAATGACAGCACAAGAATGGAGTGAATGGTTTGATGTCTGCAAAGCACAGGTCACGTTCTTCAGTCAGTTTTTTTGAAGTGAAGTTTGAATCCTGAAGCAACAACAGTTGTGTGAGAAATAGAATAGAAACTACGAGTTGGGTGGCTACTTAACTCGGCATAAAAGGCAAGTTGGCAGCTGCCTTGTTGTTAATTATCTGCAGCTGGAAGACTAATTACAGCAGTTTCTCTCCTTTTTTTTTTCTTTAGATCCTTTTCCAAACATGGGTTTTATCTTGCTTCATCTGAATAGTGATGTTTCATACTTAGGGTTGGATTGATTTATTTATTGGAGTAAACACTTTAAATGCCAGCACCATCCTTAACAAGACTTCTCTTAAATCCAGAAGGCAAATGGGTGATTAGTCCAATAGTAGACTAATATTTCAGTGGCTATATTTTGTTTTATCGAAACAATCACTGGTTTTAGAAAGCCTTCATTTCTAGGTATTGTAGGAACAAAACTTTCCAAACCCTATACCTGCTTTTTTGTACCTGGAGGGGAGAATTAGTCAACGCAATTTCTGTTCAGCTCTGGGCTTTGCGCGGGTGTTCAAGAAGTCCATATAATTTCTGACTTTCTCTGTTATCTGTGAAATGTGGGTATTATGTTTGTGACATACCTTGGAATCCATCTTTAAGCAGGTCAAATAGCCACTCAAGATTTTATATACTGCTTTTTCAACAGATTCTTACTTTTTGGGGAATAGAAAATAACATTAACGTGGCCTATAGATAACTGGATGTCTCCCTGTCAAATATCACAGAATCACAGAATGTTAGGGATTGGAAGGGACCTGGAAAGATATTTCCCACAGGTTCTTACCAAAGCTTATGGATGGCAACATAATGCAAGAAGAAATGTTTTCTAGCATGAATAAAAATATTATTGCAAAAATTTTTGGGTTCATTCAAAATTGCAGTAGCCCTAGGAATTAGTTACGGTGCTCATTTGCTTGTCATTGCAGCATTTATTCCAACAGATGATTTATTATTAATGATTTTTTTTTCCCCTAGGATATGAAACCGTCATCACTCTGAAAGTGAAAAACCTCCAGCAGTTACCTGGCTGCATCGAATAAATAGCATTGGCAATTTGGTGAGTAACCGGTATTCTCTTGGAGTACATTCACACAAGCCAAGGACACACCGGCCTGCAAAACACACTCGGTTCTGCTCAGATTTGTTTCACATTGTTTTCTTGTTCATCCTGAGGTAGATTTTATTCAAGCTGCTGAGTGCAAATGAGCTTTGCCAAGTTCCAGAGGGAGCTACAAACCAGTTCTACTCCGTTCATAACAATATTAATCTAACGTTACGGAACGGTAGAAAGGATGGGAAAGGACAGAGTAGAATTAATTGCACTTTTATCACAGGAAAATATGAGTTTTCTTCAAAAAGTTTGGATGGAAGTAGAAAGAGATGAAAAGATAAAATTGGGCTGTTCTTCCTTCCAATCCCTTGTTTTTTAGGATTGCACTTCATTAAGAAACCTTAGAGGACAGTAATTATTGAACCAAGTGGAGTTCCTGTTCTGTTCTGATAACATCAAGTGTTTCCTCTTCTTAATTTTGGTCGTGCAAAACTTGAAAGATTGCAGAAAATGAACTTATCTTCAGCAACTGCTGCAGATGTTATTTGCTGCATAAATATAAAGCTAGAATATAATTGCTGTTATTGATTATTGATATTGCTTTTTCGGTTTAACGGAAAGCTCATTTAGGCCTGTGTGTCTGCTGAATAGCTGTGCCGCATTCATGAGATGTGTCATCAGAGCTGATTCCTGCCCTGAAGACTTAATAGCCATGATTCAGTGACATGCACAAAAAAATAACTCACATAAAGGCAATATGTTTTCAATATACCCACCGCTGCACTGCAAATCCTGGAGGTAGGATGAGGACATCAGTGCTTGGCTGGGTCAGAAATGGGCTGTCATAGTGGCAAGGAACACATAGTGCTTTAAAAACATTTAGTAAAGAAAAACTTTTGAACCCTATTGATTGTTAATTTTTTTTTTTTTTTTTTTAATATGGAAAGGGAGAAACAATTTATTTTCAGAAACTATTGACTTCAAGGATCCCTGGTCTGGGAGCAGAATCTTTATTAGTTTATATAATCAAAATGTTGAAAATGTTTCAGTTTCTGTAGCCTTATTTCTGTTTCTACCTTAGAAGTAATAAACACTGTACACAGGAGTATTGCTCAGGTAGACTTGTGATAGCAACCTGGGGTGTTGGATAAACTTACATTGCTCTGGGAGAAAAATACAGATATTTTTATGAGTATTTCTATAGATGAAAATACTTGAGAGGTGCTGGGGGAAGGGAACGGTATTTAAACTAGAGTTTTGAAATTGTTTGAATGTGTGGCATCATTTCTCACAGGCTGCCTAGGTAAACAGAATATTTTTTAATATATGTGGGATTAGCTGATGTACTAAAATCTTTGGAAATAATGCCAACTCTTCTGCTGACTTCCCTGCTGTTACAATTTCCATGAACAAAAACTTCGTCTCCACTTTTCCTGCCTCGCAGCCTTGCATATTTGAGCCGAAGTTTTTAAAGTCAAAACAGAATCTCTATAAATTGGGGAACGATCTGTTGGAGAGCAGTGTAGGGGAAAGGGACCTGGAGGTCCTGGGGACAGCAGGATGACCATGAGCCAGCACTGGGCCCTTGTGGCCAGGAAGCCAATGGTACCTGGGGTGGGTTAGAAGCGGGTGGTCAGTAGGTCAGAGAGGTTCTCCTGCCCCTCTGCTCTGCCCTGGGGAGACCACACCTGGAATCTTGTGTCCAGTTGTGGCCCCTCAGTTCCAGCAGGACAGGGAACTGCTGCAGAGAGTCCAGCGCAGCCACCAAGATGCTGCAGGGAGTGGAGCATCTCCCGTGTGAGGAAAGGCTGAGGGAGCTGGGGCTCTGGAGCTGGACAAGAGGACACTGAGGGGGGACTCATTCCTGGGGATCAGTATGGAAAGGGGGAGTGTCAGGAGGATGGAGCCAGGCTCTTCTGGGTGACAACCAGGGACAGGACAAGGGGCAATGGGTGCAAACTGGAACACAGGAGGTTCCACTGAAAGATGAGAAGAAACTTGTTGGGGGTGAGGGTGGCAGAGCCTGGCCCAGGCTGCCCAGGGGGTTGTGGAGTCTCCTTCTGTGCAGACATTCCAACCCGCCTGGACACCTTCCTGTGTAACCTCATCTGGGTGTTCCTGCTCCATGGGGGGACTGCACTGGATGAGCTTCCCAGGGCCCTTCAACCCCTGACATCCTGGGATTCTGTGAAGAGACCCTCAGCATCATTGAGTCCAACCATAACCTCACCAACTCTAGCACTAAACCACATCCCTAAAAATCTCATCTAAATGCCTTTTATTTCATCAGCCCTTGGTTGTATCTCTGCAATGGACAAAGCTGTTTTGCTCCTTGTTTTAAGCGTTGCCTCTTTTCCTTTGGGCCATAACTGCCTCTGCATGCAAATCCATGGGTTTGTATGGAATGACGTTACTCATTCTTTAGAGCCCCTTCACTAGTTTGCTGTGCTTGTTTGATCACCAAAATGTGCATTGCAGCACCAGGAAATGGGGCATGAAAAGCAGAAATGCTGCTTTTTCTTTAAAGAAAACAAACAGTATCAGTTTGGACAATGATTATTGGTCTAGCAAGTGAAAGATTTATCTTTTTTAAAAAAACATGCACTTCCCAGCATCGGGCTGGGAGATGCTGGTGGCCCCACCAAGAACACAACACTCTTCCTTCTGTAATGACCCCAGCCAAGGAGCTGCCCTTGAGAAGCCCCTAACTACATAAACCTTATTTCATTCAGGGTGGTTATCCTCTCACTAAGATAAGGGAAATTTGGTATATTGCTTGGATAAACAACACTAAATAGCAAAACTGTACCATCCTCTGGTTTGCAGATCAAAAAACATGGGGAGATATTTGATCTCTCAAGTTCCAACATACCAGCTGACAGCTGCTGAATTTCAGATGATCCCAGATCATTTCATATAAACAGCTGTATCAGTTCTGCCACAGATCAATAAATCCTGGTTTATTTGATTCAGTACCTACTCATTTTAGTGACCAATGTTACTTTAATTCCTTTATTTGAAATACACTGTGCACTTTCTCTACTCTCTCCTTCCCAGTTAGTCCAAAGATTTCTTGTTATCAAGCATATCCTTATGACATAAATTTTTAACAGTACTACTAACACAAGCCACAGTATTCAACAAGTTATTTTAAAAGACTAATCGATATATAGCTACACTGAGTAAGAAAATAGAAGTATGCATACATTACAGCAGTATTTGAGCTCCATCCTGCTCTGTTATTTGCTTCAGTGCAAGTCCAGGGTCAAAATGTGACCAAGAAGAAAATGCTTCAACATGACTATAACGATTTTCTTTTTGACAGGCTTTGTATTAATTCTTTTCCTGTTCCATTGGGGTGACTATGGGAATACAAAGGGAATTATTTGGAGATGAGTTTCATCAACTCTGGAGCATCCTCATTAGTACTGGTTAGTTACAGAATCCCAGAGTGTCAGGGGTTGGAAGGGCCCTGGAAAGCTCACCCAGTGCAATCCCCTCATGGAGCAGGAACACCCAGATGAGGTTACACAGGAAGGTGTCCAGGCGGGTTGGAATGTCTGCACAGAAGGAGACTCCACAACCCCCTGGGCAGCCTGGGCCAGGCTCTGCCACCCTCACCCCCAACAAGTGTTTTCTCACCTTTCAGTGGAACCTCCTGTGTTCCAGTTTGCACCCATTGCCCCTTGTCCTGTCCCTGGTTGTCACCAGCAGAGCCTGGCTCCATCCTCCTGACACTCCCCTTTCCATATGGATCCCCAGGAATGAGTCCCCCCTCAGTGTCCTCTTGTCCAGCTCCAGAGCCCCAGCTCCCTCAGCCTTTCCTCACACGGCAGATGCTCCACTCCCTGCAGCATCTTGGTGGCTGCGCTGGACTCTCTGCAGCAGTTCCCTGTCCTGCTGGAACTGAGGGGCCACAGCTGGACACAAGATTCCAGGTGTGGTCTCCCCAGGGCAGAGCAGAGGGGCAGGAGAACCTCTCTGACCTACTGACCACTCGCTTCTAACCCACCCCAGGTCCCATTGGCTTCCTGGCCACAAGGGCCCAGTGCTGGCTCATGGTCATCCTGCTGTCCCCAGGACCCCCAGGTCCCTGTCACCTACACTGCTCTCCAACAGCTCGTCCCCAACTTATACTGGAACCTGGGGTTGTTCCTGCCCAGACTCTACACTTGCCCTTGTTCTATTTCATTAAATTTCTCCCCGCCCAACTCTCAGCCTGTCCAGGTCTCTGATGGCAGCACAGCTTCCAGTGTCAGCCACTCCTCCCAGTTTGGTGTCATCAGCAAATCTGCTGACAGTCACTCTATTCCCTCATCCAAATCATTGATGAATATATTGAATAGTACTAGTTCCAACCAAAATGATTCTATGATTTTAGTGGTTGCTGTTATCTCAGGAACAGGTGTTGCCTCAAGTGGAGGGGAACTGTCTTCATCCAAGAAATTCACTGCTGCTAAGGCTTTATATAACAGTTCTGACTGAATATTCAAATATTTTACATTAGGTAAAAATAAATAGAAGGGCAACTTAGTTAATTGTCTTGTTACTGGAAAATTAGGCAATGTCGTTATCACCACAAAGCTACTTTTCTCTGATATCAGAGACTAATAATGGTAAAGAAATCTTGGGAGTTAAATGTGAAATTATGGTGAGTTCTTAATGTCCTAAAAAGGCTGCAAATTTTCATGTATTCCTCCTGCCATATGTAGCCAATAATTTCCATCACAACATCTCTGTGGAAATTGAACAAAATGTCTTGATAGGAGCAAAATTAACCCAGGTCACACATCACTCCATATGGCAAGTCACCGTGCCAAGACAACTCAAGGTGCTCTGCAGTGGATGGAAAGTCACTAACAAACACCTTTCTCTGTCAAGCGCTGTTTCTGTTGTCTAAAGAAAGTTTGACATCCGTATCTTCAGCCAAGATCCATCAGTGCTTTTCCATTACTTTATTACATTAGCTTTGTTTGACCTAGAGGAAAATATAGATGCCTAAGCACAAGCTCAGTATCCTTGTGTACTCACCTCAAATACCTTGCGAAGGGGAAAAAACTTGGCATGGGAACGTTTAAAAATAATCATTATAAATTCCTCCTTGCAGTTCTAGTGCTTGACCTCTGCTGTTTTCCTCTTCCCTTCCCGCCTCTCTTCATCTCCCCCTTCCTTTGCATCCCAGCTGGGAAAAACCAGCTGCAGGTGAGTTGTTGGGCTATGGATGGGAAGCTGCCTTCACCTGTGCACAGGGAGCAGGAACTACCAGTTTTGTGCTGGCTGGTTCAGGCGCCCCAGGCTGCGATGGGCACGTTGTGTGACCCAGCTCCGCCAGTTCTGCCTCATAGCAGCACTGAACAAAAGCTCCTCACTGAACTTCTGCCCACGGGGCCATGATTTTACCTCCTCTCAACGACGTCTTTCACAGAAATTTGTATATGAAAGCACTGTGGAGCCCATGCTGCATCTGCGCTTGTGTCTGGAATTATTAAAACCCATAATACTACCCTTTGCATGGCGTTCTCTGCTGTATCCTACATGCAGGTTTAGAATCTGTGTTTCTGAAAATGCCTCATAAATAAAGGCTGATTATGACACCCACATATTGATGGTGGTGCAAAATCAAATGCAAATTTGCAGTATAAGCCCCTAAATGGTTTCTGGCTTGCAGAAATCATGTATTAGTTCTTAACTGGGTTTTCAGGAGACATCTTGATATAATTCAGCTGCTCCAGCCCCTTCTGTGCACTCTGGCGTTCCTAACCTGGGAGTGTTGCTGTTCGCCAAGATTTGGCGGGGGTATTGACAGCAGTTCTGGTGAGATGGTTTGAATGCTGGACGGCTTTGCATTGCTCTGATTGGATTAATCACATCCCACCCTTTTGGAGATGTGATTTCTCTAAGAATGTAGATAACACAATAGCGCACTTTCTGTTGCTGCTTGTAGGATTGTCAATAGAGGAAAGGTAAATCTGTTCTGTGAACATCCAGTCTCCACATTTTTGATGAAGCTTATAGTGATCTAGTCCTTATGGCCACGTTCAAGTGCCTTCGAAGTCAAAAAGAATGTTTCTGTTGTCCTTAATGAACTTGTATTGGACACAAACTCGGTGCTAGTGCTGAGCTGGGAACTAAAGGAGCTACAGAGTTTTAGTAAATCCATTTTAATATTGCTAGCAAATTTCAGGGGAATTTTTATCGAAGTGCAAATATCTTGTGTCTGTTTTCATGAATAGATGATCAGGATGGGTAGAGGGCTATATTTTCTAGCTAAGTAAACTACTTTGTATTGCCGAAACGTTCACAGGACTTTCACAACTATGAAATTGATACAGGAAACAAGGATTGGAATTTTTTTGTAGTGTTCAGCGTTGTGATTGTGTATAAATAGTTCTATTCCAAACCCTGTTACATTTGCATGTAATTGCTGTTGGAGACCAATGTTTGTGGACTGAGGAACTGTGCAAACTTCAGAGGTGAACATTTGAGGCTCTGCAGAAAAACATATTGACCTTTCAGGCTGCTCACAGTGTGAAATAGAGGGTTATTCACTATATAATCATGACTCAAGGAATCAATATTAGAAATATTAGTGTTCTTCATGGGCTTGCTTATAGTCTTATTGTTGTTCTCATAATGCACTAACAATTTCCTGTATTAACCACCACCATTTTCTATGTTAGAAGATGCATAATGACTAACAACAAGTCACAGAATCACAGAATCGACTGGGTTGGAAAAGCCCTCAGAGATCATCAAGTCCAGCCCTTGGTCCAACTCCAGCCCATTGACTAGATCATGGCACTAAGTGCCATGTCCAATCTCAGTTTACAAACCTCCAGGGCCGCTGAGTCCAGCACCTCCCTGGGCAGCCATTCCAATGCCTGACCACTCTCTCTGCACAGAATTGCTTTCTAATATCCAGCCTCAATTTCCCCTGGCAGAGTTGAAGCCCATGGCCCCTTGTCCTATTGCTGACTGCCTGGGAGAAGAGACCAATCTCCCCCTGGCTAGAACTGCCCTTCAGGTAGTTCTAGAGAGTGCTGAGCTCAGCTCTAAGCCTCCTCTTCTCCAGACTAAACAAGCCCAGCTCCCTCAGCCTCTCCCCATAGGGCTTGTGTTCAAGTCCCTTCCCCAGTCTTGTTGCTCTTCACTGGACCCACTCCAGCACTTCAATCTCTTTCCTGACCTGAGGGCCCAGAACTGAACACAATACTCCAGGTGTGGCCTCCCCAATGCAGAGCACAGGGGAAGGATCCCTGCCCTTGTCCTGCTGACCACGCTACTTTGGATCCAGGACAGGACACCATTGGCCTTCTTGGCCACCTGGGCACACTACTGGCTCATATTGAGCTTCCTGTCCATTAGTCCCCTCAGGTCCCTTTCTGCCTGGCTGCTCTCCAGCCACTCTGCGCCCAGCCTGGAGCGCTGCAGGGGTTGTTGTGGCCAAAGTGCAGGACCTGGCACTTGGCCTTGTTGAACTGTCCCCTGTGTATTACTCTGTCTACTTATGTCTATAGGTAAATAAATACATAAAATATCCATATAGAAAATGTAGGTTAACGGTGACAATGAAATAAGCTCTCAGTACGATAATGACAAATATTGCCTGATTTGCCATGTACATTGCATAGACATATCTTATTGGAAAGCGACTAATTGTAGGTTTGTATTCCTTCTGTTATCCAAACGAATACTTTGCAGAATATTTTGTGAGGTTCTCAGGGGAATTCTCTTTTCCCAGAGGGTCTGTTGACAGTAGTACCAAGGAGCAATATTTCCTGTCTGAAGTACTTTTGTATCTTTTCCCTTTGGTGTGCTGTTCAGTGAGGAGCATCCTCTTGTTATTCTGCATATGGAGCTCCCGTGTTCCAACTTTGTAATCTCACAGTTCAGAATTAACTTCCGCTATGGGCTGCATTCATTTTAGGGGGATTTGCTCACAATATTGAAAGACGAGATGGTATAAATGGATTAGAACTCCTGGGTCTTGCTCCCCATACCATTCTCATTGTGCTTTGATCTGCTTTCTGCTTCCTCCAGGAAGCTCAGTATCAGCAAGAGAAAAGATTGGACCCATTAAGCGTAAAAGATCTCTGATGTGTGATGCAAGGGGAGCATCCACGTTGCTAATAGATTTGTCAGTGAGCTAAGCAAGTGCAGAGGTACTGTCTTTGTTCTGAGATAATACAGTGCCAAGTATATTTCTTATACGTATATATATATGTATAAGAAATACACAAAAATCAGTGCTGGCACATGACTGCAGCTCCTGAGAATGTTTTTTATTTTACTGACTTTTAAGGGAAACTACCCCTGTGACAATTATTTAGAAGAAGAAATACAAATGCTGTTCTTGTAACACCAAATCCCCAACATGCTGCTGGTTTATCCCCATTCTGTGCATGATTTTACCAAAGCTGAGCAAATCTTTCATGAAGGAGTCGAAACTTGTCAGCTGTTGAAAGAGCTAAAATGGGGGTCGATGCTCTTAATGTTGATCTGCTCACAGGCTATGACTCTTCTCTACAAATACATCCCTCCCATTAACAATCAAATGTCATTTGTCTGCCTTTGAATCATCCCATTCCAACTCATCCCTACCGGAAAGCCTGGATTTAACAGAGCTGCGCCTAAACATTTAACAGACACTATTACTCTCGGCACATTTCTCAGATTTTTATTGTACAGAACTTCTGAGAGTCTGGAGCCTCCTGTGTAATATAAGGTGTTAGAAACTCAGGTTATTACCAAAGTGGCAGCCTCGGGCAGGAGAGAAAATTGGCACAAGAAGACACACGCTGAGTCTCCTCCTCCCTTTTCCTGCCTTCTGGCTTTTCCCTCAACCAATGTACCCCAAACTTTCAGAACTCTGGTTTCTGAAATATAGAGACTTTTAATGTTATCTTTCCTATATGAAGAAAGAGCATTTTAAATGGGGAAAAAAATGTATTAAAACATAATTGTCCATACTTATGTTTCTCTGTCATTCAGTCTATGAATTTTTACGTGAAATGGTAGCAGGATGACACAGCTACACAACAGTTCAGCCTTCAAGCACTTGCCTTTTCCTCTTTTCTTACAAGTTATTAGTGACATAAGATTATTCCTGCACACAAACAGCTCTTCTCCAAACCGCCTCCCCTGCCCCAGCCTCCCAAAAACCAACAAGATGACAATTTTGTTTCCCCGAGTCACCGATTCAGTTTCTGCTGAAAACTGAAGCATTTTTACTGACTTTGAAAAGATCCAGGATGGCCTGTTCACAGACAAACCCCAAATCTCCTGCTCAATTAAACTAACGTCATACGATTAAAATCAGAAATTTGCCTTCTCCTTTGGGCTGATCAAGTATCAGAGTTTCATGAAGAGCCCTGAGAAGACGTAGTTGCTTGGCACCCAAGCCTCACAAGCTCAAAAGCTGAAAATAACCATAATTTTCCGTCTGTATCTCTCTCCTGGAACAACCAGAAGGGATTAACGGTTCTGGTGTGTCAAAGTGCCCAACTGGAGGGTCCGACCCATGAGCTGCATGAGGATTCATTTTCTTCCAGTTCACCCATCACACAGAAATATAATAACCAGCCATATTGCTACTTCTGGACTTCACACTACCGAAGTTTTCAGTGCATTTATAGGTTTCCTGACCTACCTTCTTTCCCTTTCCTTTTCCCTTTCCTTTTCCCTTTCCTTTTCCCTTCCCCTTCCCCTTTCCCTTTCCCTTTCCCTTTCCCTTTCCCTTTCCCCTTCCCTTTCCCTTTCCCTTTCCCCTTCCCTTTCCCTTTCCCTTCCCCTTCCCCTTCCCCTTTCCCTTTCCCTTTCCCTTTCCCTTTCCCTTTCCCCTTCCCTTTCCCTTTCCCTTTCCCCTTCCCTTTCCCTTTCCCTTCCCCTTCCCCTTCCCCTTTCCCTTTCCCTTTCCCTTTCCCTTTCCCTTCCCTTTCCCTCCCCCTTCCTCTTCCCCTTCCCCTTCCCCTTCCCCTTCCCTTTCCCCTTCCCCTTCTCCTTCCCTTTCCCCTTCCCCTTCTCCTTCCCCTTCCCCTTTCTTTCCCCTTCCCCTTCCCCTTCCCCTTCCCCTTCCCCTTCCCCTTCCCCTTCCCCTTTCCCTTCCCCTTTCTTTTCCCTTCCCCTTTCTTTCCCCTTCCCCTTCCCTTCCCCTTCCCTTCTTCCCCTTCCCCTTCCCTTCTTCCCATCCCCCAGCTACTGGGTAGTTGAGGTGTCGCCACCGTGGACAGAGGGCACCCGCTGTTCCAGATATGCTGCAGCAGTTCCCTGGTTACTCCCGGCTGGCTGGGGTTCAATAGACGTGGTGGTTTTTCCAAGCGCAGCACCTGTCATGTCTTGTCTCCTTTTCATAACTTCAAAGATATGAAAGTCATAAAACCAAGCCCAGAAAGGGTCAGAAGTCACAAGCCGCTTTGATTGATGTTTTGTCATATTTTGGCTCATTACTTCACCGGAGATCTTCTAAAATTTCAGAATTTATGAGCTCCCACAAAATAAATATTATTAAAAACTAGGCAAGAGGGTCAGAGTGAATCTAAACACCATGCGGGAATCAAAGCCTCGTGCCTCCAGGATGCACTTGGAATAAGAAGATACAACAGAGATTACATTCCGTGCATTCGTTATCTATTTCTTTGACCTCACGGCCACCTTAGAGTGGCTGAACCTTTGTTGAAGGAAATGGTTTTGTTTGCTGCTGTGTACAGAAGATCCTTTTTAATGAACACCACAGGGTTTACTGATCGCTCTTAATGAGAGAGGAACAAGTGTCCTGCAGGTAAATTGTCACATATCTTTAGAAATAAACCAATCAATGAAGGTGATGTATAGAATGAGAGAGTTATCCGTACTTCTCCGAAAGAGAAAACAAATATATCAATGTTCTTAATGTTTTATATAAAAGAAACTTAAGGAGCTGGCAAAAACTCTGTGAGACCTGTTTTCCAGATCTTAAGAATCAATAACAGCAGTTAAGCTGAGATTTAGGGCCTCTTACAAACAGTACTAGCAACAATACTCAGAGAAAAGAAGAAACTGAAGGTTATCACAGGAAAAAATGGTTTGATTTTGTCACTGCTCCTCGGTGCTTTTATTCAAGAGTCATCTGGTGGGGGCAGGAGCTGCCTCTGGATGTTACTGTAACACACTCTGCTTTATACAATAAACTCAGCATTGGGATTTACCAGTGATTTTGCCTTAATAATGTGTGATAGAAACCTGCTATTCTGCTACAATTCAACCAAGGAAATTAAAAACGATGTATACTTCCTAGCAGATGTATTTATTACTGAATATTTAAACAAGGATCTACTGTTTATCACAGAATCGCAGAATGGACTGAGTTGGAAAAGACCTGAGAGATCATCAAGTCCAACCCTTGCTCCAACTCCAGTCCATTGACTAGATCATGGCACTAAGTGACATTATGACATTTCCATCATTCTATTGGGTTTGACATAACGGAGACATAGGCTTTTAATGTATAATACATTTAGATAGTTCTTTTTAGCCTTAAGGATACATTTATATATTTTTACATCTGCTGCTGAAGTAGAGGTGTTGGCCAGACAGCTTGTGCTGCCTGATTGCAATCATAACAAACCCTACATTCCATAGTATTTATTTTAAACATTCCTTTAATCTGGGCCTCTAGTCCATGTGAGTCCATTGGAACACCTCTGGGAAAAGCCTATAGAACTGAACTAACTCTAACGTGCTCTCAGCATCATCCTACATATTTTGTGCATGATACTTAATACATTAACTCCCTTACTACTTTGCATTTTTGAATGGAAAATGACATCATTGTGCAGTTCTTTAAAATCTGCCTTTTTCACATGCAAGTGTCATTTTGCTTCATCAGATAACAGATCTGAAAGAACAAACAAGTTTTAAGGACAGAAAATGAGGAGTATGTTGTGTGTGTTTAAGTGTAATGTATCATAGACCCCCTGCAGCAAGGGTTTTTCTAAGCTTGAACATAATTTCTTACATCTTTACATGTACTTTTTGAAATTTGTTCTATCAAACAGCATAAGATAGTTTAGACTGCATAGCATAAACCCCAGACTATATCATAAATCCAGTATTACACGCGCCTTTGTAATTTTTCTCTTATATGTGAGTGTATCTCTGGTTTCTCAATGTTGGGATTCTTTTAACTTACTGTCAAGGGTGTAGATTGCGGGGTGACAATCAAACCCTGGCAGGTGTATTGTTAACCTCTTCTCTCCACTTCCCACTCAGCACAGGCGATCGGAAGGGAAAGAAGGACAAAGAGAAGAGTTGGAAACATTAAAAATGTTTTACTAATGCTGCTGATAAGAATAGAGAAATACAAAATATACAAAACCAATCTGGAAAGTCCCAGCAACTGCAGAGCCGGCACCCGAAGTCCTGGACTGGACTCTGCAGCCAGCCGGAGCTGGATTCAGTCTGTCACTGGCCTCAGTTCGCAGGGACGACTCGCAAGGTCCTCTCCTAATGTCGCCATAAGGAAAAGGGACGAGATCCTCGTGATCTCCCACTTTTACATGAAGTATCACATGAATGGGATGTTATACACAGTTGGTCAGTCTCTTGGTCACCTGTTTCTCGTTGCCCCTCTGGCGAGATGTCCATCCATGCTTATCAGTAACTTCACATTCTATTGCTGTGTTTACCAAAACATGTATCTGGTTCTCCAGGAAAATGCAGCTCATATGAAGCTTTAGCTGACAGGCAAATTCACTAAAAGAGAAACTTGTTTTTAACAAAACCAGGACACTTACGTAAGATACTTTTTCTGAAAACAAAATGTCGTTTTACACTGTTCTTCTGTGTTATTCTTCATGCTGGAATGAATGCATAAAGAAGATGATTCTGGCTCTTTTCATGATCGGAAAAGCTTATGTTGGGATGTTTTATTGTTATGATGGCACCTCTCTGAAATTCCTTCCTCTCACACTGTAAGGAGCAAGTAGACTAAGTTATTGTACAAGAGAGCTGCACTCCTAATTTGTTATCTAAACCATAATTACATCAGAAATGTAGAGTATTGTAATGAAGACAGAATGAACACAGCTGCTTCTGACCTCAGGAACTGGAAAGAATTGAGGTGGTCAAAACTCTGAAGAAGCCCTTCGCTCTTTGTTTTGAACTGGAAAATTTTGAACCGGCTTTTTTGATTTTCATGCATTGAAACTATTTTTCATTTTCGAAACATCCTTCTTTCCATCCTGTGATTGCAAGAATATGGAGGATATTTCGAATTTAGAGTGCTTTTCCTCATCGCTCCCAGATCACTGGTTTCATGCTTTGTATCTCCAACAGAGGAAAAATTAAAGGAGAGAGAGGATGCTCTGAGCCAGCACTATAGAAATGTCAGCAAATTTAGAGTGGGAAGGCAAGAGAGAGGTGAGGCTGGAGGTCTCCAACAATATTCATGTGACTGTACTTGCCAGGCAATGGAAGAAGAAGCTCTTGGACTTCCCTGCGATGCCTTTCCATTTCGTGAGCACCATTCTGCACCATTTGCTGTCTCACATTTTCCTTTAGAACGCTGGTGACAAACCTTTTTGCTGTTGGGTGCGGAATAAGTGGTAGAAAGCATTGCAGACCATAGTTGTGCCAAATTCAGAGTGGTGCTGGTGGTGCAAATTTTAGTAGGAATGCCGGGTGTTTACCATCATGGCTGCAGATTATTCCAAAAAACACCTGATTTCTTCTTTTTTAAACAAGAGTAAAAATACTTCAGTCCTAGTGACAGAAGAACAGGCCAAGAGCTACATTTATTTATGCAAATTTACGGATTGGTGTCGAATATGTATAGATCTCATTAACTGACATTTGCTGCCTCATAAGGAACAGAGCGCTCTGAGGTTGTTATTAACAGGTTTTTCTGACCTGGGTTTAATTCTGAGACTACTATGCTTGAAATCGTCACCTTGCATGAGAGTTTCCAAGCAAATAACGTTATTTTGAAGTGTGAGTGAAGGGCTCATGCTCGTCTCATTCAGCGATGCCAGAACGTCCTGTAGATACTTGTCTGTTTGTTGTCCTCACTCATTCGGCTCAAGGGTGATTCATTGAGGTATATTCAGGGATTTTCTTGTTGTTCAGATGCTCATTTAGTACATTTCTATGAGTGACGGACGTCCAAAGGAATCTTTGCTTGTCTGCTGTACATATGATGTTCTTCTTCCTCCGTTGGCTTCTTTCTTGCCTGGAGAGACAATATGGAAAATGGTATTTACGGAAAAATATGTCCAGCATGCTGCATGAAAATGTCCTTAGTTCCATAGCAGTGGGGATTAGAGATGCAGACTACTCTTAATTTGCTTACGAATTTTTAGATAATAAATTCAAATATTACTTATAATTCCGTTTTGTGAATTCTGCTTGTCTGTGGAGAAGGCTTTGCGGTTTCCTAAGGTTTTGCTCTTTGGGTTTCAGTTTTGTTGGGTTGCAGAACATACCACATTATTTTATCTCCCACCATTTTTATTCTGTGTATATTTCTCTGTATATCTGTTTTAAAAATGATCTCTCGCACTGTGGAAGCACTAGAACATTTGAAATAGAAAATTCATGAATGCATCTGTAAAAGGCACTGGTCTGAAAAAGTCAGAGACATTCATACACACTTGCTTATTTTCTTTCATGACAGATGAGTTATTTTACAAGAACACGACAGTATAATCTTACTTGGGTGTAATAGCTCGTTTTTGTTGGCTCTGCTTTGTGGCATAGTTCAATTTTGATGTTGTTTACCCACCTAATTATTCTGTAGAAGCTTATGGGTTCAATTTAGAACAGAAGTTGGTCTGTAATGCAAGTTAATCTCCGTTAGTTTTGGTAATGTTTACAGCACATTTACAGCCCGATCTTGGAGATACCTGTTCAAATGACGTGAATAATTGTATTAGTATCAGTCAACTCAGTACTACCGGTTGCAAAAGCTGATTTCACTTCGGGGAGTACAAATTTACCAAATCAAGCTTCATTTTAAAATGAAAAGAATTTGCAAAGAAAACAGTAACACACAGATGAAACTGAGACTGGGACAAGGTGTGAGATACAAATCGTGTTTATACTGAATGTGTAAGAGCAGCTCTTGAATGCTGTTATTATCTACAATATGCAGAAGCTCGGCATTCCACCTGGAATTTTTTTCTAGGCTATTTATTCAGAATAGAAAGATAATCTGGTTATTAGGGGAGCCTGGAATGCTTTGAGAGGATTATTTTGACCCCCACAGAAGAGAATAAACTTTACTTTGACTAGCTGTAGATATGAAGAATATAGCAAACCAATAGATTTCATATGAAGTCCATCACTTCGACAGGAGCGCTGGGAATACACTCCATTGTTAACTTTTTGATTTTGAAGGATGACCTAAGTAAGATTTGATTTTTCTCTAATTCGCTTTTCTTGTCTCTAATGAGCCCGTGTTGTAGCTGTTTGAATTGTAGAATAGCTGGTGTTTCTATTCAATCTGTTAGTTCAAATATACCACATCGTGCCCAGGAACCCTTGATTGATTTCCAGATCTCTCCCAAATGGATTTGCCAAGCAAACAATTTTCTTAGAACTATTTCCATGATTTTTGGCGCTTTGGATTAAGTGAGGACAGTGCAATAGATCACATTTTTATTAACATTTCTAAATGCGTGCATATTGTACTGTATACATCTACAGGCAAAGTCAATATTTGTGGAAGCTCGTTAAGATGATGGGCAGGCTGGTTATTGCCTGTGCCCTCCATTCCCAGCCATTCACCGACACCGACGGTTTGGCCTTAAAAATGAACTTACAAATGAACTGTCCTGAGTCTGCTCCCCAGCTTTGGAGACTCTGCTTCTGAATTAGGGGTGTCGAAATTATTTTTCTATCAAAACAATATCAGTTTTATAATTGAGACATGTGCAAAAGGTCAGACCTTTGTTTAAATTTTTAAATTTTAAATTTTTAAATTTTAAATTTTAAATTTTTAAATTTTAGAAAAAATTCAGTGTTTATGAACCAGCCTGACGAGTCGAAATGTCAAATAGAAATACTTGAAATTGCTCAATGGAATTTATTTTCCTAAATCACCATGTTGGAGTGAAACAACAAGATTTCTTAAAAGCTCTTTGAAATAATCCATATAGCAGATTACAAAGTAAATATGGTTTCTGTTAATCTTGCTGCTGTTTGCTGTGTCCTCAGTGGGAAACAGGGGAATATGAAAATCACATTAAGAAAAAAAGAATCGACTGACAAACTGAACAAAACTTTCTTTTCTGTTCCTCTCGGAAAGGGCAGATCTGACAATAAGGTTATTTACATACACCAGAACAAAATCAATGAAGTAATTTTACTTTCTGGTTTGCTCCTCTGCTGCTCACCGGTGTAATAAGTCATCTTGACTGGCCGGGCAAGGAGTGATCTTGGAGGCTCCTCAACAGACTCACTCTATATTCATTTTCTGCGTTAAAAAAACTGAATCCTATCCTTACGGAGATGATGCCCTATTGCACAGCACTTTCTGAATGTCTCTCTTTTAGACTGAGGAGAGAATCTGACATTGGAATCTCACCCCGGTCACTGTTAAACCTCAGCAATAGTGCTGATGAGCAGAGCGTGCTTCCCTGCCAGTGGGGCTGAGGCATTTGATTATATTGATAGAATTAATAATACTGATAATATCCCAGAATCCCAGGATGTCAGGGGTTGGAAGGGCCCTGGAAAGCTCATCCAGTGCAATCCCCCCATGGAGCAGGAACACCCAGATGAGGTTACACAGGAAGGTGTCCAGGCGGGTTGGAATGTCTGCACAGAAGGAGACTCCACAACCCCCTGGGCAGCCTGGGCCAGGCTCTGACACCCTCACCCCCAACAAGTTTCTTCTCATCTTTCAGTGGAACCTCCTGTGTTCCAGTTTGCACCCATTGCCCTTTGTCCTGTCCCTGGTTGTCACCAGCAGAGCCTGGCTCCATCCTCCTGACACTGCCCCTTTCCATATTGACCCCCAGGAATGAGTCCCCCCTCAGTGTCCTCTTGTCCAGCTCCAGAGCCCCAGCTCCCTCAGCCTTTCCTCACACGGGAGATGCTCCACTCCCTGCAGCATCTTGGTGGCTGCGCTGGACTCTCTGCAGCAGTTCCCTGTCCTGCTGGAACTGAGGGGCCACAGCTGGACACAAGATTCCAGGTGTGGTCTCCCCAGGGCAGAGCAGAGGGGCAGGAGAACCTCTCTGACCTACTGACCACCCCCTTCTAACCCACCCCAGGCACCATTGGCTTCCTGGCCACAAGGGCCCAGTGCTGGCTCATGGTCACCCTGCTGTCCCCAGGACCCCCAGGTCCCTTTCCCCTACACTGCTCTCTAATAGTGTTACTAGGTATCAGAGACTCCACACAGACCAACCCTTGAGACATAAATCTCAACTAAGATATTGGACTTTCATATTTTTGAGGCTCAGAAAATAATCAGATGGGGTTTAGGGAGGGTTTTTTTCCCTTCAGTTGAAAAGAGCATCTATATACTTTGAACTGTAATAACTTCAGACATTAAAACAAACAAACAAAGAAACGAACAAACCAACATTTAAAAGTTGCAATTAGATCTTTGATGAAAGCACTCAGGTCTAATTTATAACAACCCGAACTGAATATGAAATAGTGTCAAAAATCGTAGAGCACTTAGAAAACTGCAAAGGAATCACACAGCAAATGCAGATTTCCATAGTTCAAAAGAATGAATAAGGGTGGGGATTTGCTGTTGCTGTTGCTGCTGGGACTTCATCGCCTAGAGAAGAAAGGGATGAGGACTTCCCATAGAGTTTGGGGTTCAAGAGATACTGAGAGTGCGATTTGCCTTCCCTGAGTTACCATAGCACCTGGTTTCCCTGGTTACCAGTGACCAAGGAAGGGACACTGGGGAAGCTGGAGGCTCTATCAGTTAGTTATTTATTTTTTGAGGGGAAAAAAGAGAGGAGGGAGGTTAGAGAAGATTTTTGCATGTGAGAGAATGTGAGGATAGTGCTGGAGGATAACAGTTGGGAACAGATTTTATTTGAGATGGAATTGATAGATTTCTCTTCAGCACAATGAGCTGAGATGGCTGAAAGGAGAAGATTGGTTGTGAGAAACAAAAATTGGGATAAAAACTGAGGAAAAGAGGCGCTGTAAAGCCGCCTTCCTCAGGGGCTGGAGATGGGAACTGGGTCGTGTCAGTCCAGCTGACACGAGGTGTGATCTGAGCGGATGTTCCCTGGCTGGGCTGCAGGAGCACTGGGGGTTCCGGTCCTGGTGTGCACAGTCACCTCTGCCCTAAGGAGCACATTGTCCTGTTTCTTGCTCATCAACAGAGAAATGAAGTTCATGACAATTGTGGCGTTGAAAAATATGACCAGGCAGACATGCAGAGCACTTCTGAGAACATGTTTTTGGAGCTCTTTTGTCAAATTATCTCAGAACTCTGCTTCAATACTCTGCGCACCAAGAAACAATCAGGTTACATTGTGCTCAGTGGTCCAACGGCATACAAGGACTGCAATTTATTATCCTATCTAAAAAGCCACCACACTATTTAGAAAGCAGAGTTGAAGTGTTCTTAAAAACTATGGAGAAATGCATAGAAGATACAACAGAAGAGGCCTTCCAAAAACATATCCAAGCTTTAGCAATTCGTTGTCTAGACAAACCAAAGAAGCCGTCTGCAGAACGTGCTAAATACTGGGGAGAGATCATTTCCCAGCAGTGTAACTTTGACAGAGATACCATTGAAGTGGCTTATCTGAAGACCCTGACCAAGGATGATATTCTACAGTTCTACAAGGTGCTGTTGGCAATAGATGCTCCCAGAAGACACAAGGTATCAGTCCACGTCCTGGCCAGGGAAATGGATTCCTCCCCTGTTGTTGCAGAATTTCCATGCCAAAATGATGTGAACCTGGCCCTGCCACTGCCACAGACAGGTGTGACTGAAAATATGACAGAATTCAAGAGCAGATGAGGATTTCTTTGCTAATCTTTGGTCATTCGTTTGGCTGGGACTGCTGAGTGGTTCCTGAAGGGAAAATTAACAAGATCTTTTTAGCGTTTCCTTATGGCCAACTGTAAATGGAAAAATAAATATGGCAGATTTATTATTTTTTTTTTTAATCGTAGTATTGTTGAGTTCCCCTTTTGCTTTTGAATGTATGTGCTTCATGTCCAGAAAGCATTTTCACACAGAATCACAGACTCACAGAATCAACTGGGTTAGAAAAGCCCTCAGAGATCATCAAGTCCAGCCCTTGGTCCAACTCCAGTCCATTGACCAGATCATGGCACTAAGTGCCATGTCCAATCTCAGTTTACAAACCTCCAGGGCCGGTGAGTCCAGCACCTCCCTGAGCAGCCATTCCAATGCCTGACCACTCTCTCTGCACAGAATTGCTTTCTAATCTCCAGCCTCAGTTTCCCCTGGCAGAGTTTAAGCCCATGCCCCCTTGTCCTATTGCTGATGCCTGGGAGAAGAGCCCAATCCCCCCCTGGCTAGAACTGCCCTTCAGGTAGTTCTAGAGAGTGCTGAGCTCAGCTCTAAGCCTCCTCTTCTCCAGACTAAACAAGCCCAGCTCCCTCAGCCTCTCCCCACAGGTCTTGTGTTCAAGTCCCTTCCCCAGTCTTGTTGCTCTTCTCTGGACTCGCTCCAGCACTTCAATCTCTTTCCTGACCTGAGGGCCCAAAACTGAACACAATACTCCAAGTGTGGCCTCCCCAGTGCAGAGCACAGGGGAAGGATCCCTGCCCTTATCCTGCTGACCACGCTACTTTGGATACAGGACAGGACACCTTTGGCCTTCTTGGCCACCTGGGCACACTGCTGGCTCATGTTGAGCTTCCTGTCAATTAGTCCCCCTAGGTCCCTTTCTGCCTGGCTGCTCTCCAGCCACTCTGCGCCCAGCCTGGAGCGCTGCAGGGGTTGTTGTGGCCAAAGTGCAGGACCCGGCACTTGGCCTTGTTGAACTTCATCCCATATTGAATACTGTAACAAGCACTCAAACCAATGAACATCCCTATGCAGCTTCTCTTTTGGTGTTTAGTGGAAAGCAAAGGAAGGATTTTGTCCCTAGAAAGTGAATCAGAAAGGGAGAGAAGAAAAACTGCAGCAAGTCCCTCTCTTTGTCTTCCCCAGTCTGGGTCACAGGGCTCCACGATTCCTTCTCCTCCCGAGGAAGACAATGATGACCCACTCTGAAGTGGTTCTGGCGATGTTTCCAAAGATCCTTCAGACCCATTGGCACTTGAGCAGAGCTTAGATTTCCAGGGAGGAATTACAGAGGTGTGGAGAATTTTTTGACACCTTTCCATTACTGAAATGGCTTTTGGACATTTTAATGTTCTTATTCCACACAGACCTGCTTGTTCCAGGGAAACTCTTAACAGCTAATTCCCACAAATGCGGGAGCGTCTCTGCTGCACTAGTTCCAGTGTCAGAAACAGCTTAAATGGAAACACATTTCTGCTTTCTCCTCATGGTTTAACCATGGCATATATGTTTATTTGATTCCCTCGTATCTGTGGCAAATTACAGATACTTGACTGGACCAGCTCCTCCCTATCCTTGTATCAAGAGTATAGATAGGCTTAAATATAAGAATACTGAACTTTATTGTGCATAAAGTCCTATTTATGGCTGAAATAGTAAATCAATCTTTAATATGCTCTTTTAGTTCTTTCCATGCAGGCCAGATGGTGGGAAGCAGGTGATTTTACTAGCCGGAGAATTTTAAGCGGGTGATTGCAATGTTGTTAGTAAATGCATCATTTCGCCATATTTTGTTACTGGGCTTGTTGATGGTTCATTCAGTCAAAGTTTGTTAAGTTTTTTGAAGGTTTACTTAATAATTTTATTTTCAAGATTATTTAAAATGTCAAAAAGACACTGCATTGCATGTCTTTGAAGGAAAAGACAAGGAAGGAAGGAAGGAGGGAAGGAGGGAAGGAAGGAAGGAAGGAAGGAAGGAAGGAAGGAAGGAAGGAAGGAAGGAGGGAAGGAAGGAAGGAGGGAAGGAAAGAAGGGAGGAAGGGAGGAAGGGAGGAAGGGAGGAAGGGAGGAAGGGAGGAAGGGAGGAAGGAAGGAAGGAAGGAAGGAGGGAGGGAAGGGAAGGGAAGGGAAGGGAAGGGAAGGGAAGGGAAGGGAAGGGAAGGGAAGGGAAGGGAAGGGAAGGGAAGGGAAGGGAAGGGAAGGGAAGGGAAGGGAAGGGAAGGGCAGAGCCCTTAAATTCATTGTTTCAAATGGGCTCTGGTTTTCACCTTTAAGTTCAAGGTTCCAGATTCTCAATGGTGTGATGAATTTAATATCCTTAGGACTTCAGTAGCCTAAAGAACACCTTCAGTCACAAAAGTGCTTCTGTAGTGCTGTTATACTACTTTAACCGGGCTTATTAATAACTAATAAGTTACTAGCTACCATTAATTTGGATTAGTAATTACAGAGACTTTGGTAGACTTACTTGTGTGCAGGTTTTTTGGTAGAGTATATGAAGGTAGAATGAGATTTTGCATTTTGATTCTTCAGATTTATTGTGCTCATATTCTCTTTTATTTGCCAGCATAACTCAAAATACTTTTAATTTGCTTCCAAACATGGGTTGAAATTCCCAAATGCTCTCAATTTTTCTTATTTATTAGATTTCCCCCCAACCTGTGCTTTCAAAAGGGTATTTCTGTTTTGATCCCGATTTGCATGAGCACAATGTCAAATGTACGTGTGCAAATTGGGTGTTTACAGCTGCGTATGCTCACGCATGCAGTCAGGTTTTGCAACAGCTGCAATGCAAACACAAACTAGACTCAGCATTGTCAAGATTCTCAATCGTGTGACGCAGATAAGAACTTCATAAATGCTCTGGAAGAACGTGTTGAGGGGGAACCCTCCTGGCCTTGTGGGCAACACGGCAGAATGAACAACGTGGGAGCTGGAAAATCCCGGAGGTCTGGACCAGCACCACAGGCTGATCAAAGGACAGGACCTGTTGGTCACACATGCAGGTTCATTATTCCCCAAATGCCCATTGTATTCAGGAAGAACTTGTGTCTGATTTGGTTGATAGACACCAGATAACTTTCAGTTAATATATTAAATACCTCTCTGATACGACTCTCTTGCTAAATATTATTCCTTCCATGCTGCTGAAAAATATTCTATTCAAAATGTAACTTATTTAACATCTAATATGTGTAGATTATGTCTTCCCTGGTGGAAAGTTTTTTCCCTTTATTTTTCTTTCAATGTCCAGTTGAGTTAGAAAAGAAAATAATTCATAATTACTTAACACAGTATACAATTTTCTAGAAAAATTGTCACCAAAAAATAGAGTATATATTGGAAAGGACAGTCTTTTAGAATTCAGTCAAAAGGTTGCCACTGTTTTGTTTATGCTACTTGTGCATAAATACTAATTTAATTTTAGTAATTTAATTTTCTCTTCTGTTTTGCTGACATATTCCAAAAATCTCCATCGGAAGAATGTGCTTTGTTGACCTTACCCTTACTCGCTACATTTTACAAGCACACTGGTCATCAATTCCCTTGAAAATGATGTCGTTGCCAGTAATCATTGTTCAGCGTAACCCCAAATATCCCATACGTGGCAATAAAGTTTACCTCTTCAGAGGAACAAAAGCAAGAGAACCTGGGCTTCTGAACCCATGGGTCAGCAGAGGGGGACAATACTGATGTCACCCCTGCCCCCAGGTGTGAGGGGAGACCTTCTGATCTCTGAACTGCCCGAAACGAGCTTGGAGCATGGACAGTGTTTGTTCTCTTGTCCCAAGTAGCAAACGATGGGACAAGAGGAAACGGCCTCAAGTTGCGCCAGGGGAGGTTGAGGTTGGATCTGGGAACAATTTCTTCCCCAAAGGGCTGTGGGGCATTGGAACAGGCTGCCCAGGGCAGTGCTGGAGTCACCATCCCCGAGGGGTTTAAAAGGTGTTTAGACGAGGTTCTCAGGGACATGGTTTAGTGCCAGAGTTGGGTTATGGCTGGACTCAATGATCCTGAGGGTCTCTTCCAACTGAAATGATTCTGTGATTCTAAATCCCAGCCTGCAGCTTGTGAAGTGGATGCCTAATGAACAAAGCACCTGTGTTCTCACAGCTGACCTGTGTTTGTCCTTATGATCTGCAGGTGAAGCCCATCCAAAGGCTGAACCAGCAGGTTAAACTGAGCTCTGGGAAGGACTTTGGAAGGGAGTACAGTGGTAATGTGCTGCTTCTACAGCTCTTCACCCAGGAGATCTCTAATTGCTGTACAAAATTTCTCCAGAGGCTTAAGAAGTATTAGTAATTGGTAGAAAGATGTTAATTTATTTTCTGGTATGTGGCCCCTTCTGGGGAGAGAAATAGCTTTTATTTAATAGATGTGGAAATTAAAAGCTAGAAGGACAGGGAAGGGAAGTTTCCAGGTAAGTGTAACAACATTTATACAATTTCTGTACAAATGGGCAAGAAAGCTGTGCTAATGGTTTGTTAGGAATATTTTAAAGGTTTGTGCTGTGTGTAGTTTTTTTGTGAAGTCTGGTTTTGTGTCCCGGGAGGCTGTACAAGAGGTACAGGAGTAAACTATCTCACATCAATCACTAGTCCTGTTCGCAAAGCTGGAGAGGCCTTACAAGTTTTCAGAAGTGTCCTGAATGCTTTCATAGTGTGGTTTGAAAGTTACTGTGATTCATGGAAAGGATTTAGAACATGAAGAATGAGAATGCTATGCAAGTACAAGAAGTTTAGAATGTATGTATAGATATATATTAATACTTATGATTTCCCGAATCTGATTTAAGTAGTCTTTTAAGTGTGATGAAGATCTGCAAATAGCTTATTGGTATTTAATATGCTGCCTTCCTATACATAATAGATAAGCTGTACATTTTTATTGTTGGGGGAAAAGGATTTCATATAAATGCATTACATTAAATACTACAGTTAATCTTTTAATGACTGGTGCCTAAAGGTGCTTCTTACATGAAGAAGTAATAGCAATTGCTGTTCAAGTAAAACCATCTTTTGGATGCACATTTCTGTACTCCTAAAATATGAACTTTTTCTCAAGTGAAGTAGAGATATTGTTAAATGAAGGTGGCAAGACAGCACAACTCTGTGTTAGTATCTTCAGAGCCGCTTTGTTTTGTGCTTTCTCTCCCGAGGAGATCAATAATGGATGGCTGACATCCCTCGTCCACCCCTCAGAAATGAGAAAGCCGAAATGCATTTCTTTAGGGCAGGCATGTTTTCCATCCTGAGCTGCAAAGCCTGTAATTGAGTGAGGTTTATAAGTGTGATTGCTATTGGTGTGTGTTCCCGCCGACGTGCCTGTGAAAGGTTCCACTGGCATTTACCCAGCTCTGGGGAAGGTCGACCTCATCTCCAGCCCCGCCGGCATGTGAAATGTCTCTGCTGGGGGGCACATCTGCAGAATTAACCTGAGGCTCGGGAGCGTTGGGGCTCAGCTTACGATCACACCGGCGACTTTCTTAAAGTTTGCTGGTCCTGCATAATTTGCACGTGCTTTAATTTCTTTAATAAAGAAATTTATATATATATATGTGTGAGTATGTATGTATATGTATATATATATATGTATTTTAATTAAAAGTAAAGATAGGAGAGAACAGGTGTCCGTCCCCTTGCAGTGTTGACTTACACTTGTATCTTCTTGGTGAGGTGATTTAAGGCTTTATCAGGTTTGCTGTCAGTAAGAACACAGGAAAATTGGATGGTTTATTTACCAGGACTGTTCTGCTGCTATTCACAGGTCTAAAAAGTCAGCAGCAATGTGGACCGCTGGAATGATGTGTCTGTATAGACATGTTTGTAGCACAAGGCTCTAATTAAAGAACAGTTGCTGTTGTCAATATCGGTTGCGATTAGGTCTCTGGTCATTAACACAAACGGAAACGTACCCAAATGGAAGTGGCAGGGACAAAGCCACAGGAATTAAGGAGCACAGGTTGAGCGTGAATCCAAAGTCACCCGTGTGGCTTGGATCCCTCCTCTGTGCAAGATGTCCGGGGGCTGCTCTCAGGGTCCCCCTGTGTCACCAGCCACCAAGGCCCTGGATGTGTCCCCTGCCGTGTGGGTGCTGGGAAGGGACAGAATGTTCTGGAACCTCCTTGCTGAGGTGATTTTATTTTCTATACTATATTTACACAATATTCTCCAGAATGGCTCATGTATGTGAGGGTCAGGTAGACTTTATCATTGTTGAAGATTTTTGTCCTATCTGCTTATTTCAAGTATCTTTTTATCTGACTGATAGTCTGCTTTCCATTGTGCACATTCCAGAAGTTTCTTGGAAAGAAAACAGCAGACTTCTGTAATTTAATGTACCAGTGTTTTCATCTGTTGATTTGGAAGGAAGTAGGTGAGACAAATGGGTTTGGAGCGTGTGTGAAATGGCGCCACAATACAGAACACTGCACCGGGATACAAAAGTTCTTTACACAATTAATTCATAGTACTGAGAGAGAGATAAATGCAACTTAATTTTCATTGTTTGGTGGTGTGTTCTGTTGTGTGGGGTTTTTTATGACAGAAGCGATTCCGTGGGGCCTTTTGCGCATATTGGTTGGGTGTACGTGACTGAGGCGGTTGCCTGATACAAAATGAGGTCTAATGTCATGGCCGGGCCCTGGCTGTCCCTGCGTGGGCCTGTGGGGACCGAGTTGGGCTGCCCTGCCAGACATGGCTGGTTCTGGCCGGTTCCAGCCAGTTCCGCAAGGGACACAGCCCAGGAGGAGCTGCCTGTGGCCTGTCCGGTTTGCTGCTCCGGGTGAACTGAGCTCCGGAGAGCTGGGGTTTGAATGTTTGTTTTACTTGCCACCTGTGTCTATTTTAATCACTTAAGTTTAATTAGTAATTCTCATTAATTTTAACAAATTAATTATAGTTATTCAACACACACACCCCCCTCCCAGTCCTGCTGAGGGAGTGAGCAAGCGACTGGGGGGAGCTCAGCCCTGAGCCAGGCTTAGCCTGCTGGTGAGCAGGAGCTTTAGGCTTAGCCTACTGGAGACCAGGAGATTTGGGCTTAGGCTTCTGCAGAGCAGATTGTTCAGCAGTCAACGTCGTGTCTTTCTGTGACTGAAGATGATGTTTTACCATTAGTTGTGCATATAGGACTTGATCTCCGGCGGTAGAAGAACCCCCTAAATGCTGCAAACGGGCACATTTTTGAACCCCACCATCTGCCTTTCTTGCTGTGTGAATTTGGTCCCATCAGAGCAGAGTTTCTGTCTCTGGTTTGATGCACAGCGGAAATAAGTGCTAGTTCTCTTAAGCATAAATATGCTATCTATTTGTGAATTGAGTTTCAAACTCTTTTATCAATGCTGATTGCTGCCTGGGGAAATGATTCCAATATATCAAAGTCTGAGAGAAAAGAAAGGCGGGAGTGACTGGATAGTTCACAGCAGAATAAAAAATGAGCGCTAGAATTCATGACAAATAAAAGCAATTTGTTGTACAGAGGTAGACATATTAAATGCATTTAAAATATTGCATGTAAACAAAATACATGTCTGAGTTTAAGAAGGAAGGAGTGCTCTACATCAGTGTTCAATATGGTATTTGTAGGCAGTAAGAGACTTAATTTGCAAATAAGATTAATTTTTAAATATGCAGAGTGAGTTATAGGTAGTTTTTTCTTTATCAGTCACATTTACTCCTATTGAGTGATATTTTATTCTTAAAGTATGTTTCTTCATTTGCTCTCCCTCTAACATAAGATACTCTTCAGTGCTACAAACAGTGAGGAAAGATTTCTAGCAGCAAGACATTTAAAGACACAAAAAGGGAGTATCTTTCACTGTATTATGGCGTGACAAGGACAGTCTACTAGAAATAAGGTGAACAATATTTTGGCTGCTAATCTGGATGACACTCAGCATTTGATTTTTTTCTTAAGAATTTATTTTCAGCTCGTGAGTAAATCTATTGTATGTTTTCCTGTTTCCTGGTGATGTAGCAATGGCATGACAAAGCCATTTCTGAAGAACAGAACCTTATTTCTCAGTGACAATTAGATAATTTTGGAAGCATGTGTTTTACTTGTAATGGTGTAACAGCTACAAATGAAGCAAAATAGAGAAAAGTAATCTTTTATAAAAATAAATGAAATTACTGTATTTCTGGAACAATTTTGGAGTGTGACTAGATCACATTACTGTTTGTCTTAAACATTTTGGACCTGTAGAAAGAGCTAATCAGATGGTTTTACCAACATAGTTATTTCCTGACAAGCAAGATGCTGTCTCTTCAAGTCTTTAAGATGCTTCTCATTTTAAAGACATTGAGACAGCGACACTTTCCACCATGATGTAGATGTTGTTTGGAATATGTTCACTTTTATTAGATTCCAATGGTGAGTTTTATTTAAGCAAGAGCCTGAGGTTTACTTGGTGATGTACAAAACGTGTCTGTGTGTGAGGTTTGAACAAGCTGCCCCTTTCTGGCTTCAAAGAAAGAACAGACGTCCAGGGTTCAAACCACTGGGTGCAATGGGCCCACACTGGAGAAAATGACAATTAGAGAGCAACATTATCGCTTGGATTTCATGACCTTAAAGGTCTTTTCCAACCAAAATAATTTGATAATATTGAAATTTCTAGTTTTGTGTTTTTGTAATCTCTCTTCAGACTGCTCAAAAAACATCCCTGGTAAATCTAGATGTGTCAGTCTCTGTTCTGTGATGAGTCTGTTCTGCAACCTCATTGTCACAAGTTTGGTTTTTAAACAAAATTGTTCCGTGATCACAATAAACACTTGTTAATCAGCTTTTCCTACTTTGCTGTGATTAAACTCTTGTCATTTTGTCTCACTTGTAGATAACCTATTTTTCCCCTTTCTATCACCTTCCTGTAACTTCTGCTGTAGCAGTGTGGCCTCTTTTTTAAATTATTATTTATTTTTTAAATAAGGATATTCCTCGGTAGTTATACTTTTGGTGGCCTGAGAAACACTAGAAGCTGCCAAGAATCTTTCAGCTCTCGTTGTTTTTCTTTTAATTTCAAAATTTCTATTTTTTTGATTAAATAAAAAAAAAAAAAGGAAGCAGAAAATCTTCTGTGGTTTGGGTGCTTCACCAACTTTAGAGCCAGGTGACCCAATAGGGAACATTCCAGCACTAGAGGGGCTCACAAATTGATTTCAATCAGTTTTAATTATCGTCCGTACATCTCACAATTTTAATAATTATTCCATCTATGTTTAATAGGAGTAATTCTGAAAGCTTTTATTTTAACTGTGTAAAAGGACTTATGACTTAACTGCCCTGATAGTAAGACTGAAGTGAGGCAGAGTCTGGCCCTATTTTGGCCCATGTGGTGGTTATCCCATGGGCTAGTTGGAGGCCTGTATCTCGTGCAGTGCCTCAGGGGTCAGTGCTGGGGCCAGTATTATTCAATATATTCATCAGTGATTTGGACGAGGGAATAGAGTGACTGTCAGCAAGTTTGCTGATGACACCAAGCTGGGAGGAGGGGTGACACTGGAAGCTGTGCTGCCATCAGAGACCTGGACAGGCTGGAGAGTTGGGCAGGGAGAAATTTAATGAAATAGAACAAGGGCAAGTGTAGAGTCTTGAATGTGGGCAGGAACAACCCCAGGTTCAGTGTAAGTTGGGGAATGACCTATTAGAGAGCAGTGTAGGGGAAAGGGACCTGGGGGTCCTGGGGACAGCAGGGTGACCATGAGCCAGCACTGGGCCCTTGTGGCCAGGAAGCCAATGGGACCTGGGGTGGGTTAGAAGGGGGTGGTCAGTAGGTCAGAGAGGTTCTCCTGCCCCTCTGCTCTGCCCTGGGGAGACCACACCTGGAATCTTGTGTCCAGCTGTGGCCCCTCAGTTCCAGCAGGACAGGGAACTGCTGGAGAGAGTCCAGCGCAGCCACCAAGATGCTGAAGGGAGTGGAGCATCTCCCGTGTGAGGAAAGGCTGAGGGAGCTGGGGCTCTGGAGCTGGACAAGAGGACACTGAGGGGGGACTCATTCCGGGGGATCAATATGGAAAGGGGCAGTGTCAGGAGGATGGAGCCAGGCTCTTCTGGTGACAACCAGGGACAGGACAAGGGGCAATGGGTGCAAACTGGAACACAGGAGGTTCCACTGAAAGAGGAGAAGAAACTTGTTGGGGTGAGGGTGGCAGAGCCTGGCCCAGGCTGCCCAGGGGGGTTGTGGAGTCTCCTTCTCTGCAGACATTCCAACCCGCCTGGACACCTTCCTGTGTAACCTCATCTGGGTGTTCCTGCTCCATGGGGGGATTGCACTGGATGAGCTTTCCACGGCCCTTCAACCCCTGACACTCTGGGATTCTGTGACTTCGGTGTTACTGTTCAATGCATAGTAATACAAATAAACTGCTTAGGTGGGGATGCTTTTTTAAACCTGAATTGTAAAGCTGACAACAGTCAGGATCTTATTTAAATCATTATTTGGTCCTCGTAGCCAGCTCCTGTGTTACACACACTTTATAATTTTGACTTGTCTGAGTTTCCCACACATTTACATGCCCTGGTGTTCATTTGTGAACGTTCTTTTCCAGTTGAACAGCAAGCTGGGAACTGCTCTGTGGTGAAAGTTCCAGCACTTCGAAGGACAGGTAATCTGCTGTGCTTTTCAAAACGTCCGCACAGGTAAGACACAATCAAATTTTGTAGTAGGTTGTGTTTTGCCAGTCAGGCACCATTATAATTTGACAGGCGTGATGTGAGATGATGAAATCTGAGTGACATAACCCAGTGTGACATACCTGATATGCAATGTAGAAATTAAATAAATGTTTCCAATAAGCCTGCTGTACTTGGCCTGTACCATGCCTCGGGTTCTGTCGATATTGGAGTCAGGTGTTTGGTCTTAAACATTACAAAATGTAAGAGTTTGCTTATTTATGAAGTTTGATAGGTGTTTTCATGTACCTTTTTGGGATTTTTCTGGATGTGAATAACGTTGCATCTATTTCAGTATCCCAGTGTAGGCACCTGGAAATCATCCTGATTTTAAGTGGTTGGTAGAGAAGCTGCTGGATATATGGAATCACTCAACCTACTTCCATATCAACAGCCTGGCACTGATTTCCGGTGCTGTGGGTAGCTATGATTGAATTTGCTGCTTTCTGAAGTTCTTAGGTCAAACAAAAAAACACAGTGGCTTACTCAAAGAATTACAAGCAACGTGTTTCCTTAGGTTCTCATTCCCATTTATATTCCTGCTCCCGTGGGGGGGTTCTCTTCTAATCCAGTGAAAACCAGTTGTGGTACAGCTGAACTCCCAAACCTCCAAAAATGGTATTTTGTAGCTAAAATTAACATATAATACTATTTTAAAAAAAAATCATTCATGCTATCCATTCAACCAGGTATCAGTTGGTCTTTTCTAACTAGTTAATGACTTGGAATCAGGAGGTTTTAAGTTTCTGTAGTCATCAGATTCTTTTGTTTTCAGTGGGAATTGGCAGCTTCACAAATGTAGCTCATAATTCAAATGTATTTGTTATCGTATCTACATTACCTGTCTGTTATATGGAAAAAAAAAAGCTATTAATTTGCACACCACAAAGAATATATTTGCAAATATTATTTCTAGGAACTTTAGATAAAAGCCTTGTAAATAATTTGTGATCTTTTAAACAACAAACAGTATAATTAATAGCACTTATGAGAGAATTCCTTTTACAACCTGAATCAAAACTGCTGTATGGTTTCTTACTAATCAGCCGTTGTAAATTTTTGCTAGAAACGGACTGGGTTAGAAATCAGAGGGCAATTGTTGTGCATTACTTTAACATTTGAAATACGGACTAATGGATCAGTGTAAACTAATTTGATATACTCCTATTGCCTATTCAAAAACAACACTACATGTAAACCACTGCCAAATTTCACAGCAGTGTTTGGGGATTAAGGATAATACAAATAGGGATTCTGGGATTCTGCTGTGGAGGTGCATGGAAACCCCACTTGTGTAAAATCTTTTCATAGCAAGGAATGAAATGATGGTTACATGTAAGTACACTACTAGTTTTGAGGCTGAATTGTTGCTTGTAACTTATTATGTGGAACCGTGGGGGTGTTGTGGCAGAGGAGAGCTCCAAGAAGCATTAGAAGACAGCCCAAGTTCATGTTTGGAATGCTCCCTGCCTGCAAATTATGAAATACCTTATTGAAAGCCTGATCGTTGTAAACATGGTCTCTTCATGTGCTGCTGTTGCACACAGAATGGCAGAAAGCATATGAAGTATATGTAAATATTGTTGCCTGTATGAGTGGAGTCGGTTGGCATTGGCAGGAGGTAACTTAGACTTTTTGCGCAAGACAGTTTGTTTTGCTGCTAGAGCTGTAATCCCAAAGAGACCTTCCCAAGGTGCTGCAGAAGCATAGATAGTTTTCCTTGCCATTTTCTAAATGTGTGTGCTAATTCTAGTAGTGGAGAGTGCCTGGCTAATCCTTCATCCAGGCCTTGCCTTGATGCTCTTTCTCTTTGTGGCCAAATAGAAATGGATTGAAGTTCGCTGCACTCCTGACCTGCTTTCCTCCCTGTCCTGCCCCTGCTGCCGGAGTGACCCAGGGCTGCCTGCTGTCAAACATGCCTTGTTACAGAGAGAATATCAGATATGGCTGGTGACTGTGGCAGTTGGAGGTGTAGTATCCTTGTGTAGCTACACTGCACACTATCCCAGAATGTCAGGGGTTGAAGGGCCCTGGAAAGCTCATCCAGTGCAATCCCCCCATGGAGCAGGAACACCCAGATGAGGTTACACAGGAAGGTGTCCAGGCGGGTTGGAATGTCTGCACAGAAGGAGACTCCACAACCCCCTGGGCAGCCTGGGCCAGGCTCTGCCACCCTCACCCCAACAAGTTTCTTCTCCTCTTTCAGTGGAACCTCCTGTGTTCCAGTTTGCACCCATTGCCCCTTGTCCTGTCCCTGGTTGTCACCAGAAGAGCCTGGCTCCATCCTCTTGACACTCCCCCTTTCCACATTGATCCCCAGGAATGAGTCCCCCCTCAGTGTCCTTTTGTCCAGCTCCAGAGCCCCAGCTCCCTCAGCCTTTCCTCACACGGGAGATGCTCCACTCCCTGCAGCATCTTGGTGGCTGCGCTGGACTCTCTGCAGCAGTTCCCTGTCCTGCTGGAGCTGAGGGGCCACAGCTGGACACAATATTCCAGGTGTGGTCTCCCCAGGGCAGAGCAGAGGGGCAGGAGAACCTCTCTGACCTACTCACCATTCCATACTATGGTATAGCTGAGCCTATGTCAGGGGAATGTACTCCCACCTCATCTCCCTGGATCTGTCTGGACTTGCCATAATGCAAACACAGAGGTGAATTTGGGCTGGAATTTAGGTACCAGTCTGTATTCAGACTACAGCATGAATATACCCAGCTGTTCTGTAAAAATAAAACTCTTATCTCCACATGACTCCAATTTTGAAGGTGCCTTATGCCTTCAAAATAACAGTATGCACAGAGTTACTCTGAATACAGATTTCAGTTGAGATTCATGCCCTACCTTATTATGGAATAACTTCATTGATGAAGGGCATTCAGGTAACTCGAGTCCTGAAGCATCCTGGCTGAAGACAAGAATAAACTGTCCCCTGCGCGGGTACAGTCGAAGGGCTGCAGCTGTTCTACCCTGCCAACCTGACACGTCCGGGGTACCAAACCTCCACACTCCTCCCTGCACAGGCCAGGGCAGCAGAGGTGGGCACTGGAACCTTTTCACAAGTAGCCAGATGGTCTGATTTCAGTCACCTGAATAGATAATGGGTAGCTCAGGAAAGAAGTGCACATGGTCAGCCAAGATGAAATCGCTTCTGGACACAGAATATCACCATTTAAATCTTAGTGGCTACCCAAAATAATTTTCTTAGGTGTGCTAGATTGTACAAGCTCTTTAAATAAAAATAGGAATGGTACTGAATCATGGGAATGCTAATAGTGTGTCTAGGGTTTTTTTTTGTTTGTTTTTTGTGGGTTTTTTTTTTGTATTTTTTTTTTTTTTAGGAAACAAGCCTCAGGTACAAATGTTGTGATGTGGTATTACATTTAATGTAGTGATTTGTCATCATAATACATTTCTGGGGCATTTTCCTTGAAAAGCAAGCCTTACAATAAATTTCAGTAAATTTGACATATCAATTCCTAGGAAAGAAGAGGTAAAAGATAGAATGCAGGCAACACTAGACCCTGCAAGAGTTTTGGGGCTGATGTGTCACTAATGACTACAAATCTTTGTAAATTGTATTGAATGGTTGTATTCAGCAAGCCCAAAATGTTTTATTCTGAAACCTTTAACTGTATTCATCTGTTTCAAGAGTCTCTAGCTGTTTTTTTGTCCATTTTCAGCCTCTCTCTTCTCTCTTATACTTGTCTTTATGGCTCAGCCCCACAAGGATATCCAGAGGTAGGAGCAAGGCAAGTAGTATGGGTGGCTTTGCTGGAGCTGCTTCCAGCTCACTGATGCACTTGTTTTATTACAATAATTTCCTTTTTCTGTTCTTTCTCCTCCCCACCTCTCGAAGATCATATGTTTCAACAAACAATCCAGAGCTGCCTTGCTAATTACAGTAGGTGCAGTAGATGTGCTTGCTGACTACCAACAAAACAAAAAGTGATTTTCACCCACGATCAAAGGAGCCATGGAGGCACTTTAGGATTTAACCAAAGGGCCAGATTCATCCCTAAAGTAACTTCCCTCAACTTGGGCACGTTGGAACTGCTTAGTTTGCAACTCCATTACCTATCAAAACAGTTTCAAAACCCAGTGTTATTATAATTAATGGCAAACCTCTTGGTGACACAACCAAGGTGAAGCAATACTACAGTAAGGTATTTAATTTTATGCATGTAGTAATGCAAAATTGTGTTTTGGAAGTGCTCAGTTTGTGTGAAAGGAGACGTGTAAGAGATGCTCACTGACTGGGATGATGGGGAAATTGCACGATGTGGGGGATTTGCCACGGTTCAGAAACAAATGCATTATTAATTGCCACTAGTAAGAGACTCAGGAAACTTGAAAGAAAAATACCTGGTTTCATGCCATTCCAAGCACAGGTTTGTTTACAGCCAAACGCCCTCCTAGTGTGTCTCCTTTCCTTTTTATTACCCCAGATAAAACCCGTGTTCTGCTGATACATGCATTACATGCATTTCCTTTGCTGAGGAGAGTAGAAGGTGTTTCAAAAAGATGGACCCGATTTCAAATTGGCCCCATCTTTTTGAAACACCCTTTATTTCTGGCTTTTTACTTTCCATTCTATGGAAAATCCAGTGAATTGGCAATAGAATGAACCCTTCCTGATAACTAATGAATCACTTACGTGTTCTTTTCCAGATTTGTTAATGATTTGTCAGTACCCTGCTCTGATTATATTTGTATGTAGTGCTGGAGGAAAAGGTATTATCCATTAAAGGTACTTTACAGCTATACAAAACTCGTCTTCCCTTGGAAATACAGACCTCAGTTGCTCAGCAGGTTTTATGCCATTGTTGCAAGCCTCACCTTCATGTGATTTTATTTATGCTGTTTGCTATGCTGCTTTGCTGTAGCTGTAACTAGGAGCTGCCTTCTTTCCCCCACCTGGCTCAGTACAGACAAGCTCTAAGTTATGAATGGGATAATTAACTATATGCTACAACTCATTAAATATTCTTAATTCTGATGTGGGCACAAATGAAATTCATCATTAGCAACTGAGTTTTGGAGTGAATGTCTATGGGTGCCTGGGAATATGTATGGTAGAAGAAATTTATGCAGATTAAATCCGTTAGCAATTTTCTGTACATCTCATTAAGCAAAATATCAAATCCCACTTAGCTCTTCTGCTGCTCTCATTAGACAATTTAGACTATACTATTCCACACCATGGAAATAAGGGACACTACACCAGGGATTTTTTTAAGTGAATCTCAAAATGTATATGGACTAATGGTGTTGCCTCCCTGTGCTGTACGGTTGGTCAGGCTGGCAGAGATGGGCAGAATGTATGAAGGAATCATTTATTGGAGTGGATGATGGAATCTCTGTCATGGCTACATCTGTGTCACAGCCAGGTTTTAGCCATTGGTTTAAGTCAACAGCTGAAGTGAGTTCCCAACCTGCCCTGACCCCAGCAGCTCATCCCTGTCCTGCCCCCTGTGTTTATACTGGCACAGAATGGACAACAAGGGGGACAAAATGGCTTAAAATCAACCTGACAAGATTGACTTAGTTTTGATATAGTCAGGCTTGCTGATCTAGTTCACCCCCGGCATTGCAAATACTCCAGCACAAGAGAAGGGAAGAAAGTGCAGGTTGAGGCTACGACGGGGAGGACAGAAAGTGCTGCTTTTAGTGATAATATTGTCCTGTGATGGTTTAAAATCTTGGTGAGACTGTGGCAATAATGTGATTGGCAGTTCAAAGCGAGCTCTGTAAGCCAACGTGGAATAAAAGTAGGTGGAAAACTTTAAAGGGATATAACTTAGTCTATGCTGAGTGAAAATCTAAAAAGGATGGAGAAACTTTAGGCTTTCTCTTCCTGTTATTTGACTGCTCTCCCTGGTTTTGAGACCAAAAAGTGCCAAAGAGTTTTCTTTTCTATGTCCAAACCACTTTGTCCAATGCAAGCTCCCACAGTCAAGATGGTGGGGGAGAGGAATGATTCTCAGCTGAGTGCTCAGTGTTGGGTGAAAAGAGTCAGAAAACACTAACACAGGCACTTAGTTCCTCTCCATATTAGGGCAGTATTTTACTTTTAAACTAGGTTAACTGTATTTTTAGCTTCTGTCCTCCTTGCAGATGCCAGAGCAGGTAGGATTTCTGGTTTTTACTTCGTGCTGGAAGCAGCCCCGTGTAAGAGAACAGATGAATTCTTGCAGCACCACACATAGTGTCCTTTGATCCTTTGTCATTTTGATCGCTACAGTTGGAACAACGTAGCTGATCAATCCCCTCTCATCACCATTCACACACTGCGCTATCAGCTGCCTTCATTTCCTTTCCATTCAAAACTACAGTAAATGTTCCTGTAGGTCTCCTCAGCACTGGGTGCTCCTGCCACCAGCTGCCACCTCCCTCAGCCCTCAGGAGAGCTTTGGAGCCTCACCAGGGGTTGTGATTCCTCTGGGAAAGGTTTTGTACCTCATCATGCTTTCTGTGGGCAGAAATGCTGAGAAAGGAGAGCCAGAGGAAGGAGTTGGCAGACAGGAAGATTTCTGGAGCACTGGCAAAGACTCTTGAACCCTCTCTCTTCCTCCATTCAGTCACCCAATGGGACAGATGAAAGTTTAGTGGTTTGTGCTTTTATTCACAGAATCCCAGAATGTCAGGGGTTGAAGGGCCCTGGAAAGCTCATCCAGTGCAATCCCCCCATGGAGCAGGAACACCCAGATGAGGTTACACAGGAAGGTGTCCAGGCGAGTTGGAATGTCTGCACAGAAGGAGACTCCACAACCCCCTGGGCAGCCTGGGCCAGGCTCTGCCACCCTCACCCCCAACAAGTTGCTTCTCATCTTTCAGTGGAACCTCCTGTGTTCCAATTTGCACCCATTACCCCTTGTCCTGTCACTGGTTGTCACCAGCAGAGCCTGGCTCCATCCTCCTGACACTGCCCCTTTCCATACTGATCCCCAGGAATGAGTCCCCCCTCAGTGTCCTCTTGTCCAGCTCCAGAGCCCCAGCTCCCTCAGCCTTTCCTCATAAGGGCTGTGTAGAAATTTATGAGCGTTATGGTTCCCAGATATCCTGGTAAAAGCAGGACAGTCCTGTGTGTGGACAAAGTGTAAACCCTTCCAGTTCTTTCTGTGTGTGTTCCTTGTCAGGCTGAGTCTCAGCCTTGTGGACGCCCTGTGTGAGGGAAAGGGCTTGGGGCACAACCTGGGGCTCTCAAAGCCACGGCCCTCCAGAATGATCTGATGAACTGAGTTTATTCCTCTAAAGACAACATCTTAGTGTTTTGTTTTGGTTTTTCCCCCTTGTGTCATCTGGCAGTCCAGCCAGGCTTGGGCCCTCCCTCGGCTGCTGTATGTTCTGCAGGTCCCCTGCTCTTGCCAAGGGAAGGGAATTTTTTCAGATGTTGGTTTATGAGCAAGTGCTCATAGGCATGGCTGAGCTCGCGGTGCAGAACTGGGCCCTCGGTTGCATTGGAATCAAAGGAGGATGCGAAAGGACCAAGGGGGAAGAAGGAATCTCATCTTTGGTGTCAGGATTGCCTTTTATTCTGGACCATAACCCCTTCCAAATCCCTTTGTTCAACCATGAATGTGTTGCGTGCTAACCAAATAATCTCTCCTATTATACTTTACATGCAATAGTATTCTTCAAATTCAAAGGTCACTTGCCAGACATGTAAAATGACTTCATGAATGACTTCGGCTCATTAATCATGCCTCAGTGTAGCAGTGGCTCTCCTCTGTTCATTAGAATAACATTTCTTTGCACTTTATGGCAAACCGTCATTATAATGCAGAGCAAGGACAACAGAGTGTGAAAGACTTTTTCTAATGAGACTTCATAGCTGCTCGTGGTGGGACTTCCCAGCCTGTTTGCTCTCGGCAGGGCTGACTGACAAGGGTTCAGAAGGATTTTACCTGATGAAGAGAGTTTCCCATGGAAAGCCGTCAATGAGCTTACAGAAAGATTGGCTGAGCTGTCAGCCTTCCAACAAACACAGAGAGAAAAGCTTTAATTGTACTCGCCACACATATGACATTTTATGCTGTATCATTGTCATTTGCAGCAGTTCAAGATCCCCAGGATCTTGAGTGGACGCTGCACTTAATAAGGAGAAACTCTGTGCTTTAATAATTACCAATTATTGAAGAAAATAAACTCTTCATTAGAACCTCTAAAGTTCAGTTGCATCATCAATGCTCTTGCTGTTATTGTAATATTAGTCCTTACCTTGGATATACTGAAGAAATGGAATCATTCCAACAGTGCTGGACTGAGACAGCTAATTTAAATCTCCCTTAATAAATATTTAAATGATGTTAATAATAATTTAGTATCTTTCTTCTTTGGCTGGAATAATGAAATTGCAAAAATGGCTTATAAAGTTTTGTGGGTTTTCATTTTTAATTAAAATGTTCTTCTCTGTTTTCCCTCAGGAATATAGCAACATTAAGTGCTAGAAAAGATGGCAAGGTTCTCACAAAAAGAAGCACCAGTCTGACTGTTGACCTCGTGATTCTTTAACTCTTTCATTTCCTGTCTGAGGCCAGTACAGGTTCTCCCCACAAAAAAATATAAATACTTGCAAATCTAGATCCACATCTTGTCCTCCTGCCCAATTTTCAACTCCTTTTGAAGGCAAATGCAGTTTTAATTCATACGGGAGCCAGCATGAGAACAGTTCTGCAGTATGCAGATAGAGGAGTAATAATATGATGAGATGTGCTTATAGTATTGCTGGCTTCAAGAGGTAAAATTGGACTTTATAGCCAGTGGAATCATAAGGTATTTGAAAATGGTGTTGTTCCTTTGGCCTGCCATCTGTTTTTATCGCCTCTCTCCAGTGTTTGTGACAGGCTATAGATACTATTTTCTCCATATACCTCTCATCTATCTATTAATTAATTTCTACATCTGAACTCCTAGTAAATTCTTAATCCTTGTGTCAGTTCCACACCTGTAAACCTTGTGAGAGCTTCTAGTCACTGTGTCCTGCAAGAGACTCCCTGGTGGCCTCCCCAGCTCTGTGGGGACTGGCCCTGCAGCTCCTCTGTCACCAGCCCAGGTCTTGATCCACAGGCCAAGGGCACAAAGTCGTTGTCTCCTAGTCCTGGAGTCGGGAGCAGCGGCTGTTCTTCTCCACTCCAGTATTTCTGTCAACACTGGCTGAAGCAACAGAGGTATTGAAATGAAAGAAGCTGTTCAAAGTATAAAGTGTGGTTACCGAAATGCTCATGAGCTCCTTTCTTCAGCGGTTCTCTTCTCCAAATCATCAGGCTACTTTTTACAGTGTCTCTTGGTCTATTTTCCATCGTTCTCTCTGATAGGCCAAGAAAAGACTCTTTTTTAGCTTGTAATCTCTAGTCTCTTTCCCTCGTGTTGCTGTGATCTGCTTTGTCAAGTGATCAAAGTCCCCGAGCAGGTGAGCTGTTGCTTAGTTACCACCTGCTTGGAATTCACTCTTGAAAAATTGCTTTGTCTTGAGAAGTAGCCATGTCTTTGTTCCTTGGTGCTCCATTTAAATGGATGATCAAAGTTTATCAGCCTGCTCTATTAGCACTGTGTTCTGTGCAAAACTTTTTCTTGTCAACTTCTATGGGTTTTAGGTCCATCTGGAGAAAAGAGATGGGAGAGAAGGCAAGGAGCTCTGCAGGTGAGGAGAATGTTTGCCAAGAGGAGCCTAACAGGAAACGGAACGCATAGTGTCCAGCAGCAAACAGGCTGGACTCAGCCAGACATCTCAAACGGTTACAAGAACCAATCAAGATATTTTAGTGTTGGAATTTTTTTAGGTTACTGCATTTAGAACTGTGTTTTCCTGTGGGCTTTGGGGAGAAGGTTGGTTAATTCCGTTTAGGTCCACAAAAATACATCCCTATGATAACATGTAAAAGTGTGACAACCTGGAATGTAAGTCTTCTTGCTCTAAATAGAGAAGCTTACCTAGAAATATCTGTACTACTGGTTGCTGCTGTTACTCTTACTCTTTTCCAAATTACCTCTTGGAGCCGGAGCACAAGTTGCACTTGCGGTGTTGCTGACAGTGTGCTACCTTAACTTGGTGCTTCCTTTTCAAATGTGCAACCAGGCAGATCGACCGCCAGGGTTCTTCAGCAGCCGCGTGTTAAGAGACCCATTAATGTGCTTAGACCAGGCAGGAGATCAGCAGCAAACACCTGCAACAGCAACATCAGAAGCAAAGGCAGAGTTTAGGTGAGAAATATGGTCATAGAAGAGCATTTAGCATCAACAAACGCGCAGGGCTGATTGTCACCAGGATCCCGTGTTGTACCCAGACCGGTACTGATGTGCTCTGTGCTAGATTGTACTCTATTAATTGTACCTAAAGAGATTCTATCAAAGCTGCCAGTGGCAGAAATAGAAACATCTGCTAGCGTTGTTCTCAGCCAGAAAGCCAGCCCAGTGTGGTAAGTGAATGACTAATGTGTTGCTGGAATTCCTTTGATTTGTTTCAGTGAACTTGGTCAGAAAGGAAATTTAGATTTAGTGTTGGTGCAGGTTTTCTATCAAAGAATAATAAAAACTCCTGGTAATTCACTGGGTGGTGGAATTTGGATCATCTAGGCATATAGAATTACTTTTCAACCTTAGGAATAGTTCAAGTTAGATTTAGATTTCTAAATCTGCTAGATTTTCTTTAGTGAGGCAGAAAACCTGTGGCCTTGTCATGTAAGAACCCTTTCTCCATCCTTTGTGGATATAGACCAGTACTGCAGAAAAAATATAGATGGGTTAGTTACCTCTCTTCAACATCTAATGTGTTCAATTTGAGCATTGCTATTTGAATTTACTCATCCTACCTGTATACTGGCACAATTGAGTTGGCTGGATGAATAACAGGCATACTGAAGAGGTAGACTAGGTGTCTCAGATCTTTTGAAAGGCAGGATGTATGTTATTTGAGCCAAATTTTAAAAATACTTAAGGTTTGGGTGAAGTCCATAAGAGGCGTTCCCATGTCTTAGTTTTCAGTGCCTCTTAGTATAAAATTTATTGGAATAATTTGTGTACACATAGAAGATGCTAATGATTTTTTTTGATGTGTGCAGTTAAGTTGATTATACTGACAAGTCTCTTGTATTAATAACTGCTCTTGTCCTGATTTGATTTATTATACCCAGACCCACCTGAGTCAGAAGGTGCTGAGATGAGCTATAATTACAGCTCTCCATTACCCTTGAGCAGTCGGGATCAAATGCTGTTCTCACCACCGATCCAAGCCCTAGATGTGGAATATTGTGTCCAGCTGTGGCCCCTCAGTTCCAGCAGGACAGGGAACTGCTGCAGAGAGTCCAGCGCAGCCACCAAGATGCTGCAGGGAGTGGAGCATCTCCCGTGTGAGGAAAGGCTGAGGGAGCTGGGGCTCTGGAGCTGGACAAGGGGAGACTGAGGGGGGACTCATTCCTGGGGATCAATATGGAAAGGGGCAGTGTCAGGAGGATGGAGCCAGGCTCTGCTGGTGACAACCAGTAACAGGACAAGGGGCAATGGGTGCAAACTGGAACACAGGAGGTTCCACTGAAAGATGAGAAGAAACTTGTTGGGGGTGAGGGTGGCAGAGCCTGGCCCAGGCTGCCCAGGGGGGTTGTGGAGTCTCCTTCTGTGCAGACATTCCAACCCGCCTGGACACCTTCCTGTGTAACCTCATCTGGGTGTTCCTGCTCCATGGGGGGATTGCACTGGATGAGCTTTCCAGGGCCCTTCCAACCCCTGCCACTCTGGGATTCTGTGGTGCTGCTCCAGGTTCTCAGTGTTGTAGGAGGAACCTTGTTCCAAGCGTACCCGATGGACTTCTAGCCAAACGTACTAACAAAAGAGCCAAATGTCAACAGGTTCTACCTGGCACTTCAGTGGCAGTTGCAAGTTCCTGCTATTGTAATGTGATTACTGCAGTCTTTATGAACAAATAATGGCTTAAGACTATGAAATATAAGTAACTAAGTTTCATTTTATCATAAAAGTGTTAAAAGTTCATAGACTTTGGCAGCGTTCTTGTCCTAAGAGTGGTCATTGGTATGTGTGGACTTCAGAATCAAATTCCAAGCACCTCAATAAAAGGGAGCAATCAGTACTTTTATAATCTCTAGAAATGTTTCCATCGTGTGGGAAAATGAGAATGGTCACTCTTGGGATATTTTTTCCTGAAGGCTTTAAGTGTGTGCCCTGTCCATTGCTGTAAGGTTACATCATTTACAGAATGCACTGCAGCAGGTTTTTGGGGTATGATTAAACCTATTAAATTAACAGAGACAAGAGGGAGCAGAAGAAACCCCAAGGGTTAACTTCCAGATTATTTTTTAACTCCAAAATATGTTTCTTATAATTTTGCTCTTCTGTCAGTAGAGTACCTGTCTAATGTTAATGATAACCTATACCTGTGAGGCATCTTCTACTTATGGATAAACCCTGTGCCAGAAATGTTCTTTGGCACACCTAAAGTTTCAGAATCAGGTGGTGCTTAGGCCAGTTCTTTCTCCTGGCTGGCATGTTTCACTGTATGAATTTGCAGGACACTGTGATGAGCTGCAGGATCAATTCTCCAAAATGAACAATTTTGGGAGTTTTACAATTAATATTAAAGGCTTTGTATAAAACCAGTAATGTCATTGTGTGTAGACGCCTTTTTGGAAAAGTTAAATGTTGAGGGAGATTCTGTAGCACAATTATCCACATGTGAAAATATGGTGGTTGCTGACGGCTGTCAATGGCAGTACGTGGGGGCCTTGCGTTCCTTGAGTCTGGTAGAGATGATCTTGATAATCTGGTAGAGATAATCATGATTTCTAGACTCTAAATAGAGAAAGCACAGAACCCTTATATTCTGGAATTTGAGGAAAAAAACCAGAATGGATTGGAACAAACTATTCCAACAGACCTGTGTGCTCAATCCTTCCTTCTCAACTTTTGGCGACCATCCATTTAGCAGTATCTCACGTTGTTCCTCTGTCTTCTTTTATGTGGCTCTTTCAGAATGGACACTCCTTCCCTTTTTCTGTCTACTTTGAGGTTTGGGTTTTGTGTGTGTTTGGAGTGGGGTTTTTGGTGCTGTGTGGTTTGTTTGGGTTGTGTTTGGTTGGTTTTTTGTGTGTATACTGGGGTTGTTTTTTCTTATTTTGTTGTTTGCTTAGTTTTGGGGTTTTTTTGGTCTCACATACTGGTGTGCATTTGTTTTCTGGTTTTGTTGGTTCATTTCCAAGACGCTTAGGTCAACTGCGATGCTCCAGGTGTGGCTCTGCAGTGTAAGCAAGCTTTCTCCTAAGTCAATTTGTTTCTGAATAAAGCAGCCAGGAGGTTGCTTTTCCTTACAATTGAAACCAGGCTGAGCTCTTGTTTTAGTGTTTCTCCCCCCCTTTATTTTATTTTCCCTAAAGAAAACTGTAAGCTACATCAACAGTCACTGAAAACTGTTCTATTTAAACCAGCAAGGAGCATATTCTTACAGCACTATTGAGCTGGTCCTGAGCTATATTTTCACTGTATGAACATATTGTAGAATCATTTTGGTTGGAAAAGACGTTTAAGATAATCACATCCAACCATTAACCCAACACTATCAAGTCTGCGTCAAAACCGTGTCCCTGGGAACCTCATCTACACATCTTGTGAGGAACACACACAAGGTTTTGATATTCTTATCACCCAACATATATAAATACTGATTTCTGTGACTGATACATTAATCTAATATCTGAATATGGAATACATGATTCTCTCACACTTCTTTTTAAAAATAGAACTATATTTTATGAGGAAGAGAATTTTACCAAAGTGGCACTTAAAACAAATGTGAGCTTCATCTAACACATGCCATAACGCCCAGTGAATTCTCCTAACACTCTTTTTGTATTCTCTAAGGCTGTTTTTATATTAGTTAAATCTATGTCAAGTTCTTGTTATACAGCAATTGCTGTAATTATGAACTTGTTCCTAGAATTATAGAATCACAGGCCAGTAGGACTGTAGAGCAGTAGATGGCGATGCAGCCCCCCTGCCCAAAGCAGAGCCTGGAGGAGCGCTTTCCTCGGGGGTTTGTCCGGTTGAGCTCTGAGAAGCTCCGATAATGGAGATTGCACAACCTGTCTGGACAATTTAATCCAGTTTCTGTCAATCTTCACAGTAAAAGACAAACAAAAGTTGTTTTTCTTAAGGGGAATTTCCTGTGTATCAGTTTGTGTCCGTTGCCTCTCACCTGTCAACGTGCCCTGGATCCATTTCCTTCTTCCCATCAATAATTGATGTACGCTGTTAACATGTGAATAAGTTTTAAAATATGCAAATCAAAACGGTGATTCTGAGGTACAGCAAGATGTGCTGTAGATGTAGTAATATCTGCTTTGCATTATGGGAAACAAAAGCAGATAAAAGATTAAAACACCCAGTTAAGTTGATACTTTGACCAATCTGTGCACCTGATTCAGGTGCAGTTGAGCGAGATTCTTTTTCTGCATAGCTAAATGTTATTGGGAAAAGGGGATGGTGACGGTATTAGCAATACAGCATCTGTTTGATATCCATTACCATTAATTTATTTTTTTACAATGATAAATTTTGTGAACGATGAGGTAGTAGTATTAAGTATTTCTGTTAATTCTTTTGCTTAGATACAATGTCAGCATAAAAGCAGCTCCTGTGGAGATCAAAGCTGGGAAGGATCAAACACTGGGAACATACTTTATTTCTGACAGTTTGTCAGAAATTACTAAGGATTGTTTCATATAAAGGTAGTACAGATTCATGAAGAACAAACAGTCTTGAAGAATATATCAAAAGAGATTTAAGTTGGAATCAAGAGTATCGATTGGAGATGCAAGATCCCTTAGATACGGGGCTTACAAAGCAGGTGGAAAAAGTGGGTATGACTAAGAGCAGCTTGTGAAACAAATGACAGAGGTTCAGAAACAGGGGCTGAGCCCAATCCTGTGTCAAGCACCAAATAGTGTTGATAGCACTGATTTCAAAAGCTCACTGAAGAATCAGGCCCTATTCTGGTTAAAAGAGCCTGTCGGGCTCTGTTTTCCTCTTCAGCGGCATTTTTCTGTCTATGCCAAGCTCATGCAGGGACCTCAAGTGTTAAAGCAGAATTGCACATGGACTCTTTCTATATTAAATTTAGTTTTCGTGAAGCAGCAAGATTCTGTTTAAGTTCAACACCTCACAATATCGGAACATTTTTGCTAATTTCTAGGCTGTAAATCCTCTGAGTAACCAACCCAGCACTTTCATTTTATCTCATGACAGTAAGAGATACTTTTTGGCTCTTGTTACTTTTGCTCCTAATAGCCTTGCAGAGTTTAAAAAGATCCAGCCTTGCTGTGTTGAAGAAGCTCTAAGGCACGCGGTTCCTTTGCCAGCTGATGTTTGCTGCGTTTAAAAGCACCAACAAAACTTCCAGCCTTGAGGTTAATTACACATTTGGCAAACGCTTCTATAATTCTGATGTTACCATGATATTTTGCGTGATACGTGAATGTTGACACTCGGACTCTGAATTTAACTAAAGTAAGTCTTTTTGGCTTCTAACAGAAAATGTAAAGCCCCTCTTTCTGAATTCACAGTGTGCCTGACATTGTGTTCAGGTGGAGTTTGGGGTGTCTGGACCTGCTCTGCGGAGAGTTGAGCAGCTAGAGAATGGGAGTTTGGATTTAGTAAGGACACCCTTTTCCTATTTTCTCTAAGGACTGTTTGTTGTTCATTTTGCTCAGCTATCTCTGCTTTGAAATTATAAGTGGGCAAGATCTGTGTGTATTGTATGTAATCATTGGCAGCCTCTCAGAATGCAAGCAGGTTAAACAGAACAGCAAGGCTAATGGTTAATGCTGGTTTTTATCATTTCCATCTGCTGGCAAAGGGTGGAGCGGTTTGGTTGCCTGTGTTCTGCACTCGCTTTTCCAAGGGAGAAGGGAGCCGGGCTCCAATCCTGCTTTCCTACTGCCTTCTGAAATATCTGCTCTTCAAAAACCATTGTTAGGCACCAGGTTCCAATGTATCGATTAACAGAAACAATAGTTCTTGTGCTCAAAGAGCAGCTGACAGTGCCAAAGGCAAAAAGTGGCTTTTTATGGGAGCTCCAGGAGTTTGTTAGGGATGCCTTCTGCTGTCTGGGTTGTTCATGCACAAGGTAACAGTGTGAGAACTTGGTGAATTGTGTCTGCTCTGTAATTACTAGGGGATTTATTTTTGTCATCACACAATTGAATTTTGTGAGTCATTTAATGTCTTACCCACTTCAGGTTTTTAAGAAGTGAGGTGTACAATGCTACCTTCAGTATGTCTTCAGCAAAACTGCTTTTATTAACTGTGGTTTCAATATTGTTAATAATTTGCAGTGGAAAAATTAAGAATACATCTCAACCAATTAAGAATTAAAAGTAACATTTTGTAGGTGGTTAATTCTTATAGCAGACTATACACCTTTGTTTTGAAAACATGAAGCCCAGCAACAGCTTTAAAGCAACAAAGGTATTTTAGTTTGGACTGTGTCTCTGCCTAAAGTACTAGAAGAACTGTTTCACAAAACTTCCCAGTCCAATATGCCAAATAAAAACTGCAGATATGTGTGTTTGGGTTATAATTCTGAGTATGAGATTCTATGCAGAAATGTTGTTGCCTTGTATTTCTGTTAGTCTGACGGATGCATACACAGATTGGATCTGCCTTGTCATGACTTCTGTCTTACAAAGCCAGGCCTGAGTGTTGTACGTTAGGCTGGACTTACACCACCAATTTGCAGAGTCATAAATGCAGATCCTCAGCGTTGCTGAGCTGAGCTCTCTTAGCAAGATCTCACAAACCGGGGGTGAGAAGCTCTCTTGAAGACCTGGTTGGTTCATTCTGAAGCTCTGGTTGCTCTGGCCTCAGCACAAGTGAGAGGAGTCCCAGGCAAGCTGAGAATTGCTAAAAGAAACGACAACCCTTTTCTCCTTGGCTGCTCGTGGGGGTGTGAACTCTTCCACTTGGAGACACCTGGAAGCTTCCCTGCCTCCATGGAGCAGAGGAAACACAGAACAGGTACATTTTGACTCTTCACACTGCTCAAGGGCACAATTTCAGATATAGAACAATGCAGCTTTTATTAGGACGTGTAAAAAACATGTCTGGATTGTCTTATTTTTTTATCCGCGGAAATGTTGGAATTTTTACATGAGACCAAGATTTCTAGTACTTATACTCTCTGACACCTCTCTAAGTTATACTGGAGTGGTTTAATGCAAATGCACAGACCAATAAGAAATTAGAAAGCCTATTAATAGGGAAAAATTGAAGTGTTGATATTGCCTGATACAGAATAGCAGTGTATTAAGTTTGAATCTGTGTGTGGGTGTGGTGTGGTGGTTGGTTGTTGTTTCATTTGTTTGGCTTTGGTTTTTATGTCCTTTTTTCTGAAGTGGTTTTGTAAGGACAATCTCTTAGTTCCTGTACCACTGTGCACACAAAAAGGCAGTTATCAAGCACAGAATAATTACCCAGGACCTGTTACTATGCTGACCTTCAATTTTGAAATTGAAGGTATTCATGCACGATTGAGGGCCATACAAGAGCATCTTTTGTTCTCTTGAAACATAGGAACAGAAGACAAAAAAACTTCTGTTCCATCCCCAAGTGTTTCCATTCCTGGTGCGGAGGAGGCTGCAGATTGAGACGGTTCAGTTCCCGGACCTGCTGTCCTCTTGGGACAGCACAGATCCCAATTAATGTCAGCTCTGAGCGTGACTTTTAAGATGTGGGTTCTTTTCCACTCAAAAATGAATATAATATTATATAATATTCATATAGGGCATCGGAACAGCTGTTGAATTGTAGAAGCTTCCAGCCAGTGCTGATGTGAGTCAGGTTTGAACTGATGACCCGCCCGTGAAAAGCTTGAGTCAGATTTCAGTCCCCTGAGTCATTTACACTGCCTGCAACTGCATAATTAACATTTAGGATGCAAGGCTTTTTTTAGGAGGATGAAGGAAGGATGAAGGTAGCCAGTGTTTAATAATCTAAACCATCTTGATGCAACACTGTGAGGAAAATGTCTGTGAAGCTGGGAAGTGCAAAACTTGATGTTAAAAAGGAGATGTGTTGAGTTATGAGTCAATCAGTGTTTCACTGAAATAAATTGCAAGACTTTGTTTTCATGGATGGTTCAAGGTTTGGGAGGGAAAGAGCAGAGTGGTAGGTAGGAGACTCATCTAAGTATTGGAAATATGTTCGATTTGTTTGCCTAAATAAGGTCCCCCATATCTCAAGAAAGGCCACGCAGATGCTGATCCGTTCAGTGCAGGAGAATGGGGTCTCCTGCCCTTTTTCCTACATAACGTCTCTTTCTGAAAGATTGAGCTCATCCTGGTGCAGAATGGGCCCTGTGGTTATAATCTCATGGGTTTTGCAGAAGAACTGGCCTTAGTCCACTGAGGAAGCGTGTACTGTAGTGACTTAACCAATTTCCTTCCCAACTAGTGATATTTTCTGCATTAAGGAAAGTTTAGTTCCCCATTTCCACTGGTGGAATTTCCACAGCATCTTTTAGGAGACTTTCTGATGGACTAACAGATTTTGGTGGTATTGAGGTTTTGCTGGTAAACACAGCAGCTATATCTTCTCTTAGTATTATCTACGACTCCTAATTTTATAAACTCTTTGCGCTGTTTGGTTTTCTTTTGATGTGTTTCCAGATCTGCAGATTTTCATCACATGCCAGCAACAGTGATGGCCTTCAACAGTGACAGAAAGGAGGAAGACAATTATAATTTTTACACCGAAAGAAATGTATATCAACATATCAGGATAAACGAGAGGCAGTTTTCCATAAACAAGAGTAGATTTTCTTGGTGATATTTCATCGTTTTGCTATATTGAGTGAGCTGAGGTTCTTTATTACCCTCTTTCAAGCTCTTTGTGTGCCTTCTCAGGCTAATGCCCTTTCTGATGCTTTTCCAGCTTGAGTTCAACTTTCTAAACAAAGGTCACGATCAGCATTATAGATAATATTCCAGATAAGGTTTTATTTTCCTTACTCTGACAGAAATATGATTCAGTTTATAGTCTGCCAGTGTCACTGGCAGTGTCAGGATTTGGCACAGGTCAGAGAGAAATCTCCCTCCTTGCTACAGCTGCAGATCTTCCCTCTTTCAATTTGTCTCATCGTTTCAATTACTTTTGATAATACACATGGACCATTTTTTCATCTACAGCAACAGAAAGCAAACCAGAAATATTTTATTCATTTGTTTGTGAAGGATTTTTCCTATATTTTATCCTGAATGTTACACAAGATTAAAAAGACATGCGCTAACATTCTTTTTGTAATGAAACTGCGTATTAAGAAGCCATTGATGATCAATAAATAAGCAAGTAAACAGAAACTTATAAAAGAAACATTTTTAAATAATTCTAAAGTTTTAAACACACATTGCAAAGATGTTCAGTCTCTGCATGGGTGGGTGTAAAGTTTTCATAATAATCAATTTTTGGTAAACTAATTTTAGTAAGGAAACTAGTTGTAAGGTATACCTGGTTAGTGTACCTAGAATTAAGAAGCTTTTAAGGCCGTGCTATATGACTTTCAAAATGTCAGATTTTGCCATGGAAGCCTAAGAAATGCAGCTCCCCACTTTGTTTCATTTCATTCCACAGTTTGATAGAGGTAAATCAGATGGGAGCGAGTCCAACAAAAATAACTCTAGAAATTCGTAGAATTGCTTGTGATATAAGATGCAGGTCCTACCTCAACTGAAATCTAGGAGACTTTTCCATTGACATGATTAGGTAGATTTTCAATCGACGTGTATCGTAATTGAGTCTTATGGCTGCTTGCTGTCAAAAGTAAAGTCACTACATATTTAATTTATTTACCTATGTTAAATACTTTCTTCTTATTTAAATGCCTAACCAAGAAAAGTTAAGATTACATAAAAGACACAAATATGAGATGAACGCTGTAGTAAGGAGGACGGTCCCACCAGGATGCCCAGAGAAAAATGCTGAACTGGAAAAAAAAAAAAAAAAAAAAAAAGTAAGGAAATCTGCAATAATAATGATCTAAAAAAACCTCTGGAGGGGTCGTTAATGAATGGCGAACTACTCACAAGAGCAGCGGAATAGTTTCCGTGTCTGCTGGTGAGGAGTCAGCCCAGCGCTGCGTCCTGCACCACTCGCACCCTTGCAGGCAGGACCTTGGCAGCGCTCTCGCGGTCCGTCCTCGGAGGAGGATTTGAAGCCAGGAGGATTCTTGGCCAGAGTCGCAAACGCTCCGCGAGCTGCAGATCTCGCTGTGAAGTGCCAAGCGTGGGCAATTCACACCGGTGGCAGCGGGAGCCTGAGAATCGTTACGAGGTTATGAAGACAAATAACGAGAAGCAATTTTAAAAATGTTATTTATTCAAGTATTAATTAGCCTACTGTTAAGAAACGATTGTCTGGGTGTTACAAAAGCTCACAGAGTTGGTATTTATCTGCTGGCTGTATTTGCCCTCCAAAATTTCGTATTATACTGGAAGGCAAAATGCAATAACATTCTTTTCCCCGAGATCAAGTTGCCATATTTTCATAGATTCTTGGATGAAAAATAGACACCAGTGCGAGGGGCTTTTGGGCAAGAGGGTAAACAATCCAATCACTTTGGCTTTTATTTCATATCTTTGGTTGGTATGTAAATGAAACCAGGTAATATTTTAAATCTTTGCATTATTGGTTCACTTGCCATCCTGTCCTGCCTTGCCATGCAATATTTGGGTGATGGCAGTGCTTGGTATTTCTAGACCTCTTCAAATTGTGGTGATCTTCCTGCAATACAGAAGAATAGGGCCAGGAAATGTTAGGGGGGTTGTGTTTCAAATATTCATACTATCCATAAGTAGGAGAGGGTTAAGCATTATGCTAGTGGTCTGAGAGATGTGCTTCTGTGGGGCAGTGGTACTTAGTTGTCTTGTTGAAGTCACAACAGTGAGAATGACACGTGCTTTGCCTTTTTGGTTTTTCTCCTCTGATAAAGCCTTTAGTTGAACTTTCTTCTTTCTCTTAATTATACCATGTTTTTTTATACATTGAACTTGTAAGGGAGGGGTCTGGATGTTGAACAATTTTAGTCAGAAAATATTTAGGCCACACAGCAATGACCCGAGGCTGGAACAGCTCTGCTGGGAGGACAGGCTGAGAGAGTTGGGGTGTTCAGCTGCAGAAGAGAAGCTCTGGGGAGACCTTAGTGCAGCCTTTCAGTGCTTAAAAGAGCCCATAAGAAAGATGGGGACAGACTTTAGAGCAGAGCCTGTTGTGACAGGACAAGGGATGGAGGGAGGGAGATTCAGACACGAGGAAGAAATTGTTGGCCCTGAGGGTGGTGAGAGCCTGGTCCAGGTTGCCCAGAGAGGTGGTGGAGACATCCCAGGCCAGGCTGGATGGGGCTCTGAGCAACCTGAGCTGGTGCAGATGTCCCTGCTCATGGCAGAGGTGGTTGACTAGTCGACCTTTGAAGGCCCCTTCCAACCCAAACTGTTCTCTGATTCTATGAGTAATATTAATTTCATCATTGCTGCTGAGCCCCCCTCTCCAAAGGCCAGCTGTAGAAGAGATTTAACAAAATAACTCTGTGAAGATACCTCACAGCAAATAGTGTCACAGTCAGAGACAGAAACAGCCTAGACACCTCTCTCCTAACTCATGGCAGGAGTGGGAATGGGTGAGCTTTGATGATCCTTTCAAAACAAACTGTTCTGTGATTCCATGATGCAGGTTTACCTGAAAAGTGTAGCATTTGTTCACTACTTGAACCAAAAAAAAATACTAGTGCTGGTAAGAAAAAGGAGAGACCGTGTAGCAATTTCTTCTATTTGTTCTTTTTAAAAATTTTATTACCACATACATTTCCTATTGCTTTTTGTTTTTTCCAAATAGCAGTAGAAGGAAATATAGGTAGAGAAATATCATCTCCCTTCCTGGCTGCACCTAAATCCTTTTTGAACAAGAGATAAGGGGCAATGAGGAAGGTGTTACTGATTCTTCAACAGTTAATTTCATTGCAAATGAAGGTTCCTGTAAAGAGCAGCTTGCCTCACACGTGAGAGACATTTCTTCTAGAAATAAAGTCTGTCTGGCTAACAGATCAGATCAAAGTGCTTTTGCCTAATGGAAACCACTACAAAGGAATTTCAGACAAAGAACTGGACTTAGATACGTGATGTGAAGGTGTGCAGCGTCATCTCTGGTAACTGCAAGGGAGAAATGGAAAAAACAGCGTCAAGAAAGAAGCACTCAATAACCTTGCTACCTTCTACAGGATGTCGAAAGCAAACTCTGTGCCAAAATTTGCTGCCAAAATGTGTCCGGCCAACACAAAACCACTGGCTTCAGCAGTGGTGAAATGCTGGGGTGGTCTGAGCCATCTAAGTGGCTTTGCAGGCCTGGTGGGAAGTGTGCTGCTGGAGCCCTTGCTGGCTGGCAGCGCTGGCACCGCTCTCGCTGTTGGTGTTAACAGATAAACCGGTGTAGGAAACACAGTCTGGTGCAGTTTTTCAGTGTTAAAGCAATCTTGGACAAGAACTGTAGTTTCTAAGGAAGGAATTTGTTTTGTACGTCAATCACGCCAACTGGCCGAGAGTCAAGAAATAATGAGTTTTTGTGTCCTCAGTAGAATTTATTTTCAAATTACAGGTGGCTTCAGCTGGACTTAGTGGGTTGGGTTTTTTCCTCAATTAGTAAGATTATATCAGGACACACAGGAAAGTTACTCGTTGAAATTTATATGACTTGAGCCATAAGGTAACAGAAAAATAGAAAATGGAATGAGTTGAACTGCATGTAAGCCTGATCTAATGGCTGCTTAACCAAACGGCTCCTACACCAGCAGCATCTCACTGGATGCTGAAAGAAATCATTTACATTTCTGAAGGAGATGTTTAAACAAAAATACCAGTTATAATAACCATTAGCCAGTCTGCTGAGGAAGTGCAGCAGGTGTTGAAAAGAAATGACAGTTAAAACGAGACAAAGAATAGATTAAATTTCTCGACCTCTACCACTGTTAGAGATGGACATGTGAAAAACAGCAACAGAACTGAAACCTTGGGCTTATGGATGTGCTATAATATGTCGTGTAAATGGATAAAGAGCAGGGTCTGAGCGCAATATACTTTGTTCCCTTCCAGAACAGCAGAAGATGTGCACAGCGTGGAATAACACAATATTGGAAATAACAGTAGCTTGTGCTTTAAGTTTTGCTTTTTGTACATAGCCATTAAAAGTTTTAGATAATTATCCTGCTAAAATGCCACAGCAAACAATTGTGTGGCCCACTTAAGGAAGATAAAGAGCAGCTGTAGTGTGCTCCAAGTAGGGTAAGTTAAAGTGTAGCCCCGTTCAGTTTATGCTGAGAATAATTTCAAGACCCAGGTAGCAGTAGAATAAAGAGCACAAAAGAGTTATGAGGACAGCTTGACTTCCACTGGCAAGTTCCAAGATTACCACCCAAATTTAGTAGCAGAATTGCAGTCTGATTCCAGAGCTGAATATCCTGGATTTCCTTTGGGCTGATAAAAGTATTCATTTCACATTTCACATTTGCTGCCAAGGTCTTTTGGGGGGGAGGGGGGGGAAGAAAAAAGTCTAAAAGGTGCAAATCTGAAGTGCTTCAGCGCATTCTTGTGAACAAGCAGCTGTTTAAAATATGGAGAAAAAAAGTGACAACTTTATCCATCTTGTGCTTTTGTTTTTCACTGGAGCATTATGTTTTCAGATTTTTCTCCTATGACAATCTATGCATAGATTAGATTAAGATCCTTATGAAAGATCAGCAAAAATAAGGGATTGTTTTGCATTTAAAAATACATATGGCCTCTTTGTGATGAAAAACGCGTTAATGTAGAGATGCTACGCTCTTCGTTGTCTCATCTTTCATGCCGGTATCTTACATAGCGCCATTTTAAGCCCTGCTCTTAACTATGTGAATAGTGCCTTCAGACATTTGTACATCCTTGGAGGATCTTCACCTTTCCTCTGCTGTGGGTGGTTTGGCAAGTACTGCGGGAGTGATAACCTGTCATTTGGAAGACAGGAGTAGCTTTGTATCTTCTTTCCTTCTGACTTTGTTTCTTCTTCATTAATTGTTAGTGAAGAAGTTAGAGTGTGAAGTTGCCACAGAGAACCCTCTGTTATTTATTTGACTGAGGAAAAATTAACACACCCAGCCAAACCAGTAACAGTTCCCTTTCTGCTGGGATGCCAGAAATATATTGGCTTTTGTGTAAGCCATAGCAGTGGCCACAGCCGTTTCAGAGGTGCCACATTTCACTCTGTAAGGCTATTAACAGTACCATGTCCTACTCAAAGGACACAAGACAGAACATCCCTTGGAGCTTCTGTTTTGGCACCACGACAAGTACAATACCCGCTTTCCAGAAGTAGTGGGCAATTTCTCTCCAGTGAAAGAAGAAAAAAGCACTGACTTGTTCAGACCTTTAAAATATACTAGCCAGCACTAGATACAGCATCTTTGTTAATCCAGTTTTCTTGAGTAGCAAAGAGGCTTCTCCGGAACCATGAGGTGAACCTTCGCAAATAAGTTGTCAATGCAAGAATGGAAGGTGACTTGTGTTCTGGGAGCTTGGCTCCTCCCTTCTGACTTGTAGGGTCCACGTTCAAGAGTCACAATTTGGTACTGAGGCCTTGTAACTGCACATGTCTGAGGAGAAGAAGGGTTTTCCAAGGAGATATCATAGCGTTATACTTGGAGTAGAACTAGCACCCTAGTGCACCCATCTATGGACATCTTCATCTTTTGGTAGTGCGTTATATCGTAGGGGCACTGAATTTGGAAGGCAAGGAGAAATCTGAGCCCCAAGCTCTGCTGTCTCATGCCTGTTCACTTGGCCTTGATCAAGGATGACTGTGAATTTCATTCTCCCATGCAGACTGAAGAAAAAAGACTCAAATTATTGTAAATTAAGTGAGGTGGTACTATTTTTATATGTACCCATAATAGTGCCTCTTAGTTCCAAAAAGTTTTTAACTTATTTAAATTTCATTTAGCCATATAAAATAGTAGAACTTTTAAACCAGGGATCTAGCCCAAACTACACTTTGTGACCGCACCTAGAACAGAATGATGGTACCATAATATTGTATATCCTTGACTTTCTGATTTATGATGAAAAAGAGGAGTAGGCTCTAGAAAATTGAAGCAAGTTAATCTGGATCTCTTCACTGGTTGTCTGTGTGCTTTTTTTTTCTGTAAGTAATTTTCTGTATGCATAGCAAATTATAGTTACCCTGTGCTGAGTGAAGAACTGACTGGAGAGCCAGACCCAAAGAGTTGTGGTGAACAGAACCAAATCCAGTTGGGGGCCAATCATGAGGTTTGTTCCCCAGGGCTCAGTACTGGGGCCAGTTCTGTTTAATCAGTTTATCAATGGTCTGGATGAGGGGATCGAGTGCACCCTCAGTGAGTTTGGACACCACACCAGATTGGGTGGAATGTTGATGTGCTGGAGGGTGGGTAGGCCATACAGAGGGATCTAGACCAGCTGGATTGATGGGCTGAGGCCAGTTGTCTGAGGTTCAACAAGGCCAAGTGCCGGGTCCTGCACTTGCGTCACAACAACCCCATGAACGCTGCAGGCTGGGGAAGAGCGGCTGGAAAAGGCCCTGGGGGTGTTGGTGCCAGCAGCTGAACATGAGCCAGCGTGTGCCCAGGTGGCCAAGAGGCCACCAGCATCCTGGCTGGTACCAGCACTGGTGTGGCCAGCAGGCCCAGGGCAGTGACCGTCCCTGTGCTGGGACCCGGGGAGGAAAAGCCTCAAATCCTGTGTTTAGTTTTGGGTCCCTCATCATAAGAGGGACATTGAAATACTAGAGAGAGTGCAGAGAAGGGAACGGAGCTGGTGAGGGGCTGGAGCACAAGTGTGATGGAGCGGCTGAGGGACCTGGGGGGTTCAGCTGGAGAACAGGAGCTGAGGGGAGACCTTCTGATCTCTGAACTGCCTGAAAGGAGCTTGGAGCCAGGGGGGGTCGGGCTCTGCTCCCCAGGAACAAGCACCAGGAGCAGAGGAAACGGCCTCAAGTTGCGCCAGGGGAGGTTGAGGGTGGATCTGGGAACAATTTCTTCCCCAAAGGGCTGTGGGGCACTGGAACAGGCTGCCCAGGGCAGTGCTGGAGTCACCATCCCTGGAGGGTTGGACAGATGGACATGAGGTTCTCAGGGACACGGGGTGGTGGTGGTGGCCTTGGCAGTGCTGGGTTGATGGTTGGTCTCCTCCAACCTAAATGATTCTGTGACTCTACATAGTCTAATGATATCTATATAAATAATTCTTTAAAGTCTGACATTTGCTGTATCTATTTTTTATGCCGTTGAATTTATTTTGTTTAGTTAATGGATTGTTTGAGTATCTTTAATGCAGAATTCGTTAATATTGTTATAGCAGAAACTTAATTGGGTGAATGCTAAATAAATAAGTTAACTGGGCCTCCAAAAATATTTCAGTCCCATTGAACACGGATTTATTGATTTCTCAATTTTCAGGGGCTTACAGCCTCATCCAACTTCCCTCACCATTTCCAAGTATCAAGAGGGCCATGGAAGCTCTAAACTTGCAGTTCACTTTCTGCTACTAAGCTTAGTCAAATAATTAAAAATAGATAGTAAATACATCTATGAAGAAAATATTTGAATTCATGCTACTGCTGTTTACTTGTTACAACATTGTTTCTGGATATAAAGTGATTGTTGAACATAATATATTTGTAGTGAAAGTCCAGTGTTTGTTATTATCCTGCAAAAGTTGCATCAGCCAGTCAGGGAGTAGAAACAATCACCAACTAATAACTATTCTGTTTCACATCTTGTATTTTAGTAAATATAGTAAATGTAAATATGGTTCATACCATATATAGTACTTAGGAGCTAAAACAAGCAATTTCCCTGCAGTCTGGGAATTTTCTTAAGTTCTTTGAAGACTAAAAAATATGTCATACTATAGAAATTGCAATTATTTCATATCACTCACTTTACATAAAAGTTGAAACCATTTCAATTTAGCAATTGTTTGGTCAACAGTTTATAGATGCTAATTACACTTGTGTAATTCCTTCAGTGAAAATGCAGATCACATGGCTGGTGGCATCTATACATTAGAGCTTTTAAAGAATACTTGGCCACTTTTTTTCCCAAGTGAGATGTTATCCTGGGTTTATAGTGTATTTATTTGTTGTCTGGCTTATTAAAAGTACGTAGCTCCTGTTTAATATAATTTTCTTCAAACTTTCACATGTTGTTGTGTTGTTCATACCAAAACAAGAAGAAGCAAACCCTTTTTTCCGATGATAACACGTTTTGAGCTTCCCAGGGTGTTCTGGAGGCAGAGAGGCTGGAAGGGCAGGAGGTACCAGCCTGACACGAGGAGCTTTCCTGCACCTCAGAGGCAGCGGCCACAGTTTTCTCCCTTGAAACTGAGTTTTGAAAGCTTGATATTCAAGTTTCCCTCCCAAGACGTTTTAATTTCCCTACCAATCCACTGTGTTCCTCAAGTTAATATGGTCTATTTTAAAATCTACATGAGATGACCGCATTCTCCGTATATATTTATTGTGTATAGAGTGTCGTGGTTGAGACAGACAAACAGCATAGAGCAAGTTCTTCCAAGGTGAAAGCAGTGGATGCCATTTATTGCCACAAGTGCATTTTTAAACGGTTTTACCAGTTCACGTGTCTGTTCACTATTGGTTACAAGTTACAGCAGTAACGTCTCATTGGCTAGTTTTGCTATCCATGTTACTCTTCTACTCGCTTCTCTCTCACAGGTACATCCTGAACATCTGTGGATACTCCTTTACTCCCATCTTTCTCACGGGTAGGCCTTCATATCTTCAAGGCTAATTTCTGTTCCCATGCCCTCCGTCAGGGAATCCACGGACCCACCATAGTCCCACAATAGAGAATAGATTTGCACCGTCTGAGCAAGGAGATTCCTGGCCCTTTGGGTTAGGATAGGATCTATGGGTAGTTTCATATATGTGTTTAGGCTAGGGTTTAGGTCTTAACACATTTTAGAAGCTTGTTTATTATTTAAGTTTACTGTGCAGTCATTGAAGATAGAGAACTTTCAGAAGGTGATTAATACCACCTTAATGTCAATGTCAAAGCATCCGAAGGCCTTTCTCTTTCTCTCTTTCCATGTGTTCTCCTTGTTGTTGGCTTTTGGGGTAACTACAAACTAGCTTGCAATCAGGTTCCAAACTTTTAGATTAACTTAGGTGACATGTAGCTTTAGAGAACTTGGTATTTCATATCATCCATCATTCCTTGAGTTATAGTGTCTTGGGATCAACTGGATAGAAACCCTCACTTTTTCCTGAAGTTATGTCAGACTTTTGCCATAATTTTTAAATTTTCCTTCCTCCCTTGAGAATCTCCTTTTATTTAAGATTGCCCAACATGCTGCTAATTGGACTATATTTCATTTGATTAGCTTATTCTGGTGTGGACATATTGACATCAACAACATTTGCTCCACTATTCACATTTGCATAACGATGCGCGCATGAGATTTTTAAGGCTATTATGCAATAGTAAGCTATGTATTTCCATAATTATGTCATAAGCAATTCTGCCACAAGTCGTGTCACTGAAGTCAAATAGGAATGACAGTGCAGTCATAAAAACACTTGTCTACAATAATATTAGTAATGACCTTACAGCTTCTGGTGCCCCAAGTGGAACCAGCTGGTTGCAAACTGCACAGTTTGGTAGGTGGGTACATCTATAAGAGGGGCTAGGAAAGTGGAAGGTTTTGATTGCGACTTTTCCAGAAGACACAGTTGCTACAAGGGCTCATCCTTGTGTTGGTGTTATAAAAAATATTTGTAAAGAAGCGGCGAAATCTGGGTGTTCCTGTGATAACTTCAGTCGACCCGGACCAGGGTATCCTGATCTGTTGTCAGGAAGATGTGATGAAAATTCAAATTTGAAAGTGAATTTTTCCATTGAATCTTATCTGTCTGATGTATCAAAGAGTTCCTGTATCCCTCTTCCCTTTTTGTACCCTTGGCTGCTTTATAGAATCACAGAATCACACAGACTCACAGAATGGACTGGGTTGGAAAAGCCCTCAGAGATCAAGTCCAGCCCTTGGTCCAACTCCAGTCCATTGACTAGATCATGGCATTAAGTGCCATGTCCAATCTCAGTTTACAAACCTCCAGGGCCGGTGAGTCCAGCACCTCCCTGGGCAGCCATTCCAATGCCTGACCACTCTCTCTGCACAGAATTGCTTTCTAACAGCCAGCCTCAATTTCCCCTGGCAGAGTTGAAGCCCAAGGCCAGTTAGAGAATGGGGTTTTAATTCTTTGATACAGACCCATTTGTAATTTGAAAGGTTAAACGTGCTCCACTACCAGGCTTGTATGTTTTGTGTGTATTTTTTTTTCTTTTCTTTTTTTGAAATATTAGGGCGCTCTCTTCTTTAACTCAAAGGTTGGATTTAATGAGACTAATCAGGATGTCAATTTTGTGCCTTTCCCTTGTATGGTTTTCTCTTTTAGTCTTTGTAATAAACATCATAAGAGATTAGCGATGAGTGACGTATGAAAATGATGTACAGGTCTTTAAAAACAGCCATGTGGAAGCCCTGCCAGCAGTCAGCACTTTTTAGAGCGAAGCTGAAGGGGAGCAGCAAGTTTTTAGTAAGAGTAAATGAATAATTAGCTGACCTGCACATCTGATTGCTCCTTCCACAGGGCTGATGCAGAGAGCTTGTTTCAAATAATGCTACGATATCACACCGTTGCCTGTGCGAGTATGCTTTATGATATTTTTTATAGCTTTTTAATTTTGCTTCTGTACTTTATTTTGACGTTTACCAAGAATAGTAATTCTAGTTATGAATCAGTAGTATTTTGGGGTCATTGTAGGATACTAAAATAATATGTAATGCAGCAAACTAGAAAACAATTTGTAGTCAAGATTATCTTAATTGTACATGTTTGTTAATTTGGCTGTAAATGCTCACTCTGGTTTTAAATCTTGTGCTTTATTTAAGATAAAGCACAAAAGATAAAGATTAAATTGCTGAATGATCAGTTAAATATTATAACAATGACATTCCCCAAATTGTTCCCAGGAAAAGCCAGTGTGGTAGAACACACACTGATCTGACATTATTGAAATAGTTACGTTGATGCTGCTTGTGAAAAGAGATGTTTCTGTTTAAAGAATTAAAAAGCTATAGGGAAATTTGCTGAACCTTATCTACCACTTTTAATTTCTTCTAAACTAAGATACAATCAACATATCTACAATATATTATAGTTAAAGAACGAGGATAGTCCCTTTGAGATTTTGAGTACATATACTTAGAGATATCCACGTTGGACAATCATGAAAATCAATAAATTGGGCTGTGTTCAAATGGGCATTTAATCTGAACACAAACCAGGTTGTTCATACAACTGATCACGTAGCTTTTTATCCTGTTACGCTCATTTATTGCTACATATGAAATGTGGTATAGCGACTGCAAAAAACAACCCAGCCACACGCTTCTGTCTCAGATTTTGCCTGTGTGGAGCAAACTACGTATATAAAGAAATGACAAAGTGCAGCTAAGTGCACATCTCTCTGAACGTTGCAGTAAGAGCGTTTGGAAGGCAGGGCACAGGCTGCCCGAGCACTGAGCCGTGCGCTAAAGCACAAACAGCGCAGGAAATGAGAACCCGGGGAGCAGCAGATGATGTGGGCAGGAGGCGCAGGTATCGCGCTCGGCTCGATCTGCTCCGCTCCCCAGGCTCCCCGAGAAAACTTAAACATTATTTACTCAACCGTGTGCCAGTTAAAACCAATATCTCCAGCCCATCTGTTCAGGAAGATGACCTCATGCAACTTGCTGCCCCAGCGTTACGTCAATGTAATTCTGACTAATCAATCTCTGCTTGATCACTTTGTCTCAGGGTTTCCTCCTCTGTAGAAAAGAAAAAGGTAGACTTAGATTTAACTGGATTTTTCAGCATCATTTGTGAAATGGAGTTAGAGCATTAGTTGTTATAAAGTAGCCTGACTCTGTCAGATCATCATATATACCAGATAAAGGGCTTGGTCATATATATTTAATGTATCAATCCTATAATTATACATTCTTTCACTATGAAATGTGTTCCTTTTCAGCATTGTTTGAATCTTCAGGCTTTTCTCACATCTCACTCTTCTCATCCATTTATATATTCATATTTAAATGGTTTTGCTGTTATGAGAAAATATTGTGGTACAGTAAAATGGCTCAAATGCTTCTGAACAGTGTTAACCTTGCAGTGTGAAGTGCAGTTGTGCATCATGGGCCTTTACGTTAAAGTGGCTATTTGATTTAACAAAATAATCTTGCAATTAAATAAAGCAACAAGTAAAACAGTGAAAAAAAACCGTGAACAGTTTTTGTTCAGTGTCTCAGCCATAGGAGTTTCCCAATGGGAAGAAGCGTGAAGGTTGCACAATAGTCTTTCAAATTCAGTGTGTAAGTGCTTGGTTTCCAGTTTGGCACCAAAAGGGCTGCCTGATGAGCACCTAGGACTGAGTCAGGAGTTTTAATGGATTCTACCTCATCTATAGCATGGACGAGGCCACCAGCATCCTGGCTGGTACCAGCACTGGTGTGGCCAGCAGGCCCAGGGCAGTGACCGTCCCTGTGCTGGGACCTGGGGAGGCCAAACCATGAATCCTGGGGGTAGTTCTGGGCCCCTCAGCTCAGGGCTCAAAATGGCGGCCTCAGGGGCATCAAAATCACCTCAAAACACAAAATGGCGGCCCCAGGGGCACCAAAATCACCTCAGGGCTCAAAATGGTAGCCAGAGGGCTGGTGGGATCACCTCACAAGAAAGGCCTTGAGGTGCTGGAGTGAGTGGAGAGAAGGGAACGGAGCTGGTGAGGGGCTGGAGCACAAGTGTGATGGAGCGGCTGAGGGACCTGGGGGGTTCAGCTGGAGAACAGGAGCTGAAGGGAGACCTTCTGATCTCTGAACTGCCTGAAAGGAGCTTGGAGCCAGGGGGGTCGGGCTCTGCTCCCCAGGAACAAGCGCCAGGAGCAGAGGAAACGGCCTCAAGTTGCTCCAGGGGAGGTTGAGGTTGGATCTGGGAACAATTTCTTCTCCAAAGGGCTGTGGGGCATTGGAACAGGCTGCCCAGGGCAGTGCTGGAGTCACCAGCCCTGGAGGGTTGGACAGACGGACATGAGGTTCTCAGGACAGGGGGCAGTGGTGGCCTTGGCAGGGCTGGGTTAATGGTTAAATTGATGATCTTAAAGTTCTTTTCCAGCAAAAATGATTCTATGATTCTATTCAAAACAGTGTTGGGTTTTTAATCTGTGTTCATACACAGTATCCAAATGGATGAGGATAGATTTGTTGTCTTTTCTCTGGATTTTATGTTGTGCTTGTTTAGTCAGATCCAGTTCACGTGTACACACCTTCATCCTGCTCTCATGGTGAGCAGAACTTGATCTAATGTTCCCCTAGAAATGTTGTGAAAGCCTGGTTAGACATTCTAGCACTGACCCTGGTTTTACAGGGTATTTTCACATGTCCCTGTCACTTGTGTTTGTTCATTCACACCTTTGCTACTCTCTGCTGTAGTTCCTGTTTGTTGCCAGGCAACTCCAGCTGTATTATTCAGGGTTCTGCAGTACACCCAGAGCTAAATTGCAGTGCACCGTAAAGCAAGAACTGATCTTAGGCTGTACCTTTTCCCCTTGTTTTTTTTAATCACACTATACCTCTGTTTTCCTGCTGTTTCTTCCTAATGAAGTGATGTTTGTCCGAAGAGAGTGTGTGTGTGTTTACAGCACAGTGATATGTGGAGCTGGTGGCTACTGCTGTTGTATCCATCAGACCTTTAAACTTCTTTAATGGATCTGGACAGGAGATTGCAGGGAAAATATTTTGTGTAAGATCCTGGAAAGTCTCTCTAAAAAGACAAAAAGGAAGGAAATTTACAGTTGCTGGATACATGTCTAATGCTGAGTGGGATATATCTCACACAGGGGAATTAATTTACATAGTATTAAAGTTGACATGTTAATATCAAAGCATTAAAATATGTAAATAGCATAAGCATGCACAAAATCCTAATTAGTACTATACATTATCAACTCATTTACTCTTTATGCTGTTTTATGACTGATCAGCTGTGTCAGCAAGCAATTATAAAAACCTACCACAACTTGATGAGAACGCATTTCTGGATATTTCCTTTTGTTTCTGAACAATGTTCTTCCCATCCTAAAAGAGAACGATGTGGAAGAGCCTCATGTTGCTGAATGTCCTTTTTGCATGAAAAACATATGCTTTGAGTTCCTAGCGGTTCAGTGCTCCCTCTTTTATCCCGCTTCCCAAAAAGGGCAGATTTATATGCAGGCTAATGAGAACTGACATTTCTTACACTATCTGCCACAGTTACAGTGCAGATTTAATCCATTGCAGGTGTTATATTGTTACAAAATAAGCTCGAGGCATATGAGCATTGAGGAAAAACTTAACAGCTATTATCAGAGAAAAAGATGCTTCGTTTTATGAAGCGTTGTACCTTTGCAGTCATAAAGTCTTTACAGCAGGGAAGAAATTTGTCATAAAATCTGTACTGCCAACCTGTTATAAGACAGTCTCTTCCCTGCCCCCCCCCCCCGCCCAGTAACTTCAAACAGATATTGACATCAGAAAGCTGTAATGTGATATTTCTTGATTTCACTAGGAAAAAGAAATCTGAATTTTGATAATGTTTTATTCATCTCAAAGAGTTGCTTTAAATTAAATGGACATTTCTTTTGGGATGTAACACGAGTCTCTGGATTTTTGATGGGAAACATTTCACGTCACAGCAACTTGAGATACAGTGGATTGTGTAATGTCAGCGGCCTCAGCGGTGTCAGGGAGCCATTGGAAAGAAAAAACCCTGAATGTGGGGGCAGGTCCTAAACTGTTTGTATAGCAAACATTGTTGGTACAGTCAGGTTTGTGTGGTACAAACCTGGGCTGAACCCTCGGTTTGAAAAGTTTACTTCCAATTTAATTTAACTGGAAAAAACAGATTAAAAAAAGTAAAAATAAAAGGTGTCCTGAAATTATTTTAATTACTTGTTCATAGAGGTTTTATGTAAAGAGTTCAGTTCTTTTTGCTCTCCTGTGAGTAAACATGAAATAGTGGAGACTTGGGCTGTAAACGGAGCCTGTGATGTTCCCGAGGAACTGATGTGATAGAGAGAATAACAGGAGCCACCAGATTGGCAGAAACACCTTCTGCTGAAGAGGAGGCTGGAGACGAAACTGGTTTAAGCCAAGGGCAGATGACACAAGATTCAGAATTTAATGAGCCTTAAATGCCAAGGACTGTGCCAGATGTACAGTTACAACATACAGTCTCCGTGCAGTCGCAAACCTTCCCAAACCATTTTTAAAGGCCACTCAAAGCTCACACACTCACAAATTCAGCAATACAGCCCAAGCCATCTCAGATGGTTGCCGCCATCTAGTCCAGGTTAGGTGAACTGGATCTGTGGGAGTTTGCAGCTCTGTTTCCCTGCCGCTGTGCATCCCTTCTGCAGGAGCATCCTTTGCATCCTCTCCCCACTCACTCCATACGGTTTGGATCTCCAAGTACCGGTTTTATGCTGATTTTGTGCTTCAGTGCAAGAGGTGAGACTGATTTAGGCTGCTGACTGTCAGGTTTGGTAGAGCTTGCCTGCCAATGCAGGTGATGGAGATATGTACTGTATGCCATTGTTTGGAATGCAGTCATAACCAGTGACCTTAGTTACCTGTCTGAATTGTTCTTTGACATTTTCATTGTGTAGATGACACCAATATCATCCTGCTTCTGATGGTAATAAGCATTGTTGGACTGCTACTGTTTTAGATAATCTGAAAACACTGGCTTTGAGGTATGGTATGGAAAAGTGTGCAAAATTATCAACACTGATCTTTCAGAGGGTTTTATTTCAGTGGGCTGAAATGATCTGCTTGACGAGGCATTCAGCTGCAATGAGAAGGAGAATAAAATTCAGAAGTATGCAAAGTTTCTTGCAGTATTTTTCAAACACTGATTTTAAAATCAAGAGTGACTTTTTCAGCTCAAAATTGAGCCAATTTACAGAATGGGCGTAGGAGAATAGAAAGAAAAACACCATTTTACTTCAGGGCAAAGATTTCTGATAATGAGAATTTGTTTTCCGTTTTGTGACTCAACCACTAAGCCAAAACCAATGCTGTCACATTCACGCTGCAGAATGGGGGCACCAATGCTTGGAAACAAGAGCATAGCCTCTGTATATAAGCTAGCTGTAATGGGAATAATGTGGGTGTGTATTTGTTTTTTGCAATTATATGATAATTTTTCATTTTGTCCTTCAAGAATGGAATAGAAGCTCAACAGTAGATCTGAAAGAATATATGTTGCAGCACCTAAAATGAGGGAGAGTCATTACAAATGTGTGGAAATGCATTTTGCGGCTATACCTTAAATACTATGTACGTGCAGTTGTTTTCCACACAGGTCTCAGTTCACGTTTCGGACCTTAACAAAGAACGTGTGAAGGTGAAGGGGAAATAAAAAGTGATGATGAGGTCAAAGGATGGATCATTTTATGCTTTAAGGGCATATTGCCAGATCTGCATATGTCAAAACCAGTGAAAACATCAAGAGTGGAACTTAAATATGTGGGAAGAACAAACGTGGAACATACTGGACAGAACTGAGGAAGAGAAGAGAAACTGGAAGGGAGTGGAGCATCTCCCGTGTGAGGAAAGGCTGAGGGAGCTGGGGCTCTGGAGCTGGACAAGAGGACACTGAGGGGGGACTCATTCCTGGGGATCAATATGGAAAGGGGCAGTGTCAGGAGGATGGAGCCAGGCTCTTCTGGTGACAACCAGGGACAGGACAAGGGGCAATGGGTACAAACTGGAACACAGGAGGTTCCACTGAAAGAGGAGAAGAAACTTGTTGGGGTGAGGGTGTCAGAGCCTGGCCCAGGCTGCCCAGGGGGTTGTGGAGTCTCCTTCTCTGCAGACATTCCAACCCGCCTGGACACCTTCCTGTGTAACCTCATCTGGGTGTTCCTGCTCCATGGGGGGATTGCACTGGGTGAGCTTTCCAGGGCCCTTCCAACCCCTGACACTTTGGGATTCTGTGGAAATCATTCATTTGCTTTAAAATGGGGAGTAGAAAGCATTCTCTACTACTTGTTGATTGTTGTTGGGTTTTTCTTTTCACGTTTTATTTTACTCAGTATACTTTGTTACACAGACCTTTCTTATGTCTCTTTAAAAAAACACCACCACCACCAAACCAACCGAAACAAAACCAAACCCCATTTTCTGAAGTAGAAAGCTACTTTTGCATGTCTGCATTTGCCATTATTCTGTGGGGTCTTGCTTTTCTGCAGTAATAGCCAGATGGAAGATGTGTGACTTGTGCCTTAAAATAATACAAATAAGATGCTACTAAATGCCAAAAATCTGGAAATTGGGGGGAAGAAAAGACAACTCGCAATCTCTCCTTAAGTTGTGCAGTTATGAAAACAAGGGTTCTCCACAAATATATGAATTATGGATAGAGTTTGAATCTTTACTAGAACTTTTTAGCTTTTCTTACCTCACATAAAAATCTCATTGATGAATAACTACAAGTCTATGTACAACTAGGTGTGTAAGCGTTAGATCTATAGACTGGAACAATTAGCTAGGGAATATGGAATTTGTCATATAATCTCATGTACATCTCATACTCAACTCTTCTGCCACTCGTTCCAAACTAGATATATATAAGATTTTATCCTGCAATAGGACCCTGAAATTCTGTATATTTGTTCAATGAGGCATCAGCTGAGTTGGTGGAAAGAGAAAGCGGATGCCCTAAGTTTTGAGTGTTTATCTGCAATGAGCGATGCCGATAGCAACTAATTAATTATCTATATGTGAGATTAGGTGAGGAGTATCATTCATGTGCAGTGGCTACAGTCCATAGAAGAGAGAGCTGAGTAACAGTAGGCAATGATTCTGGGATACAATAGAGATGAAATTTTCAAGTACTTTGTCTCCCGTTCTGCAAGAAACTTGAGCACATTTGAAACTTCAAGTATTTTGTCCTTGCCTGTTCAGTAGGCCATGAAATCCTGTACCTGTGGGCACTATCACACTCACTGAGTCTGCTAAAAACATGGTGAAAAATCACCTCGAAAAGCAAGCCAAGGTAAAATCTTCAGGGTTGTTGTTGTACTAAATGTATTTGAAACAAACCCCCTTTGATGTTGTTTCGTTTTTTTTGACCCTGATGGAATTTTTGCTTACGACTCAAAAATAGGTGCATGGCAAAGTGCATTTTTGTCCTGATCTCAGGGAATCTCTGTGGACTTACCTGAATTCTGCTCAAAGTCTTGATCGGAATGGACCATAACACAAACAAATGCAGTTCAATGAAAAATAAGCTAAACTTCAGTAGTAAATTAGTGTCTTGTATTGGCATTAGTGGCTGAAGCATCGCACCTAAGTTGCTACATGGTGTTTATTGGGAGAAAATTAAAATAACTTCTGTACCACGTAGCTAATAAGTTTCCAGCCATGAGTTTCTGTGCAGGACTGGGTTACTGCTGCATTTATTTAACAGATAAAATACAAAACCAGGTTATGAAATTAATTTAATTGAAAGTGAATAAAGAAACTATATATTTTTAATCTGTAAATTTCTAAAATACAGAAATTGTTTTTCTGTATTGTTTCTGTATTGTCTAAAAACTACTGTCTACTGTTTCTGTATTGTCTAAAAACAATTGTTTTTAGAAGATGTGTCTGTGTTGTTCCAAGAATTGAACTGAAATCAGAATGCTGAGTTGTCTCCTGATATACCCTGAGATTTGGCAGCAATTCCCCATTGGCTTCCTGATATTTGTTCAGTGGGATTACCATGTGCTTGAAAAGAGAGACAAACACAAGGGGGATTTTAATATCTGTATGACTTGGGCTTACTGGATGTTTATCTTTTAGTCTTAAGCTGGAGATGCTGAAAGAAGCCTGCTGCTGTTGTGATGTGAAGCCCTGCCGGAGCTCGAGCAGTGGCAGTGGGGTATTACCTCGGTGACTTCCACATGGCTATTGACATTAATCCACTGCCAAATACATATGAAAACCTCCTTACAGATACAACAGATCCAGCAGTATGAAGAAAGATGCAGATAACACATCACCACGTTAAAATGTTAATAAAATACTGGGCAGGTGTCACGGTCCATTCGGTGATGGACTCGTGAAGGTTCTTTTACCTTGATTTCAGAGCGCAAAATTAAGGTGACCAAAAGACCAAGGATTTATAATTCAGTTAAGCAGTGTTACTTTATTAATTTGCCCCTAAAGTGGCACACAATAGAGAGAGAGAGTAATAAAAAGAAAGGGGAAAGAAACAGGGAAAAGTAAAGGTAAAGACGAGAAATGAGGTTGCGTCTATCACCAGTCCAGTTCCAGAAGCTCCCTCTGGTCTCCGGTCCCGTGGAGTCCGGCTGGTCCTCCATCGTGGTTCAGGATCCTCTGGCGGGAAGATCTTCAACGGTGTCCATGCTGGAGTCACCTTTTATGCTCCTTCACCCCCCCTTGCTTCCATTGTTTTGGGCCAGTCTCCACCTTGACTTTGCAACCCAGGCTCGTACTGCACAGGCTCGAGAGATTCACGCTTTCTTTTGCCAACCCTTACGTGTCCAGCGTTCAGGGGTCTCTCTCTGGTCCATTGGGTGACCTCAGGACCCTTGGCGAGCTTCTGGGCATGCTCCTTTTCGTTGGCCATCGTTTAGGGGAGCAGGTGGGGGACAGGTGTGATTCAGGCTGCAGGTGAGAACACATCTTCTGGATGGCAGCGATTGTCCCTGGTTCGAAGAGACCCTCATGACAACAGCCTTCAGGAGGCGGGGGCTGGTTTGGCTGAAGCAGCAGGCAAAGTCCACACAGCAGCCATTGTGAGCAGCAGCCCCCCCGACCGGAGAAACCAGTGCAGCACAACGCTGCTCCTCGGCCTCTCTCCAAGTCAGTGTCCACGCGTTCTTTCTGTCAGGGCCTCAGTTCTCTCAGTTCTTGATTGCGATGCTCAGGCAAATACTGCTCCATCTTCAGACCGACTCTCACAGCAGGCTGAGTTACCAAACTCACTGTTTATTCTCTATTTGTTCTGTGGACAATTTGTTGTTTGTTACCACAAGAGATCTGGGAGGAGTTGACCAGAGCGTGCATGTGGTGATACTACTGAGAGGTGCTTTGTACCTCACTGGGTAAAATACATGTTTAATTATATAGAACTGGCTAGATTCTCAGCTCAGGATAAGTCAGTATGATTCACAATCTTTAGTAGTCTAAGTGGTCAAGCAAATATCTCAGTTGTTGTTGTAACTTACTCATCACTGTGTGATCAGCTGTATACCAGAACTTCACGGTTTGATGCACAGGGCTTATTTTTCCTTACAAAATTCAAAAATCTCCCATAAGCGTAGCCTTAAAAGTTGTATTTCTAACTGTCATCTTCTCTGGGTCATCACAATTTGGTTAAAAACTAACCGGGGTAACTGTATCTGCAAAGAACTAGTTCAAATCATTTTAAAGTATGGTGTTACTTTGTATTTGAGGGGCCCGTGTACACTTGGAGGCTGGTCACAGTCTTCTGATAAGCCTCTGCTCTAATTCTGTTCACAGTGGAGCATATTCATTAATTAGTTGTAATACACTTTCACTTGCAGTTTGTGAGAGAAGATTAGGCTAATTCTATGAAAAATGTCATAAACTTGTGGAGAAAAATCAACAAAATACTGCGTCACATTGCCTCATCTCTATTTTGAGAGGTGAGAATCTTACTTTGAGCATGGTATTAATGGGCACGTGAAATCCTCTCTAGTTAAAGCATCAGGAGACCTTTAGGTTTGCCAGGGAAACAAACATGTGCAGGGTCTTGTGTTCTGTTCCTGAAACTCTTCAAAGTGGTGAAGTAATTATGGACTTTCAGGAATTGTGTAAAACCTCGTTGAAATATAATTTGGAATGCATTTCCTCACTTTGCTTATAAGAATGTAAAGCTTTATGAAGCTTTACAATAATAAAATGAGTATCAGTGTCCATGCAAATTCACAGTGTGATGATGTTATCCTTTTCTCCCATAGCTCATCATTCGAAGAGAACTAAATCGAAATTGAGAGATCTAAATTGAATTGAAAGGGACCTGGGGTCCTGGGGACAGCAGGATGACCATGAGCCAGCACTGGGCCCTTGTGGCCAGGAAGCCAATGGTGCCTGGGGTGGGTTAGAAGGGGGTGGTCAGTAGGTCGGAGAGGTTCTCCTGCCCCTCTGCTCTGCCCTGGGGAGACCACACCTGGAATCTTGTGTCCAGTTGTGGCCCCTCAGTTCCAGCAGGACAGGGAACTGCTGCAGAGAGTCCAGCGCAGCCACCAAGATGCTGCAGGGAGTGGAGCATCTCCCGTGTGAGGAAAGGCTGAGGGAGCTGGGGCTCTGGAGCTGGACAAGAGGACACTGAGGGGGGACTCATTCCTGGGGATCAATATGGAAAGGGTGAGTGTCAGGAGGATGGAGCCAGGCTCTTCTGGTGACAACCAGGGACAGGACAAGGGGCAATGGGTGCAAACTGGAACACAGGAGGTTCCACTGAAAGATGAGAAGCAACTTGTTGGGGGTGAGGGTGGCAGAGCCTGGCCCAGGCTGCCCAGGGGGTTGTGGAGTCTCCTTCTGTGCAGACATTCCAACCCGCCTGGACACCTTCCTGTGTAACCTCATCTGGGTGTTCCTGCTCCATGGGGGGATTGCACTGGATGAGCTTTCCAAGGCCCTTCCAACCCCCCACATTCTGGGATTCTGTAAATTACAATGAATATCCTAAAGTGTAGAATTTTTATGCCCCTAAGCAACAGAATATTGAATTCCATCGGTGCACAGGAGCAGGATTTCTGATTTACTGATGGCACGTCAATAGCGCCAATTCTTCAATAGGAGACCCAAAAAGCTATTAAGCGCGGCTTTTATTTTTTAAGTATGCTAAATCCATAGTCTTGTACAGACTATAAATATAACATCTTTTTCATAGTTAATGCAGTAAAAATATGCAAATATCAATTTTTCTTCAAAAACCCCGGGGCCCTGCTGCTCTGCGCCTGCAGCTGTTTGGATGGGGTGATGCAGAAGCATCCAGCTGGGTGGCTCGAGGAGCAGCGTCACCAGCCCCCCTCTCCAGCTTCCATCCTCAGGCCCAGTCACGCAGGCCTGAGTCTCCTGACCCCGCATGGTAAATGGGTTTGTGTTTCTGGGAACCTGCAAGTATTTTCACCATTCTAGAAATAGAAACATGTGCTACTTTGATTGCCCATGACTTTAACTAGATCTGAGCGTGCTCAGATCTTCATATAAACCCCCATGGGTTTTGTGTACCAGATTCAGTCTAGCTGGGGCCGTTGGTTGTTGTATTGCTGAAAAAGCCATGTTTTTTAAAACACTGGTGCTAGCAGCAGCAACCATTAAATAAATGCAATCAGACATGATGATTATTAACTTGCCTGCATTGCCATTGGTCTTAGAACAGCGTTCTATATGAAAACTCAGTCTTTACTACTGAAACATGAACTTTCTTCATGGGGAAAAGCTAAATTATTTACAAAAGTCATTCAGATTAATCAAACTGTGATGAAACCTACCATAATTTGATGATATGTTTTTTGAATTCTGCACTTGAATATTCACATTAAATGGCATTATTGCTTGACACACCTTGGCAGATCAAATAAATTTCATGAGTATGGACTGCGTTACGTTTCAAAAATGAACCTGGAAAGTCTGTTATCTAAATATGCAAGTAATCCTTTTGTGACAGAAACCGTCTTACCCTTCTTGTCTGCAGTTTCATCAGGTCTTTGTTTTTTGCAGATTTAGGTAGAACAGCCTCTCTGACTATAGATCCTTCCGCCACCGGGCAGGTTGTAAGTGACCCCAGTAAGTATGTGGAAGGCAAAGAGTCTGGAATGACACGAGTAGTTGTTTAGTGCTCTGGCATCCTGGCTGGTGCTGCTGGGAGCTGAAGGGGCTGAGCCTTTACTAATGGTTAGAAAACTTCTCATACAACTCATCTCAAATGACTAGTGAAACAAGAACGATTGCTAAGAATTAACTAAGTCATGAGAAATAGTGTAACATAAACGAAGTTAGAAAACATTAAAATTCTTGAAAGAGAAGACAAATGTTTTCCTTTGATTTACTCCAGAAGCACGAGCAGATGTGGTGCCCTAATGGCCTTCTGTAGGACATAAAAACTGAAATGCTTTTTGTTCTGACAGTTCTTAATGAGCAGTGAGCTGTGCTTAGGGATACCACGGAATATAGGAAAAAAGAACTGGAGCTAGAGGTGGTTTAGAGAACTATTCCAATACATTCATGTGCCGTCTTACGTTATTTATTATAAAACTTTACTGACTTGATTTGTTAATGATTTTATCTCACTGTGTTCATGATCTCCCAAGAAAGAATCATGTTTCCTTGCATCAATGAATGTTTAAACAATATGATGTGGTCCGAGGAGTATATTAGGCAGACAGGTTGGGATTGTGTTCCACAGGACAAAGAGAATGTTCCAAGTCCCCAAAAAGGCACCAAGCCTCAGCTGGTTCAGTTTACGTCTGTGTGATTCTACTTATAGGACTTACCTGAGGACCAACAGAATGCACAGTGGACAGGCCAGGTGAAGGTCCTTCTTTAAAGAATATTCAAGTAAAAGGAATCCCAGCATCCATAATAATAAGAAAATGGAGGAGCAAAAGAGGCTGAGGGACCTGGGGGGTTCAGCTGGAGAACAGGAGCTGAGGGGAGACCTTCTGATCTCTGAACTGCCTGAAAGGAGCTTGGAGCCAGGGGGGGTCGGGCTCTGCTCCCCAGGAACAAGCGCCAGGAGCAGAGGAAACGGCCTCAGGTTGCGCCAGGGGAGGTTGAGGTTGGATGTGGGACCAATTTCTTCCCCAAAGGGCTGTGGGGCATTGGAACAGGCTGCCCAGGGCAGTGCTGGAGTCGCCATCCCTGGAGGGTTGGACAGACGGACATGAGGTTCTCAGGGACATGGGGTAGTTTAATGGTTGTACTCAATGATCTTAAAGGTCTTTCCCAACCAAAACTGCTCTATGATTCTATTCTGTGTAACTGGTGCCTTCACGTGGTATCCAGAAGAACTAGGGCTTTGATAGCCAATTACTTCTTTTTTCACCTGGAACTTCTATGAAACAGTGCTGATGATTAACCTTGTTTAAACTGGTCACCTCGCCTGAGCACAACTCCAAATGGATCTGTTAGCCCTTTTAATTAGGCAAGCACTTAATCATATTGCAACAATGTTGACCCATTTATTTCTGAAACACACTGAACTACTCTGCTCTTTTCATCCATGTGCCTGAATGCTCATGAACAAGTCTGCAGAAAGATTTTTGACACAAATTTTTCTGAAGCGCCTCCTGAATGCTCTGCCTGGGTCCCCTTTGTTGAAATGACACCCTAAGACTTTGGAAGCCAGACCCATTCTCTCAGATGATTCAGTAACTTAAACACAGCTTTTCTCAGACACCTGACTATGTAGCTGCTCTGGGTTTATAGTTTGTCTTTTCAAGGGCAGCCGTTAGGGATAACGTGTCACTCGCTTCATGTTTCTGTGTCTCTCTGGTTTCATTTTGTCCGAGGGTCCCCAGATGAAGGGCTGTTCGTGTGCGGACAGAGCAGCAGAAGCAAATGACTGTTTGCTTTGGGAGTTTAAAATCTACACAGACAATAGCTACACGATCTCGGAGAAGGATTAAACTCCCTGGGGATCCTTTTTGCTCTAGAGTTTCCTGGACTTCGGTGGCACAATCCTCTGAGAGATCAGTTTTTCTGTCTCCCAGCTCCGTCTTTTCTCTAAGATTGACCATGAATTAAATCTTCCCATCCCTTCTCCCCCTGTCATCTCATTCCCACCGATGTTTGCCGTTACCAGCAGCTCGACCTGAACATCGAATCACTGACCTACACAATCTCTGTTGCTTTGAAGGCCACCATCAAGGCTGGCTGAAGGTGTTTTTCTTCCGAACTAAAAAGTTTTCTGCTGCCTGAACCCTTAATTGACAGAGGAGAAGCAACTCAGCCATCCCGGTGACTTGTGGTGCCTTGTAAAAGAAACAAGTTGCGAGTGTGTGGCCGTGCTTCTCCAGTGGGCCTTGCCCTGTGGATTTCCTGGAGCGGGTCCAGAGAAGAGCAACAAGACTGGGGAAGGGACTTGAACACAAGACCTGTGGGGAGAGGCTGAGGGAGCTGGACTTGTTTAGTCTGGAGAAGAGGAGGCTTAGAGCTGAGCTCAGCACTCTCTAGAACTACCTGAAGGGCAGTTCTAGCCAGGGGGGGATTGGTCTCTTCTCCCAGGCATCAGCAATAGGACAAGGGGCCATGGGCTTCAACTCTGCCAGGGGAAATTGAGGCTGGAGATTAGAAAGCAATTCTGTGCAGAGAGAGTGGTCAGGCATTGGAATGGCTGCCCAGGGAGGTGCTGGACTCACCGGCCCTGGAGGTTTGTAAACTGAGATTGGACATGGCACTTAGTGCCGTGATCTAGTCAATGGACTGGAGCTGGACCAAGGGCTGGACTGGATGATCTCTGAGGGCTTTTCCGACCCAGTCGATTCTGTGATTCTGTGTGATTACGGTGTGGACCTGTTGTTTTCCTCATTCTATTTTTTGTTTTGGAACGGAGAGCTCATTTCACGGGGCAAACTTGTAGTTTGTGGAGTTTTCTTGTCAGGAATAGCCACACTTTCATGCAGGAATTGATGCCTCTGTGAGCATGCACTAACTTCAGTTTGGAGGTTACACCAGAATGGTCTTTAGTTCAGATGCAGTTTAGTAAAAAATTCATGAAAGGAAAGATGGGAGGAAAATAGAGAAGAAAGGCCTGGCTGGAGCCCTTGTGTGGCGGTTCAGGCCGGGTTGGCCGCTGAGCCGCGGTGCCGGGAGCTGACAGGAGGTGCCTTGGCCAGTCTTAATTTATTTGTTCGCATTCCAAAGCAAAGTCTTTGTCTTCGGTGGCGTCCCAGGAAAGTCGGTGTTTGTTCACCAAGTCCAGCCCTGCCACCCTCACCTAGTTAGGTGACGGCTTTGAATGGATTCGGACAAAACCGAAACAGAAGCGCTTTCAATTGTATTTATTTAACTCTGTATGATATCACTGTAGTTGTTCTTTCTGTTCCTCTGCCACAATAAAACTGTAGACAATACTCTACAGGAAATTTTTATATGTTGTGAATGGGCTTTTATGTTTGGAAGACTATAGTCCTCCACTTGGTGCTCTGTCTGTTAAAAGCAAACGGTGTTTTTAGTTTAAAACACAGTTCAAATCAGACATTAAATACCTGTTAATGCCATTCTTGATTCTTGGACAAATGTTTTTGTGAACCAACCTGCTACATTGTACTGGAAAAATAATTTATTATATTTTTAATGTATATTGTATTATAATTATTCTGCTAGACATGATGGTAAAGAAAATATTTCTTTAGAGAAATGGAACAATAGGCATGGAGCTGGGTCTGAGCACAAAGTCTGCATGGTTTTTGCAGGCAGTTAAGAACTCGTTCTTCCCATGTTCTCACCCAACCGGACTGGAGGGAAGAGCACAGGAGAGCCGCAAACCCAAAATCAAACTGCTCCAGACAGGCAGGGTCCATGTGGACAGAGAGGAGAGAGGGGTCACAGGAGATGACACTACAGACAGAGCCTTGAGACTTAGAACAAGGACGTTTGGGTGTTAAGTTGGATGCAACCACTCAAAAAGGTGGTTATAGTATTATTATAGTGTATTACCAAGGCATCACAATCTACGAATTCTTAAGTTCTTTCTTTCAGAACAGATTTTCATTTGCTATATATATACACACATGTTTTATATGTAAAGGCTTTCGGACGAAAGGCGGCTTAATAAAATAATTATATTTCTCTCCTATAATTATATTGCCAGAATTTTATATGAATTATTCTGTTACAACCATAAACTGCAGACTAATTTAGCCAAGAAAATGCAGTATATTTATTCTGAATCTAGCTCTACATTGTACATTTTTTTTCATGCACCAGAGTATTATTATATATGTAATATATAATTATTAGGTACTTACAATAAATGATATTTTGGTTTTTTTAAGTGTGTCTACAGATTCCTGAATTCCTGTATCATGATACTTTAGAGTTAGGGTATCATTATATCTATAAATGCAGGAATTTGTAGAAATAACGATACTGTGGTTTTGTTGGTTTATTGGTGGGTTTTTTTCTGTTAGAGGCACAAATAAGTGTCTGTATCTGAGTGGCTGGCAAATGTTTTTCAGAAAGGTCTCCTTGTGGACATTATTTGATTGAAAATATTTTGTTTATTTTTCAAAGTAGGCAAGATACCCTTTTTTTGAAGCATTTATTCTGGTTTTCACATTGCATCCTCAGACACACGGGCTCAGCTGTGGGGTGTCCTGTGCAGGGACAGCAGTTGGACTCCATGAGCCTTGTGGGTCTTTCCAACCCAGGATATTATGTGATTCGACAATTTCTTTTTGTTCATTGCAAGATGTCAATCGAAATCCATAATTCCTCATCTCATTTCTACTTTTTGGTGTCTAGTCAGAGAGGGACAGTATATTATGGATTCAGGATGAGCTTTGTGGTGTGAAATTCTGGATTGAAGCAATGTCTGCCTCTGTAAAAGGATGATGCTCCTTGACATGGGGTATGATCCAGTGTTTTAAATAAGCAGTTAACAAAACATCCTTTTACTGTGCCAAAGAAGATTGTGCACGGTATTTTATAGCAGTTCAGTGTTTCTGACTAGAAGTTCTGTCAAGATAAAATACTTACATGAGTATATTCTAGGCTGCTTTTTTATACCACAGAATCCCAGAATGTCAGGGGTTGAAGGGCCCTGGAAAGCTCATCCAGTGCAATCCCCCCATGGAGCAGGAACACCCAGATGAGGTTACACAGGAAGGTGTCCAGGCGGGTTGGAATGTCTGCACAGAAGGAGACTCCACAACCCCCCTGGGCAGCCTGGGCCAGGCTCTGCCACCCTCACCCCAACAAGTTTCTTCTCATCTTTCAGTGGAACCTCCTGTGTTCCAGTTTGCACCCATTGCCCCTTGTCCTGTCCCTGGTTGTCACCAGCAGAGCCTGGCTCCATCCTCCTGACACTGCCCCTTTCCATATTGATCCCCAGGAATGAGTCCCCCCTCAGTCTCCTCTTCTCCAGCTCCGGAGCTCCAGCTCCCTCAGCCTATCTCCTGTATGTTTTCCGTTCTATATCATAATATAGGATTCCATTGTCTCTTCTGTAACACCTGCGGTGTGCAGTCTCATGCTCCCCTTTAGGTACAAGGAATTTTGTGGTGTGCAAAGCAGCGCAGTTCACTGGAAATGTTTTTACATGTTTGTTTAGAGTGTAGGAGGTAGGTCCAGGTCTGACAGAATGCCGAGCTGCTTTTCTGGAGTTGGTGGTGGAGAAAGGAGGAGCAGAGCAGAGGACACGGTGCATCCAGGACACATTGCACACCCCTCTTGTCCCGAGCACTGCCAGATGGGCATGAAAAGGAATTTATAAACACCTAACAACTACCCTAAGAAAAAGCGAGTGTTCCAAGAATTTGTGGCTTTATGCTTTGTCAGAATATTCCTACTTCAAGTTGTAATAATAAATGATACAAATATTTACATTGAAGCTCTTCTAGTTGATGCCTTTACTGTCCTGAATTTTACTAAATCAAATACATGAATATTTAATATTCCTCAATGTTTCCACAAAGCCTGTAGCCACTTTTAGGGTAAAATTCGATTGCCGCTGGCTCATGCTGAAGAAGAGTTTCGTTTTGCAGCAGCTATTCTTAGCAGCAGCGCTGTGGAGCACGGAGCAGTGGAATTGCTGTGCGTGATGTTAGGGCAATTTCTTTTTGCCTGTAGGTGATCTGACCGGCTGACATTTCAGCACAAGGATCCTTCAGAGCAATGTGGGGAATTGGATGTGACAGTGTCTCTGAATCAACCATCGAACTTAAAAAAAGCGTTTGCTGTATAGACAACATATGTTCCAGCCTCTCATGTAACGCAAGAGTTTTCTCCGTCTCGTTTCCACGTGCAGTTGTCTCTTTGCTCGTTCTAATTTTTATTATCGCAGAACCCCAGAATGTCAGGGGTTGAAGGGCCCTGGAAAGCTCATCCAGTGCAATCCCCCCATGGAGCAGGAACACCCAGATGAGGTTACACAGGAAGGTGTCCAGGCGGGTTGGAATGTCTGCACAGAAGGAGACTCCACAACCCCCTGGGCAGCCTGGGCCAGGCTCTGCCACCTTCACCCCCAACAAGTTTCTTCTTATCTTTCGGTGGAACCTCCTGTGTTCCAGTTTGCACCCATTGCCCCTTGTCCTACCATTGGTTGTTTGACTGAAGCGTAGTTAAATGATCCCACCACAGACTTCCCTGCCTTCCTTTGGCAGGCTTATGCCTCTTCCCTTCCATTTCTGGTTCCCCACCTCTTGCCTTTTGGTTGTTTTGCCGTATTTGCCAGGACTCTGGGCTGAGGGAACATTGGAAAAGCTGGAGCTGAGAGGGCAAGAGCAGGAAATGTCACCTCTGTACTCACCTGTTTGCATTAAAGCCAGGTGGAATATTTGGCAAACGCATTGAAGACAAAGCAGAGTGTGTTGGAAAACTGTGGTTTGAACAGTTCAATTAGCAAAGGAACTAGCAAACAAGTTTTTAGGAAGAAAAGTATTAGACAAGCTTAGGTGTATGGCTTTGCTGACTTCCCATAAAATAAAATTATAAAACATTAAATATGTTTTATGTGAAAACGCACTTCATGTAATGTTCCTGAAAACTGATAATGAAGTAATTTTTAGGGTGCTGAATGCCACAATGTCAGTGAATGGGATTGCGGGCGCTCAGTTCTGTACATTAACTTGCCCTATTTCTGGCTTAGCTGCGTGGTTTGTTATTTCCAGCTTCTTCTGTGGTTTATTCGAGAAGATTGATGGTTTCATCTGCTTTCCTAGAGCAAATAAGGTCCTTTTGGATGGGTGGAGAGCAGGAAAGTGGCAAGGCAGCAGCAATTCCTGGAAAACATGGATTTTTCTCCTCTGTGGTTTGAAAACGTGTAGTCTGGTCAACACTGTCGTATGTGGGCGAGGAGGTGAACAGAGATGCTCTCCCTTTTTATCCATGCAAATCAGGGGTTGTGCAAGAGCAGGACACCGAACAGCACAGCAGTGACTTGAGGTGACGGTCCCTATAGGAGAACTTAGAAACTGGTGCAACCTTCTCATCAGCTCCACATGGGTCACCCGTTCCCTTTGATTGCAGCGTTCTCTGTTTCCCGTGTTAAATAATGCATATGTTATTTATTGTTGCACTGTGATAGAGTCATAGCTCTTTGATCTCTAAGGTGGGTGTTGCTGCCTTTGGTAGGAGCGGAAATACTGAAAGTCATAAATGATTACTGTCCTTAACAATACTGTACAGGTATTTTACCATAAACCGGGGGGATGGGACATTCTGTAAATTTAATGGCACATCATTTAAAATATCATATAATTACAAGGCGTATGTTGGAATAAAAATTATACCTTTGCAGGTTAAGTAAAGAATCACTAATAAAATTGTAACGGACATACATTATTCAGCATGGGGTTCATAATGAATAATTGCTAGGTTATTAGTGCTTAACAGATTAAGGGTACTTCCATTTATTACTGTGCTCCACTAAGGAGGAGCGTTAATTTTTTTTTCAAAGCAAATTCACTGGAAACAGACAGTTTAAAATTTATGCTTGTAATGATTGCTACACGGTCCATTAAGACCACCTCTAAGTGAGCTTAATTTGTAGCAGATAAATGTACATGTCTACATATTTTTCAACGTAGTTTATGGTGCATCCTGCACAGCTGTGCCCAACTGATTAAATCCTCACAAAATTTAAATAGGAAACCCATTACATAGACAGTATTATATCAATTTATCATACACACGTTTTCAATTTAACTCTCTAAGCTTTTGTGCAGGATATTTTCACTGATTCATTAAATATGTATAGCAAGACCATTTTCCCTTCTGGTTTGTTTCGCCCTTTTGTTTTCTGGGTTTGTTTGTTTCCTACTTTTCGATTCTATTATCCCATAATTAAGAACATCAGCAAACATCATCATTTACAACAATTAGCTCAGTAAGGATCCCAGATCTAGAGAACTCTTATCTAGGGAAGAGAAGCAGAAGGTAGGGAAAGGTGGTTGGTACCAATACCCTCCTTTAACATCTGGAGTGGCTTTGTCCTGACAGGTAGGACATCCCAGATCCTGAGCAAGCTTGGGATTACAGGTATTTCCTCCCTTTCTTCAGCATTTCCCATTGATCAGCTCTGAGCATCTCCCGATTTCGTTAAAATGCTTCCAGCTTATCTCTGCCTCAGGTGTTCTGTGTCTCATATAAACCATAATTCTGGATTCTAGAAATAAGATTTGAAGCATTTATCAAATTTTAGAGATCAAAAGTAACTGCTCTGAATTATTATCTTGAATCCCTCTCATCGTCATTGACCACGGAGTGAATTAAAGCTGTTGACTTCACATGCCCTGTGCAAAAGAGATGGTTCGAATTCCCTGCCAGCCAAATCCCACTCTGCTCAATTCCAGAGCATGGATCTTTCCCTGCATCTAGTGCTGTGGTAAAAGTCTAACAGAACACTGCAAAATAAAGCCAACTTCCAGTTAAATTGTAGGAATATCTCTGCTTGTCTTAGAGTAACAAAAGGGAAACAAGATTCTAAAAGAGCAAGAATAACTAATTCTCATCCATTTCTGCATTCCCCTAATTAAATGCCAGAGACAGGTTCTGTACTCCCCTACAGACTGAATAAATGTACAGAACCACAAGGAAGAGCTGCCCTCCAAAATCTTTGAGAACTGAAGATTTGATATGGAAATAAATGGCTGTTTGAATAATAGTTGACTGGTTGCTCGCTCTGTTTTCTTAATGAGCGTATAAAATTGAATTATGTGCCTTTTTTTTTTTTTTTTTTTTTTTAGCAAACGTGGGTATTTTAGAGAGAAATTAAAAGGACTTATTAACTATTAATTGAACTCAAGCCCAATGGTTCAACTTCTCGCTTTGCTGCTTTTTCTTTTAAAATGCCAAATTATCTGTAGGAAGCAAAGACGATTCCCAGCTACAGAGCCCCAACTAGTGTCCTGCTGTTCTTCAGCCAGGATCGAGACAAGGACAGTGGAGAACATTTGGAGCTACATCATGCTTGGAATGTCATGGGGAATGGGCTTTCCAGGTCTTGGAGAGAGAGTGGAAATGTCTTGGGAGTCTCAGGGCAAGGCAGATGTCCTTCATTCAAAGTGCAGGTGATGGAAGCAAATGCTTCTAAAATGTCATTATTTCCAACACTCAGGTGGTCTGGTCGTAGCCCCCACACCTCCAATCAGTGCTGCTGGCTCAGTGTTCCAGGTCGTTTCTCAGACAAGAAACATATTCTCACTCTAATTGTTCTCTCAGGGTATTCCTTTATTATAGATGGACTTGCTATCCTGGAAGATTAGTTAAATGCTTAGGAGTCCAACCATGGACAAATTGCCCTGGCTATTCATTGTGGTTTGAGCATCCCACAGAAACAGGGGCTGGCTGGACTGGGCAGGTCTTGAGGAACCCATGGGTGGCGTCACAGATTTAAAGACCCCTATAGGAACAGGAGAATCAGGACCCGTGTCCCAGGGTCTGATGGTTGACTGTGAGATTGGAATGTAGATACAGTCACCCACTTCACCTATAGGAAACTATGTGCTTGTGGTAAAACTGTTCTTTGTGTGTTTAGTGGAGCGACATTTGAACAGAAGCATTTATTTCAAAAGGCATCACAGTGCACACACAGGAACCTGAGGAGGTTTGTGTCACAATCTGTTAGTTTGAAACCGGACCAGGACCAACTCACTGCAGGGGAGTCTGGTGTGTTTTGCTGCTGGCAGCAAAATGATTAGTTGAAAAATAATCTTATAGAGAGCTGCTTGCTGATTAAAGAAAAAAGAGACTATTCCCTGTGTTAGGAATCTTCCTAATTTTGGAGGAACAGCTAATGCATTATTGTTCAATAACCATTGCAATTTGAATGACTAATTTAGCTAATTATAGGTATTTAGGAACCCGTTATGTCTTCAGCTTGAAGTTAACTTTTTTGCAATAAATAGATGTATGAACGAGGCAAACAAACTGCCTATCAGAAAATAGAAGGCTATAGAATCATTTCTGGAATATTTCCAGTGCAATGAAAGAATAATTAGTAGCCAGATTATTGGAAAGAAAATGGCCCTTAATCTACTGAGGGTTTTGGAAGCAATAATTTATTAGGTCCAAATTATATGAAGTACTTAAATGTTTCAGTTCTTGGGTGCTTGGCTGGAATGTTGCCCCTATTCCATCTTACCTCAAGCTTTACAGTTTGGATAAATTCACCCAAGTATGGCCATAGTCCCAGCAGGATCAGGGCAGGATCTTGTCTTAAAGCTGACTTAAATAATTCAAGTAAATGCAGTGAACAACCAAAAATTTAGATATAAATTAAAATAAATCTAGAAAGTATTTTAACTTTGTTTTGTTTCAGTTGAGTTGATTTGCAGGCCAACTGGAAGACATCTTCATATTTTAACAAAAAAATAAACCTTCAAGCAAAAAGAAAATATAAATACAGCACCACTGCTACAGAGAGGGTTTGTGAAGCTGTTATTAAGACTATTTGGGATTATAGTCCCTGTGCTATTCCTTACAGTGTACGATAGTGGTTGTGGTTTCCATGCCGTTGCACCAATGGCAGTGTTACAGCTGTGTCCTTGCATTGTGCTCCCCTGTGTGATATAGGATTCACTTCCGATTTCTTTTCCTGCAATATTTCTTTTCCTCTCAAAGTGTTTGTTTTGGTCATTTTTTTCAAAAACGTAACTATTGTCTTATGTACCAAAACATTCCAAACATTCCTTAAATACGGTGGAAGTATGAAATGTGTTCACGCAACTAATGTGATATTAAAAAGCATTAACGCAAATCTAATACAAACATAATAAAACCAACTTCCTCTAAATTTAAGTCTCTTTAGAACATGTATTACTCTTATTTAGCTTTAAAACAACCACCATCTTTTTTTTTTTTTTTTTTAAATTATTTTTTCTTTTTAAAATGAAACCTTAGTGATAGTCTGTAATTTCTTCCTGTCTCCCTGTGTACATGCCTGGGAGGTTGGTGAGCTGCTTGGAGCAGATCCACAAGTCTGTCTTGTTTTAGGTGCTAGTCCCATTATGTGCTTACAATTTTGTGCCCAATTTTGACTGTGCAAAAACCAGAGTGCAGCAAGCGCTTTAGATCCGCGTGTGTGTATAAACGGGGCTGGAGAAGGTGATCCTACTCAGCAGGGAATGAACTTGGAACAATTTGGTGACTTTGCCGTGCTCTGGAGTGCAAGTTTTTTATTTGCTTAGAAGTTCTGGGATCAGGACCAAATGTGCCGAGCTGGTGAGTCCAAGGGGGAGGAAGAATAAAGAGAACGCGCTGGGGAGGAGGATGAGAAGTTGAGTGGTAGTGGAGGGATCACAGAATCCCAGAGTGTCAGGGGTTGGAAGGGAACTCGAAAGCTCATCCAGTGCAATCCCCCCATGGAGCAGGAACACCCAGATGAGGTTACACAGGAAGGTGTCCAGGCGGGTTGGAATGTCTGCACAGAAGGAGACTCCACAACCCCCTGGGCAGCCAGGGCATAAACGTGCAAATTCTTTACATTTGGACACAAAATACACCTTTGTATTAAAGATCTAGATCCAGCATTGCCCTGTGAATTTATCAGCTTCCATTTCCTAATTCTCCGTGACTGTGTGCCCTTCAAGTTTGTGGATGTATCTGCTGGTGCTGATAGACCCTCAGAGCCCCCGGACTCTTGCTGACGAGCCTCCTTTGGCCATTTCAGTAGCGCAGGCACATGCAGATACGTTCTCTGAGTCAAAAACTGTTCACTACTGAAGTGCCTTGTGGCCAGTGTCATCTTCTAAAGCACTTCTCAAGACAAGCTTTTTCTTACCAAGGTCCCTTTGGCGAAATGAGCAATATTTTCTGCTATGTTTCGTGGCTTGTGGTTTGAATCACCCTTTAAGGATACACTCGGGGCTGAAATCCTGTTTGCACTATTAACTCTTATTCTGTAGCAACTTATTTAAGAACACCAGATAGTCTGTAAATAGACATTTTATTAATGTTTGGTTGAAAAACAATAAATTATGTTCCTGTTAAAACAGAGTTCTGCAGCCTCTGCAATGTAACCTTGAAATCTCAAAACTTTTTTAAACGCCTTCCGTTGTTTTCTCTGATTAATTTTGCAGTATAAGTATCGAAGTCTAATGTAGTTGGTCAGAGCGGATGCTGTGTTTGGCAGTAGGAGGTGGTCGGTTCTTCCCGGTCAGGCTCCACACAAATAGAACAGGGACAAGAGGCACATCCATGTGCACATCAGGACAATCTCAGGAGATTTTCCTCTTCATTCTACCCCACCATTGCACATGGCCTATTTTGTGTGAGACTCTGGTGGAGCAGAGAATGTCATTGATATTGCTGGACCTCTGGACCTGTTTGTACTGTTATTAGAGACAATTTAAAGGGCTTTCATACATACAGAATGAGGATTTCCAAGAATTAAGCAGAAGCTTTAAGGGGAAAGGGACCTGGGGGTCCTGGGGACAGCAGGGTGACCATGAGCCAGCACTGGGCCTTTGTGGCCAGGAAGGCCAATGGTACCTGGGGTGGGTTAGAAGGGGGTGGTCAGTAGGTCAGAGAGGTTCTCCTGCCCCTCTGCTCTGCCCTGGGGAGACCACACCTGGAATATTGTGTCCAGCTGTGACCCCTCAGTTCCAGCAGGACAGGGAACTGCTGCAGAGAGTCCAGCGCAGCCACCAAGATGCTGCAGGGAGTGGAGCATCTCCCGTGTGAGGAAAGGCTGAGGGAGCTGGGGCTCTGGAGCTGGACAAGAGGAGACTGAGGGGGGACTCATTCATGGGGATCAATATGGAAAGGGGCAGTGTCAGGAGGATGGAGCCAGGCTCTGCTGGGTGGCAACCAGTGACAGGACAAGGGGCAATGGGTGCAAACTGGAACACAGGAGGTTCCACTGAAAGATGAGAAGAAACTTGTTGGGGTGAGGGTGGCAGAGCCTGGCCCAGGCTGCCCAGGGGGTTGTGGAGTCTCCTTCTGTGCAGACATTCCAACCCGCCTGGACACCTTCCTGTGTGACCTCATCTGGGTGTTCCTGCTCCATGGGGGGATTGCACTGGATGAGCTTTCCAGTTCCCTTCCAACCCCTGACACTCTGGGATTTTGTGACTCCTTAGAATGCTCTTGAATCCCAGCTTTTGTCGAGAAAATAGAAGTTTTTGGTCCAGACTGGAAAGCCAAACGCAGACCAGTGTTCTTTCTGCAGGTCAGGTGGCTCCCACACAGCAAAGAGTTGATGAGAGCACCCAAAACCTTCTAAGAATGGTTCAAATGAAGTTGTGCTATAATTAATGAACTGGAGCGTTAGCCATGGACAGCAACAAACAGTTTGTTCAGTTCTGTGTGAGGAGGAGGCGTTTTTCCCTATTCACTCCTGTCTAGGCACCCGCAAAGCAGTTCTGACTTGGCTGCCAAACACAAGTTTATCTTGTTACAACACCTTCCTTGAGCAGTCATGGAGTCCCACTGAAATATTAATATATCTTCTGACTCCACGCTTAATGCTGTTTCTACTGTCGCATCCAATACGTTGCTATGAGAACTGTTGGTAAGTACTTACCTGGAATTATTGAAGGACTTGACCTTCTTCTGTGAAGCATTAGCGACATTATTGAGTTCTCTTTTAATAGTGTTTTTGTCATCTCTGCCCTTGCAAGTCCCTTCTTCCAAATCTTATAGCTTATTAGTTTATATGCTATTTTCATTGCAATTATAGCTGGTACAGGAATGTTTTCTTACCTTTTGAACATGTTGTCACCATGCATCATTTTTAGCCCCTCATTGCTCCTTATTAGAGGTTATTTAAGCTCTCGGCTCTAACTGGATAATGAAGCACGCTTAGGATATAAACTAGCAAAAGCTTATGTAAAGGTTGTCGCATAGGTGACAGTCTGCGGTGGTTTATTGGGGCTTTTGTGTGTGATCTCTTAGATTAGTTAAATGTAATAGAAATGTACATAAATGTCAGATAGCTGGTGCAGCCTCTGCTGGAAGGACTTCATGGATGTGCTGGAATACGTGAGCTCTCTGTAGTTCCAGCTCACCTCTGCTGTGCTGCCACCTTCTTCTGCTCTGTTTGCTTTCTTCACTGCCGCACATCAAACAGAACAGGATGAATGTGTGAGGTGAATCGCTTTGGTTGGTTGAGGAAAACCTTGGGAGCCTAAAAAAAAATATTTCAGTTATCATTTTGCTTACATCTTGTTTGGTGAGTGTGTGGCCTCAGTGTGTATTGACCCAGCATGTCAGAATGTGGAATGTATTTATGAATTCTCACAACATCCTTGTGACATGAAGAGGTTTGAGGCACACAGCTGGACTGCAGAGATCCACCAGCACCATGCAGAGTACTTGAAAGGACCCTATAAGGATGGGGACAGACTTTTGAGCAGGGCCTGTTGCAATAGGACAAGGGGTGATGGTTTGAAGCCAAAGGAGGGAGATTCAGGCTGGGCATGAGGAAGGAATTGTTGGTCCTGAGGGTGGTGAGAGCCTGGCCCAGGTTGGCCAGAGAGATGGTAGATGAACCATCCCTGGAGACATCCCAGGCAAGGCTGGACGGGGCTCTGAGCAACCTGAGCTGATGAAGATGTCCCTGCTCATGGCAGGGGGGGCACTGGGGAGCTGGGGAGGCCCTTCAGCACAAACCATCTGTGACTCTGTGAGGACTGAGGACAGCCCATCAGTGGTGACATCCTGAGCGTGTCCCTCAGGAGCTCCATGGATGCAGATGAAGCCCCACACGAGCCTGGTGCTGCCTGGGGAGCACTTGTGCGAGAGACCCTAAAGCATCATTAGCACAAACCTGTGTGTTCTCTGGCATCTGAGTCACTGCAACTACATCTTGAAACTGAATCCATGTCTCCTGAGTCCTACATTGACATCCTAGACCGTTTTTCTTTGCATCTCTACATGTGAGCTAATTTCACTTTGGTTTTCATCTGGCAGAGATTGTATAAACTTCAAAGTTTTCTGTTCACACCCTTTTCCTTCTCTAATTACACAGATTTCTTATGTTGTGCATTTTGAGAATTTACTCTCGGGGAATTATGGGGTGGACGCTGTGCTGCTTCCTAAAGCAACTCAGCATGAAGTGTATTGGCAGAACAGAAACCTAATCCCAGGCACTTGTACCCTTTAGAATTGCCTTTAAAAGTTAGGGACATCCACAAATGATCTCTGCCCATTTATTTGCAATGATTAAATTAATGAACTCCTCAGCGTTCTTCCTCTTCAGTTTCAGGAGCAAGTTGCTACTATGGGCTGAATTGCTTGATTGAAATCTGCAGAATGAACTGGGGACTGAGGTACTGCCATTTCAAAAGGTTTTACCAAAAAAATCCAAGTAAAACATAGAAATTAGCTGGTACTTGTTACCTGCTGTGTTGTGGGTGAGCGGAGCAGTCACATTTAATTGCAATAAGGTCCTCTGGCCAGAGGATACGGCACCGTCTGCAAGATATTGGCAAGTAAGCTGGTGTGTACTTCAAAAGGTGCATCAGTCCTTTCAGTCTGCGGGAAGGACGTGGGGGTTAAAATTATACACTGAGACATCCCAAGAGACAGAGCAAAGTGTATCTTTCCAGAGCAATCTGTCATAGAAATCATGTTTGTGTATACTGTTCCGTAGTATAATATTTAATATTTTTTAAAATGCTGCAGTAGTAGCTTTCTATACGTTTTAGAACAGTTATAATGTTTTGAAATATTATAGTGTTTGATTTTTAAAGTAATTCCAATAAAAGCTAATTACAAGCACTCTGAATCAATTCTGTCTGATTTTCCTGCAAATTAGTGACTATAGGCCAGGCTACACTTTTTCTATCAATCACTGTCAGATGTCAATGGATTTCCTGCTATATAACTCAAAGCAAATTGTGACGGTTTAATTCCACAAGCAGTAATAAAAACAGTGAACACTAGAGAGTCTGTATTTGGATTCTGAGGAGTTGATTTTTCTCTTAAATTTCATTTATAGACTGTTGTTAATAGTATTGTTTCCTTTCTTGTCGCATCCTTGTGAGCGGGGTTCACAGACGCTCTTGCTCCTTATTGTAAAATCCTTTTGCAGGGAAGTCGGGCCGCCTGTGCTAATTACGGTACGGAGACACCGCCGTGTAATATACAGCATCGCTTAAGCCCTGTTCGTAAAGCCCTGATTTTCAAATGTTTGGTGCATTACAATAAGTTTTGGGTTGGGCTAAATTGCACTATTGATTTTTTTTTTGTAATTAGGTTCTAATGAATTGTATTCACTGAATTGTACGTCTATCAAGGGACTTGAAAGATTGGACGGTGATCATTTCATTCACTTTATTTATTTGTATTGTGTCTAACAGTAGAGAGCTCCTGGAAATCTTTTCTAGGTATCAGGACCTTTGGGGTTTTTTCAGCCTCTTTAAAGTCCAGCTCTCGCTTTTCTGTAGTATAATATTAATGGAATGTGTAAGATCATAGGAATTTCCTTGCCTGAAAGCTGTTGAAGTAATCCAGCTCGTAGAAATGTCTGTTTTCATACTGTTTTCTCCTCTGCACCATTTGGGATAAAGTGCTTGGTCAATAAGGGGTTTTGTTTGGTTTATGCTCCTTTATGGTTGCTTATATTTGTTTTAATCTTAAGTGCTGGGCACTAAAAGCTGCTTTTTGTTGTTGATGCTTAATCAAGTATCATGGCAGCAGATAGTGCCCCGTTCTGATTTGGTTACATGCACCATATTCTTTTACATACATGGATGAAATAGTGCTTATACAGGTTAGTTTGTTCTTCAAAGGCCCACGCTATCTGTTATCACTTTGTAATCCTGACTACGTTTCCCTCTTCCAATGGCAAATCACATCTTTTCCTGAAATAGTGAAGTAGTTTTAAAATTCCTGTCTTTCATTAGTTATTTCTGTATGCATGTGTAAGCTTTTCTTTTCTCATTTCTTGCCTAACATACCTGACTTTCCACTGTGTTGCACAGCAATTGAGTGGAGTCCTGGCTCAACTTGGGTTTGTTGTGGGTCCAGGTCAGTGTCCCCCAAAAGCAGAAGAGCTGCTGAATGCTTAATGTGATTACAGCTAATCCCAGCAGCACATTAACTCGTCCTTCCAACCACACCAGTGCTGCGGGCTCCGAGACCCCAGTTATTAATGGTAATGTGAGCTCGGATATGGGGCTGTGAGCATCTCAAAGTGGTTCTGGGGCTCTGCTGCAGCCCAGAATTGGCCCAGCAGGGTTCAAAGGTACAAACCAATGCTAATGCATCCCACAGAGGTCTGATGTATGATCTGGACTTCTCTCCAGAGCTCTTGGAAGGGGATTTTGGGATGTAACACAGAGCAATACTGCGCAGGGCTGGAGGAGGGACCCTCGCCTTGTTCTCTTTGCGTTGTTCTGGGACCTCGAGTCAACAAGTCACCGAACCTTTCCGTGCTTTTGTTCCTCCTACGTACCTTTATCTTGCCTTTTATAATCAATCCGTAACATTTTAGCCTTTCCTATTGAAAAAGCAAATATTTCCTAATCTATTTTACTATTTTAATCATTGGCCATTGCAAAAGAAAAATAAATGATTCCAGCTTTGTTTTAGGTAAGAATCAGTCAGTTCAGACACATGCACAGGAATTCTAGCTTGCTGTATTTTACCATTTCATTTCAATAAACATGTTCATCGAGAGGATTTATATCCTTCAAACTAAATATTAGACATACCCTCAGTTCCCTGTTAGATTTAACCAGCAACCTGGTGAATTGACGCTTAGCTGGGAATCTGTTGTGTCTTCCAGAACTATTTGGTCAGAAGGGCCTGTATTGGGCAATTAAAACAAAGAATAGAGCTATTACAGCTGTGCCGAAAAACCACTTGGAAATTTGTGCACAGCCATTTCCACAGAGAAATACGCACTTCACACATGTGGCCATGTGCTTTAGTGCCAGCAATTTAGGTTTATGGTGTGAATGCACCTGTAAGGCTTGATTTTAAAATTTGCTCATGCAGAATTTTGCTTTTTAATTAGGCGTTTTTTTTTCCCCTCCGGATAAAATTTGCATATGTTTGCATACTTGAGGTGTATTTTTAGAAGGGGTCATGGTAAATTGAACTGATAGAGTTGGGTATACGCAAGTATGGAACTTAAGTGAATATAAACCAGGATATGTATCCCAAGGTGGAAAATTCAGATGTGGCTGAAATGTGGAAAATCTGTTTTCTCTTTGGCTAAGGAAGAAATTTCCAATCACAATAATGATTTTGTTATTACTATCAGGATATTTAATATTGATATTAATTTGCTCTCTTTCTGGCCATGTACTCGTTTACTAATAGCATCAGTATTAATTATAATGTAAGGGCCGTTTGTGCAAAATAGTGACAGGCTGTTTATTGGTTATTAGCAGCTGTTCACAAGCAGCGCGGGTAGTAATGATTTGTTTTCCTTTAGAACATTTTAATACAACATTAGTAATGGTGTGTATCAGCCTCTGGGGCGAGACATGGAGACAAGAACAAATCTGTAGAAGCAACAGCAGATATTTCCAGCTGAGCAGCTTCCTCCTTGTCTCCTCTTAGAAATAAAGCTTACCTCTGTCATACGTTTCATTTACAAATTCCTTTTCCTGTGTATTCCCCCAGTTTAAATCCACGCGATCGAGCAGGACAATACCTAAAGTGAGGTGAATGGGATATTTAGTGAAATAAGTAAATATTACACAGAAGCAACTCATTCTGCTCAGTTGCACTGGATGAATTTCCGAACAGGTGAAGCTTGAGTTTCTATAGACATATTAATACTTTTTAACTCTTGCTTCTGAACATTGTCTAGTCTGGTGTCTTCCACTGAAGCCAAACATGTCGGAATGACATTGAAGAGAGGATGAAAGTGGTAGGAAAACAATGCAACAAGGAAATGTAGAAGAAGCCGTTGTCCCCCAGCAAATAAAAAAGTCATAGAATTAAGAAAGTTCTAAATCAACAAGATTTACTTACATCATCTTGTCTATCCCTGCGTCAATAGAGAATAGTTCTTTCCAGCAAATTTGCAAGTGTTTAATCCATGTTAAGGTTCCTTAGATGGCTGGCGTTCAACAAATGCCCTTAGGAGATTATTCCAGGCTCAGATACTTCTAAGTAATGTTAACATTTCTGTTCCAAGTTCAGCCTTTGCTCTGTTGCATCCTATTACTTCTTGGGCCACGTTAATTTTTTCCTGTTCTTGGTATGTATGTACTTCAGACACCTAACAATGTTATCATTGATCCCTCAGCTTAGAAACAGCTAACAAGAAAAACCTGCCTCGGTAGTACAGGACGTGGGGGACACGGCATTTTGTACCTGCTGGGTACAGCTTCAACGGTACCACAATGCTTTTGCAAAATATAAGAGGAATTAAAATCTGGTGGGGTTATTTTTCCCTTCATTCTTAAGGTTTTTTTAATTGATATGATCTTTTCAATTAACTTTTCCAATGGTTGGATCAGACTGGGATCTTTAAATAATCCAAAATGTGAAACTTGTCCTACTTGGGAGGTTAAATACCCCGTTAAGTGCTGAGTTATTCCTGCTCGATCCTGTGTCACCAGGGGACCAAGTTCACCTTGTTTCCCAGTTGTAGATACCAAAATGGTTTTCCAGGAGGTTATTTACAGCACACACACATGTTGCTTTGCTGAGGGTATCGTTGGTTCCTTCCATTAGTGATTTTTCTGGTTTCCTTCTAACTTCTAGTTATCCACATTGCTGCTTGTGTTGGAACTGCGGAATTTCCATACGAGAAAGCGTGGTTTTGTCAAGGTAAGTGAGCAAAACTGCTAAGATTGCAAATGCTCTGGTGGTAGGAAGGTTGGTTTGCCTGTGACACGTTGTGGTGCCATTATCTGTGTGTGAATACCCCAGGAATGATTCAGCTGAAGAGTGAACCGGCCAGCAAACAGTGTTGGTTGCTTATGAAACTGATCTCAGAAAATAAACGTATCAGAGCTACCAGCAAATATTTCTCCATAAACTGACAAATTTAACATTCAGATGGCTATAATTTGTATAGCTTTCTGAAACAGTGTTATAACTAGCACAAAAGCTGAACACTGATGAATTTATCTATAAACTCTGAAGACATATCTTGGTCATTTCTCACAGCTCCCTCAGCTATGAATACTCCTGGTTTACTCCACAAACATTCTCTTCTGTTCTTCTTTATGCCATGAAATAGAACATCATCATTTTGTCAAAGTACAGACTAGTAATAAAGAAAAGAATTGAAGTTATTTGAATGAGGCCAAATAAATAACATCCCGTCTTTGATTAGCTGATTAGTTTATCTTTCTGAATGTCTATTTGATCATTACCAATGCTTTCTTTTGCACGCATTCTCTATCTGTATAGTTATTAATACTGAACGAGCTATACCCACCGTTAAAACCTGAAAGCGCTGCAGTGGTTCGGTTCTGGTTCTGGTTCTGGTCCAGGCCAGTGCTGGCTCACAAATAGGCTTTGAACTTGCTAAAGTGGGTTTGTGCCAAGGGACCGGTGGAGTCTGGACAGTAAGGCCCATCAGACAGTTTCCAGATACTGCTGGTGGCAATAACCGAGTTCCACACTCGAGAACGTGTTGGGAGGATATTTTAATTAGATTTGGCCCTCGCAGAAGCAAGTGGTGGTGATGAAATGCTGGTGAACAATAGGACAGGGAGAGAAGAAAAGGAAACAGAGGACTGAGAGGCTGTGGCGTAAAACTGGTCTATAAATTTTAATGGGTGCAAACACTGAACTGGAAGAGATCTCCTGTAGATAACTACTATTCTAAACTTGCTGCTATCAGTGCTTTTTAGTGTTTAGTTCTGTTTCAAGTTTCAGTGGAGGCTTCTGTTCCCATCTGAGAGAAACTAATAGGTCACTGTTTTGGTGGGATTTCTTGCCTACTGAAATAAGTTAACTTATGACAAGTTTACTGTCCTTCAGTACGAAAGAACTCATTTCCCTTTTGGTATTACTACTGTTCTCTGATGATATGATCATAACTCTTGCAATCACAAGAAAGAGTTAAGGAAAACACTGAAGCTTTGCATTTCTAGAGAAAAGAACATAACGGGATAGAATATTTAGGAAAGTGTAATCTAAGAGAGTCATAAATATTAGTGGCATTATATCTAGAAACATAAAGCAATTTAGTAATTACGGCCCCAGTATGCCTTATATTTAATATATTAATTGTATTTGCATACATCAGGTATATACATAGAAACCCCAAAGTCATCTCTGTCAGATTGCCTGGATATATGCGCCAGGTAAACATCTGCAGCCGGTACAAAAAGTGCGCTTAGCCCAGCGATTTCTCAGCGCCGCATAAAAAGTGCTGCTCACAAACCTTCCTGGTAATTGAGCCAGGACATAAAACAGCATCTGCAAATGGTTAACACTTGATCCCAAAGCAAGGAATCATCGCTGGGCTGCAGAGGGCACATCGGGCACCGCGTGCCCAGAAACGCAGGACAGCAAACGGCCAAATACAGCCACCTGAAATACTTGGGATAAGGCTGACTGATTAAGGTCTATATTATTATTATTGTCAAATTCAGCTTTATCCTCATTAAAAGATAGATATCTATATCTATATCTATATCTATATCTATATCTATATCTATATCTATATCTATATCTATATCTATATCTATGGCGGATTCAGAAAATGTTATCCTGGCAGTAAAAATGAATGTCTGTCCAAGGTTGTCTGCCAAAGACGTCTCAATGCTGGCTCGTTTGTGTCTTGCTAATTTTAACGGTGATTTGTTAATGTAATAATTTTCAGAGTTGCTACTATAAACCAGAGCTAAAGTACTATGAGGAAGATAGGGAAGCCTGTGCATGTAAATGTAATTTCAGATGGGATTCACCTGAGTCTAAGCATAGAATGAAAGTTTTGCCTAAACAACATGTATTTCTCCCAACAAACATATTCGAAGAAGTTGCATATTTAGCTGTGTAGGAAAGATTGATGCAGCCAAATAATTTGAATAAAAGTTGCTAATATTTTTCTAGATCCTTCGACAAACTAATATGAACTGCTTGTATAGGCTTGCTGGGTTTTCTCCAGTAGACACAAGGACAGGAATCTCAAGACGGTATATTAGTGACATAATTAAAACATCAATTTCAGAGATACCCAAACAAGTCCCAGCTGGCACTATCATTATCCCTTGAAATTACTTTGCTATTTAATAAATGTTATGTAGTGAGATCATGATCATGTGTATGTCTGATTGGCTGAACATCAGTATTTCACATGAAAATGGTCTTGAAGTTACTTGTGGAATGTAATTGTGACAAACAGTAAACCTTTCATGGTAATCAGTCACCAAATTAAAGAGAAGGCTTTAAAAACTTATTTTTGTGACTATAGAATACAGATAATGGAGAAAGCATCTCTTTTTGCAGATCATATTCCATTCATGTGAATATGACTGCAGTAACTGTTGGTTTTTGTTTTTTTTTTTTCCTCTGATGGGTTTCTGAACTATAAAATGTATCTGGTTTTCCTCTTCCATTGGTCACCATCCTTCCTCCAGCTCCTCTCATCTCTGTCTTTTGGCTGTTATCACATTTTATAGCTTGCACATCTAGCACTTCTTCGCTATAAGTTGGGGAATGACCTATTAGAGAGCAGCGTAGGGAAAAGGAACCTGGGGGTCCTGGGGACAGCAGGGTGACCATGAGCCAGCACTGGGCCCTTGTGGCCAGGAAGCCAATGGGACCTGGGGTGGGTTAGAAGGGGGTGGTCAGTAGGTCAGAGAGGTTCTCCTGCCCCTCTGCTCTGCCCTGGGGAGACCACACCTGGAATCTTGTGTCCAGTTGTGGCCCCTCAGCTCCAGCAGGACAGGGAACTGCTGCAGAGAGTCCAGCGCAGCCACCAAGATGCTGCAGGGAGTGGAGCATCTCCCGTGTGAGGAAAGGCTGAGGGAGCTGGGGCTCTGGAGCTGGGCAAGAGGACACTGAGGGGGGACTCATTCCTGGGGATCAATATGGAAAGGGGGAGTGTCAGGAGGATGGAGCCAGGCTCTTCTGGGTGACAACCAGGGGCAGGACCAGGGGCAATGGGTGCAAACTGGAACACAGGAGGTTCCACTGAAAGATGAGAAGAAACTTGTTGGGGGTGAGGGTGGCAGAGCCTGGCCCAGGCTGCCCAGGGGGTTGTGGAGTCTCCTTCTGTGCAGACATTCCAACCTGCCTGGACACCTTCCTGTGTAACCTCATCTGGGTGTTCCTGCTCCATGGGGGGATTGCACTGGATGAGCTTTCCAGGGCCCTTCCAACCCCTGACATCCTGGGATTCTGTGATTCTGTGAACCTCTAAAAGACCAAAAGGAAGATTCAGATAAGTCTGGAGACAAGTAGTCAGGTCATGTAGTTTATCTCCTTTACACTGACTTTTGCTCATCAGGTGAGCTGCCACTTGATAGACAGCACAGTTTAATTAGGTGCAGAGAACATCGTCCATAGGCAAGGTACTGTGCTTCAGTTTTAATGGGAGTCTTAGTTATAAACACTTTATCTGCCACTGTTAGGAGAAAGAAGAAAAAAGCTGGGGCAATAAATAGTTCATCCAGATCAGCATTTTAGGAAGTTTCTTTTTGAGAAACAAAAATCTTATGTGCGATGCATAGACAACGAGTAGTCAGAGTATTTAAAAATATGGGGTATTTCTTATCTTTACATCCTTGCTAGTGAGCAAAAGGATGCTGAAGAAAACAGACCCACAGCAGTTGGGAAAGGAATGAAAATGTTCCTAAAGAGCTTTGCTTTCTACTAGATTGTTTTAAAAATCTATTTGGCATTTCCAAAAGCAGCGTTAGAAGCAAAATAAAACTCACTTTTTATGATACAAAAAACTCATGAAAAAACATAGAAAATCCAAGAACACTTCCAAAGTAACTGTCTCTACCCAATAAATCTCGCTTTCTTCAAACTGGAGACACTTTTATTTTGCTCCAGCTGGATGGGGTTCTGCATGAACTACTGGGACTGTCATTTGTGTGTTCTCTCCATAAAACCAGTTAAACATCCTGAATTGATCTTAGTGCTGAAAGCGCATCTTTTTTCTCCTTTTTCCCAGAATATCTGCAAAATTCAAAGCCCTGGCAATATTAATGAAGATGAAGAAATACAGGACTCCTTAATGATATAGACTTTTTAATTGCCACTTGAAAAATGTCCTGTTTGAAATCTCCAAAATTTACTTAAGAAGGGAAATAATGCAGATTCAGAGCTTCACTGCAATTAGTGTATATGACCTTGGGCTTTACCTGAAGCTCGTAAGTACTTACACGCGGGATGCAGCCGTTTGTCCTCCTTCAAAGGAAGGTGTTTATATATGTCAGATAAATTCTCCTCTAGAAATGCCCATTTCTTTCCATGGGCTGCAAAGGGACCCCAACCAGCAGAAAAAATGGGAATAATTCCCCTTCTTTCTCATGATTTCGAGGCCTGAGCTCTAATCTTTTATCCTCAATTAACATAGGAATGAAAGGATGATTTTCATGTCCTTTTCACTTCTATTTTAAGAAAGGAAACAGTGGTTTTGAGGGAAATCTGGAGTTGGTTGCTGTTAGCGCCCAATTACGCATTATTTAGACAAGGAATTGAGAATCCCACACATGAGCAATAGATTTTTCTTTCTCTATGGAAAATAGCCCGTTTGCTTTACTGCCAAGCAGCGGCTGTTTCAACATGTTGAAGCCTCACAGGCTGTGGTTCCGTGGGGTCAGCAGCGTGGGGTTCGGCACCCGCATCGCTGGAAAACGTCCCGGGGATGCAGGGAAAAACATGCTGAAGAAATGCAAACCATCGTTTAGCCAATTAGTTGGGAAAATGTGGGGTTTTTCAGCACGATGGGAATTAGCTTTGTTCATTTTTATTTGTTCTCGTTAAAATCTATCCACACAGAACAAAATATTTAGTCACAGGGCTGTTATTTATGGTTAGAATAGTATGTATCAATCCAAATAAGATTTTGAATACTCTGTTTATTAAAGGGCTTATGTGTCTCCTAGATGATTGTAGGAGCAACATACTACCTAAAAACAGGGAAAATCATTATTGTTTTGTAATGTAGTATCAGAGCCTATAGCATCTTTTGTATATGGAATTTATTTGACTCTTTTAAACTTGTAAATCCTAATTACAAGACTATACGTATTAGATTCTTCATTCCTGGAACAGGATTATCAATGTATTGGGTTTGGGGGGAAGTGCAAGAGACTGTAGGAAAATGCTCCTCAGTTTTACTGTTCCTGCCTGATGTCCTAAGAACTGGGACAACCAAAAGACAGACCCATGTGGGTCCATTTTTAAAAGTATGATTATCATCTTGTTTCGTATGAGATGAAGTTCTATTAAGGTTTTCTCAGTCTCTGGATGAATCTACTATAGATGTGAGAACTTGCAGATCAAAATCAAGAGCGGTTTTACGGGGAGGACCTTCCAGGCTTTCCACATAGTGATGAAAAATGATAGAAAGCAGCACAGTGTCAATAAATCTCCAGGAGAAAGGTCAGGCTTACATCGATGGGCAGAGCTGGCAAATACATTTGTTCCTGCAATGTCTGTGTTTTAAATGCCACCCTCTGATGAACCTGGTGCAGAAATACACTTTTGGGTTTGATGAGATGTCAGTTTTGTTCAGCGCTGATCAAATAAGATGAATGAAAGTGAAACAAGAACAAAAACATTACTTCTGTCATTTATATTTTTTTTCATGCATTACGGGAAGTGGGTCAGTCAGGGAGATTTCTCTTAAACAAATAGCAATCACCGCACACTATCACCCATTGATCTGTTTCACAGCAGGCAATGGCCTTTTTGTCAGAAAGGACATACAATTCAAATACCACGGGATACGTGGAAATGCCCATGACAGGTTTGAAAAGTCTCTTCCCCTCGTTCTGCTTGCCAAGCCGTCCCCCTCCATGAATCAGTCTCGGCTGCAGAGGCAGCGCCTTGCAGAACGCTTCCAGATCTACCCAAAAGCCTAGCTTAAAGATTCTCTAATGTAAAGGAAATCTAGCACTTAGCAAAAAGCATTTCTTTTCGATATTGTAAAGGTATCAAAACCACCTGGCAAACTGGCAGTTGCATGAGCTGAGCTGGCTTTTTGCCCCCCGTAGCAATTGGAAGGCCTGGTGCTTATGCCAAGCGATGTGTCCTGTCACTAATTCATCTTCACAAAACGCTATCAAATGCGAGGGTCCACACGTCCCGTAGGATTGTAAGTGTTCATTTAAGAAACAAAAGTGGATAAACCGTTTTGAAAATATGATCTTCCTTTTGCACTTAATTTGCTGGTGAGATTATTTTAAAGTGTTTAAATGTCATATTCTGCTCTGAATGATTCTAAGCAACTTTCATGTGTCTGGAATGAGACAACCAAACTCAAATATAAGCACTGAAATAAGTGACTGGAATTCCTGAGCCTTTGTAACCTGTGTGGAGGTAAATGATATTGCCAGTTTATCACCTGCATGTCAGAACAGCTGAAAACAATACAAAAAATAGTGGTTTACAGTCAAATAGAGAATGTCTGCTTTATATGAGTTATTTATTTGAATAACTGAATTACTTCACTTTGCCTGACAAGTTGTCTTGGTTGATCCTAAAATCCACATCTTCTTCTGAATATGTGTATTTGAATGCAGTGGCTCCCATAAGCAGAACAGGTTTGATTTAATTCAAAGGACTATTGTTTATTTCTTTGGCCTATAATTTATGGAGGTCACATAAAAAACCTGTAAGTCATCGTGAATGTCTGAAATAAACATTTGGGAATGGGAAAGTTGGTTATAGGAGCAAGTTAAAATGAGGAGAAAGACACCTACACCACCTGGCTGATTTCTTCCTGCTCTGTCCGGTTGTTGGATTGTATACAAATAGTGAAGTATTTACTATTCAATATAAAAACACTGCAGATCTTAACCATGGTAACCATTGTATCACTTGCTATTTACTCTACCTGTCTTACCCTTGCAATGTTGAGAAATGCCATTAAAAGAAAAGCCTCAAAAGCGTTGATTATATTGTAGAAGCTTTTGAGGACCAAAAAGTCCATGTGTAGTTTATATTCTCAATAGTTCTCCCTTTTTGAAACATGAAGAGTCCATAATGACAAGGGAAAATCTGAGAATGACTGTTACAGTATGGAAAATCTAAAGCTTATGGGAATTACTTCTTTTTCTTTCTGCTCTTTCTCGCCACTGTGTTGTAAGAACACATTATCATTTGTACTGAATCCTATAACCTATAAAAATTAGGTAATATTGGGATTTGGGGATTTTAGGTATGCTTTACATTATGTGATACTGTATAGTATGTTTACTTACATAGCAGCATGAAATGAGATTGTTAGTGAGAATAAATACATAATATTTAGGGCAGTATTACAAGATATGCATCATTATACACACTTGCATTTATCACAAAAATGAGGCAAAACCTGGATTCCTTTAAAGCTTTACATGTTTGACCCTAAAGATCTACTGTGAAGTTTTCCTTTTGTATAGGAGAGGCAAGAAAGAGTCTCTTAAACATTCCTTAAACATTCCAGCTGCTGGTCTGCTGGTACCTCCCAGAAGTCAGAGACCATTTGTGTGTGATGTTGCATAATAAACCTTGTTTGGCCCATTTGTGTGGAGCTCGGTGTCAAGGCCTGGAACACATCCCCTCCATGGAGGGCTGGGCTGCCCGGGGCAGCGTCAGGCCCTGGTTAAGCTTGGCTCCCGAGGAGGAGCTGCCTGGACCCTGAGCAGCCTCATGGGGTCCCACCTCCACCCCCAGGAGCCAAAGCTTAACCTGAGGCCTTTGGGCTTGGGCCTTGTGGGTGCTCAGCGGCAGCCAGGCTTGTGTCCTGGCTGATGGACCCTGTCCCAGAGACGGGACCCTCTGCCTTGCACTTAGACCTGTGTGGTGACCGGGACTTGGTTACCACTGGTTGTTCAGCCTGGAGAAGAGAAGCTCCGGGGAGACCTTATTGTGGCCTTTCTGGACTGAAAAGGGGCTGAGAAGAAAGATGGGGACAGACTTTTCAGCAGGACCTGTTGTGACAGGACAAGGGGTGATGGTTTAAACTAAAGAAGGGAGATTCAGGCTGGACATGAGGAAGGAATTGTTGGCCCTGAGGGTGGTGAGAGCCTGGCCCAGGTTGGCCAGAGAGGTGGTGGATGAACCATCCCCGAGACATCCCAGGCCAGGCTGGACGGGGCTCTGAGCACCCTGAGCTGGTGAAGATGTCCCTGCTCATGGCTGGGGGAGCTGGGGAGGGCCCTTCAACACAAACCATCTGTGATTCTGTGAGGACTGAGGACAGGTGACACGCTCAGGACTGTGGTGACATCCTGAGCGTGTCCCTCAGGAGCTCCGTGGATGCAGATGGAGCCCCACACGAGCCTGGTGCTGCCTGGGGAGCACTTATGCGAGAGACCTTAAAGCATCATTAGCACAAACCTGTGTGTTCGCTGGCATCTGAGTCACTGAAACGACATTCTGTGATTCTGTGGTTTCCCTCGCTGGATTTTCCCTGCTTGCCTTGCTCTGGTATGGTGGGACGGCCCTTTAGTCTGTGAATCCTCTGCGGCTGCCACCTTGTTTTCCCAGCGTGTTCCCAGCTGCTCCACCACACTGGAGATGTGGAGAGGAGCTCTCAGCTCCAGCCTGGACATGGAAAGGGCAAAGCAAACCTGCAGGAGACCATAGACCAACCTGCGGACTGTAGGGAGCCTGGAGCATCACCTTGTTCAGTGACCTAAAAGATCTTACCTTTGTGTAGCTAGATGGAGATCTTCCAGGTACAAACCAGGCTGCCCAATGTGTGGAATCCTTTCCGTTTTCCCCCTCTGACACTGTCCACTAACTCCCTGATTTCTGCCTCTGAGATCTCTGTTAGATTGCTGCGCACTCTAAAGCACCTTCCTTCCCATTGTTACCATGTATAACTGACCTTTTTAACAGTGACAGAGAAAGTGTTCAGTGTTCATTTTGTAGATCCATGCAGAGAGACTTTCAGCTGCGTCCTCTTTACTCCTGCAGAGAAGGTAGCTGAGAGTCTTCTAATGACAATGAACTTAGTGACTGTCTTCAGGGCATATTAATATTTGTGAATATTTTGGTGACAGCAAACAGTATCAAGGAGGGAAATGTTCTTGCAGTGGCAAATAATTTGGCTCACCTTTGCTGACTAAGCAGTTGTTGTTATATACGGTTTCATTTGTACTTTATAAATTACTTTAATTTACAGTGCATTACACGGCCGTGTTTCTAAATCCCCGTGCAATAATTTGCGTCCTTTCCCTTGATAGTTTAATTGTTTGTAAATTTTTTTGTTAAGGTAACTTCTTGATAATCAAATCCAATAACTTCTTTCTCTTGCTTCTGAATAATAGATCTTTAGGTGCTGTTTATTCAGGTTATCCTAGGTACTTATTTTATATCACTTTCTAATCTGGGTAACACAAACACTATTATTCTTCTTATTCCTTGGGGACAGGAAAAAGCACCACAAAACCTTATTTATTTACATAAATAAAAACCAGAACATTTAATTAGATTTGTTAGCGTAACTGACAAATGGTCTGTATGTACTATACGTGGGGTACATATATTGTGTATTCTCACACTTTAGTTGGAACTTTACAGGATTTTAATGTATTTGTGTAAAGAACAGTTTTAGTTACAAAAAATAAAGCTTCATCATAATCAAATCTTTACAGGAGTTTTTAGTATTTTAAACTCCAAGGCATCTGTGGGATGTTAAATTTAGGTGAGAATATTTGTCTAAATAAAACTGGGGAAAAAAAGAATATAGAAATAATATATCTCTAAATAAATGTGGCTTAAAGTCCTTCCAGTTTGATCATGAGCTCTGTGATGATGGTCTAAGAGGAAACTTTGTCTTCACAGTCTCATTAGAAAACTCACAAAAGAGCACGTAACGTAATGGGTATGGAACTTAAAAATCAAACATATTTATCATTTTTGAAGGGCAAGTCAAACCTGCCTCTTCATTCACAGAATTTTCATACATCTAATTTTCTACGTCTGACTCTGATGTCATTTCCTACCGCTTTAAAAATTAAATAGTTCATCTAATAATTGCTTTGACCCTCACTAGCTGATTAATTTTTTTTTTTAAATTATGGGGTTTTTTATTACAATTTCACCATTTAAGACTTAAGAAACTAATCTACTGGTTTGCATTGTTGCTAAATACCAAATATATTAAGCTAACGCCACAGCTCAAATCTTCTATTGAAGGTTTTAGGGTGTGAGAACGGTAGACCTGTTACGATTAGCAATACGTAACAGCTTTTGTGACATTGACTTTTGTACATTTTGGGCAGTAAAACTTTCCAAAGTAATTACTGGAAAACTTGATTCACTATTCAAAGTCCCTATGTGCCCGGTCATCATAAATAAGTAGAGAAAGGGAAGAATAATATGGAGAAAGTCAATTAAAGTCAATTAATTAAAAATTCACTGTGTCAGTTAGAATCAAACATAAGAATAAATAATTCTATTAAAATAAATTATTAGGATAGAAGTGTTTCCTAAATTTCTACTAACACACATTTCTCATTTCCCCCCTCTATTCCTTTGCTGTCCGCTGGTCTTTGATAACATTTCCCTGTGTGCCTTTTCATTTGTTCTTACTTTCTTAAAAACCAGTCCTGACTTACTCGAAATGGATATAATTCATGGGTGAGAATTGCAAATTGACCAGAGGTTGGGTGTTCTACCCATTAGCCACTCTCACTTTGGGTTTTGGATGGCTTTACTCTTTATTCCCAGGAGGGACGCAGGACCTTACTGGTTGTAGTCACCGTTGTGCAAATACAGCATATCTGCCTGCGAGATTGAGTCTGACCGAGGTTAATAAACAAGGGAAGATTCTCGTTGGGGTAGGGTTTGGCTTGTCTCCAGTGATGTCCCCATCACTTTAAAGTAGGTTAGCAACACTGGGAATAGGAAAGCAAAGTTCAGGCCGTGCCTCTTCCCCTTCCCAGCCTCCAGAAAGTGCTCTCCCGGCAATGTGGGGATTTCCCTGGTCAGCTCAGCACAAGCAGCTGAGTCAGATGCATAAAATAACCAACCCACAGTCCCCTGCCAAAAGCTCAGGCGCATCGTACTCATTGTTTAATTAGTTTAATAGTTACCGGTTTATTGGAGCAATAAAATATGCTATAGCTGTAGCGTGTCAATTCCAAACCACTGTTCTTTCTTCAGAAGGAGGCCGGCCAGAGAGTATCCAACTGCTCTTCAAGAAATGAGATGGCTCCGTGTTGGTGTCAACATGGGGAGTCTCCATCTGCAGTTGCAGAACTTATCCCAGAGGAAACTGTGATTCAGAGATCTCATTGAATGTATCTACATTTTAAATTAAAAATGAAGAATTTGGAGACCTGGCTCTACTGAAATGTCACTGAATTACTCTTTGAGCAGATATGGCTGATGTCAGTAGTCGTTTCTGAACGCTGTAGAAGATGAAGGAGGAGCAAGAGCTGAGGGGCAGGTGGGAAGCTACCAAGACACCCCTCCCTTGTGGGGAGGGTTGAAACACCTGGAGGTGTTTAGAAGGTGCATAGATGAGGTTTTTAGGGACACAGGTGAATAGACAAAGCTAGACTATACATATATTTTGTGTAGAAATAGTCATTTGAATACTGTGGTTTTATTGTAAACATTTTGGGGGAAAGGAGTCATTACTGAAGATTCGACTGATGTTCATGCATCAATTCTTAGCAACAATCCAACTTGTCCAAAATTAGCAAAGAACTTATGCTTCGTTGGAGTAACTCCTGTGGTATACAGGTGTACAGAGGGGAATGCTTCATACCAAATAGTCAGTATTAGCAGTCGAGTGTTAATATTTTCCAAGAGGGGAAGATTTTTGACAAGTGCGAGTGACCTAAATGTCCCCTGAATACTCATTACATACAGTAACATTTCTACGGCTACTTTTGAATTTTTCTTTTTATTTCTTTTAGTATGAAACTCAAAGAATAATTTCAAATTCAGTTACTAAAGAATGCCCCAAAACTTTACCCAGGGTAGAAAATAATTTAAAAAAAATAGCTTTATCTGTCTGTGAATGAAAAAGATATGTTCACCTTGTTTGCTGTTCAAAACACATTTGTGGTAAAACCCCAAGCTGTCTGTTATTTTAGTTTGGCTTGTATAAATAAGGTAGCTCTGTTTAGAGAGAACTGTGAGCTCTGTTATTCATTATCCTTTTTGCTCTGTGTTCTACACTCTTTGTCACGACCCTTTATTTGGTTTTCACTTTAAAGAAGAGTTGGCATCAAAGAACAATTTGCCTCTGCAGATGTGTTTGTGTTCGTGTGCGACCATTGCCAGGGATCCAGATTGTAGGAGAGATTGAAGCATATATGTGACCTGGAAACTCTAGCTCTGTACATCTCTACCTATATGTGTTCGCAAGAGATGTGTATGGAACCTGGTCGGTGAAGTGCTGAGCCCATGGGGTCAGAGACAAGTTCTGCGCTGGCTGCAAACAGACCCATATTTTGGGCTCTAGAACACTATTTCTGCAAGCGCGATGATGTGTGTTTCAGCGGAATATAGAGAATCTATTCCAGTTTAGGATGAAACGCAGAGGTGGTTTTGTTGGTGGATGGAGGGGTACAAGGCGGCTCCGTTGCTCACTTTTTTGGAAGGGGTTCAGTTCATTCAGTGGTACCATAAAAGGGCTGCTGAATTCTCTTTTGTCCCAGCCTAAGAGCACAAGTGGAATTTTCTTCCAATAGCTGAATATTTTTGAGAGGGCAAAAAAACCTGAATATCAGAGACTTGTTCTTCAGAACTACCTAAATGCTTCAGGAGTGGTAGTAACCTCAACTTGCATTGAAACACAAGTCTTTAAGTGCACCTATTCTTTCTGAAAACGGGATTTCAGTGCTTTTGAAGGACTTCCCTATTAATTTACTTCATTTTAAATGGAACTGATCAAGGTAAGCTTGAATACTGTTTAAAAAGATTACTTTAGCAACTTCCACATTTAGATTTAAGTTCAGAAAAATACACTTACAGTATTGGCAAGGTCAAACTCTTAATTCAAGTCCCATTAAACTCCATTTAAATTGAATGTAACCTTTATGAAACTGAGACAGATTGTATAAACAAGATCAGAATCGAGCCTAAGCCCTGAAGTTTATATGAACACAGGACATTATTGGCCATTATTTTTCTCCCACATTGTACCTTTCATCACTGCTCTCAAAATTATTTGGTTTTCCTCAATATTAATAACCCAGTTCTACCTCACCTTGTTATCAGGAGATGCACAACCCTGCTTTTAAGGTTTTGAAAATTAATTTTTATTCCATATCAGAATAAAAGTAAACTTCTTGCATTTATTTGTAAAGCAGAATAATTCAGAAACCCTTCTGAAACTGGAAGCTGAATTCATCTTTTTCAGTACCTACTGCACAAGGGCCTTGAAAGATCCTCATTTCTTGCTCTAAATTTCACACCATCTTTTTGCTCCTTCCCACAATCACACAACCCCATACCCTTCTTTTCACCTCCACGTTATCTTCTAATTCAGTATCATTTTATTTTCGTCACACACTTGACCTTCCCAAGCCCCTGCTGTTCCCAGCTGCTCTGAGAACCCTGCACGAATGACATGGGGAAGGGAATGGAAGGAGAGTGTTGGTCCTGTGAGCAGCTCTGCTCCTACCTGGATGGGTTTCTCTTAAGGGCTCTCTCACAGAAAATTCTGTTAGGTTACAAGAGCAAAAGATACCTGAGATTTTGTTGTGCGCCAGTTCTCCAATGCTGTACTGAATATTCAGTACCCTTCCAGTGCTGAGATGCTGCCACGGAGAAGATGACAGTCGTACTCGATGACAATACTTGTGTGTCTGGTACCTCCCCCAAATCTGGTTTGTAAAGTTACGTACCATGTTCCCAATTGAGGTGCTGAGTTTACATTTCACACACCATGTCTGGCCAGCAATGCTTGTTTTTCTAGCTTTCCCAAAAACTGTGTTTTCGTTTTTGCTGTGAAATGGAACTGAACATCTGTTCTGCAGCTGGGACTGAGCAGAGCCAGAGCCTGTGGCAGAGCTGGGATGTGGGGAAGGAACAAAGTTACCAACTGAGGTCTTGTCCATGCCCCATATTCCTTGTAGATGCCTACACAACAGCTCTGTGCAGCCATGGGCTTTGACATCCTTGTGTAGGTTGGTATGAGCTTTGACGTCCTCATGTAGGTCAGTATGGGTTTTGACGTCCTCATGTAGGTTGGTATGGGCTTTGATGTCCTTGTGTAGCTTGGTATGGACTTTGATGTCCTTGTGTACGGGCTTTGACATCCTTGTGTAGGTCGGTATGGGCTTTGATGAACTCGTGTAGGTTGGTATGTGCTTTGACGTCCTTTTGTAGGTTGGTATGAGCTTTGACGTCCCTGTGTAGGTTGGTATGAGCTCTGACATCATCGTGCAGGTTTGTATGAGCTCTGACATCCTTGTGTAGGTTGGTATGCGCTTTCACGTCCTTGTGTAGGTTGGTATGAGCTTTGACGTCTGTGGGTAGGTTGATGTCTGCACGGAGCGCACTCAGCAGGACCTGCTTCATCATGACATACAGATGGGCTTTTCCTGGGGATGCACATTGATACGGAGTCCAGCTCTGCAGAACAGAATGATTCTATTCATATTAATAGATTAGTTCTGTCTGACCATCCACCTGGCACTAGAGAGCTGGTGTGCCCCTAAGGGAAGAACACAGGTGACACTGCATGATTTAGCGTGATCGTTTTCACTCGGTAGATTTTAAATTTACTTCTGTTTCTTCTCCATCTAATTTCCGCAGTTGCTCATATTGCAAATTTGACATAATTTTGAATTTATTCCACGATTCCTGTTCCCTTCTGTCTCAAATACAATGTATTCCTTTCCTACATTCTTCCTTCTTATTTTATGAAAAACGCTAACAACATCTATTTTTTATGCTTTGTTATAGTGTTCCCGGCTCTTTCTGAACATTCGTTAAATTTAGTTTGCTAATCGTGTTAATCAGTGGCCACACAGAGACCTCAAAGAAAATGGCAAAAAGCAGAAAAATGAGAATATGTGCTATGAATGTGCCAGCTGCTGTAATTTGGGAGATACCGTTCAACACAAGCACCAGGACGTTTCAGTCGTGTTTAAAACTAGACTTTAAACAAAACATCTTATGCTAAAGTTTTAAATCGCTAATGCATATCTTTAGGATTCGTTGTTGTTGTAGCATTTGTGATTTCTTGGTTGGTTTGTTCATTTGTTTGGTTTTAATTTCATTTCTAAATAGATGCAGAAGAACCAAGATGCTGTAAGAAATTGGCAAGATTTCCATCCCAGTCTTGAAAATCCACTATTTTATGATTTGTGTTATAAATTGAATGCACCTTGTAGTTCAACCCTCTCTTTTTAAGCATGTTTGCCCTGACGCCCACTAACTCCTCACATTTCACTTCTGCTCACAGAAGGTCTCAACCAGACTCTGAAGCCCCGGGCCTATAAATGCCGAGAATTTTTTACAAGCCTATTTCCTTAATTTCTCCCATGCCATAATTGCTTTACTCATTAAGAGATTGCTGCATTAAATTTATATTTGTATTTTGGTTTTACATCTCATATTTGAAAACCTGAATGTGTAATGTCTCCCTGGGACTCAGCACCGTTATGATGGAAGCTACAAGTGGAGTCTAAGACAGACATGTTTAATTAGTGAGCAAACTTGACATTTTCCCTGTTTAGACTAGATAAGGAAAAAGCCAAGAGCAAAGTAGCAGTTTGGGGTGGGGTTTTTTACTGGAGACACGAATCAAAATGAAAATTCTCTACATTTGTAGTGGATAAAAGCCCATTACAGTCGGGTTTCAATGCTTAATCACAAACCTAAATACCCTAAACACTGAAGTAGGAGCAAATATCTCATTTTGAGTGATAACCACTCAAATTCTGTGGGTGGAAATGGGAGACCTGCACCTTCATTGATAAAATGTTTAATTCAGAGAAAGCCTCTATACAAATCCAAAATTAACTTCTCATATCTACTTTCTTCTTTTAATCAAAATTTGTTGCAAATATTCTTCTTTATTTGCTGTGTGATAGCACAAACCTTTACAGCATTATGTAAACCTGTTAACATGGGGCAGGAAAGGAAGTTTTCAGCCATTTAATTAATTGGATTAATTTCACTAAAGTCAATTGGTACTATGTTTTAGTCAGCTTTGAATCTTTCACCCCCAGCTTCACATACATCGTCTTGGTTATATCCTTTTAAATACAAGGACTAAGAATCTTGATTTTTATTTATTTTTTAAATCGTTTGCTTTTTATAGTAATGTTGATCCCAGTCTCAATCAACAGACAAAGCATAAAAGGAAAATATTCTTTCCTTTTCATTTTTAAGAAATTCTTAAAGGCCCTAAATGTACATATCTGGAGTTTTTCATTCAGAGTAGAAACAAATCTGATGTTGGCTGTATTCTCTGTGGCGTGTAAAATAACTAACTAAAGAAATGAAAGTCCCTACCCTACAGTGATCATCGGTGGAGTCTGCGACATATAGAGAAGGCTTTCTTTGGTGAGGTCTGAAATCAGCCTAAAGCGCTCGCTTGACATTTAGCGACCTGCTGAAATAGAAAATGTAACATGGAAAACCATCACATTCCTAGCAGTGGTTTATTACTTATTCAATAAAGTTGGCACGGCGTGTTAGGGCATAGCATAAATCAACGAGATATTGGTGGAACGGTTCATGTAGAACTATTTTCAAGCCAATACGTGTGTATAGTGGCATTGTTTGATCAGATTTCCAAGAATTGCACTTGTTTGTTAAGGGCTCTTCCACTTTTGGCTTAAGTTCAAGCTATTCACATGTACATCTGTCAATAATCTCTTTGTTCGTCTCAGAAGCTGCTCTATTTAAAGTAGGACAGCCCTTCATTTAAACAGAACCAGCGTTTTGAGCTGTACTTCCAGGACACGTGTTTGAGTCTGCTCAACCTTACCTGGGTACACATGTCAGGATTTGAAATCCACTTAGACCAACCCTGTTAACCTCATTTTCTCTTTAATGGGGCAAATCATCCGAATTCAAACACAGTGTAATGGATTCTGGCCTGGACATTATTCACTGACTGTCAGCAGGGAAGTTGGGAAATAAATGAATAGCAATTCTGTCATTTATTACTAGTGATAATAAAGGAACGTAAGGCTCTGTTATCTTAGCCATGTTTTTCCGTATTTAGTATATATTAAGTCTAAGATTTGTCTAAATATTTCTAATTTGTCAAAAAATGCACAGCAGACACCGCTTAGAAGCAAAGAAAGCCTTATCCTCTGAATTTCTCTTGATAATTGTGCCTTTTTCTTCCCCTTCTCTGTCAGTCTATGAGGTTCCTAATCCTCATACTATCTTTCCTTGCTACACTGGAGTCTTCCACCTTGGAATTAATTTCTCCCACCACAGAATGTTACAGGATCGGATCTATAGGATGTTTGTGAACGACTGCGTGACGTTTGGGCTGGCAGACTGAACGTCTTCATCTGCATCTACTGCCGCTAGTTCTCTATCGTATCAATATGACTCAGTAGGTCATTAAGGTAGGCGGTCAGGTTTTGGTTTCAGCAGCTGGGGACGTGGTTTTTGTCAGCTGACAATAGAGTTTTCATTCTTTGGAAGTCTGTTATTCTTTGGTGGGTAGAGCTGTTCAGTGGAAAGAAGCAGGAATGCTTCCATTTCACATACCCTTCTAATTTAGGGTTAGAGGATGAAACAAAAACCTACAGCACCTGGGAGCTGGGGCCCTCAGGATTTAACTAAGGCCAACTTTCTCATCTGTGAAGTTGTGTTTTTCATTACATCTGACATTTTTTGAGGGTGAGTTTTGTTGCAGATTATTAGCCTATGGCACTGGGCTGGGAAGATGAGACTTCACTGAGATACAGAACACATAACAAAAAAAGTGAACAGTTGAAATTACAGGGTTATTGGTATCTTGTTGTCAAGGTAGCTTGAGGTTGGTTTTGCACTGAGAGGAATTCAGCTTGCTTTTATGTCTGAGACCATGAAATGAAGTCAGGGCCCAGTGTGCCCCAACACTAATTATAAAACTTTCTAAAAACAAAAAACAAAACCAAAACAGTTATTTCTGGCTTTCTTTCACTGTTTAACTCCTGTCCTGCATCCCTGGAACCACTGTATTGATTTACACAATTGAGGGCTTTAAATGGGATCAATTATTATATGTGTCTTTCTTCGTCGTGGATTATGTGTATTGATGGAAGGAGCAGAAAAGATCATTTTGCATCAGGAATGTTACTCAGACCACTGAAGAGTCAAGTCCCTGAGAAAAACAAACCAAAACCAAACAAAAATAATAACAAAAATTTAGATAAAATAAACCAGAATGCAATCCAACATGTATATATTCACGCTCCTGTGGTTAGGAAAGGGTGGGAGTAGATGGCTGGGTAGCAGTTTGCATCTGAAGGCTGTGAGGTTAACGTGAGTGTTCAGAAGTGTTGCCCAGAGCCCAGCGGGTGTTCTGTGACATGGGGCAGCACATGCGTAACTGGGACTCAGAAAACTCCTTATTTTACCGTGCCTGCAGTTGTAAGACTCCACCTACAGTCCTAGGTCTAGTTTTACTTCCTGCATATGAAATAAAAAAAGTATGGGTCACCAGAGGAATGCTCTTGTCTCAAACCTCTTCAGTTTTCTCTCTGTAAAACTGGATGGCTCCATTCTCTCAGCCCACTCATAGCTGTGTTTCCTGGATCTCTAATTTGTTTTTATCCTCCAAACTAAATCTTTAAATATGTTTTTTTAAAAAGATCTATAAGAGGAAGGAAACAATATATTTGCTATATCAATGGCAATTGAACAACCAGTATTTGCTTTATAATGCAACAAGGAAAACGAGGATTAGTTACCAGAAAAAATCCTTTTTTTTTGATCATGATGCATTGGAATAGATTGACTGAAGAGAATTTGGAATCCCCAGAGTTGGAAGTTTTTAAAAAGACAGTCTAGACAAACATCTTGGGGAATGACCTATTAGAGAGTTGTGTAGGGGAAGGGGACCTGGGGGTCCTGGGGACAGCAGGGTGACCATGAGCCAGCACTGGGCCCTTGTGGCCAGGAAGCCAATGGTACCTGGGGTGGGTTAGAAGGGGGTGGTCAGTAGGTCAGAGAGGTTCTCCTGCCCCTCTGCTCTGCCCTGGGGAGACCACACCTGGAATCTTGTGTCCAGTTGTGGCCCCTCAGTTCCAGCAGGACAGGGAACTGCTGGAGAGAGTCCAGCGCAGCCACCAAGATGCTGCAGGGAGTGGAGCATCTCCCGTGTGAGGAAAGGCTGAGGGAGCTGGGGCTCTGGAGCTGGACAAGAGGACACTGAGGGGGGACTCATTCCTGGGGATCAGTATGGAAAGGGGCAGTGTCAGGAGGATGGAGCCAGGCTCTTCTGGTGACAACCAGGGACAGGACAAGGGGCAATGGGTGCAAACTGGAACACAGGAGGTTCCACTGAAAGAGGAGAAGAAACTTGTTGGGGTGAGGGTGTCAGAGCCTGGCCCAGGCTGCCCAGAGAGGTTGTGGAGTCTCCTTCTGTGCAGACATTCCAACCCGCCTGGACACCTTCCTGTGTAACCTCATCTGGGTGTTCCTGCTCCATGGGGGGATTGCACTGGATGAGCTTTCCAGGGCCCTTCAACCTCTGACATTCTGGGATTCTGGGATTCTGGGATCTGTCAAGACCGATATGTTTGGTCTTGCCTTGGGACAGGGGCCGGATGAAATGACCTCTTGAGGTGTCTCCCAGTCCTGTTATGAATCTATAATGTTCGAGCTCCCAGGGCAGAAAAGAGCTGCCCAAGCACAGAGAATCTGCTACAAATGACCATTGATATTTTCATTGACCAAAGTGTGGAAGTGGTCTGGTGTGTAGGCAGTAATGATGAGATAAAATTATCCAAACTAGCATTAATCTGTAGTTTCTTCAATGAGAACCCTATATAAATGCATTTCTAGGTCGACTCTATATGCACTGTGATTTAAGGCTTCTTGTCGGAAATAAAACAGAGATTCTGTGTTTGCAGAATAAGGGTCTTAATTTAAAAAGTAAATAACATCTTTGTTATCCCGTTACCACAGAATTGCTCCTGGTCTCTCCAAGACAAGCTTGCAGAGAGAGCATACAGATAAATGTGACTCAGTCTGGAAAATGGTCTTCTGCAGAAAACTCCATTACTTGCTTGGGGAAGGATCGCTGTCCTTACTTCATGTCTCTAGAGACAGCCAGAATCTGAGTTTCAAAAGAGTTTGTTTAGAAGGGTCTGCTCACTAAAGAAGCTCATTTCTTTCTGAAGTTCTCTAAAGTCATGTGTTTCAGCCTTTGACACTTTGAAGACCCTTAAAAATTCGTTGACTCTAGGACAGTGACTGTAAGGTGATTGGCCTAAAGTCTGCTATTATGGGAACTGCAACAGTAGTGGAAAAACAAACAAACCAACCCAGCCTGAGCTCACAGGTGTCTGCAACACATCTAAGACCAGCTCCTGAAGAGCTGGATCATACGTGGAGGGGAAATTGTCTATAACTGGCCATAGGAAAAGAGCAAGACCTTCAGACAACAACAACCTCAAAGGTCCTATTCTATTTACCTTGCAGATGAGTCTTCTATGGGGAATACCATTGAAATGTAAGGGCAAATAATGAAAATAAAGAGTTTTTGTACAATCACAAGATATTTCTGATTGGAAGAACCCCCTGGTGGTCTCTAGTCCAGCCTCCTGCCCAAAGCAAGGTCGGCCATGCTGAAATCAGACCAGGTTTCTCAGGCCTTTAACCAGAACGGTCTTCAAAACCTCCAAGGGCAGAAGATTACACAACCTCTCTGGGCAACGTCTTCCACTGCTACATCTCCTCTTGGGTTTGTGGGTCTTTACCTCCTTTAGACCCCCTCACCCTTTCGAGGATGAAGGGAGATCTTTTTCTTAGTAATGACAGTGTCTATGCAACACCAACAAGTTCTCAGTATACTTCGGAAACATTAATCTTTGTTAATGAACAGTTGTGACTGGTCTTTCAACTGCCTTACGCTGTCTGTAAAAAAGAAATGATAACGCTTACTTGGCTTTGAGTGTTTGAGAACCTTTGGTACAAACTGTATTTATGTTTGTTAAGATGTTTCTCCTGCAAACAAGGGTATTTTGCTTCTGCGTAAATTAAAAATCCTCTCCTTTTTTACATTTGAAATATTCAAAACTGACAAAGTGTTAGCTCAAGGACTAATTTCATAAGAAAATGCAACCACCATTATCTTTTACTGAATTAAAGGACGTTGAGACTATCAAAAAGATTAATCTACTATGTTGAAAAAAGCCTTATACATTCATCCCATTGAAAAGAATTGTGCTATTGATTTCATTGCTTTCAAATGAGTTGGTTCTGGAAATACAATTAGGTATTGGGACACAGGAAAAAAACAGTTGATTTTGTATCATCAAAATGGAAAAACAAGAAAGAGTTGAGTATACTCCCCATACATGTGGAAAGCTTTTCCTAAACAATTAAATTAATTCATCTCTACAAGAAAGCAACAGAGATAAATAGTTCGTCTGTCTTCAAAGAGGACAACTTTGCAATAACTAATATTCTTGAAAGAAAATTTATTATAATTCTTTTTCAAAGAGTATCATATAATTTTGGAGAATATTCCTTTTTCTGAGTCATTTACATAAAATATCAATTTCAAGCAAATTAATAATGGTATCTCTCTTAAATACTGATCCAGTGTTATCAGTCAATAGTTCAAATGAAGATGCTGTGAATAAACACGTGCAAATGCTGCAGAGCAGGAAAACAGTTTTTTAGGTCAGAGAGGTTCTCCTGCCCTCTGCTCTGCCCTGGGGAGACCACACCTGGAATCTTGTGTCCAGCTGTGGCCCCTCAGTTCCAGCAGGACAGGGAACTGCTGCAGAGAGTCCAGCGCAGCCACCAAGATGCTGCAGGGAGTGGAGCATCTCCCGTGTGAGGAAAGGCTGAGGGAGCTGCGGCTCTGGAGCTGGACAAGAGGACACTGAGGGGGGACTCATTCCTGGGGATCCATATGGAAAGGGGGAGTGTCAGGAGGATGGAGCCAGGCTCTGCTGGTGACACCAGTGACAGGACAAGGGGCAATGGGTGCAAACTGGAACACAGGAGGTTCCACTGAAAGATGAGAAGAAACTTGTTGGGGTGAGGGTGTCAGAGCCTGGCCCAGGCTGCCCAGGGGGTTGTGGAGTCTCCTTCTGTGCAGACATTGCAACCCGCCTGGACACCTTCCTGTGTAACCTCATCTGGGTGTTCCTGCTCCATGGGGGGATTGCACTGGATGAGCTTTCCAGGGCCCTTCAACCCCTGATGTTTGGGATTCTATGTAATGGTACAGGGTGGGAAGTGTGATATAAAAGAGGTCTCTAACCCAGCACATGTGTAAGGTGATGTGTGGTGCTCATCTACTTTGTGTGCTGTCCTGACAACTGTATGGCATCACAGGAAAAAAAAAAAAAAAAGCAAAATTTAATAGACACCTAGGCTTTGTCCATATATCCACCATGTACATATACATATACATATGCATATACATATACATATACATCCTACCATATATTCTAGCTCACCCGTTAGGTATGAGGACCAGCTCTTCTACGGAGCTTTTGTCTTGGAATCTAACCTTCTCACTGGAGATGACCAAGGTGTTTAACTGCAGACATCCATGGCCTGATGAGTGACTTCTCCAAACTGTTCCCCTTGCGTTACAGAAATTTTCAGGTTTGGAATTGTTATTGTAATTCATGATCAATCGCTGGACTGAACTTGTGTCTCCCTGTAATGAATAGTGGGAGAAATGTCGTGTTTGCTGCCAGCACAGCACTGGCTCTGTGCTCGCTGCTGCACAAATGGTAAAGGACGTTTGACCTTATTTATTCCTTGGCAAGAGTTTGAAGCAAAACTGTAAGCCCCCTTGGGACACTCAACAGGGTTTTTCCATCACATAAAGCATGTTCTGAAAGTAGCAAAATGTTTTCTTGCCAGCTGAAACAGCTGTAATATGCTGCTCTCAATTTGCTGTGCCCTAATTCTTCTGCTTAAACCATGTAAAACTTGATAGCAGTCTAACCTACCTCTTTAAAAATTGTTTAGAATATGACTTAATATGTTCATTTTCTCTGTCCTGGTGCTGCAGTTTATATCCTCCTCTGGAATATATATGAGCTTTTAAATTATTGATGATAGGCAATGTTACTGAGAAGAATATGAATCAAAATGGCAGACTTTGATAAATAAAATTACAGTATTTTTTTGCTCATTTTGCCACTGAGGAGAGAGAGAGAGAGAGAGGTTAAATGATTTTCCTTAGGAGAACCCTATCAGAATAGGTAGTACATAGTATCAACTAGACTGTGGGTTTACATCTGTGATTAACTTTATTGCAATAAACTGAGGTATTGCCAGCGTATTCAGTGCTGTTAAAAATTAAATCTTCTTTGATTTGGCCTCTAGTGATAACTTGAACAACAATATGTAGTGGAAAGGACAACCTGCAAGAATCCTCTCGATTTACACTTTAATTTCCTTCTGTTATTTTTCTCTGTGTCCTCAGGCTGTGTCAGGGTGACCAGTCTGGAGCGTCTCCCATCCCACAAACAGACACATCCATGGGGAATCACTCTTACATCTTGCAGTTCTTTCACAATTATAGTTTTTAACCCATATGTAAATAAGCTTTGAGATACACAAAAATGCATGCATGTCCTTTTTTTCCTCTCCCTCTGCTTCTCCAACAATCTAGAACCAGGAAGACTTATGTGTAGAATACAATAGGATAAAGGAGTATCAAATAGAATAGTATCAATGGGTATCAATCAGCATTAGGGTACTGCAGCTGAATGAGGCTGCTGATCAGGATACCAAAGCCAATAGCTGATCTCACAATTAACAGAAAGAGAAGTTCAAGGAGACTTTATTTCTTCTCTTTGCCTGGAGCTGTTGCTGCAGTCACGCAGGACAGACCAACGGACGCTCCAGCCCCCCGCACTGGGGATCTCTGTTCATCTGACAAGACTGGCGTACGTAGGGTTGGGGTTTCCTCCCCTGTGACATCTCCAGCAGCGTAAGACCCAAGAGAGCAGCTCCCTGAGCCCAGACAGCTTTGGCAATCAAGGCGTGTGGTCTGTTGGACAGGCGGCATTTAGGTCTATTGATCAGTGACACAATAATGAGCAGAAAAGCTATTAAGTTACTTTGTTGTCAATGCCATAAAGGGGTTTATTTTTTCCTTCTGATAGCAGTAATTAAGGGGAAATCTTCTACAATGTAACGGAGAAAATACTTATAAAGATACAGCTTATTTTTTAAAAAAACACATTTGTGCTCTTGAGTTGCTCCAAGAAAAAGAGTTTTGAAAGCTTTTAAAATGCCAGCAACCTGAGGAAAAGTCTGGTCCTGACAGCACTTTGTATTTGCTGCTACTCGCATTGAGGAACATGGGGACGCTCGTTAGCTGGGGTAGGTATTTGGTCATTTGCCATAAATTCGGATATGTTGTTTGCTAAGTTAACCTAGAGCTGCTCAGACCCGGAGTCCCCATTAGTGGACACTGAGATGCGCATCTGGGGCCGTTATTCTTTGTCATAGAGAAGAGCTGTGCAATTATTGTTATACAGATCATGGGTGGTTTTCCTTTTAAAAAGCCTGATTATCTCTCTAGCATGTACGTACACTGTAATCTCTATATATGCTGCTACATCTTTCTGCTTCCTGGTAAAAATCCCATTAAGGGTTTAAGTTGCGTGATGATCCTTTTCTTATTATTCCCAGGCAAAACCTGGGAAATGAGAGAGAGGAACAAAATGAGGGACATTTTATGTGCTTTTTTATATACTTCATTGTTTATCTGCTTTTTTTTGCCACAATAGATGAGAGCAACCAAAATGCTGCTTTCTCTTTATTAAACTTGAAGACTTTACACAGTGTGTGCAACATGAAATGTTTATTTTAGAACTACTATGTATTATAGTAGCACTTCATACTAATAGTTCACCTGCTGCATCTTAGCGCTGCATAGGTGTGACAACATATTTAACTGTCCAAATGTTCACAATTTGAGATTTCTGTACTTTCTGTAATGTACTTTCATACTTTCTGTAATGAACTAAAAGGAGAAGTTCAGTTCTTCTTGTAACTTCAGGTGAATTCAAAAAAGATTGCCATGTTCTAAGGTTTGCAGCAAACAATGTGATGAAACTTGATATCGAAATATTCCTTGGAGAAGACTATTTTTTTTTTTTGCTTAGTTTGAAAGAAGAAATATTGAAGGAATGTTTTTGTATTTTGTAGTTGTCAAGGTTTAAGGCAAGGCGGCAATAAACCGTGGCAGACGCTCCCTGTTATCCCGTCATTTCCCGCCACCCCTTCCTTTAGATCGGAAAGATGATAAGAAAGATAAGGGGAAAGGAAGAGAGACTTAGACTTCAAGTTGGAGAGTTTTAAAGGGTTTTGCTAATGCTACTAATAAATAGAGCATATACGTACAAACCATCCAAACGCAGTGTGCAGTGCTGGCTGTGGCGCTGCGTCCCTCAGCAGCAGCGCTGGGGCTGCGGGGCTGGCGGCTCCAGCAGCTGCAGCTCAGGCCCCGGAAGCCACGGGCGGGACTGCACAGCAAACGGAACCTGGTGCAGGATGCAGGGCCTGGGGGCTGCGGGTCACAGACAGACAGACAGACGGGGCCTCTCTGGGTGCCGGCCATGGGCAAAGAGAGAGTGACCCTGTGATCACCCTCTGACATAGGGGATATGATGATTATGGGATGGGATGGGATGGGATACTTCCGCTGGTCTGTTCTAGTCACCTGTTCATCCACCCTCCTCAAACACGCCCCCTCACAATGGAACGGGGGAAAACTTATCAGTCTTTCTTGGCCACCACAGTCATAAATCTAAACACGAGCTTCTTCAGCATTCCCTTGGTCTCTTATCAGCACCGAGTGCAGCATCTGAGGAAAAACATGCAGCTAAAACTCAGCAAAGTGCAGCCACCTAAAGAACTGAGCTGAAAGAGAAATCACTAAAAGAGAACCGGTCTTGTTTTAAACAAAACCAGGACAGTAGTGACTGCAAGAAAATATCCAGATAAAATGAGAGTTCTACCTTTTTTATTTGGTCATTTATTTGCTAGTTTATTTTGATTTTAAGAAGGAAATTCAACGCCACTGTAAACCCAGGTGCCTTGGCAGGAGACAGAGGCTTGAGAGCATTACGAGTACAAAAGAACAGTGGTTGTTTCTCTTCCAGGGCTTTGCTAAGTGTTTCATGTCCTGTGCGTGGCATTCTCAGATGGCAGTTCTGTAGGGAAAATTACATATTTTATATATATATATATCTATACAAGGTTTCTACTCATGACTCCTGTCATTTGAAAGGAGCTCGCCCTGACCACCTCCATGGGCATCTTCCCCACCACACCTGGGGGATCACAGAAGTGCCTGACAGTATGGATTTGGGGCTCCTTTTCTTTCAGGCAAAGAGAAAAAAGCCCATCAAAACTAACTTGAAACATCCCTATTTATATTACAGTAAATAGAATAAACCAAGACAATGTGGGAGCTTTTGGTGAAGGTAGCAAATTGAAATAGGTGCCTAATTACTTCAGCACCGGTGGAGACTTCTAAGTAATAAATAAGATTAGGTAAGGGAACAACTCAAGATGTGAGAGAAACAGGTGTCAATTTTTCTCATCATTAATCATAGCCCATTATTTTATTGATGACATAAGAAATCAGTGACGTAAGGAGTATAAGTTCTGGACACCTAAGAGGTTGTAGACTTATTGGATTCGGAGTAAAGTCTCTTAAATTGGTTTATTTGCTATCACAAATAATGTGAAATAAATAGCAATGTTCTTCGCCTTTTTACTCCAGAATAGGTAATAGAAAAATCTTAAAATATGTAATAAGTTTGTGTGGCAGGTCTGAAATACTGTACGTGCATGAATTTCCCAGCACAGGTATGAAACCATGGCAATGGTGAGTGCACAGCTTGCGCTACCTGGGAGCCCAGAAATGGGAAAATGTACTTACAGAATCAAAAGATTCCACTGTTAGTGTGAGCTACACAGAGGAATCAACTCCTGAAAAGGGAATATTTTACTATTACATAATGCTGTTTTCCTTTGTCCCCTAAAAGAATAAACTTTGGTTTATTGTAATTACATTTTCCATTGAAAATATGTTAAAGAGTTTAAAGCTCTGTGCAGCTTCCATCTCCAGCAGATCATACAACATGGTAAATATGTTTGAATTAAACACAAAACATAGAATGGGGCCAAGTTCTGATACTTATTGTAATCCATAAGTCATATGCACACACATACTAAATATAGATGTCCAACATGACTTTAATCTTAGACTGCTCCACATTAAATATGCATCTTAATTCCTGAGGGGATATTGTAGTCTTTTGAACGGTACCTGAGCTCTCCACCATGTAGTTTTCTGACCATCTATGATCTTATTGAACCATTTTCTAGTTAGTAGCCTGTGTTTGCCCAGTGCTGGCCCTGGTGTCCCTGTGCGTTGCTGAAGGCAAGACGCTCAATTCAAGAACTCCACCTTACCCCAGCTCCTTGGGGAGGTTTGCAGAAAGGATTCACGTGAGAAACGAAGGTGCTACTGACATACTATAGACCTGCTTTATGAAAAGAATCCTAATGCAAATAGAAATCAACTTTTCTATTTTAAAATGCTTCATAGATTTCAAGATATTCTTTTCTCAGCTCATCATTCACGTAACAAAACTCACAGGATTAAGCAATCTTGTCAATGATCATTCACTGTGGAAACTTAATTTTTCTGTGTGTTCTATATAGACGTGTGGATATACTCTAAGAAACAAATTCAAGATATAGCAATTCGGCATCTGAGTTGTAAACATTCGGTGTTCCCTTTGGCTCCTGGAACAATAATGACTGTGTGTCCACAAATCACACAAGAGAGGCACAACTGTAAAGAACCGCAGATGATGAAAAACCAGAATTGCCCTTTTGCAATTCAGCCTGTGTCCCATTTTCTCTTTTTATTTGACCTTGCTTGAATAATTAATGTGGGACTGGCAAGCAGATAACTAAGGAAACAAATTCAACATGATGCCATTATGGAAAAATTGTTATTAAAACATAATATGATTTCTATACAAAACATGGAATAATGGCCAATGTTGCACTAACCTCAACTAATTGGTCACGATGATGGTTTTGTGGACATTGCCTCCTCCTGGTTTTTGTTGGGGGGATTTTTCGTTTTTTAATCAAACAATATGAAATTTCTGCAGTTGGCTGGGAATAGGTTGATGCTTTGTTATTGTAGCTTCACAGTAGCACGGAGATTAGTAAATAGATATTATTCTGTCATCTTCAGCCGGTCTAACGGAGTCTGGTTGGCTGGAGGAGCAGCAGATTTGGATTGTCGTACCCAAGGAGTGCAATCACAGAGCCCCACGGCACACAGACACCGCTGGAGGAAAGCACAGAGGTGATTGGGATAAGAGCTGAAGCTATAAGAAGGCTGAGTGAAATACGGCATCGCTAGAACACATAGCAAAACTCGCTGTGATCTCCGTGCTGCTGGAATTGCATTCTAATTCAGCAGAAGTTTCTAGAAGGAGAGGAAAGGTCAGATACACAAAGCTGCACAGAGCATGAATATGTTTTAATCAAAGCTCGCTTTTATCGACCCGGTATTTCCTACATTTTAACATGGGCATAACTCTTGTCCTTGTACTCACAAAATCTCATTTGAAATAAGATTTAGAAAGTGTTGATGCCTTTCTATGGCTTTTTAAGACAACTTTGAAATATTTCTAAACAAATGCCTAAAGTTGGAGGGAAAATTGTTACTTTAATTGCAGCACTCCTGATCTGCTGACATCAAATGGAGGTAACTAAAACACCCTTAAAGATACATTGCCACAAGTCATTTTACCTGTGGGTCCTTCTAGCACACAGCCTGAGATTCAATACTGAAAGAACAGGCACCTACCGGATTAATTCCATCTAACATTTATTTTTTCAGAAGCGAATCTCTGTGATAACGTCTGTTTTAAGAGTTCACTAAGATGAACCTGATGCTATTCAGAAGAGTACAGTTGGCTTAGTGTCATTCCATTTCCAATCAAAGGGAGAAAAACAGAAAATAAAAGCTTTTCTCTTGCTTTACAGCTGGTAAATCCTTATGGAATAATAGAATATGCTGCAGTGTTTTTAAAATGTTAAACTTTGGGTGAGTTTTTTTTGTATCTACAAATACTTAACAAAATTTAAATCACCTTTAAATCAGTCATTTGGGAGTAGAATAAAATACCACCATGGTGAGAGGCACCATTCCAAGTCCTTGTATCTTTAATGCACTAATTCAGCTGTATCTGCACACAGAGGTTACGTTGGCTCCGTTGGGATTTGTTGTTGCATTTTGTAGTGTTGCTGCAACAAATGTTAAGCTACGGTCCAAGCTCTTCAGAGTACACAGGACTTTAACTTGAGTGTTCTTGCCATTTATTTGCACTGAATACTCCTAATCATAAACCCAAATACTCCCATCAGGCGTACAGTTATAAGTGAGGCTAAAATGATTCTTGCAAATGATCGCAAGAGCATGTCAGTGACTTACTGGCCCTTGGAAAGTCAAATTGTTCCTGAGCTGGAATCCAACAGAGCTGAAGGAATTAAAATGTTCACAGTGAGACCTACAAATCCCCGTTTCATTTTCATGACTGATATGAAGATTTGTTTGACCCTTACTGAAGTTATTTCCTGAGAGTGTTTTATACTGCAGAACACTCAGTGGGTCTCATCTGCTCTGGGGTACAAAGCATTGGGAAAAGAACCGGTTTTGGTAAGGCTTAGACTGCTGGTTTGTGGTTGCATCTTCCTTGCCAGAAGGAACAGCAGCCAGGGGAGTTATCCTTTGCCATAGGTGCTTATGCTGCCAGGTTCGCTCCTGTCTGGTCGCGATTTGGGTTAATGTAAAGGTGAGGAGAAAATATGTCAGCAAACTTGCCCATGTCTTTCTGAAAAGTATAGAATTCTTTTAAATTATGCCTCAACAGGTGACTTCTAACTTGCTTGCAATTTGCTCACCAAAGCCCTGCCAAGGTCAGCCTGGGATCTTCCTGTAGGAGCCGTTTTCTTTTGTATGTGAAAGAAGAGGCACTTCTTTGCACTTTTCTTGCTTATTTTCTGATCATTACCACCCCCCCAAAAAGGTAACATTATGGATTTGTAAAAATCCCTCTTCCACTAAAGTGGAGACAGTAGTGAAGGTAGTGAGAACGAAGAAGGGAACTCTCACCAGGTTCAAAAGAAAGAAAATACACAAATGAGCCACTTCTTTCTAAACTCACATCAAGCAACACAGGAGATACTGAATATTCCTCTGTCTTTGCCTCCTTTTTGTTCTTTCTTTCTCCTGAAGTCAGTGTAACACACAACTGATGACTACTGGCAATTCTTGTTCCACACGCCAGTTTCCGAATAATGCTCCAATCTAGCTCTCAGAACTTTGATTTTTCCAGAATGAAATATTTTTGCTGTTTTCTACCTACAAAATAGCAAAACATGCCAGAATTTTAAAGCATTTAATCAGTTGGAACAGAGTAACAATAGGCTCTATTTGATGAAATTTTCTTAGAAACAAACGCTAGTGGCACAAAGTCATTTCCAACCTCTCATTCCATCTAACCTAATCTTCACTTTTAATTGATCAGTATTGCCATGGTATCTGAGAAACAACCGAAAATCAAAAATAAGAATGCTCCAACATCTGCCCGGCTCCTGACCTTCCCAGTGTTTATGTTGCTTAATTAAATTTCTGAAGGGTTTTCTGGGAGGAGTGATAAGAGCCACACTGAGAAGCCAGGCAAGGTGTCGAGCAAATCTTGCACTTGGTTCTGAGCTTAAGTGTTGTTCTCACCTCCAAAAAGCTCCTACAAAGTTTGATTTTTCCAACAAATAAGAGATGTGTCTCTTAGATCCTCACTTCTGAAGACACAAGGTTTTATTGCTACAGCTGTACTCCGGTTTATTGAGCTGAAGTGCGTAAAGAAATGCAGCATTTCCCTCCCTCGCTGTTGTTGCCTGAATATTTAGTGCAGAGCTGCTGTGTGACTCTCTCCTTGAATTCCTAAATTGTGCTGTTCCTTCTTTATTAACACTTACTTACTTCAAACTATAAGGGCTATTATGAAAGACTGCAAATAGTAAGGGCTCTCTACAGAAGACGATAAAATCTTTGTTCTTCACATAAGCTTATATACAAACACTACTGCAAAAATCCTCTTCAGGCTCCGTGACATTCTAGTACTTGATGTCACTTGAACATGGACTGGAAGTAGGTCAGGCTTTTGTAATCTCATTTCTTCAGATTTGGTTTGATCACCACAGAATTTCACAGGAGAGGCTCTGCCAGAGCAAGGCAAGTTTTAACGAAGAGATGTAACACAGAGGATTTGGGCTTTGCAGGTTGCTTGTTTTTGCTGAAGTTGCCAGTATTTGTAAGGTATTTGAATGAATTATTTGAAGGGAACATTGTTTGGGGCCTCTTACTCAGCCAGATAGGAGGTGCTGATGGTTCTGTCCACACTCTTGAGCTTCAACACTTGTATTACACTTCTCCTCTCAAAATACCTCGGTTTTGGTTACACTAGCCATGCTAAGCTACCATCGCAGGTCTTGTTGGTTGAAGGCAGCTCTACTGGAAAGTGGATAGTTGGCTAACCTTAAGAAAGTGATGTCAGTTCTGAGCAGACAGGATAGACTTGTTTTTTGTTAGGATTAGCACAGGTTGAAAAGCAGGGCCAAATAAAGCTGCATGAATTACTATCTCTACCGAGATGCAGAGGAAAGATTTACTGGGTGATATATTGACATAAATTGCCTTTTGTTCCATTACCAGTGTGGACCATCCTGACCTATGGACTCTACATCTGGATGTACAGAAACAAATTCATGTAGTATCCTAAAAACTAGTAAAGCTTCCAGCCATCTTGCAGAAGACTGACACAATGGTTGTGTGCTGTCGCCAAGGAAGAAAGCCAGAAGGTGAAAATCCAAAAGGAAGAAACGTGGAGGGCTTTGAGTTGGTCTCTTCTCTTTGCTAACCAAAGATGACATCAGCAGGATTTTAGAGCAATTTATTTGGTGCTGGTGACGTTCCACTGTGCAGTACCTGGCTGGGAAGGCTTTCATTTCATGCTCCTCCATACTTGCAGCAGCGTTATGAGACTATAATCTGTTAAGGCTAAACTCTGTTTTATTGCTTTCCTTTCACAATCAAATTATTTTATGTAGTAATTAAGGTCTTTTGCAAAAATCATAAACATTAGCATATTGCTAATTTAAAAAGCAGTTACTAAATAAACGCCTATCACGCAGTGCACATGTTCCACTGTGCACTTTGCTTATGTTGATATTGCTGTTTCCATCTTTGTTTCAGCTGAGTAAGAGAAGTCTACCCAAAAACTTGCTTTCCAATCAGGTGGATGGTCAAGGATATTTAAATAACAAAAGGGGGCACATAAATCACAACATTAGACACATTAATTGCAAAATTTGCCAAAGCAATCCACCTACAGTCCCTCATAATTTTACTGTGTGAATTTCCTTATCATTGCACATATAAAACACTACAGAGCTCACTAGCTATTCACATGCAAAGAAAACTCATTTTTGTGTACAACCACTAGTGCATTTCTAGGGAATGTACTGTTTCTGAAACTGTTACAAATGTGGCCCATTTCAGACTTTAGGGTTTATGTTTTTAAAGCTAATTAGAGGATTTTGGTGCCAAATTCTCACTTAGATCCATTTACTTATTTTGAAAAAGCTCATCTTCAGCACATATTGATTTTAATATGTGAAATAAATAATGACAGCAAAACAACTACTTAGTTTTCATGAAAGCAATGCCTGCTAACTTATGTTTTCTATAGAAATAGAACAGGATTGCTGTGACAAATCACTGGTATTCGACTTGCTACAGCTGGAAATAATCTTATCTATCAGATCTCTATATTACCCAAATTATCATATTTTATTGCTTATTTTCCAGTGTAGGTTAGCACTCTGAGATAGACATTGCTGACATTAAAGCTAATATCAAGATTGGGGTAATATTATTTCAAAGATCCCTATGAAATGATAACAGTGTGCGGCCTTGCTGACCCCTGTGATAAATAAGACTCCTGAGCGTCTCTTTTAATGTCCTGTATTGGAAGGTAAAATCTCAAGTTAAATAGGGTAAAATTATTAATAAATTCCTTCAGAAATGTTAAAAGCAACAGAATCAAAGTAAATTTTAGAATCAGTTGGGTTTTGCTATTGGAATAAAGGTCTGCATAATAATGTGCCGGCTTAGGGAAAACCTGTCTGCGTGGCCTTTGTTGGCCAGGCCTTGGCTTGAGCCTCCAGTTCTCCACTGTGCTTATTTTGATTCCACACTAAAAAAATATAAAGAAAAAGGTCCCAATTCTAATGTAACTCCTTACAATAAATTCTTTTAATCCCTAAAATGATTGATGGTTTTTTAGGGGAATTATACATTGCTAATACAGATCTCGATGTTTATTGAAGATACTTCTTTTTAGTTACTCCTTGATGTCTAAAAGCATGCGGGTTTTATTAAATGTAAAATACTGAAAGGAGCACAGAATCCATATTACATGGCATGTCCTGCTGTGGCCTTGCTTTAGCAAAGAAATGTAGCGAAAACATGCTGATAATATCCTTTGTCTTCATTATAAGAATCTGTGTAACTACATTCTTTCTGATGTAAGGCCATTTACCTTGACTCCCAACTACATTTAATCTCATTACATTCACTGTCATTATAGCAACATCTTTATTCCACTTGAAAGACTTAAAGCTCTGGAGGATGATATTACAGTAAGGGCAGAATATGCTTTATTGAGTAGGGTCCTGTGTAAATTCCAGATATGATCACGCCATCCATTTTTATGAGCCTGCTCACACGATTCTGGGTTAATGCAGCAATTGTGATTCTTCCAGTTAAAATGGGGATGGGAAAATCAGACCATGAATAAGCACCTTAAATATTTTGATATTGAAAGGACCACAAAACACGTATGAAAAGATCTTAATATAGATCTTGACTTAAAAAAGAACTTCTGTACTTTTCCTGCAAAAAATGCTACAAAACGAAAACGTGGATAAATACAAATACTAATGTTAGAAATAAGAGTAAATTAACTCCAAAACAGGGAATGACATCACTGTAACTTACCCTCAGTATAGAACTCAGTATTTCAAGGATCATTTTTTTTTTTTTGTAATTTTAATAACAAAAACTACAGTTCTGAATTGAATAAGCTTTACTCCTGGGAAAATAATAAATGGAGTTTAGGCTGCTTGTCAAGGGATCAGCATTGGAGTGGAAATGTCAGCCAAAATGCTTCAGCAAACTGGAAAGCCGGAGAGGCAGAGTTGGAGTTTTGAATCACGACCAGCCCGTGGGGATGCCAGGGTGTCCCTGGAGGTCCCTGGAGGTGGTAGAACACAAGGAGCTCTGCCCAGCTCTCCTAGGCCTATAGAATATATTTGTGAAAACACGTCTTAGTGCTGGATTACCTCTTTCACCTCCTGCATTCTCGTAGGTGGTTGTGTAGAATAACGAGTGTAAGGTGCGCGCAAAATTTCTTTGGGATCGGATAAACTGTGTTCTTCATGTCTTGCTCTAGACAGTGAAATAAACAGCTATGTGAAATTAGTGCGTATTAAGATCCTGGTGGAAAAATAGTAAAAATGTCTTGGTGCATGCCTGAATAAAGTATTGTTGAAGCACTCAGCATGACCATGCTGATAAATAGACTTATCCAACAACTGAAGGGCAAGTTATTGGTTCTTGCCTTTGGTCAGTGATAACGTTGTATGATCTTGTCATTTATTATGGTGGATTTTATTAGGTGTGTTATTATAGCCTGCCCATGAAATTTTATGTACTAGTAGAAAATAAAATTATAGTTTATCAGATTATTTCTCTGCCTCTAACTATGCTAGGTGGGTGAAAATACCTTTGCAAGCCATAGAACTTCTTAATGAATACAGACCTAAAGGGTGATAATGTTAAAGATTATTCTTTCTGCTCTTGAGCCTCTTTTAGCAGCATCCAGTGCTGGTCCTGGACTGACCCAAGGGTAGCAGCAAAAGCCGTGAGTTACATTGAGGTGGCTGCTAAAGTTTTCATTTTGCTGTGAGAAAGGCTAAAAATGTAAAGACTGGGTATGGATTAGGCCAATATATGCAGAATTATTATTTATTTTTAAAGGACAAGCTTTCTGCTATATTAAGTAAATACCCATGTTGCTAATTGGTTCAGCTGGTTTAGGTAAATGGTGTTTTTTGAAGATGACTTAAAGCGCAAGATCAGTTGTATGAATAGAAATAATTGCCTATCTAGCCATTTCAGTAACTTCGGCTGTTCTCTGCCTTTTATCTCACCTCACAAAGCAACTTCATCAGGCCATAATAAGCGTTACTCACACGGGACATTTAAGTCTGGCTTTAAAGGGGCATATAAATGATGAAAGGAGACACAAGGCAGGCAGGAAATAGAACTGAGTGAGGTTATAGATTCTTGCAGATTTTTCTTCCCAACTGTTACCCAGTGAAAAGATTTCCCCTTCCGCCGTGCCACAGAGCCACAGCGCTGTGCTCCGTGTTCCTGGCTGATCCACGGCCCGGTATCTTCATCATCTTTATTGAACTGGGGAGGCGGGAGATCGGGCTGACACAGGGCTTCCTCACAAAAAGATTCATTGGTTTTTCTGCCGAACAGAGTTCTCATTACTGAGGAACACGATCTAATTTCCACTCGTACAATGGATGGGTCCCGCAGTTCACAAAAATATATGGAGGGAGGCGGCGCACAAACCCATCACTCTGTCTTTGGTTTCTCAGAGTTTATCCCCAAGTGAGTTCAACAAAATGCCGTTTGTGTTTCCTTTTCATATGTAATTACATCCAGGCATGTCTAGAAGTGACGTTTGTCCCGGGTTGCGCGGTCACCGGTCTGTACAGTCTGTGCTCCTGGGGCATCTCCTCAGAATGATGGGTATTTTCTCAATCACTCTTTACAGTAGTCTTTCTGTGCATTAGGATTACATTTCGAATTTGCTAGTTATTTCAGTATTTCTTTGCTCTGTAATTAAGCTAATGACTTCGTTGCTTCTATCCTTTCTGATCAACCAGGAAAACAATTTCTTGTATTCCCACTCAAGTATGTTCTGCTTTTATGTAAAAGTTAAGAGATTTGATCCCTTGTCTTTCTCTTCTGTATTAGAATCAATCAGGTCTAGTTTAAGATGGACAGATACCAAGTAATCCCTGTTTAGAAAGTTTTGTGCTGCTCTCATCACTCCACTATCAAACAGTAGCAGGTTGGCTGGTTTTGCCACTACTTCTCCATCACGCTGCAAATACTCCAGTAAATTCTGTGGGGTTTATAGTTCTAAGACTTGTACAGCTAAAAACAAATAGTTGATAGAATTTGTTCTTTTGGGAAGAAAAAAATCTGAAAAAGGCAGGTGTACAGAATCCTAGCAACAGTTAAATCTACAGAAAAAGCTTGACCTAACCTTATTTTTTATTGGACTGCATCTAAATTTGATTATGTAGAAGCTGAAAAGAGAGAGGTACTAGGTAGCCATGCTTTGACCTATCCTGACTCTTTTCAAGGATTCCTAAATTCACAATTTGGAAGGAGTATTCTTCTTTGAAAAAAAATGACGTAGCTAAAACATTCTTCAGAGAAAATGTTTGTAGAATTGGAGTCCGAATTACTGGCTGACACACCATTTTCTCACTCCTCCTCCCAATTGGATTTTAATTCAAAAATCTGAGATATTTTTACAAAACTAATCATTTATTTTGATCCTGTGAATACATTCTCCTTGAATAAAGGCAAAATCAATAGGAGAAAACAATTGATGAGGGGAAGAAAAACCATTTTCCTATGCTCTAAAACTATAGCTGTCCATTGACAAATGGTAGCATATTCTACAATTAGCTTATAGCATATCTCAAGGAGAAAGATGCAGAAAAGACTTATGATCATCTCTCAGTGGGACACTGAGTATCTGGTTTGGGGGATGATTCAAACCCACTTTGTCCTCCACCACCTTGCTATCAATTTTCTTAACTTCAGCTCGCTGCTGGAAAAGTTTTCTCTTTGCCATTGATATGTGCAAGTTAATTGATACCATTAATCTGCATTCCAGATATCTAGATATCCCGACTACTAATTCCATTTTTCCCATGCACTTGACAACCTATGGACTGCTGCATGTACGATCTTATCTATCATTACAGTCTGATTTGTCTGATTATAACAAACTCACTTAATCTTTACATTCTATAGGAAATGCTTGGGCTTTTGGTAAAGGAAAAGCATCATTTAATTCAGCTGACTGCCTTGGGTTTAATCTGCTCTAGATGATTTCCTAGAATTTCCACAGGCGAATCTGTCCCCACACAGAGCTCTTCTATCCCACTGCTCCTGGAAGAGGCCATTGCATTTACAACAGCACCAGTGTGGATGTCGCAGTGGTCTAATGGTTTCATCATAACTATTTCATTGTTTCATGCTGTATAATGAGGTTGGTTAGGTGTGTGGACTCACAGTAATGGTTTTGTTGTTGACTTTTCTTCCAAACGTACCATTAAGTGCTGATAACAGCATTGTTCCTCTGCCCAGCAGATGTTGGGGCCTACTAAGACACTTGCCAGTGGAAGAAATAAACAGGACTATATAAAATATTTTGATTCTAAATGTGGTTAGTGAACAGGTGCTCCTGGAATACAGGTGCTATTAAACAGAACTCTTCCACTTGAGGAGCCTAAGCCAACAATAATGCTCGATATCCAGACAGAAATTGTGTCAAAACCTGAGGCCGGGATGAGCCCAAGCGCTCCTGGCATTCCTGCGGCTTCTCTCTAACCATCACTACCCTGGTATTAGAGACCGCATTCTTTTCAGAGCTGGCACGTAAGAAAAAGAATATAGAAAATTGCATCTAGAAGCATCTTCTGGGCACACCTACCAGAACAATATGTTTGCAGATAAGATTTATTAAGCATAAAAGGAGCCAAGTACATATTGCCCTTTGTTAATGATGCTTGGTCATCCTGCTGTACTATAGAGAATACTTTTTTCTTAAATTTTTCATACACCTTTTGGGGTAAATATGTCATGATGCTGGTTGATAACACTGATTCCAACAGCTGAATCATTTTGCTTACTTTTTGCTCCAGGTATCCTGAACAGTAAGCACAGACCTCGTCTGTCTTTAAAATCCATAAGAAATTTCCATTGGAAACTTAGTTTGAGCCCTGAAACACACTGTAAGTTGTGAAAATGATTTAGTCTGGGCAGTAATCAACCCCAGGTTCCAGTATGAGTGGGGGAATGACCTGTTAGAGAGCAGTGTAGGGGAAAGGGACCTGGGGGTCCGGGGGACAGCAGGATGACCATGAGCCAGCACTGGGCCCTTGTGGCCAGGAAGCCAATGGGACCTGGGGTGGGTTAGAAGGGGGTGGTCAGTAGGTCCGAGAGGTTCTCCTGCCCCTCTGCTCTGCCCTGGGGAGACCACACCTGGAATCTTGTGTCCAGCTGTGGCCCCTCAGTTCCAGCAGGACAGGGAACTGCTGCAGAGAGTCCAGCGCAGCCACCAAGAAGCTGGAAGGAGTGGAGCATCTCCCGTGTGAGGAAAGGCTGAGGGAGCTGGGGCTCTGGAGCTGGACAAGAGGACACTGAGGGGGGACTCATTCCTGGGGATCAATATGGAAAGGAGGAGTGTCAGGAGGATGGAGCCAGGCTCTTCTGGTGACAACCAGGGGCAGGACAAGGGGCAATGGGTGCAAACTGGAACACAGGAGGTTCCACTGAAAGATGAGAAGCAACTTGTTGGGGTGAGGGTGTCAGAGCCTGGCCCAGGCTGCCCAGGGGGGTTGTGGAGTCTCCTTCTGTGCAGACATTCCAACCCGCCTGGACACCTTCCTGTGTAACCTCATCTGGGTGTTCCTGCTCCATGGGGGGATTGCACTGGATGCAAGGGCCTTCCGACCCCTGACATTCTGGGATTCTGGGACTCTACGAATTGAAGATTGACAGAGCAGCTGACAGTATGCACCTGATTGTTAGTTTTCATCCCTGGGTTTATCAAAGGAGTCTACAGAAAATGAAGATACACTGCACATCACTCAGGAATAACTTAGAAGTTACTTGAGTGACACATTTCATGACCTGCCAGTGTTTCGTAAAGGCAAACAGACCTGTAACAATTTGAGCCTGTCTTATAGGCTGAAATACCAGTCCTTATGTTTCTTGTGGTCTGACAAGCTGCAAAAACTTGTGCAAAAGCATCTTTAATTTTTTTCACCAGAAATTTTTACCTTTGCTGCTAAAACTCTTAGTCCTTCAGATATATATTCTGCCTTGTTTCTTCTCAATATAGAAGAAAAAGATTATTTTCTCCAATTCTATTAAAAAAAAAAATGCAAGTTGTTTCTTTTTGCTGGTTGTTTGGGGGGAGTTTAAATGTTTTCTCTTAATTTGTGTTCATATCAGAATCTTACTATTCACAGAAAAAAAATGCAGATGTTTTTGCTTTCACTGTTATTTCTTGTGGGGGTCACATGCTGCTTTTAATTCCAACTTTATTCCCTACTGAGACCTGTGCAAGTGTTACCCAGAGGCACATTTTAGCCACGGCATTTAAACTGAGAAAAAAGGGGGTTATTGTAGTGAATTTATTAACACCTTCACCATCTTCACCGGTACTTTGAAATTCTTTGGCTGAAATTCATCCTAAGTGAAGTCAACCATAATGAATTCTCAGCCCGCTGGCTAATTCTGGGACAGGTGGTGAGTTCTGGGGTACCACATGAAACTAGAGAGATATCACTACAAAAGGAAAAAGTGGTTGTAAATACACACAATAATTATGCATTAATAATGACTAATGAATAAATCAAGTAGAGGCTACGAAGAAAGGGTCCAGTGGTCAAATCAGCAGAAAGACTGTGCTTTGTGTTGTACATTCAAGAATAAATCTGTGCTTTTAAGTGAAGTGCTCCAAATTGTTAGCTCTTTGTTTCAGAATGTAGCGTGTTTTTATGTTATATTTCATTAACTCTATGAAATATGTGCAGAAGTGCCAAGAAATTGATTTCTTCAGGTACGTTTATGTGATGTCATTGATCTAAGTAGGAATCACATAAAGTGCCATTGATCTGAATGGGGGTTGGGTTGAAACGTCCACGGGAAGAAAACGGTACTTCAGTTCTATAGGAGCAAAACAGCCACTAGAGGAATTAATTCACATGCACTTTTCCAAGCGAGTCACAAATTATTCCTGTAAGTCCTGGGACTGGAGACTTGTCTGTCTCACCAGCAGGCACGTAAGTCTTGTATATGTTGCTGCAGTGAGCAATAAATTAGCAAGAGCTGATACAATATTAACCTCCTTTAATTGCAGTCTCCTCATTGTCTGTTTGCTCTGCTGTATCTGTTTAGTTGCGCAGGCTCCAGGTGCTGTGATGTTTCCAGTATGATCACAAATAAATGACTCTGCAGTTCATTTTCAGGCACCAGTGATGAATTTTCATCAGCCTCTAGTAACGCTTAAAGATGAATTTGACTGTTCCAAAGAATTAAAGCAAATACTTAAATTGGTTCCTATCTGTTATTTCCATACAGACTCTTCCAGGCACTGACAAGAGGTTAAATTTGGACTATACATAATATATCATTTAAGCATTTTGCCAAATCCAGAAATGATCAGAGAAGACAAGGGAGAGGGCACAGATGAAAATGCAAATGGTAATCTCGGAATCTGATGAATGGGAAGACGAGTGACTGAGCAGGTGGGACTCTACCAATATCCAGCTGAAATTAGAGAATACCTTATGGCTGAAAGGGGTGAATATTGGATGAAATGCAAATTTAAGGTGCTGAAAGCTACAGTAGGTGGGGAATTCCCTGAGTTTTTAGCATATTCCAAACTAGGTACTCTGTGTAGACACCTCGTCACAATAATCAGCGCTTGAACTTTGATCAGGTGGGTACGTGATGCAATTCTGCCTGAACTAACTCATCCTGCAGACCGAGTTATTTCCACTCTCTATTATATAGTGCTGCTGTACAAAATTATATCACTGCCACGGTGTGTCTAGGAGACAGGATAATTTATTTGTGACTGAGAGAATGTAGTAGCATCACAGCTGATTTTGGGGGGGAGTTTCAAATCTACATCAGAATCAGGTTGGGCACAGCCACGACTTTCTGAAAATGCTTCTGCAAGTGTGAAGTGCAGAAGTACTGTGGAAAGTGATACACACCTAAAATTAATTGCTGTGTAGCAAAGCCTTTTTATACTACTTGGCTGATCTTGAAACAAAGTTAGTGTTTCAAAAACACTCACTGAAACCATCAGCTTTCTTGCAGTGTATTCCAGTTCAATAACTTTAATGAAGGGAAGTCATATCTTCACATTAAAATTCTAACAAGGAAAATATTTTCTAGTCATCTCTGACTCCAGAAGTTGTGGGTTTTTTCTTTGTTTGTTTTCCACTGAGTTGTATTGCTTTCCAGGAGGAAGCATCCATCATTCACCTACAATATCCTAACCTTAAAAAGACTGGATTTATATCTATTTCCAGAGGTCTAACAGCCTGGGGCTCTTGGTGGGAAATGACTGGGAAACAGGTTCTATTGTATTATACAGCACGTTTTTGAAAGCCACAAAATAGCACAAGATTGACTTTTGCACATGCATTACTGATTGTTATTGTCTCCAAGGGTAATTATTCTGGCAGTATTTGTTTAACCGCTTAATACTTGATGTTGCAGTGCTCTGGTGCACATCCCAGGGTTGGCAGAGGGGCCACAGAGCAAGCGAGGGGTTAATTGACTCTTACTGAAGCAGTTTATAGCTGGCTCTGGTCTTCATCCTTAAGCACTACTGATCCACTGGAAACTCAGATCTACGGAGACAAGATTTTTAAAGGTGTTTAGTTTTCCACTAACCTATATTTTATTTGTGTCGTTTCATTTTTTCCCCAAGATACTCTAGTGATAAAAAGGATAAGGTAATTGTTACCGAGTCTCTTTTTCTTAAGGTGAACATATTAAATTCTCTTGCCCATTAAAGGGCAGATGTTGAGTATTTTTTTGGCAGAGAAATTTGCATACACTTCAGTTTGTGGAACAGAAATGGCATTAATTCAGTAGGCAGCTCCATTTGCTCAGTTTACATAAAATGCTGTGGGGAGATCTGAGGGGTGAAGTGTTACCCTTTTAAGTGATTTTTAAAATATCAAATCTTATTTCAGTTAATTCTAATGGTTTGCTACTAGTAGTATTTTACCATTATCACCGTTCTGTGTGTTTGAGATTTAGATTAAAGTTTTATGGAATACTCTTTTTTCTCATTCGGAGGATTTTATGGATTATTATTCATAACATCTGCTACTTACAGAAAAAAAAAAGCCTTAAAATGCTCCTTTAATATGTATTTAATGGTTGTGATACCATTTTATATTAAATAAGATTTGTTTTACTTTAGCAGTCGTGTTTGTGCAGCTGTGCAAAGATTTGTTTGCTCTAAAACCCCTTAGGTCTGAGGTTTATAGCTTGGCTATTAAAACTTTCATTATGGGGAAACTTGGTATCTCTCAGCATATAACATGTATATGTTTTTTTGCAAAAGACGGAAGACTGGAAAAAGCATACAAAATAGCTATTTTAATATTAACGAGTGCTTACTGGTAACTAAGTAAAGGAGTAACGTAGATCCTTCCTGTTTTCCTGCTGTATGTTTTATAAAACCATTTTCTCGAGAAGCAGAGCTTTGCTAGAATTTGTAGCTCCAGGAGAGATCTTGGGCGGCGTTCTAAGGGCAGACAAATCAAGCTGAAGGCCGTGTTTATTTTTACCTGCAGGAAACTCCCATTGTTCGGGTGCGTGGTTGACACCAAAGGGGCAGGTGTGTCCACAGAAGGCGCCCGGGAGGATTCGCGAGACCGAGTGACAGAACTGTGCGAAATAGCGGCGGTGGTCTGGCAGCGTGCGCCGAGCAGGTGGGTCCGAGGTGCCCGTCTCCAAAATGACAGTGCGGATAACTCCCGCTCGCCTGCTGCCTGGCCCAGGAGGAAGCGACATGCTTTTCTCCCTGCATTATTAGTCACCACGCTCCTCTTCTGTACATTTTGACATGCCTACAATTGCCTTGCTCTTGATGGATTTGGGATGCAGAAATTCTGTGTGTGTATATATGAATGTGATGTATGGCGAACTGGAGAATTTGTATATACATGTTGGGAGGCATAAATTTACACACAAGAGCAGGTGCTGATACTGATTTTTACTGAATACAAACAACAGTGTCCATTTAGAAGGTCTAGAAAGCCCTTTCTCCTCTTACATCATTACCTTTGTTCACCTGCATTTCCAAATGCTAATAAGTATGATATAATATGATATGATATGATATGATATGATATGATATGATAACAATATCACATTAATCAGCAAGAGAGTCCTCTTTCAGAAATGTTTTTTATCAGGAAAAAGACTGGTCAAATGGAAATGTCTAAGAAACCATGAACGTTACACTAGGGAACTTTTCCAAAAAGGATAAAGTTTGTGCTAAGTGAATAGTCTAGAACAGTCAGCGGTCTGATAATGGCACCATTTACATAAGAGCGGTTGGGACAATGCTTAGAATGTGGCCCTGAAAACCATAAGGTTGTGCCCAAGCAAAGAGGACGTAGCAATTTTGAGGTGAAGTTTTCTTTCTCAAAAACTACGCATTACAAGAAGATAATTGAGAGCAGTCAATATGGACATGAAAATGATGAATGATAGATGAAAATGATAAATCGTACTTTGTCAGCCTGAAACTATTCATCATTGCAGTTAGCAATAGGACAAGGGGGCATGGGCTTCAACTCTGCCAGGGGAAATTGAGGCTGGAGATTAGAAAGCAATTCTGTGCAGAGAGAGTGGTCAGGCATTGGAATGGCTGCCCAGGGAGGTGCTGGACTCACCGGCCCTGGAGGTTTGTAAACTGAGATTGGACATGGCACTTAGTGCCATGATCTGGTCAATGGACTGGAGTTGGACCGAGGGCTGGACTTGATGATCTCTGGGGTCTTTTCCAACCCAGTCGATTCTGTGAGTCTGTGAAAAGGGACCATGGTCGAGAAGGGAAAAGTAGTGAATGGAATATACCTTGATTCAAGAAAGGCTTTTCCCACTGTCTTCCACAGCATTTTCATTTGCAAACTTGGGAAGTTTGGACTAGATGACTGGAGTATTAAAGAGCCTGAACACTGGTTGCCTACCAGGCTCAAAGGGCCAACCAGTGCCTTGATGTCAGAGTATCCAGGGGTACACACTGAGGCTGTTTAGATTAAATATCTTTGTTAGTTATCTGGGTGATACAAGCAGCCAAATGGCAGATGACACTAAATCGAGGTGGGGCATGGCAGAAGATAGAGCTTCAGTGCAGATGAACCTGGAAAAACTTCAGAACTTGGCCAACATAAGCCTGGTAAAGATGAGCAAAGCAAAGCACCAAGTTTTGTAGCGGAATGGAAAACCCTGGGCCATGGTACAGCCCAGGAACAAAGTGCAGTGGGTCCATCAGAGGGCTGTCAGGATTTGGGAAAGCCCTGAGGCTGAGGGAGATGCCCTTGTTCAGCCCAGGAACAAAGTGCAGTGGGTCCATCAAAGGGCTGTCAGGATTTGGGATCCAGAAAGCCCTGAGGTTGAGGGACATGCCCTTGTTCCACCTGGCCAAGATGCTACTAGCAGCCTGGGGCTGCTTGAACGGGAATTGCCAACATGGTGGAGTCAATCTCTTCTCAATCAATGGCACAAAAAGGGGCAACGGCCATGAACTGTGGTTTGGGGGTGTGAGTGAACCGTCCTATCAAGAGTGCCAAGGCATATACAGGTTGTGAGTGTGCTTTTCGTACTCCCAAACCTCATAATCATTTCTTTTAATATCTTTAACACTCCAAGCAATTTCAGTTGCTTTTAACACTGAATGAGTCTAAACCAGGCAAAAACTTCCAGTCAGTCAGTCAGTCACTCCCTCCCTCAGCTGTCTGCTGTCATCGCACTCTATTTAAGTCTCTTCTGGGAGCATTCAAATTTCCTTTTTTGAGCAGTGGAATGAATTAAAGGTAAAATATCAACTTGGAATTCCCCAGGAAAGGAATTTCAGTCAGCTTTCATAACAGGCTTTAAGCAGATTCAAAGAGGGGTTTGGTTTATGGATTAATAGCACATGCAGAGCATCCGCATTGACCCAGCAGACACTAACAGCTCTGTCTGAGGCGTTTGAGTCTGTCGGGTTAATGATTAACTGATTAAAAAACCTCAGTACTTTTTGACATAATAGGCTATCATATTCCATCAAGTAAACCATACAAGATTATTTAAAATTGCAATTCAGATTAAGAAGGATTATTTTTCCTAGCATATAGTAGAGTTATGTGGAAAATAAAGCACTAATAGAATTGCCAGAATAATTTACCGTTGCATGACATGAAAGTGGCTTAAATCTCTGCTGGCAGATGAGCACACAGAGTAATGGTTCAAAGTGATCGTTACTACTTAATCACGGCACATTCTGCTGGAAGAGGTAGTTATCTTTCTCCAAAACGATGCATTTGTATTTCCTCGGCTCTTTCTCTTCTTCCTCTTTATGGCATATATCAAGTGACAAGGTGCATATTGAAATGAAATCTGTTTAAATTGTTGAATTAGTAGAAGAACGGCCATGAAATAGTTGTTTAAACTATCCTCAAATAATGAAAAGCATTTCAAATTGCAGTTATCACTGTTATCATCATTGACTTGAAAATCAGTGACACGTAATTCTTGTTTTTACTCCTCTCATTTATATTTTATGTATATATTTACAGATGCGATCAGGTAACACAGTGACAGTTTTGTATCATATTCCTAATGTTTGGATTTGCTACATTATGTTTGCATTATTTTCTTTGGCTGGCATATTGTGGAACAAAATTTAATTGTTGCTATTTTTAGTTTACCAAATTAACCCTCTTCAGGAAGAACACCTGCAGATGGACTCCCTGGAAAGGATATGCACATTTTTGCATATAGTACACGAATACCGTTGTGCATCTTAATACATGAGATGTAGTTTGAGAGAGTCAATAATAATCCATAAATCACGAAAAAATATGAACAAGATTTAAAAAATTACTAATATTTTGGATGCCACACCTAAGGGGCAATGGAGGACATGCCTGCTATATTATGCCTAATATATCTTCATGGAATTCTTTTGAATATTGTAATCAAAGTGGTTTGGTTTTCCTCATGGAAGTCATTATTTGGCCAAAGAACAGGAGTGCCCACAGCCCAGAGAAATACTGCCAGAGCTTTTCAGGGCGAGGGAGGCGACTCGCCTGAATTCCTCAGTATCACCCCGATTCACAAAGACGATGAAGATTTGTAAGTTGGTTATAGGCCGTTAGACACCTCAGTGTTGCATCTTTTGTTAATTCTACTTAAAGAGTCAGCACTGTCTTCCAAAGCTCTAAAAATGTCTACGTAACAAAAGGTATCAAGACATTTCCAGTTAATGAAAAGCACTGAATGATGTGTCATTAAGACATTGAAATGCTGGTCATGTGAGAAACTTCAAAACTGTACAAAAGTTTTACATTTAATTCATTTGGTATTGATTAGTAAAGGTAATTTGCAAGACAACTGGTGAATGGATGGACGCCTCAATATTTTGGTTATAATGGACGTTGTCATGTGTTAAAAGGAAGAAGATGATAGTTAGTGACATCTTACAAAGTAACTTCTGCCATGGAATTCTCTTTCGATGCATTCCTGGCTTTGTGACAGTGACTGTTTAAAGTCTGTGTCTCATGACTAGTGTTCCTTGTCATAACAGGACTGAACCATTTCAAACATTCTGATTTCACAACCACGCAGGGGTTAAAATACAAATTTCTCCTGTATCTCATTAAGATTAGACAGAGTAGATGTCACATATGTTTGCAGGAGCAGATTGCTCCTAGATGGTTCAGTAGAGGTTTATTTCTTTTAAAAAAAAAATCTTATATTGAGCTTTCTTTTCCTTGTTTTGATTATGTTTTCCTTCTCTCCTTTGAAGAGTCCTTCACTCTGACTCCTGGCCAGGATGGGGTGACGCTGCTCGTTCTGCCGTCCCCGTTGTGTGTCCATTTGTTTGCTAATGTCAAACGTCCCCTGCGGTGTGTTAGCTCAAGCTGGATGAAGTCACGTACAGGCTTCTCATACTACCAAACACATGGAAAATGCCTGTCCTGTAGGATCATTGTAGAAATTATAACATTATAACATCTTCTTTCAAATCAGGTGTTCAATATGGCATAAGATCTTCAATTAATTATTTTTTAAATGTCTCCAAATATGAGTTTTCTGCAGACTATGTCTTGCTTATCTTTGCCTGTAAAGACCTTGTGTAAATCTTGAAGGTACAGGAGACCTACAAAATGTTCTTGGGGGAAAAATTTAATGAGATACAACAAGGGCAAGTGTAGAGTCTTACATCTGGGCAGGAACAACCCCAGGTTCCAGTAAAAGTTGGGGAATGACCTATTAGAGAGCAGCATGGGGGAAAGGGACCTGGGGGTCCTGGGGCCAGCAGGGTGACCATGAGCCAGCACTGGGCCCTTGTGGCCAGGAAGCCAATGGTACCTGGGATGGGTTAGAAGGGGGTGGTCAGTAGGTCCGAGAGGTTCTCCTGCCCCTCTGCTCTGCCCTGGGGAGACCACACCTGGAATATTGTGTCCAGCTGTGGCCCCTCAGTTCCAGCAGGACAGGGAACTGCTGCAGAGAGTCCAGCGCAGCCACCAAGATGCTGCAGGGAGTGGAGCATCTCCCGTGTGAGGAAAGGCTGAGGGAGCTGGGGCTCTGGAGCTGGACAAGAGGACACTGAGGGGGGACTCATTCCTGGGGATCAGTATGGAAAGGGGGAGTGTCAGGAGGATGGAGCCAGGCTCTTCTGGGTGACAACCAGTGACAGGACAAGGGGCAATGGGTACAAACTGGAACACAGGAGGTTCCACTGAAAGATGAGAAGAAACTTGTTGGGGTGAGGGTGTCAGAGCCTGGCCCAGGCTGCCCAGGGGGTTGTGGAGTCTCCTTCTGTGCAGACATTCCAACCCGCCTGGACACCTTCCTGTGTAACCTCATCTGGGTGTTCCTGCTCCATGGGGGGATTGCACTGGATGAGCTTTCCAGGGCCCTTCAACCCCTGACACTCTGTGATTCTGTGATTCCTGGGATTTTAAATTATAATTTATCAACTGAAATACCATTCTTTACCACAATCGAAATTAAAAAATTGAACAAAAGCTAGTTATTATATTCAAAAGAGGAGCTCTACCAGCTTGTGAGGTATCAAAAACCAGGCCAGGCAGCATAAAAAAATGTTGAGTTTTGCCCCAAGTGAGTAATTGCTGAAATGCCTTGAAAAATCTGTCTCGACTTTAGGGTTTGTAGGATAATGCTCTCACTGAAAGTTTTCTCACCCAATCCCATGATTGTAGGCAGTCAATTAAGGGCAGCAGCAACTGGAACAATCTAGAGAACTCGTGCTTTAAAAAATCAAGAAGCATTAATTTTGCAGTACAAATAAAATGGGTTGATATGCGATCCACAGAAAGTGATACTAATTAAAGGACTTATGGAGATCATGTCCTGATTTCACATTTCTGGGCAATATTGGGTGTTGCATTTGAGAGGATACAAGGTGCTATTTTAAAGTCTATGCACAAGATGAAAACAGTGAATGCAATGTTTTTAATTCATACAGATGGTTTTTATAACGTGTCATATAGTAAAGTTAGAAGTAATTTACTCAATCCAAGGATTTAAATGATGTGGAAAAAATGATTTTGTTCTTTCAGAAAAACTACAGAGAAAAAGATTTAGAATTGTAGAACAGAGAAAGACAATTACTGTGGGCAAAATCAATGAGACTGTGCACAAGGGAGAGAGGGATACTCAGCAGGAGTGAAGGGTTAGTAGAAATAAGCCTTTAGTGTGAAATTCAATCCTGCGCTAAGTACCAACTCAGATGTGTCACACGAACCAATTAAGGGCCGTTTAAGGCTGATGTACTTTTTCATTAAGTGTCTCTTAAATGTAAAACTTTACTAGGTCCCATCAGTCAAATATTCACTTAAAGGTGACCAATAAAGGTAGTAGAAAAGCTTTTCCTTTAAATTACCTTTTCTTTTCACCAGGAAAAATCTTGCTGAGAAGCTTGATGACAGTCTCTAGTAAGCGGAGGTTACAGAAGGTAATCTGTGCTTTCACGAGTCCCTGGCTTATTTATAATTAAGAAACGCGCTGAATTTTGTTCTGAAAGGCAGCAGTTCCTCATAGAACAGCTTGCAAATGAGTAAGAAAGAGTACTGATTGTTTGCTTGATCATTAATTAGCCATCCCACTTTTCCATATCATCATTTAACTCCATTAAGCGTAATGTTTATATATATACCATGATAATGATCTCGCATACAGATAGCAGTGGAATGCATAGTGATTAGTGAAGCAATAATCACATAAAACATCATTAATTTCATCAGTGTTAATGTTAATTCCATCAATTTGCTGCATTACAATAGGGACTGGATCACAATTGGAGACGTATTTTTAGAGATCATAATTTATTACCGGATAAAATGAAAATAACTGAAAACAACACCAAAAATCTCCCCCAAACAACAACAACAACAACAACCAGAGAAGAGGCTGAGTGTCTAGTGACAGCAGTATAATAATTAGAAGTCTTGGAGTTCTCATTTATTTTAGTCCTCATTTTGTGACATCATAATGATACAACAGTGATCCTTTCAAGAGCCGTGTTCCTGTTTGCTACGTGTTCTTCCAAATTTTGATCAGGACAACTGAAATATCTGTGAAAACTCAAAAAAGCAACAAAGCTAGTGAGGTGTACAGTGAGATATACACATAAAGACAACAGCGGTTCAGAAGGCACAAACTGATGCCCCTTTGGACCATTTACCAGCACTGGGATTCTCACCCCTCAGTGGTTCTGTCTGGGAAGGGTGGGCAGTCATGGGGACACAATTCGGAATAGTGATGTGGACATTCTCTGCATAGCACATCTCAGTGAGAGAAATGCACCGTGGAATGAAGGGCCGGTGCATTTAGCACAAAGAGAAGAAAATACGTTATGCAGAAAATAGTTAGCCCGTGGATTTTTCAATGGCAAAAAAAAAGACAGATAACATGTCTGTAGTAATGGGGCTGGGTAATTTTTGTTTGCTAATACTATTTGTAGCTATGATAATACAGATGGTCTAATCTCATGTGTCATTTCAGTCAGTTAGATATCTTATGGGTATATAAAGCAGGGACATAAAGTATGAGAGAAGCTGTAAAACAGTAGATTATGAGAAATTCTCTGTTTCTTGCTCCGTGAATACCCAATCCACAGTGCCCAAATGTTACCAAAGTGCAGAAAGTATTTCTGTTCTAAGAGTTAGTTTGTGCAAGCAAAGCTAATAAATAGAGCCAAAATAAAACTATGGAACAGAGCTAAGTGACCCCACAATAACATCTAGCAGCTTCTTTATTCATATGACATCTGATTTATACGGCTGTAGTTCCCACTGCTTTCAATGGTTCCTTCTGATTTACATTCCTGTAACTGACAATGCAATCAATCCTTGCACAAAAAGGCACTTCCAGTTGAGATTTTGCTGTCTCCGTTCTATGCTGCACAGGTTCAAATGCTGTTTTCTCTTTTGTCGCTTTTCGGCCAAGACATATTCTCTGTAAAAGGTTCTGAGAGACTTCTGTCACATTAATACTTTCTAGCTGAAGACATCATTTGCCAGAGCCTATATTCAGTGTCACACTCTTTAAAAGAATCGCCCTTGGCATCACAGCCTAATGGCATTACAAATCCTGTCACCGGATCAACCAGGGAGCGGTAAGAGAGGTATAAATATTAGAATGGGGCTCCATAGTCATAGAGCTTGGCAAAGAATAATCTGACTCATCCCAATGAAATGTTGTCAATCTCAGCCCTCCTGATTTACAGTCTGACTGAAGACCACCGCAATCAATCGTCACCTGTCCAAGGGGAGCAAAGAATTCCAATTTAAGTGCTCCACAGTGTTCGAAATAAGAAGAAACTTGAACTTAGTGTGTGAACAAATCAGTGGCATCATCACTTGTTTCAGACTTAACAAGGAAGTAAATCACCTTAGCGAAGTATTCTTTTTGGATAAATCGTAAAACAAGATCACAGAATCACCGAATCCCAGAGTGTCAGGGGTTGGAAGGGCCCTGGAAAGCTCATCCAGTGCAATCCCCCTCTTGTCCAGCTCCAGAGCCCCAGCTCCCTCAGCCTTTCCTCACACGGGAGATGCTCCACTCCCTTCAGCATCTTGGTGGCTGCGCTGGACTCTCTGCAGCAGTTCCCTGTCCTGCTGGAACTGAGGGGCCACAGCTGGACACAAGATTCCAGGTGTGGTCTCCCCAGGGCAGAGCAGAGGGGCAGGAGAACCTCTCTGACCTACTGACCACCCCCTTCTAACCCACCCCAGGTCCCATTGGCTTCCTGGCCACAAGGGCCCAAGTGCTGGCTCATGGTCATCCAATATAATCCATATAATCCAGCAAACTCCACATGGACTTTTGTACATGTGGTACAATCTGTCAGAAAAACACCTGAGAAAGCACCAAGCAGTGTCAAATCTGAATATATCTGCAGCCTGTCACACAGCCCTGTCAGCTAATTGGATAAGTCGTGACAGAGGTATCGATTTGCTTCTTTCTACACATTTCTGAAAACTAAGAGAATTTCCAAAGCAGCTACAGTGTTATATAAAGTTTACAGAATTTCCTAACATTAAATGGGCGCATTTGTGTGATGTATTTCAAGGGAGAACCTCCTAGTCTTGGCAAAAACAAATGTGTTTGGTATAACAACTTTAACCATGTTTCCTGGAAGAATTATTAGTGATTTCAGTCTATTATTTTACATCATGAGTTGGATTTCAATTTTAAGTCTTAGAACAGGGTGTTTCTTGTGAGAATAATTGTCCATTATTATCCACCCCGATGCCGCCCTGTAGGACAAGATTTTCAATGTGCTGCTGATACAGCAAAAAATCAGTAGGAGCAAGTAACTGCAGTTAAAATGGAAGAAACTTGAATGTAAGCAAACCATTCAATCATTTCTGGTTTTGTTATCAGCTTCTTTAAGTAGTTTGGTTTAAATGTTTACCAAAGAAAACAGCGAAAGCACTGATGGAAATAAACCTTCTCGGACAGTTGTGTTGTACAGATGCACTTAGTTTCCCTTCTGTAAAACCATCAGAAAACTTAATGGCTCCCTAAGGTATATTTAAATATCCTTTGATGAATTTTCTTGTGTCATGCTTGGTTGTGCATGTGTCGCACCATTCCAAAGATGTGTACAGTGCAAGCAATCAGTTCTCCTGGATAACTTTATATAGCTTCATATATAATCACGAATGATTTACACGTGTTAGATGTGTGCAGGAACAACCCTATTTGCTCCAGTCCTTCAGTGAAAAGATTCTTGTCCATCATTGTCTTATGCCAAGATTGTTACCTACAAAGCAAATGTTCAGTCTGAATGTAAGGAAGAGGTTGGGCCCTGTGTCTGTAGCATGTTTAAGTGAATTAGCAATGCTGAAAACAATCGAAGTGTTTCTTAAAACTCTTCTTTTTATGTGTCAATCAGTCACTAACTGAGGAAGCAAATGTCATCTTCTGTTGGACTCAACATCCCTGCGAGCACTGGACAGCATCCCTGCCAATGACCATTGGTATAACGCTTCCTTCATTCTGCTAACAAGTTACTCACTACTCATTGCTGCTACCAACTTAAAATCATCCCTTCTCCTTAGAGCTCTAATGTGTTTTTCACTGGTTATCTTTCTTTGTTTTCCCACGTGTTGTGCCAGCAGTGCCTGGTTAGCACCACACAGCATTGACATCCTTTTGATTCCAGGCACCTGGAAAAGAATCAACTTTTAATTTTTTGTTAGAGGCTCTAGAAAGAAAATCAAGAATCTTCACTAATTATGATACTGCAGACAACTTATTTTCAATTTGTGACCTATATACATAGAAATACATGAGAACTACTGCTTACATTTTCCATAGCATTGGGATTCTGGTGTCACATTAATCACAGAATCACATTATGTCAGGGGTTGGAAGGGACCTGGGAAGCTCATCCAGTGCAATCTCCCCATGGAGCAGGAACACCCAGATGAGGTCACACAGGAAGGTGTCCAGGCGGGTTGGAATGTCTGCACAGAAGGAGACTCCACAACCCCCTTGGGCAGCCTGGGCCAGGCTCTGACACCCTCACCCCAACAAGTTGCTTCTCCTCTTTCAGTGGAACCTCCTGTGTTCCAGTTTGTACCCATTGCCCCTTGTCCTGTCACTGGTTGTCACCAGCAGAGCCTGGCTCCATCCTCCTGACACTCCCCCTTTCCATATTGATCCCCAGGAATGAGTCCCCCCTCAGTGTCCTCTTGTCCAGCTCCAGAGCCCCAGCTCCCTCAGCCTTTCCTCACACGGGAGATGCTCCACTCCCTGCAGCATCTTGGTGGCTGCGCTGGACTCTCTGCAGCAGTTCCCTGTCCTGCTGGAGCTGAGGGGCCACAGCTGGACACAAGATTCCAGGTGTGGTCTCCCCAGGGCAGAGCAGAGGGGCAGGAGAACCTCTCTGACCTACTGACCACCCCCTTCTAACCCACCCCAGGTCCCATTGGCTTCCTGGCCACAAGGGCCCAGTGCTGGCTCATGGTCACCCTGCTGGCCCCAGGACCCCCAGGTCCCTTTCCCCTACGCTGCTCTCTAATAGGTCATTCCCCGACTTACACTGGAACCTGGGGTTGCTCCTGCCCAGATTCAAGACTCTACACTTGCCATTGTTATATTTCATTAAATTTGTCCCTGGGGTCTGTTCTTCAGCCTGGGTGAGCACAGCCCATTTCGCTGCGACACCCGGGTCCCTCTCTCCTGAAATTTTCAAAAATCAGCCCAAGAGTCTTAGAAATTTCCTAGAAACTTACAATCTAAATACTTCTGGTTTGTGAAGCTGTGAGCAATTGCTGGTATGACTTCTCAGTGGTAATCATTAACAACCTCAACAGGAGACGGCCTTTTAGCCTTGCCTTTCAGCTCTGCCAAATAATAGTTTTGACTCATTGTTATGCCTCATTATGCCATTAATTCACAATATATGATTTCACTGAAATAGCCTGTTCTTGTTACTATGAAAATTAGTGACAACGTCATCACCACTGGCTGTCTTTTTCTGTGCTTTTAAATTATTCACATAGATCATTGATATCAAAATATAGCTGTTGTACATCCACGTTTAAACGAAGTCTTGTAGAGAGAATGTGTAAATGGAGGACTGAGCAGAAATAGCACTTTTTATTACTACAAATACATCTTTTTTCTTTAAAAACAGGAGGGGGAAGTAAGTTCTTTGATGCTAATTCTATTTTTAATTAATTTTTAGGGTCATGAATTAACATTGCTAGAAAGTGTGAAGACTGAAGTTTTACTTTGACGCTGTACATTAAGATTTAATGACCCAGACTTATTTACACCTAAATGAGTTTTTAATGGTCTAATTAACAAAATGTATCAGTTTGCGTCTTCAAACTAAGCCACTCTGAGGTAGTATCTTTTACTAATTTCAAATGTTTAATAAAAGATTAAAGCCTTCCATAATTTTAAGTGACTACTTTTCTGTCAAGCCATTTCATTCTAACATGCTACTACTGCCTCAAAAAATTGGACTTTACCTTCAGAATAAATTTAAATTAGGATCAATTCAAGTTAAATTCAGAGGAATTTGAGCATTTGGTGGAGGAAAAAGGTAAAGAAATGTTTAGATGTTGATAAATTTCCATATGAGAAAGTATTTCCAGCCTGTGGAAGTGTGTTGAGAAGAACGAGTCCTCTGTTTCTCTTGGCTGCTGAGTCAAACTCGATCCATGGTGGATTAAGTCCAGTTCTATGGGTTTGGTTTTAATAGGAAATCTAATTATGAAATACTTGTCACTGATTTTTAAGCATTCTTTCCAGCTGTGTTAGCTAGAATTCAATTTACATCAGAAGAACACACTATATTAATTACATAATCTTTTGTCTGGAGGCTTCCAAGTGCATTGCAGAGACAAATTTGACCTCCGTTTTGAAAGAGCATGGAGCTGGGATATAGGATGATTCAGGACTTGCCCAAGATCACAGAGAAAATGAACTCGTCATTCTTAGCTAATTCTTACTATTGTGGCACAGGGTGACATTTCTGATGTGCAACAGTAACTTAGAGAAGCACAAACTTCAAGTACCAGAGGAACCCCACTGCTTCCCATGGGGCTGCTGCTATGAATCAAGTTGAGCGTTCACATAAGGTATTGGCAAGATTAAGGCTTTGCATATGGTGAAGAATCGAGCTTTCTATAAGCTTTAAATAGATCCCCACTCCTTTGTGCTTCCCATTGTCCCGCACTGCCTCTGGCTCTGAAATAGAGCACGTCAGGCAGCGCGGCGCAGGGAACTGCAAGGGAGAGGCTGCCTCTTGTGAATTAAAAATCTAAAGGCTGACCCCCCAAATCATACGCTTCCGTTTCAATAACTTCCATGGCTTTGATATCAACCCTGTGAATCTATTTTGGTTCGGCTTCTGATTGTTGAGCTCCTGGGGTTGGCTATGCTGACATCATCTCTAAATCTGGTGGGGAGAGGGAAAGGCAAGTATTGTCAGGGCGAGGAGCCTGAGCAGCCGCGGCTGCTGATCCGCTCAGTCAACACAGGCGATGTTATCGCACGGCTGGAGATTGAAGGTTTCTCAACTATATTTTTAGTGCATTAAGTAAAAGCTTGTTTGTTTTTTGGCTGAGGTGATTATGCCCTTGATGAGGTGCTACTGCTTGTTCTGCAAAATAATAAAAACTGTTAATCTTATGATAAACTCAGGGGTGCAAGACGAGCGTCACTCAAACCTCTGTTATATTACATTCATGGCCAGAATGTTCAGAAAGCAGACCTGCACCTCTCAAATTGTGATTACCTCTGCTTTAATGTGCGTTGCATCAGTTACAAAGGATAAAAAATTAGTTGCCCGAGTCTCCTGTTAGGGCTGGGGAGCTCTGCAATTTGAGTAAATAATAACATAGAACACAGCGAGATCGGAACAGGGGACACGTCTGTTTATGAGCTCTACCTCAGGAGTATTTTTAGCCTTCCTTAGAGAAAGGATTTGTAGCAAGAACTACAGTATGTTAAGGGAATCCGCTGTCATCTGAGCAGCCTCTGAACTGGAGGCCATGAAGTGTTGTGGACTGTAATGAATCCTTCACCTTCCACCAGTGGCACGTCAGTAGATTTGTGTCAGAGTGGTGAATCCAGGCGGGTTGTGAACTCCCCACCTGTGATGTGTTCCTTGTCAGTTCTACAGAACCCCCTGAGCTGTGGCTGTCCCCACACAGCCCCACGCAACGTCACCCAGAAACACCCATCAGCGGGTGCGGAGCGAGAACCAGGAGCCACCCAGCAGCAATAGCTCTGTGCAGGTTTATTGCTCCAGTAGGAACAATACGTCAATACCACAATTCTGCTTTTAGTACCAAGCGAATTTGGAAGTAGCGCTGGATAACACTGCATTATGCTCTGCAGACACGTACCTGGTGAAATGGGACCAGGAAGGGGCAATTCTGGTTTGGTACTTCATGGTTCTTCAGTCGGTTCAGCATATCACCCATGTTTTTTTTACTGGTTTGGGGTTTCCCACCCACATCTGGGTTCATCCCACAGCTGATTTCATTACAGCCTATTCATTGTCATTCTTATTCTTCATCCAAGTTGTTTGGCAACTGTTATAAACTGAAGAATAAAAGCTAGATCTCTGTCTGTTTAGACAGAAAGGTCTTTGGGAGCAAGGACTGCCTTTTGCTGGCTGTTGCTATAGTGCCAAGCACAATAGGGGCCTGGGTCTGAGCTGGAGTCAATGCAGTATCCTCATTGTGGTAATAAATGTTCCTGAGGAGACAGGAAAATACAACAGCTGCTCTGTAATGCAGCCACGCATTGGCGTGAAATAACTCAACATACAGGCTAGCGACATTATGTGTGACATTACACCTTGCTATGCAAGAACTTCTCGGGCACTAAAAATAACCCTTCGTGTAGCGCTGACGATGTTGCAGTAACCCAAATGGTTTTACAGACCCCAAGGCACTGTTTCTCAGGTATGCAGAGAGCACGGGCTCCGACGGAGTGCTGAACCCAGGGAAATGCAGCTGCACCGGGGACAACACGCAGAAAGTACTTAACAGTGCCAGAGCTGCAAGACAGAATGTGGGCTGAAAAGATGCACTCTGTTAAGGTGGGGAGGTGGATTTAAATAGGTAGGACATTATCTGCTGGGATGAATTTTGGCAAGGAGACCAAAGACCACTTCTTTGGCAAGAAGACCCAATTTAATATTCCCTCATGTCATCCAAAATGTGTCATGTCTGTCTGAATAATGTCCTCCCAGATGGAAATAGGCATAAATTTTCCAGTAAGCAATGCTTCATTAGAAAATGCTGACTTACTGAAAACAAAATTTAATATTTCTCAGGAAATGCACTGTGTCTTTGGGTTTTCTTGTCATTTGTTTGTTTTCTTCTTCCCTTTATTTCCCTCTGCCCCCTGCCAAAACTCAGGCAGCTCTCCTTTTGTCATTGCTCTGCACCAAACCTTCCGTGTGTCTGTCCAGGCTCAGGGTGCCCAGCAGCCCCAACTGGAGCTGAACCCAGAGCTCCCGTATCTTCCAAATAGAAACCCTGTATTTCTGAGGTCTCTGACACAAGTGGGGGCTCCTCAGCTTGGACTCCTCTCTTCACAACAAGTAATTCAGATGTCTTAATTACTGCCCCCGGCCCATGGGGGTGGAAGCCCTGGGAGAGGGCTCAGCAGTGGCCTGTTCTTTGGCACCTCCAGCTCTGGGCACTGTAAATACGAGGTATGCTGGTTCAAGTGTGGGTGTCCACATTGCTGAGGTGAGAAACAATCAATCCCAGGAGCCCCGAGGCTCTCGGATCTGCTGCTTTCATCATGCAACGTTTCCTGGGTTCATCCAAGGTTTGTACAGTTGACCCCATTTGTTTCAGACAAAATAATCAGCACCAAAACTGTCTAATTTTTCCCATGGAAAATTTTCACTCCATTGGAAATGCTGAGAATCCTCTTTTTTTCTTCTATTTCAAAAAAGAAGCGTGGAGCACGGACCTTGGATTTGAGTGACAGTATCTCCAAGCACTGTCTGGAGAGTCACTCAGTACTCAGTCCTTGGACCAAGGGCTCCGTACGGAATTGGCAGCGTCACTCTAAACTCGTCAGCTTGCTGGTTTGCCATCTGAGCCTGGTCAGGTTAGTCATTCTCAGTCTGCGAGACGCGGCTTCTCGAGAGTGGGAGGCTGGTAATGCTTGGCACTTAATGCTTGGTAGTATATTGTTTATGCTACAGCCATTAAATGTTCTATAACCTTCAGATATCTTGGTTTTTAACCATGACTTTGATAGTGTTGAGACTTGTTGAAGCGTATGTACAGTACGTCATGGTGTGTGCAGAGTTCAAAGCGTTGTGACTCTGTTACACAAAGCCTCCCTGTGCCTTCACAGCTAGAATCCTTCCTCTTGACAGGAACATTAAAATATAATAGCTGTGCAAGTTGAAGATGCTCCCTGCTACCCATAACAATAACGTTTCGTTGCATCAGAGTTAATAGCTGGGGAAGGACTGAGCGCAGCTGCCCAGTGCTGTGAAATGTCACTGTATTTGCGTTGGATTGTCTGTCCTGTGCCAACGCGGGAGAACGCTGACAGCCCTTTACATTAACAGTCTCTGATATGCATGCGATTCGGATGAAGTTTGCACTGGATGTGGTAAATAACAATAATTACAGCTCTCAAAATGCACACTAAATATTCAAGAACTGTATTAATTGACCAGCAATCAATTGTGAGTAAATTTTGTTAGAAATCAAGAGATGTATAGCACCTGTATGTGCACATACGTAAAAGCCGGGGTGGCCAAGGCTGCAGATTGGTCCCTTGTCCCTCTGCGTAGACCAGAGGTTGCAATGGCAACCCTTGCCATGCCAAAGCTGCATTTGCAGGTCACTTGTAGGAAGATGTGTCTGGTATCCCTGTGCCAGGGCACGTCTCGCTCTGCAGAACCTGAGAAAGCAGATGGATTTGGCACTAAACGCAGGCAAGAGTCCCGAGTACTGAACACCCAGCACTTGGCTGTAGTAGGACTGCTCCTGTGTGGCAAAGTGTTTGCAGGATCAGGACTGGAAAAAGCTTCGACCAGGATTAGAATCTGTCAATTCCCAGAATCAGAAAATTCAGAAGATAGTGGAGCCCTTTTTCAAGGCAGGACGATGAAATTTCCCTGCCAACTGTTTTCCAAAAATTATATTAATAAACAGTTAATCTGGGAATTATTCCAGCAGATCATGCACAGGGACATCAAAAAAGAAGTGGTGCTGGCATCGTTTTGTGTATAACGAGTGAGATGTCAACATTATGCAGAGATTTGAGTGCTCTGGTGCCTAACGAGAGAGGAAAAGTGTATGCTGGGGGAAAGGGAGGAAAAAGAAAAGTTCAAGATGGTATTTGTTTAAAGAAAGAAATCCATCATATGGCTTTTTTAAATGAGGATAAAACTACTCTCTCCAGCTGCATACAAATGGGAGAGCATCTCACATATTAAAATGGAACTGGGACTTTCAAGTACTTCACTCAATATGCAGAAAATGATACTGGATGTTGACAGCTTTTCTCCGCACAGGAGACAGCTGTGGGGGTCCTTTTATTAGACAGTGTATTAAAAAATAATCCTAAAGTGAAGTTTTCCCAAGTAGACAGGCAAATATTCGATAAAACAATCAAGTGCTGGTTTTATTTTGCTGTTCAGCATGAAGTTTGCTGCATTTCCTGTAAATAGTACACAAAACAAATCCCTTTTTAGGACTGTGGGAAGTGCTCACACATGACAAATGGTGATTGGCGTGTGGATGTGCTGAGCTGGTAATGCCTGTGCTCTCCAGAGCCGTGAATCATCTGACAGCGCCAGTGGGGTGTAACAGGAGAACAATGTTTTCCTTTTCCATTCTGGAACACCCTGAACTTTCCAGAACTTCCCTTAGAATTAGAGATGGGGACCCACAAACCCTGTCCGGTCTCAAAATCTCTGTCTGGTTCCACATGTGAGCTCAACATACTGCATGTGTGAACCGTACCTCTTGCCCTTATTCTTACACAGGTACCTCTAGCAGAGGGCCAAATCCTGGCTTTAAACACTCAGAATTATGTGCTATCTGGCTCAAAACTGCATCATCCCCATCACGCCATGGCTGGGACCAGTCTGGGAGCTGCTCCTAAGGGTAGGCTCGGGTTTAGGTGCAAAGTGAGACTCACGGAAGAGCGTTGGCCCAGGAGCTGCTTCTCCACATCCCGCTCAGCCGATGCTGAAAATATTCATTCTAAACTAGTTTTTCAGGGATTTTTTGAGTCTTCTCCAAGAGCAGAGGGAGATGTTTGGGAACAGTTTATACTGTTGAAAGCGATGGTTGTGTCTTTCACAAAATGTTTATGATCCTTGTGTGAGCACCTGGGACACAAACCAGTTAATATGCAAACACCAGAGTTAACTGGGATATTAGAGAACATCAGCAAACATATACAGTGTCAATTTGACAGGTGATACATGGAGATGAAAAGCAGCCTGACAGCCCTTAATTTCTCTTCCAAAGACGGCTTCCCCGGGATGAAGTATGGCTCCAAAACCCAGCTGCACTTGCCCATGCTTTCCCTCTCACAGGTCCAAGAAGGGACTTTGCATTTCAGAAAGGAATGCCTTCTTCCCTAAAAAGCACAGATTATCTGCCATGCTTTTTCCTCTCTTATTCTCTTTCAGTCAAACCAGATGTTTCTTTGTTGTTTGCCTTTCTGTGTTTGCTTGCAGAGCTACAGTTCAACGCTGATTACAACCTGAGTACGTGAGAATGTAATGGCATTCCTGTTTAACCCGCTTTTTCAAGTCTTGATAATGTGTGTCTTAATCATAGCAACTGGTATCGCATGGAAAGCCAAATGTATCAAATATAGATGCTATTACATGGTTTAAAATTGCCACTATTTAAGAAAAGTAAAAGGACTGATGAAACTGATATACTGAGAAGGTTTTGTAAATCTCTGCAGGAATGCATTGCATAGGGCAACCTGAGTAACGTCTGCAGCCAGTTCTCATTTGGAAAATCCTTACACAGATTTGAAAACACACCCCATTTTGTCTCCTTAAAATGTGTCCTTTGTTCATCATCACTTTCTACAGTGGTAGAAATGAGAGGCTAAAACCGTCTTCATGGCTTGTGGTGTGACAGGCTGTTCCTCCAGTGCAATACAAGCATCTCTCTTTGGCACACAGACCCTGCGAAGCTTGCCCCGTTCTCCCTGGCTATTTGACTCCTGTGCCTGACCTCCATCAGCACTTAATCAAGGCATGTTCTCTAGCTTAATTAGCCAATACTGCATTTTCTGTCAAACCTCTCATAACCTCTCTTGCCACCTCTATACAAGGCCCAGATCCTCAGCAAGGTGCAAACTGCAGCTGTTTTCCCCTGACTTACATTTCTCTATTCCTCTTCTATACCCACAGATCTAACCTGGGTGAGACAACTTATTGCCACTTTATTGACTCTTATGCTGTGTTCCCACTGGGATTTCAGTGCCACCTGGGGCTTCTCGGTACTAGAATAACATAAATGTTTCATAAAGTTACTATTGAGAAGGAAGGGGAGCAGGTAGGAGTCAGGTTGCCACAAACGCTGAATAACGGGACTGGCAGAAAAGCTGCGAGTCTGTAAGCTGCAAGCTTACGTTAACATCTCTATTGTATAATTACATGGTATACTCAACGGTTGTTAGCTTTGGTGGGTGTTGCACAGTAAAGATGCATTAGAGTAATTATATTGTAATGACAGAAGATCATGAGTTAAAGATGTTGTGGATCCTGTTAGTACACACATCTGAAATTGTTTGGAGCTGGTGCGGGAGGTGTATCCACATGGAATTTGATAGCACGATATTGTAATTAAAGCTGAGGAGAAGGGGTTTGTACTTATTTCCTGCTACTGCCTGTGAATATTAATTAGCTGGTGTAACCACCTGACCCCAGAAATAATCAGCAGATAGAGCAGGGGGAAAAATGTGAATTGCCCACTAAATATTTATTGAGAAAGCCAAGATGAAAACCACTTAGTTGTGATAGAGGCTCCTGGAAGCCCAAGTGCCTCCTCCCAGCTGGAAGCAACAGCAGAACCTTCCCCGTTCCCTCTGGCCTCTGCTTCATGGAGAACAAGGACATTTCTGGCACCACGCAGATGGCAGAAACACACCCAGTTTGGCACAAGAATGAGTAAGAGAATCACAGGTCTGCAGAGATCTCTGATTTCTGCAGGCAGCGGAGGCTGTTTTCCTGCTCGCCTCCCTGCCTGGGCCATAGGGAGGAGAGGTAACTCCAGCAGGCCAAAAATGTATGTCTGAACTGAAGAGCTTCCCTAAGGCAGGATAGACATACGTTATTCTTTCTGAGGGCTTCAGCATCACCCTCCAAGAGAAGGAAAGTCAAAAAGGGGATGAAAAAGTACATGGGGAAGCCCTGCATTTTGTGCTGGGGAAAGCCCTAAGAATTAAACTAGATTAGACTAAAATTCTATCCCCAAGTTCTGGGTTGCCTGGCGGAGCAATGCTTTTCACTACTGATAGTGCAGGCTTTGGGGATACCCAGAAAATGGGGTTCGGGGAGAAATTTGATGGTGTGCTTTTTAAAGACGGCAAGGAAAAGCATGGAGAAAATGAAGATTAGTCTGTATCTGTAGCTCTGTTTCTCTCCCCGTCAGGTCCTGGTCTTGTTTGCTGCAGCAGCCACCTTCCTAATTGTTTCCTGATAAAACCTATTATGGAGTTCACATTCCTCACATCTTCCTCATCTCTTCCTATCACAGTTCCCTCCCCGCTCGTAAGGATTTGCTCCCCTGTGATTTACAGCCTTTGTGGAGGGACAGGCTGTGCTAAAAAAAATGGTGTGTTCCTAATCACTTTAGGGTGAGGCGGTAATTGTCAGCAAAGGTGGTGGAGCGTGATGCTGCTGCTGTGCTGAGTCCCCCTCCCGCTGCCCGGCAGCACCGCGGCACCCGGCTCCTCATCGGTGCCCGTCGGACGGTGTCACAGGCTCCTCGGAGCTCAGCACAGCACGAACAGCTCCCTGCTGCTGGTAGCTTAGGTTGCCATCACTAGGTCACTAGGCTGAGCCGCCTGATCGAACGCTTAAATGCTCCAGGCTGAAATCTCGAGAAGCGTTGGCACCAACATGTGGTGGGAGCAGGACCCTCCGCAGCCCTTCTGAGCCCCCGTGACTCCGGCGGACGCTGCCGCCCCGTCACCCGGCTGGTGACAGCACAGACAGGAGGCAGAACTGCTGCTGGGAGCGGGGACGCGTGGAAAAGATCATTGTTGAGGCGGTTGGTACGATATTAGCAGCATCTGTTACAGAGAATGAGGAATTCCTGTATGTTTTATACTAAAATATGGCATGCCTCTTGAGCTGTCTGATTTGTAACTGGCATGATATAAATCAGAAAGGATGAAGGGGGAAACCTGCCCAAAATGAAACGGTGACATAAGGAAGAGTTTCAAAGGAAACAACGGAACAGCTGACTATAGGGAATAATTGTAGCTCCATCAAAGTTCGAGTGGTTTACTGTTCCCAGTGGTGAGTCTGGCATCAAAGGGAACCTGAAACCCTTGGGAAGAAGTGGGTTATGAGCAGAAACAGGTTCATGTAGCGAACAAAACGAACATTTTGTGAGTGGGCCGGCCTGGCTTGTCCCAGCTCGGTGCCAGCGCTCCCCTCCCTGAGCACGAGGGGTCAACCTTGGCCTCTCGGGCCTTTTAGCATGGGCACACGTGTTCCTCGAGGCCCTGTGTACCTTCAACTGGTCAATAAATAAGGCTTTATTTTTTAAAACATTCTGTAAGTTCAGAGGATCCTGCTGGGAATGTTTCAAAGTTCCAGAAGCAAGTTAGGCCTGTGGCGTTAACACAGGAGTCTGGGGAACCGCGGTCACGCATGGGCACCAAGTATTTACAGCGGCTTGATTAAACTTCGGGCTAAACTTTGGGCGTTGAAATGCTTTACAGAATAAGGGCCACCAGTGATAAGCTTCCGCAACTTGACTTTATCTGTTGGCTGCCACTTTATGGACCCTCCTGATGCTGTTGTGTGTGGAAGAGAAAGAATTGATTATTGGAGCAACCCTGCTAGTAACAGCACAGGCAGGAGACAGAGCTGCTGCCATGGAGTGCTGGCAGAAGGGAGAGGTCATCGTTGTGGTGGTTGATGTAATATTAGTTGTGTATGTTCTAGAGAATGAAGAAACTGGGTTTAATTAGTGAGGGAACGCAGAGGAGCGATGGTGGCGTTGCACTAGGTGTTCCAATTTGGCCAGGTCCGTCCTCCTCCACACAGGGTCTTCATGTGCAGCTGCGCGGATGACTGGAAGGCAACTCACTCAAAGAGAGGAGCAGCAATGTGTTTTATTGAGGTAAAAGAATAATTTGACAGAGTCCAATAAATCTGATGGAATTTAACAAAGTTTAACAGTGGTTTACCAAAGTTCAGTCAGTTTGATTGCAAGGTTCACCTTATTAATTACTACATGGAAGAAAAATACAAAGGGAAATTGAGTTAGAATTGAGTTAGAATGATTCACAGAGTGACCGGAGATACAAAAGGGTACGGAAGATGTTCCCATGGAGTCAGGAGGTTCAGAGTGGACCCCTTGCTTTCTAAACTCCTATGTGGCTGGGTCCAAACTTCGCCTCAGACTTGGTCAATGGGTTGTGTCTAAGGCTAAGGAGTACAAAGGTCATAATAATTAATATTGAGTGGCTATATTACATCAGTCGTTTTTTATTAGTGTCAATTCAGCGTGCCGTCACAGTTACCAAGGCAAAATCAACGTTGCTGTACTACAAGGTGATGTGTGACATTGGTCGCTTACCAAAGATGGTAAAAGGTGTCTGCTCCGAGGATCAACCATGAGAGGTGTCCCAGCTCCAGGGGAGGTCACCACACACAAAGCCACCTGCTTTCCCAAGAGCCGTGTCCTCCACAGCACTTGGCAGATGTACCCGTGTCTCCTGTAGATGACAGAATGGCACCTTCAAGATGTCTCCTGCGAAACGTGCAAAAGTGGATGCAGAAATCGGCGGCGTGTTGGGTTTCTTTACAAGTGTAAGGCCACCACCCGTTTGAGCTGTCGCAGGATTGAGACCTTGTTTAGAAACAAGATATTCAGTAAAAAATATTCCATTTTCAATTTCGAAACCTTATACGGATTGTAAATGTTTTGGAAATGGGAATGAACACAAAAATGCTCAAGTACTGCATATTCAGAGGCCTCAGCTCGAGTAAAATATTAAGAGGCGACCTTATAATTCATTTCAGCTGCCCCAGACGTAAAAAGACAGTGGTGTTTCAGGGGCCGATTGCAGAGGTCACAACCTTCTGCACACAATATATTGAACAATTCCATCATTCCTGCCTTCAAAGTGAGTTTAGACTGACATAGCGGAACAGAAGAAAATGCTTAATAACTGAAGGGTTTTATTGCACACACACGCAATCTCGTAGGTCTGTATTCAGCAAAGAGTGGGCATGGCTCTGAAACAGGCACGCTAAAAAAAGCCATGTTTGTATTAATATCCCCTTTCGCCACACTGAGTGAAAAAAAGTTATTTTACTCTTCATTCTCACCAGCTTTACATTTGTTTGGCTATAGTAAAAGAAACCTTGTTATGCAGAGCGATGAGATGTGAGAGGATGGATGTTGTCTGAGCGCAGTGGCTGCGGTGTCCTCAGCCAAGGGGGCTGGGGGCCGCTGCCCTGTGTGTCCTCTGGCCAGGACAGGACCTGTCCCTTGTGCCTCCCCCAGAGCAGCGAAGGCGCTTCCAGGGGCCGACTCATCGCCAGATGCTGATCAGCCCAAGAATCTGTAGCTGCAGGAGAACGGGTCACACCGGTGGTTTTCTCCTTGAGGAGAACTTCACCCTGTTCTAATCGGAGATGGACATTTCTGAGGTGTTCTGAACATCTTCAACAGGCAGTTCAGTGCGGTACAAAATGGAAATCGGGGCTGTGCACTTTTCACCTTTGGCATAAGCATTAGTTAACCCTTTGATGTGATGAGGTCTGTAAGGAAAATCCCACAGGCTTTCGTGCCCTTGAACAGACCCATAGCAAAACCACTTGAGGAATCACAGTATCACAGTATCACAGTATCGCAGTATGTTTGGGATTGGAAGGGACCTCAAAAGATCATCTAGTCCAATCCCCCTGCTGGAGCAGGAACGCCCAGGTGAGGTCGCACAGGAACATGTCCAGGTGGGTCTTGAATGCCTCCAGAGAAGGAGACTCCACAACCCCCCTGGGCAGCCTGTTCCAGGCTCTGTCACCCTTACTGAGAAGAAGTTTCTTCTCAAATTTAAGTGGAACCTCTTGTGTTCCAGCTTGATCTCATTACCCCTTGTCCTATCATTGTTTGCCACCGAGAAGAGCCTGGCTCCATCCTCATGGCACTCACCCTTTATATATTTATAAACATTAATAAGGTCACCCCTCAGCCTCCTCTTCTCCAAACTAAAGAGCCCCAGCTCCCTCAGCCTTTCCTCATAAGGGAGGTGCTCCACTCCCTTAATCATCTTTGTTGCCCTACGCTGGACCCTCTCCAGCAGTTCCCTGTCCTGCTGGAACTGAGGGGCCCAGAACTGGACGGAATATTCCAGATGTGGTCTCACCAGGGCAGAGTAGAGGGGAAGGAGGACCTCTCTCAATCTACTAACCACCCCCCTTGTAATACACCCCAGGATGCCATTGGCTTCCTGGCCACAAGGGCCCAGTGCTGGCTCATGGTCATCCTGTTGTCCACCAGGACCCCCAGGTCCCTTTCCCCTACACTGCTCTCTAATATGTAATTTCCCAACCTATACTGGAACCTGGCCCAGCCTTTAGCAGCCTGCCCTCCAGAGCGGCCCCGGGAGAAAGAGAAGCTTCAGGATCCCTCATTTCCAGAGGAGCAGGTGAGCTCCAGGGGACCAAAACCTCCAGGACATCAGCACTTCTGAGACCATGGGCCCAACCGCCCCTCCAGAGGCTGGGACGAAGGATGGGGAGCAAAGCCTTAAATCCAAGGCCTTAATGCCTCAAATGTTGATCAGAAACACAGCACTATCCTTCTCCTGTAGTGAAGTCCCTCGCTGTAAATAATTCTTCGTTACCGACACTCGTTTGCTAATTGCTTTTGCTTTGCAGCCTCACTGTTTCATTTTCATGTCGTACAGCCACCGCTACCTTACTTGTCAGCAGCATGGTGTCAGTCATATATTCGCTTCTTCTTGCTGTGCTGTTGTCAGGCTCTAAGTGGTTTATGAGTCCCTGCAATGTGAAATGTTGGTCTCGTTCGGTCTCCAGCTAACCCTGCTGCTCAGATGCAGGAATATCACATTTACCATACAGTGAGATTTATTTAAAAACCAACTGTGAATTACACTAAGGAATCTTCGGTAAACCATGGCAATAAGTAATGAGAGGATGTTTGCCTGGAGGACTTCTCCCTAATGAGGTTTGGTCTTCGGCAGGTGTTCTGTTTGGAAGTCAGATACCTTTCTTGAGATTTTCATGTTTCTCCCTACGTAACAGCGCTTTCTGTGAGATTTTGTTAATAATTCACCGTGGGGTCACTAATAATTACCCATGATGGGAAAAGGCGTGACCATGAACATACTTGGGTGAAAAAGAATTTTCTGTACAATTCCAGTGTCTAATATTTAAGCAGAAAATCTCAACGAGGTAGCCCAGTTGTTTTGGAAGCGGACACAGCCCAGTGTGCCAAGGGGAAAGCATCCTTATGGTCCATGTTTCTTCAGAGAGGAGGCTCTGCTCTGAGGTGCACGTCCTGCTCTTGTTACAGTCCTGAGTAGCGTCTGCTCTCAAATGGACTTTCCTAGATGATCCCTCGTTTGGTGGCTGTGGCGTCAGCTCACCCTCCCAAACCTGCCGGGATCTGTGGGAGCCACACGGGTGAATGTTGGTGCCCCAGGAAGTCCAACCATTCAAACCTTCATCACTCTGTAAGGTGCACTAATAATTTCCAGCACGGTGTTTTGGATCCTCTATAATAATGAGATATATGTAATAGCATATGTACCAGTGGAGGTTTGTCCGATGCAGGCGCAGGAAGATCTGTAGGGAATGGTGTGCGGCTGATGATGTTTGGGGCAGATGGTGCCGTTCTGCTCCTTGAAACCCATGGCATCCTGTATCACAAGCCTGTACAGGGATTTTACATCTGTTCACAGTAATATAATGTTTACTTAAAGCCTGATACAAATAAGAGAGTAAAGCAGTTTTTTTTACCTGAACAGTGAGGGGCATGAGTGTAATTACTGCAAGCCCCGGGGTCCCCGGGCAGTTCACGGGGAACTCCTTACTGGGTGCTTCTTGGATTCTGCAGAATAGATGGACACCCAGCTAATGGGATAGGAAAGTCACCACACTTAAGGGTTCCCCTTTGGACAAATCCCCACCAATATTAAAGGGTAGCCAGAACATAGTATGGCAGGACACAGTATGGCAAACTCTTTTGGTTGGATCTTTCAAGCTAAATTAACCATGATTTTGAATAGAAGTATCCAGGATGAATTCTTCCTTCCTAGATGAGAAATTTCATCACTGCTCATTAGTAGCTCTTTCCCATACTCAGCAGAACTCTCCTTAAAGAAGAGCAAGAGGGAAGAAGAATATCGCCAGATGCCTAAATGAGTAAAGCTCTCTCCTGATCTGAAGCAGCTCAAGCGTTTACGTAGTGCCAAGAGCAGCACGGGCTCGAGGTACAGAGATCTGCGACGGGAAGGGTTGTCTCTTCGCCCCAGCCGCACATCTGATGGGCCTGGTGTAGGGATGGAGCTGAACTGCTGTCCCTGGGGCAGGGACGGGGCTGAACTGCTGTCCCTGGGGCAGGGATGGGGCTGAACTGCTGTCCCTGGGGCAGGGATGGGGCTGAACTGCTGTCCCTGGGGCAGGGACGGGGCTGAACTGCTGTCCCTGGGGCAGGGATGGAGCTGAACTGCTGTCCCTGGGGCAGGGACGGGGCTGAACTGCTGTCCCTGGGGCAGGGATGGGGTTGAACTGTGTCTGACCAGGATCTACACCATGTCGGTTGTTTGGTAGCGGCAGGCTCAGCAGCCACGTGAAAGCAGCATCACCCCCTCGCCTCTGGCAACATCTGCTCAGGTGACAAAGTGAAAGCTCAGGAGTGCTGCACTTCAAAAACCAGTTTGATGTCTGAGTTGCATTCAAAGTGCTCGGTAACTGCGCTTTGCACTTCCCGAACTGGTTTAATCTCTCACAGCGCAAGCAACTTGATAACGTAATAATCAAACAAGAGATTGACAGAGGATGCAGCAAGCTCAACACATCCCTCTGATTCTCCTACCGCGGAGCAATAGATACTTCAAGAACAAAAGAATTCCCCTAACAGCTTCATTGTTTTCCAGGCATCTTTCCAGATGAACTTTTCCAATGGTAAAATCATTACAAAGTAGAAATGCAATGTCTCGAAGGGCTGACTTGAAAACCTAGTCCAATATAAGGAGCTGTAATGTAGTAATGAATCCTATAGGCAAAACAGGACATTTTTGCAAGGTGAAGAAATGGGAGAAAATGTTACATCAGGAGACTTGCTAATTTGGGATGTTACAAACCCAAGGTCTTTCCAAAAGCTGGAGCCCAAATTCGGAAATGAAAAGCTCCCCGAAAAAGGCGCTCTCATCTCTATTGTAGTATTCAAAATGCTCAGAATACTGCTGATATTCGAATCTCAAACTGGATTCAGATGTTACCTCTTGGTGTTAGATAGCGAGTAACAGGTTTAGAGTGAGGGGTCAGCAAACAGCCAGAGGTCTGCACAAAGTACTGAGAGTTAGAGACACTTTTCAAAGAAATATTATTTGCTTTCATCCTTCTTAGGAAAAGAAGCAATTGCAATTAGTTATGTTGTAATTTTAATATTGACCTCAAAATATTTTTAAGTTGACTTTGTGTTTAATAATGCAGCACTGTTTGAGAATTGCAGTTGTATTGGATGGACATCCAGGCTCAAGTCCGTGAGTTAAATGTGTGTGTAGTGTGAACGTGATTTCCTTTTCAGAAGGTTTGATAAAAATAGCATTGCATCTTCCTTCCTTTTTATACAATAAATGTTACACTTCTAGGAACAATGTATTATTGGTATTTATATAATTTGTCTTTATATATTTATATGCATATATTTTATGTATGTACTATTTCTTATATTAGTATTTATACAGTATTTGGTTTATATGCTTATATATCATATATATAGTAGGTAAATATGTGTATCATGTTATATATTCCCTTTGGCTTGTATACATCTAAAATGACAATGTGAAGGCCACAGGTGCTTTCCACCTCCCTGGCTGTGTGGGGAGGGCAGGCAGTAGGAGCGAGTTTTGGTTTAAATGAGTCAGTACCAGCGGCCGCCTCCCTGGTCTGATCTGACTCCGTGGGGGTGACACAGGAACATGTGGGCAGCGAACTCGTGCTGCTCTTGCAGGGTTTTACCGCGGTGGGTGCTGTGGGTGTATCTGTTTGTGTTAAGCACAGCTCTGCGCTCTAAATCCAGGGGCGATGCTCCTGAACAAGCAGCCAGAACTGCCCCAGGGCCATGGGGATGGGGATGGGGACATCGGCTCTTGTCCAGGCCCACGGGGACGTTCGGCTGCTCGGCTGGGATGGGATGGAGCAGGATTTTGATGCTGCAGAATTCCCCATCTATTCTCAGGATTTAGAATTTCCTGCACGCCTTCAGCGATCCAGAATGGGGAAGCATTTGCCTCTTGGATCGCTCAGGTGACACAAGCTGCTCCACAAACTGCAGAAGTGCAGTCTCCTCGCTGTGGTTTACAGCATTCACCACGTGCAGTTGTTTGGAACCGTGGCTGATTCTGAGGACATTTGCGGTGATTTTAGCTCAGGGGTTTTTCACTATCCCGAAGTGCCAGCAGATGGCACTGATCCCAGGCACCCCCCCTGCCCCAGCTGCGCTTTGCCTACTGTGCTCATTATTTACCAACTGGCTTGTGGCTCCAACAGCACCCAGCTTGTTGTGGTTTGGTTTAAGCTGTGGCTACGAAATGCTGGGATTCTGTGACAATGACGTGAAGCCTTGGGATTTAGATTTAATTAGCTTATGTCATATGTGATGGCTGTTTGTTTTTTTAAGGCCTGAGCCAAACTGTACAGCAGCACATGAAGACCAGACCGCGGTACATCCACTGAGAGCTGACATTGGTGAGTTCTTCTAAAGAGGCAGAACCCAGCAGCCGTGGGACACTCACCAGAGCAAGGCCGGCTGCTGGAGCAGTGGCTGAAGAGGCGCTTGGGCCGCTGCTGGAACACAACTCGCTGCCCTTCTCTCTGGAGCCTCCTCCTGCTGCCACGCTGCTGAGGCCAACACGGCTGCTCACTTGTTTCCTAAAGCATCTCCTGTACTTTAGCATTACACGCTCGTCTCTAGATTCTCCAGGTGTTCCCAGCTGGTTCAAGGCATCTCTCATCACTTTGCTATAATAGTAAGATACTGTTCATCGCTGTTGGCCAAGCTGTGCCCTTGGGGCTGGTTGCAGCATCCTGAACGGTGCCCCAGCGGCTCATCTGACTGATGAGCTGCAGTAACTGCTTTGGAATCTCTGTGTTGTGACACCCTCACAAACACAGTGTATTATTTCATTCCTTTACTAAGTCATTTTTTAGACTTCAAGTTCTTTAACTGCATCAGAAAAGTTTCTGGATGAAACCAATTTACTGTCATGGTTTAACACGCTGCTCTTACATGGATCACTTTTCAGTAACTCCATGCAGTATGGAGCCTGCCCAACACTAAACCAATAGACTTTTCATTTAACAAACTTCTAGTAAAATCAAATTTTTATTTTGCGTGGTTACCAAAAGAGAAAAAAAAATCCCACACTTTTCCTGGGTTTGAATCAAATTCTTAGTCAAGAGAAAGTATAAGGAATACAGACAGTACATAGAACAGATGTTTACGTGTAAACATATGCCATTCGGCTCTTAATAAAAATGATTCGGACACCAACAGATCAAAGGCGTCTCACTGACATATGGTGTCCGACACGCTCCCACAAATGAATACATGCTGGCTTTGATGACAACCACACAAATTGTATCTTTCGGGGGGAACAGTCAGATTTGTGCCTGTACAGGAACACAGAACTTGAATTTCTTCAGGAGGCCGGACCATGTTGTAACCATAGAGTGTCAGCTGAGGAGAACGTGTCCAGTCATTCGCTGCCTCCTGTTTCTGCTCAGACCCAGGTAAGACTGGAGCACACGAGCCCAGGAGGGAGGCAGAGCTGTTCTGGAGACACACTCAGCTGATGAGGAGACACTGAGAGAGCTGGGGCTGCTGAGCTGGAGAAGAGAAGCTGAGAGGGATCTGATCAATGGATCAATATCTCAGGGTGGGTGTCAGAGGATGGACCAGACTCTGCTCAGTGGTGCCCAATGCCAGGGTGAGGGGCAGTGGGCACAGACTGGAACACAGGAGGCTCCATCTGAACATGAGCAGAAACTTGTTTGCTGGGAGGTGCCAGAGCCTGGCCCAGGCTGCCCAGAGCGGGTGTGGAGTCTCCTTCTCTGAGACATTCAAACTGCCTGGACCCACCTGTGTGACCTGCTCTGTGACCCTGCGTGAGCAGGAGTTGGACTGGGGATCTACAGAGGTTCTGCAACCCAACCAGGCCGGGATTCTGGGATTCTGTGACCCCGCCTCCAAAAGCACGGTTAGGGGAATGTATCCTCTAAACAAGCCAGACAACAGTGGCAAACTTCAGCCAGCCACACGAGGTTGTTTTTTTCCCTCTGCAGTGAAGATCTGCCCTAGTTCCTGCAGTGCCTTGGCATCAGTAAGAGCACAAAACCCGAGCAGTGTCTCCCATCAGCTGTCACAACACAGTCCCCGTTTGCTCAAACCATCCCGTACCACGCTACCCACCTGGAACAGCAGCACACAGCATGGCTGCTGCTGGGCTGCTCTCCTGGGCAGGCAGAGGAAATCGGACACAACAGGCCGCTCCCCAGCTGTTCTCACAACTGATGGCTTCAGCTCCTTGGCATATGGTTGGTGGGTCCAGCCCGTGGCAGGTTACTCTCTTGTCATAGGAGAAAAAGGTTTATGAATATTGTGGGGATCAGTCAGGCTCATGTAGGGTGACACACCAAGGCACTCAAGTTCTGTCTAAACTTAAGTGTGTTCCAGCAGCAAAAGTATCATTTCAGGTGCTGGGAGAGCTCTGCTGGCCAACATTCGAGGTACCAATGTGGAGGCTCTTGAGGGCCCCCTGAGTCAAACACAGGGTTAAAGAACTTTGAAGACTTCAGCTTGGAATTTAGTGGCTAAATTTTGCCTGCGTTCCTTTCTAGGAAGTCCTCAGGGAGCAGTTGTTCAGCTCAGAGCCTGTGAAAACAAGAATAAACTAGGCAAAAGCCACACTAAAGTTTACGCAGATACCAGCTGAGGAAGGTCAGGCTGTTGAGAGAGAGACTTTACTGTGCCTGCATTTGTCAACAAACAAGGAAAAAAACAAAACCAAACACTTGCTTAAAGCTAAATCAGCCCTACGGTCCTCACTTCCCCAAAACGGCTCCAACCTTAAATTCAAGTTCCTGAGCACCATCTAATTCATGTGTTCTAAATACAAGTTTTTCTCTATCAAATAACATATTTCTGTATCAGAATATCCTTAAGTCTAGCAGTTAATGCATCATTTTAAACAAACCCATTCAACTGAGGAGGGTTTCCCAGGAATGTACTAAATAAGGAGAAATTCCCAAGTTGTTCCTTCTCTGGCTCCATATAGAGCCTGACGGGCACACAGGCTGATTGGCAGTGCAGCCGGGGCACGGCTCTGGTCTCATAGCTGGCTCACATCTGTCCCTGCAGAGCACCGACGCCACGCTGTCCTCCCTCCCTGGGGACAAGAGCAAGGAGCTGCACACAGCCAGCGCTGCCTGGCCTTCAGCCCAGCAAACTAAGCTAGGCTTAAGCTGCAAGAGGGTCTGCCTTGATTTTTTCTGTTCTTGTAATCCCCAGATTTCTGCCCTTAAATAAAAATACTGTTAGTGTTTATAGAATTTCCACAGTTTATTTTATCAACCTCTCCTGTGTGTTCTCCCTGGCATAAAAAGGACAGAAAAAAAAAAAAAAAAAGCCATATATTGTCTTCTAGTCACTAGCTGGTCCTCCTTTAAGGACCTGTAAGACATTTTTTGTGTATTGTTTCCCTGCATATGTGGGCAGCTTTACTACTTCATCCCCCTCAGGACCACTTAACAACATCAGCAAAGCAATTAAGTGTAGTTTTCAGGAAAATGCCAGAGGCATTACACTGTCTGGATGGGAGTCTCAACCCAATTATTTTCAGCTAGTTGTGAACTGTGGAAAGTGGACTTTACTTCATTATAACTTCAGTTCCCACTGATTAAAAGTCTAGTGTGTTACAGACGGTAAGGAAAAATGAAACAATTAAACTTTCCATCAATAAAATTGCTGCATATTCTTCAACATAGGGGTTTACTTCTCTCTAGAGAAGTGATTAAAATGAACTGATTGAACTATAATTTGATTGACTGAAGAGCCTCAATCCATTGCACTAAAGCTTAAATTCCATCTTATTGCTCTATTTAACTCTGAATATAAAAAATTACTGGCGATCTTGCAAACCCCTTGCGCAGTCATCCAGCTGAAACGTGGTGCTGCTCGCAGGCTGCGGTGGGTGGTTCTTTCTCTGCTGCGTGCGCGTGATTCACAACCCATTGACGCTGGAGAAGAGGCGATGGCACCTAAGAAATTACAGTAATCCAGCTTTAAAAAAAATAGAAAAGGTCTGTTCTATTGTCAGGTATCTTGCACCCATATGTAAACATCTGGAGATTCTAATCTCAACCACAGATAATGTTAATCCAAGAGACTGGAGAAAATAATTGTCAGGTAATACAGTAGCTGCAGCAAAAATTAGCATATTCTCCTGATGGAAAGTGCAGCTGTGATGCACATTCCTGCTGCAGAGCTGGCATCAGCAAGGGATGCACAGGTCTGTATGCAAACGTATGTGCGTCTCTTTCCTTCCAGGAGCACAATGAGGTCTGAAAGAAGCCAGGTAGGAAACAATGAGCTGCTGTCAACAGGCTACTATTGTGTTTTGATACAGAAAACACCTAGAATATCATTCCTGCTCTGAAAATGTAATTGAAATGCCATTATGAGGTTGCCTCTCTGGTGTATGACACCTGCTTTCTCTATTCCCACCTTGTATTTTGAAATAAAAGTATTTGACCTACAACTGCACCGCAGTAACATTAAGGCTACATTGTAGAGTAAGGTTGCAGCAAGAACACGTAATTAAATGAATCAGGCTGGGTAAGATGTGCAGATAAAGATGGCCAACCGCTGGGTTAAATACTCAATGCACTTCCTTGCACAGGCAGCTCAAACTCCAGACCAAGTCAATACATGTTTTTCCATTAACATCACCAAGAACGAGCCTGTACTCCTGACCCAGAATATTTACCGTTGAGCTCCGTTTGCTGTCGAGCGCTGCACTTGTGGCTGTGGCTGCTGTACAAGGTTGGCTCCATCACTAATCAGGCCGCAGATGTGATTTGTATCTCTCCCAACGCTCAGACATTGTCAATCCCAGTTCTACAGCAATTTTTGACCACAGTCAAGGGTCAGTAATTCACAGAGTTCTTTGGTGTTATTGTTTAAGCACAGGGCATTCCACAATTCTTCATATTTGTTAGTCAAAAGAATCCCAGAATCCCAGAGTGTCAGGGGTTGGGAGTGACCTGGGAAGCTCATCCAGTGCAATCCCCCCATGGAGCAGGAACACCCAGATGAGGTTACACAGGAAGGTGTCCAGGCGGGTTGGAATGTCTGCACAGAAGGAGACTCCACAACCCCCTGGGCAGCCTGGGCCAGGCTCTGCCACCCTCACCCCAACAAGTTTCTTCTCATCTTTCAGTGGAACCTCCTGTGTTCCAGTTTGCACCCATTGCCCCTTGTCCTGTCCCTGGTTGTCACCAGAAGAGCCTGGCTCCATCCTCCTGACACTCCCCCTTTCCATATGGATCCCCAGGAATGAGTCCCCCCTCAGTGTCCTCTTGTCCAGCTCCAGAGCCCCAGCTCCCTCAGCCTTTCCTCACACGGGAGATGCTCCACTCCCTTCAGCATCTTGGTGGCTGTGCTGGACTCTCTGCAGCAGTTCCCTGTCCTGCTGGAACTGAGAGGCCACAGCTGGACACAATATTCCAGGTGTGAAAAAGCTACCAAGACTGTACTGGAGTCACTGAGGCAACACTGAACTCATTAAATAGTGCCGCTATCTAATCTAGAAGGAACACCTTTGCCAAATTATATTTGGCACTTAATGATAGTCTTGCATTATCGGCCTTTTGTTTCCTCTTTCATTTTGATGACCAATTACTATAAACAACGTCCTCTACTCCACCTCACCACGTGTAACCTGGAATAAAGATGTGCAGCACCACCAGTACCAGCAGCGTTTCAAGGGAGCCCAGGGCAGACGCAGAACCACAGATGTGCAGGTGTCTCTGGAGGCTGCGTGATGGTTGTTCCCTGAGCCCGGCTTTATGGGGCTACGCAGGGCCCCTGACGGCCTAAATGCTACTTAATGTCTAATTAATCCTTCGGTTCTTACACATTCTCTCAATTGTAATAACATATATATGTATATAAAAATAACATAAATATATATATATAAAAATATAATAGCATAAAAGCTGCAGAAGGTGGTGTGTTTGAAGTAATTTATATCTCATTTTCTTTCAGGACAAGAAAAGAGCAAAAAGAGGAGTCCCATGTGTGAAACCAGCCCCAAGACTTCTCTAATTCCTAAATGAGAGATCAGCAGGGATCTTTTTTATTTTTGCTCTGGATTTTTGCTATGGATGCTGCAGATCACACAAGTGACTTCTCTGTCACTAGAATTTTCTAGTTTTCAACAGTAAGTTGATTTTGAAATCTATAATTACAAAAAAATGTATAAAAATGTATTAGCCAGCAGATTTATGTTTGAAAAATACAGCACTTTAATTACAGAGATATCGTAATTCTCTATTTTTGAGGAAATGTGATTACTGCAATTTCTTCTTTAGGTTATAGTTTCACTAGTTAAAACATTATTTGAAAGGTATGGTGTTATCTGTTTATTCCATACTGTTAAAACCACAGCACAACATAAGCAAACACTTGAATACTCTCTTCCTAGCAACCAAGGTCTTTCATCAGAAAAGCAGCACATTTGTCTTTTTTCTGTACCTTGTATTAAGCCAAATTTCCAGTTTGCAATCCTTTGGGCCATTCCACAGCCATCAGATTCCTGGAGTATAATTTTAGGTGAAAGTCTAAGCCAGTGACTAAGCCAATCATCTCCTTGTTAATTTTCTAAAAGAATTTAATCGAGCTTTTTTCCAAAAACACCATGTGAGTAACTAGAGTGTCCTTGGGTTTAATGTTAGAGGAAAACCATCTATCAAGGTACCCAAAATGACTTGGGGCCAAAATTCCACACTGGATACATCCAAATCTCTATCGGAATGCACTGAGCTGCTTTATATTTAGTAACCTGCTGCATCACTTAACTCTTCACGTTCCCAGCAGCAGTTCCTGAAGTGTCGAGTTTCTGCAGGTCCCACCGCAGTGAGGACAAGGTACAGATAGTGAGTTACTCCCTCGGGATTTAGCGCTGTCTCTATAGGCTGGGCTAGTGGGGATGGTTTTACTGAAGAAACAGGTGACAAGATCCTGACTGAGGTGACTTGTGCTAAATGTGCCTTATCACACACATCCCCCAGCACATTATGCGTCTGTTCGCCACCACTTCACATTTGCAGAGCTTATTTCAGTATTTTTGCATTTTTTTCCACCCTTGATAATTTATTTATGAGTTTCGGATTATTAACAATTTGAAGCTTCATTACAAACTATCCTGGGGGAATCTCACCTGCTTCATCCCACTAAATTATTATTCCCAAATATCTAATTTACATTTAATAAGACATCAATTGAACATCAATAAAATAATAATGCATTAATAAACTACAGCCTCCCAGAAATACTAGTAGCTTACATAGGTAAGCAGTGCGCAGTCTGCAGGTCAGCCGTCAAATCTCTCTGAGAATATTTGTCAGAATCATTTAGTATTTAGCACATGATAATAAACCAGAAAAATATTTAATTCCTATGGTCTTCAACTAATTCTTGTGATGACTGTGAACCACACCAACCTGTGGACCTGCAGGGCAGAGCCGGGCAGTACCCAAGTGTCCCATGAGAGTAGCGCAGCCACCTCAGAACATGTAACTGCCTAAGAAATGGCAAAAGAATTCTGGTTAGGGTAAATACTTTTTTATTATTATTTTAACATAATCTCTTAAACAGAAATACTTTGTTTTTCTATACAGAAAGCGGAACTACACCCTTCTTTAAACTGACTTAAAATTCCATCTAAGAACATTAAAATAGCATGGTTCAACATTGCTGGCTGGGTGTCCCGTTTTAACAAAATATCAACCCCAAGGATGAGCTTTGGCAAATATTTCTCTCCTGGCATTACTTCACTCTGGGGAATTTCAGTGAAGGCCCTAACCCTATTCCAGCCTGTAGCTCCACAGAACTGTTTATCCCTAACTGGGAACAACTTCCATGTGCATTTCCTGGGCTCGTGCAAAGCCCAGGAAGAAGGAGAAGCACAAGAGCCAAGGTTCTAATTCTGCATTTTTTTTTTCTTTATTTCACCAGCTTCTTATTATGTACTTTATGGTTCAAATTTTACCAAGGCTTGAAAAAGAGCCTCAGATGGAAAAGCTTCCCATGTTGGGCAGGCTTCTCCATCACAGTCACTGAGAATCACTTACCCTGTTCTTCATCATGATTCCTCTGGTGAGCAGAATTGCGTCAGCCTCCCGCTTCAGTGGGATTTACACGGGGGCTGTAAATGCCCATCTGTGGAACTGAAACCGAAAGACAGTATTATCCCTCTATGACAGTCTGAGATTGTTTTAATGTTCATTGCCTCCTTTTCCTTTTCATCCACAACACAACTGTCAATTTTTAACTGCTCATGTCCACTGTCTGGACATCTCCATTGCACAAGCAAGGATGAGAAGGCCAGCCATCCTTCATGCAAACATTACAGCCCCACTGCAAACCTTAATGCCGCTTGCAATGTTTACAAGTCCACCGAGATGTGCTGTGCAAACCCTAATACAGAGAGAGGTTTTAGTTTAACATTTAAAAAAAAATGTTAAGGTCTAAAGGGGCCATCAGAAATGCCGGTCTGACTGCTTATATCAGATTTTTACCCAGTTAGTTCTGTTTGACTAAACCGCATCTTCCTGAAATACTTCCAGTCTTCATCTGTAAATGGAAAATCCATCATCTCCTCTCAGCAGTTTACACTAGTGTTCATTACCCCAAGCATTTACACTAGTATTAATTAATCTGCTCCTCTTGAACAAATCCACATACATACCTTTTTTTGGGGCACTCTCACGCAGAGAGCACTTGCCCACAGCTTTGAGGGACGCTTCTAATTTTAGGGCAACCCACTTACCAGATTTTCCATTTCCTCTCATTCAAGTTTTGGAAGAAAAATACCACTCACCTCTCTTTTTTAAAAAACTTCCACTGTGGAAGAGTTTCACTGCCCTCATTCAATCAAACTGCTCCATGACTTGAATAGACATTTTTCTTGAGTATGGAAGAATAAAGCCTTCGCTTTCTGGGCCTTTTTCACAATGGAACCTGTGAAAATCAAAATAAATAATGTACATGGATTCATCCTTAGTGAGTGCAAAAATAGTCCCCCAAAGTGATAGCAATCGGTTTGTCTCCAGTGAGAGCTGTATAACCTCTTCTGTAAACGTGACAATGAATAATGATCGGTCTCGTACTCCTCTCTCACACTCTTGTGTGACAGACCCTTAATTATGGCTATCACATTATTAATTGCTTCAGAGAATTCTCCTTGGCTAAACCTGTGTTGTCTGGACATCAAGGACAGCATAAAAACCCTCCTTAGGAAAGCTCCTCAGAAACATCTGCTGAAGTTCAGCCCATCTAAGGCGTGCTGTGTTCTAGACAGAAAACGCATTGCTGATACACCACTGAAAATTCAGGGGAAGATTTCCACCTGAAAACACTGAGGGAAAGGAAAAGTCATTTTCTCACTAAGCTCTGAAAAACTTCAGATTTCTGTTATCTTAGCCTCTAGATCGTGTAAAGCTCACCCATCCTTAAGAAGTTCCTGACCGCCGGGGCTTGCACCGCAACAGTGCTAAGGCAGAACCACGCATTCTGACTGCGTAACAGAAAACTGAACCAGAAACCACCCACTGAGGCACTGTACCACCAGCATCTATTACAGCACCACTGCTGGAACATTTTAATTGGGTATGTGCAGCATTTATGGGCATCGTTCAGGGATAAATGTAACTCTGAGCTTCTACAGTCAGCTGGGAAGGAACAACAGGGCAGAATCAAGATTCAGGTTTGCACCAAGCAATGAACAAATAATAATAATAATAAAAACCCTGTTTATATGTAGGTAACATGAATCAATTCTTCCATAGTAATTACTAGAAAATTAATGTTAACTGCCTCTCTAGAGAATTACTGGACAACACAATCTTATCTTGTGCAGGGATGTAGATGCTACAGGTAATTGTATGTAAAGGTGATGATACATATTATAATAACATATTTGGTTTCAATTTGTTTTGGAGAATGTAGCAACTTCTTGATAGCCAACACCTTACAACATTACCTCTGTGGAAAGTAATGCCTGGCAATTAATCAATTCTTAAAGCTCTGTACTTCTGCATATTACTGTTGATGCTGCTCTTGATTTTGATTCAGCTGATTTTAGTCTGGGCTCAGCACTGTGCCTCATCCATGGCTCCCTCAGGATTTGCAAATACAAATTCCTACTTAATGAGCCTGTTAAAAAAATTAAGAACTGTATATGCAGCACCCCCCTTGTCTGTCCATGAAACCAGATGCCAGAAAGGCACATGTGTGTACTGAAAGCAGCGGTTCCAAGATGAACCTTGCGTTATCCATGCTAAAAGCACGGTCAAGGTGCTCACTCACCTAAGCCAGTACGTGCCACGCAGGAAAAGAGTTTTCAGCTAAACCACATCTGTAAAGGTTTCTCCAGAACTTCATAGCCACATGGAGACGAAGCAAAAATAAGTAGATTTAAAACACCTCTCTGTCAAAACTTAAGCCTGTTCCATACCTGTATTATAATACTTTAGATGAGTAAAGCATGACTGCGTTCCAAGCAGAGCTTAATTATGTCACACATCTCAATTATCAAGAGGTGCTGTAAGCAATTGTAATGTCCTTATATCCTTATTGTGATACCAGTTCTGTCCTTAGCTCACAGTAACATTTCTCTGTGAGCCTTCCCTTTCCAGTATCTCCTACCAACGCCATGGCAGCTACTCCATGGGCCACATTCCGCAGCTTCTCACTGATTTACTCAGCTGTGGGGACTACTAAAGATCAGGTCTCGTGTGATTCTGAGTTCGCAAAAGCGTTATGAAAAAGGACATTTAACCTATTTACAATTCTTGTTGCAGTTTAAGTCCTGCATAATATTTTTGAGGAAGTTTTGTGACTCCAAAAATCCACAGTCTAAGTGAAGGACTGGTTAAAAACTCCGATTTGCAACAAAAATCGATTTTCCACTGCCCAATTCCATTCTTAATGAAAGAGACAATTCAGAAAGCTACAGGAACATGCTTTATTGATTCATTCGCAAGTCACTAAAGCCTGCTGCCTGTGTTGCCTCCAATATGACTAACCACATAGCGCTTCCCAGGGACAGAACTGCAAGAAAAGACGATGACCCCCGATCTGTTCTGCTGGAAGTCTGGTGAGACTAAACATACCCAATAAATAGTAAACACAGCAAGCCACTAAGTTAATGATAAATGTGTGTAAGAGACAAAGAGACTTACATTTCCTCTTTATTATCCCTTCGGCTGAGCCGCTGTCTCCTCTGTAATTTATTTAGCCAGGACAGTTGGGCCCAGATGCAGAGGTGTTTTTTTCACAGAGGTACTTGTTTTTCTCGGTTTTGCAGGTGGATTAAAGAAGCCAGAAGAAGGCCAACCTCCGTGTGAGGCCACACGAAGAACTGTAATCTGTACTACAGCAGGAGCCTGAATCCAGTCAGGTTTGAGACCTAATTTGGCACGAACCTGGTGTGTAGCTGTACTGCATTGGGTGTTTTATAAACATATCTTTCAATAATATGTTCTTCTTATGAAAGCAATAACAAGTGGTAAGAGGAGAAGAGCCTATACCGGGCAAGCTTTCCTATTAAATTCCACTAATGCGTCTCAGCCGTGACCCATAGTAATTTGGGTAACTCAGTAAGGCTGAATGCCCCTAAGAACCTGGGATGATTACGGCCTACCCGCAAGAGATGAGGACGTACAAGAGAGCAACTAGACACCAAGTATCACCTTGCACTCAGAACAAAAGTGAACTTAAAAAACAGATGTAAGAAAATACATTATCAAGAATAAGAAAACCTGCTTTACGTAGTCCTACAGGTGCTTTCAATGCCACCAACTCAGCACTCATTTCCAATTGCAACATTACATCCGCTGTCCTGCTTAATGGAATATGCAACACTCAGGTTAATCTCAGGCTTTATAGTAACTACAGTTATTCCAATACAAATACCTTGAAGGACCGTGTTTTCTCAGATTCACTCATGTTTTGCCAGAACCCCAAAGTCTTCTACCTTATCACACAATAGGTTTTAGAGAGCCCACTCCTCTTAAATCATTCTAATACTCTTCTTCATTTCTATATGCTTTGGATAAGTGTGCACAGACCCAGTGAAGCATTAATACTCTCTCCTGAAAAATTCATCTGCTCACCTGAATTATGATTTCAGTCCCTTAGCGGCTTAAGTACAACTCTAGGTAGGGAATGGCTTCGGGAAGCAGCCTCTGCTCTCAGGTTACTTAGGAAAATGAGGTAACAAGCAATATAGTGGTGTAGACAGGAATTACAAGACTTTTTATGCTCTTTAATATTTCCCTTAATTCTAAAATCAACCAAAGCCCCAGCAAAAGAATCACTTTTCCTTTAGAATTGTCTCTCAGCAGGGTAGTGCGCGCTGCCAAGTTATCGCTTTGTGCCATATCGGATTTTCAAAGCCATCAGTATTCAATGTGCTAAGAAGCGACACTGAATCCCGCAATCACAAATAAAACCAAACGTTTCAAAAAGATTTTGGAATTTAGAGGAATATAAATGGCTGCTTTGAAGCTGCTTTTACAGATTTACATTTTAGTCCATTTTGAATGGATAAACAGACAAAAATATGTTTTGTAAAGGAACAATAAGATCTCCAGTTTAACACTTTCCATAGTTAGATAGTAAGAAATACCAGGAGCCACAGAAAGAATAATTTATATTCACTGTGTGGAACACTTATGTTTCATTTCTGCTTATTACTTGAGCTGCTGAAAAGCACCTCATTTTCTAACCTTAACGACTTAATGTAAGGCAGGAGACTCCTGCAAATGTACATTCCCACCATCATTTCCATCCTCATCTTTCCCACCCAACTGCAAGGATGATCCAGAACAATCAGGGCACGATTACTGTTCAGACAAGAGATTCACAAGGTTTATCAAAGGTTTCCTTTTTTTTCTTCTGAAAGACACAGCTAACGTTGCCAAAGCATCCATACACACTTCGAATTAAAAATGTGGAGAAAAGGGCTCTGAAAGGAAAATTAATTAGGAAGATTCATTCTCTAACACTGCTTGCTGTCACTTCACTCCTAACGACTGAAGTGTTTTCATGGTTTTCTGCGTTCTCCCTCAGTGCTGTATAATTTGATTTCCAAATCCCCTGAGCTTTGCCACAAACCTCCGGGGTGTCTCCGGGATGCAAAGGTCAGAGCTGGAGATGATGGGCATGGGGGATGCAGAGGACAAGTCTCAGTGCCTCTTGCTTCAAACCCATCGCTGCCACAGGAACTCGGGGCAGGGAAGCACACCGGACAATCTCCCAAAGGAAAATCAACCACAGCAGGAACTTCCCGAGGAAAAACCAACCCTGGTGGTGACTGATCCTAGAGTCACTGCCAGCAGAATCCAAGTGGCGTTCCCTAAATTAAAGGAACAAGACAGCTTTCCCAGAGATCTTCTGCACAGAAATCAAACAGGCTTCCAGATTTCTTGAACAAAAGTCCTACACTGGGAAGCCCAAACAAGTTAACTTGCATGTTTGGCTGATGTATTTAGGGAAAGGCTTTGGTGCTGTGTTCCACCCAACCTCCAGAGACACCCTTCAACGCCAGCTCCTCCACAGCCCCCAAATTCCCAGTAAGGTGCTGCCGTGGTCTCGACACGACGGGTAACCAAGTGCCAGCCAACCTCTAGCTTAGGCTTCCCTAACAACCTTCTTTTCTTTTTTATTGGTTAATTAACATAATTACTTCTTAAGAACAACTGTAATAGCAGTCAGTGGAACAGGTGGTGTGACTAGTAAAAAGTCTATAAAGAGAAAAATCAATATCCCACCAGAGGTATGCAGAGGATGTACCTTTTAACATCACAAATTCCCTTGTGGGGACCTAAATAATTCTCTGCCGCTTTTGCATGATGTGCTTCAGTTTTACCTTATTTGTTATTGTCTGTTTAATTGAGTTCTTCTGTAGTATAAGCATGATCACCATTATGCTAATCTCTGCACTAGACATGCATATATATAAACATTTGTGTGCCAAATTATTAAGTTTCTGTCTATAATGTTATGCTCCTATTCACTATCTATATTTTATGTCTTATGGATTTCTAAACATTTAAATTTATATCAGTGCTGTCACATATCTGCAAGCAGAGACAGTTTTATGAGCACTAAAAAAGCTGCAACACACAGCCACTAAATACTAATGACATAAATGGTATCCACTAATGGTCTCTATTTTTATTACAATACAAAACTTCAATATATTGCAATTACCACTGCTCTCAGATGGAACCATACACACTGTATAATGCCAACTTCCATCTCTATAGCGTAAAATGGCATTATTTGTTGTATATAGTTCAGCCCTGTACTGTAGATGTTGACTGAATGCTCAAGTCAGCAGTTGTAGCTAAAATTCACTCTATTTACAGCGTCTTACTGTTAACTAATACCCTAAGTTGTCAGATATGCCAATGCATTAGACATTTTTCAAAGCCTGCTGCACTAATAGCATGTAAGTGTAGCACGTCTTGTTGTACCTGTCAACAGCCCAGGAACTTTGCAAAGGTAAAGCATGTCAAAAAAAGGAAATGATCTTCCTGTGCTTCTGTGTTAAAAAATCTTTAGTGAGTGATTTTTTGAAAATATTGTAATACAACAGTGCAGTCAACAAAGCTCGCTCTCATGAAACTCAGTTCCTGTTTTACCTTTTTCATGTTAAATTTGAAATTCTTCATTCACAATTAGAACAGTCTCTCTTTTTACTTCAGCTATCAAAGAGACAAAAACTTGCACTTAGGATTTTGGGACAGTGGAAACCTCAATGTTGTCCATAAAACTGAATAGAAAAAAGCGTACCGCAAAATCCCTCATACGTGAACCAGGGAGGAGTGGAGTTAATCTCATTTCATCTACGCGTTTTACTTGCCAGAAATTTTCACCAAAACAGGAGAGCTAAGGTCTCCTCCCGAGCTCTCTCACGCCTCTTTATCTCACATAAAACAAGCCCTAGTATTCCCTTTCACTGACTTAGCTGAGAATAACCTCCAGAAGGCTGGAGTTCTGTCTGAACCAGGAGACGTTCTCCTATTCCCATGCAGCTGGGCAGTCACTTACCCAAGGAAAACGCTGGAGACAAAGTAGGTGTCAGACTTGGTAGCGTTTTACATGCATTTGCTGACACAAGGCAGACAACACAAACGTGCACGCGAAATATTTCCCGAGGGCTGACTAGTGAGAACAGCAAAAAACTGGAAGACAGTGTAATTATTGCAGAGTTACCAAATACTGCTTGTGCTTGAAAATATGCAAAGATCACCCTTAACTTTCAGCCTGGAAAGCCACTCCACCTGAAAGTAGGATTTTCTTTACATGTTCTCACTCACACTGCATAAATCTAAACACACATGACTGACTATACAAGAATGAATGATGGAAAATATGTAGAATAATATCTAAACCTTACCACTGGGAATACTGGTATGGTATCACTTATTTTTTCATCTTCCTTTTTCTGCCAATAATATTCAATATGACAAGTGCTTTCTAATGTCATCTGAATCCACTTCAGTGTGCTAATATTTTGACTAAACAGATTTTATCTAGGATTCCAGTCAACTCTGTTCTACAATTAATAAAATGTTCCAACTGAAAATTCAATGGCAGTTTAATTTCAGAATATGGGATTTCTGAGGAGAACAAATTCATTAGTTTAAGTATTTGTATGAAAATCCAGTTTTTCCAAAAAAGTAAAATACTCTACCTCATTTTCTCAAGAAGAATTTGAAATAATGGCTCACTTTTGCAATTCGAAATGTTGGGGTTTTTTCATATTTAGTTCTCTTCACACATCTCAAAACTTGAAACAAACCACACTGACTGACTTCACTAACAAAAAATGAAACATCTGAGGCCATGAGAAGCATTTAATTTTTTAAATGATTTCCCCATTTTTCTTGAGGAAACTGCTGGGTCACTACAACCCATTTTGAGGAGTATTTTTGGACATTTGGAAATGCCATCTTTGACAACCTGTATCGTTCACTGCAATTCTTTCTCCTTACTTAACAATCACATTGTACCAAGGGAGAAAATGAGCTCTTTTAAATCTGAAGCATATCAACTTGAAAGAAAATGTTGAAGTTTTTAACGCCTGCAATAGAAAAATAGCAATAGGTCGCAGGTCTGCTAATTCCAAGCCAACAAGTATCTGACTCATTTTGTTTGGTTTTCTTTCTCTCTTTCTTTCTTTTATCCCTCCTAACTTGGGGTTCCCATTTTTGCCATTATAACTCTCTGTGCAGCAAAGCTCAATGTTATTCCCCCAATGGACGGGATTTTGACGAAGTCCCTAATTTAGGAAAGTGGTTGCCCTGGAAATGCTTTAATATCAAGCAGAGTGAGACATGTGCAGAGGACAAGGCCAAGGTCTCCACACCAGAGTGTTCCCAGCTCCTCATCCAGGTGGCTCAGATACCCAAGTTATGAGTTTTGTGAATAAAGTCATTTTGGCTGGAAGTGACCCTTTAAGATCATTGAGTCCAACCATAACCCACCCCTGGCACTGCCCCATGTCCTGAGAACCTCATGTCCATCTGTCCAACCCTCCAGGGATGGTGACTCCAGCACTGCCCTGGGCAGCCTGTTCCAATGCCCCACAGCCCTTTGGGGAAGAAATTGTTCCCAGATCCACCCTCAACCTCCCCTGGCGCAACTTGAGGCCGTTTCCTCTGCTCCTGGCGCTTGTTCCTGGGGAGCAGAGCCCGACCCCCCTGGCTCCAAGCTCCTTTCAGGCAGTTCAGAGATCAGAAGGTCTCCCCTCAGCTCCTGTTCTCCAGCTGAACCCCCCAGGTCCCTCAGCCGCTCCATCACACTTGTGCTCCAGCCCCTCACCAGCTCCGTTCCCTTCTCTCCACTCGCTCCAGCACCTCAAGGCCTTTCTTGTGAGGTGATCCCAGCACCCCTCTGGCCACCGTTTTGAGCCCTGAGGTGATTTTGGTGCCCCTGGGTCTGCCATTTTGTGTTTTGAGGTGATTTTGGTGCCCCTGAGGCCGCCATTTTGAGCCCTGAGCTGAGGGGCCCAGAACTGCCCCCAGGATTTGAGGCTTTTCCTCCCCAGGTCCCAGCACAGGGACGGTCACTGCCCTGGGCCTGCTGGCCACACCAGTGCTGGTACCAGCCAGGATGCTGGTGGCCTCTTGGCCACATGGGCACACGCTGGCTCATGTTCAGCCGCTGGCACCAACACCCCCAGGGCCTTTTCCTCCAGGTCAACATCCCCAGATCCTTTTCCACCAGAATAAGGATTTCTATTTGAGCCTTAGAAGTGTCTGTTCACCCGGGGCACTGACACAGCACCCAGCTACCAGCACAGCTGCCCCCAGAACCAGAATGATAGAGGATGGGACGTACTTTCACACAGCAACGTGTCCAGTGGGTTTCTGACCTCGCAGACTCACAGACATGTCTCCCACCCAGCTGCTGAAGTCTCTTCCACAGGAAAAAAAGACACAGCTCTACCTGGGTACACACAGGGAAACCTCTGCTGAAACAGTAAAAAGAGCCTTTCTGTGCACTCCAATGGGTGGAAGCCTCTTGCCTCCATTACCTGTTTGGAATATGTGCCTATAGATAGTTTTGTTTTCACATGTAAAGACATTATTTTAAAAAGCACCCTGGGAAGGATGGCTGTCCAGATCTGCATTCCCTCCAAAGGGACTGGGGTGGAATATTTACACCTAAGGCTATGGTTTTTTAAGGTATTCCTTCTTATTATAACAACACAATGAAAGAGCTATAATATCTGGAAGGTTTAGACTTTTGTCTTGTAACCCTGCAGATGAATAGCTTCAACCTTTGAAAGAAATTGCAGCGTGAATGTCTGTTTTATTCGAGTTGTGTCTGAGTAGACTATTAGTAGAATACTGATAAATGCTACAATAACTATTCTTTTTCCTCCCCTTCTGCTTTTATGCCATTTCCAATACCTATTCTTCCCCTGGTGCTGTCAGCTGATGTCTGTCTCATAACTCTCAGGGTAACAGCATTAGAAGAAAAAGAAATTAAGTTCAAATAAAACTGCCAGGTAGAATTCAACATTATCAGATTATGGACCGAATTGTTTTCTGAAGCAGGCACATATATGCAGAGTTATACCACTAATGACCTACAAAGAACTTACGCATTAAAATTTAATTACTATAATATTATTTAAGAGAAGGGAAAAGATACTAAAGCTGATTATTTTTCTTTTTCTAGTAGCTCTGCAGTTTTTAATGGCAAGGAATAGCTAACTTCATCTTCTCGGTATATTTCCTGGGGACCATGTATGTAGAACCATACATTGCACCATGTTCACATGAAATCAACAGGTGTCATGACATCTTTGTAATATGTGCATGTAGCTACTAGGACATTTAAGAAGGCCTTTGCAAATCCCACCAGGCATTCTTATGCACATAGTTGCATTTGTACAATTTCCTTGTTTGCATTTGCTCTTGTGTAATAAATCTAAAATGAAAAGGAGCTGCAATTGTTGGTCCTGGGAGTAAAAATAAATCAGTGAGATTACGGAGAAGAACACGAAATATAAAGACTACACAATAATTAGTAAGAAATCAAAAAAGTAAATGAAAGTCATGCAAGTAAGAATAGGTGAGTGCTTGATTATGATACCAACAGCTTTAAATTATCAGTACAGCGTTGTACTTGTGAAGCGCCTTTAACATATAGCAGAAAAGTTATCTGTGCTGTAATTTATGTCACATATCTTAAAATCACAGTCAGATACTTCACTGGGATTGCAGCAACTGCTATCGCCATCAGGAACAACCAGCTCCTTAACTGGCTGTTTCAAGGAAGCCAAATAATGAAGTGCCATGGAGAACAAATACAGTGTTTGTTCCCTGCAGCAATGTCTTCACTGAGTTAGAGTAACAGCTTCATCCCAGGGAAGCTTATAAGGCTGTAACCGATGCTTCATTTGCTTTAAAAATTTGTTTTCTATAGGTCCCACACAATTAGGATTAAAGCAAAAATAACACACATAAAAGACACGACGAGAAATAAAAATCTTTTTTCTCAGAAATAGCCAAATAAATTTTGCAATATTAGAAACGTCTAGATATTCATCCAATCTTAATGCAATCCAACACAGCAATATTTTGTTGAAAAGGCTCTAGCATGGTTAAAAGTAACAGTTCTACCGAGTAATAAGTATTTCTCTTTTAAGACGATGGTGGTAAGTGCTGTTGAAACATGCAGCTTAGGAACAGCTCACATGTGCCCATGGCTGGGAAGCTGTCGTGGTGCAGACAAACAATCTTATAAAGAAGCAGGACAGCCAAGGAAAAGAAGAGAGTATGAGGCAATTTGAGTTTTCGGGAAAGCCGAGCGAGCTGTGGCTCTGTTAGCTGGAAGCCTGGACAAGAAGAGACATCAATGGAAACCCTGCATGACTGCCCACCAAAAAATATCTGACTTGTGGGGACTTCAGCGCACAATCAACAAATAACTAGACCCTATAACTGCATTATAACACTATTATGGGACTGAAAAATATTAGCAATGCTAATGGCTGAATGCCAGTGAACGCAAAAAGTGTAGGAAATTAGAGGGATGCAGTAGTCATGGTAAAGCAGATATCAAAAGATGAAAGAAAATCTAAGTAGATCTGGGAAGGCAGACAAAACTGATAAATGGTACATGAAACAGGAGCTGACGGAAAAGGGGGACTGGCAGTTAAGATGCAGAAGAAACAAAAAGAAATTGGAACATTTATCAGGAGACTTACATAAAGTGATTTGTAAATATATCACAACATTTATAAAAGGCAAGGATTCCTCTTCAACTATTTTCTGTGTGTACTTATCTGTAGTTTTAGAGACTGTCAGTTTCAGAGATTACATCATATGCGTATTAGTCTTTCAACATACCGAAACATTTCTTTTTACCTTTCCTGAACAACAAGAGGTATGTTTATGGAATTTAGGCTGATTCACTGTAATTCCCAACCTTTGTCATCATACCAAATACCTTAAAGATACTGGGCATGCTTCCCATAGCACAACTATTTCAAAGAATGAACAAACTGAGAGGAAATAAACACTGGTGTCTTTAATGATTACCCAAAGAGTCATCTAGAAATTGTGTTTTAAATGTTTTGGAAATTGGCTGTTTCTCTCCCAGATGGCACTTCTCACATCCCGTGGCTGCTCACCTCGATTTCTGTTCCAACAAAACCCAAAACATTTGATTCTTCTAAGTCAGGCTAAGGGACTTTGCAAGGCACAACACAGGAAGCATTTGTGGTATTAAGCTCAGCTCTGTTGAAAGCTGTTCTCCTGCCCTTTCCTAGGTGGAAAATGCCTAGCAAATGGCACTAAGCAAGAATACTGCTTTCCTTTAAGTTTGTGCACCAAAATGATGCCACCCACACCTCTCAAAACCCCACTTCTCCTTTACGGTGGCTGAATCTGACAGTCACAGACCGTACAGAAGCAAGAGAGCTCCTGAGGGTGTTCAGACATCAGGTGTGCTGACTGGTGAGCTCTCACAGCGCTGCCACCAGATCCATCATGCGAGCTCAGGAAAACCTCTGGTTCATTCCTTTATCCCATCTTACATTCATGTTGCAGAAATGGCATTCGAGTTTCTCCTCTCCCCATCCTCACCTTTAACACTAGAGCCAAAGAGAAAACGAAACCACTGAAGCTCCGAACTGCAAATCACAGAATCATTTTGGTTGGAAGAGACCCTCAAGATCGAGTCCAACCATAACCCACCCCTGGCACTGCCCCATGTCCTGAGAACCTCAGGTCCATCTGTCCAACCCTCCAGGGATGGTGACTCCAGCACTGCCCTGGGCAGCCTGTTCCAGTGCTTCGCACAACGTTCTACGAATAAATTTTTCCTAATATCCAATTTGAGGGCCCGCCAGACAGCATCTGGCTATTTTTTATATTCAGTCTTCCCAACCTGCGTTCACAGGAGTTAACTGGAGCTGACCTGCTACAGCCAGCTTCACCTGCTGTCTTCTTCACTTCTTTCGTATTTACCTTAAATCCCAAATATGTGAGACATCTAACTATGGGAAGGAATTAGATTTAAAGATGTCTGCACTATGAAGGTTAAGAACTGGGGATTTCTTTGCAGTTGTGCACTAAGCAGTAAGAAGCTGAACAAAACACAATCGTAAAGCAGAGCTGAACTTCCAGACGCACCCCCTGCACTTGCTGCCTCTCCTAGTAACAGAGGCACTGCTTGAAACCATAAAACCCAACTAGCTGGTATAAACTAACTTTACATAACCAGTTATGACCTAAACAAAGTTTGAACAGTACACAGCCTCTGGGTACTCTTGCCCCACTAAGACATTTTGAGTTTAAATTTAGATTTTTATTGCCCTTGGAATGCTGAGATAAACTTTCAGTCCCACTGGTGCAACTCCAGGAAGAGACTATATTAAATTTTGCTGTTCGTGAAGGAATGCGCCTTCCTTCTATTCATTATGAGGCATGCAAGCCACGTAATAAAGCTGAGCTGGTTTTATTCCTATACAATGTGCACCTTATTATGGCTAGAGGAATTCTGCAGTAGCAGCTCCTATTATTAGCAGGTGGGATCACACAAGAGCTGAGAATTACACCAGGGATCTGTGGGGTTGAAAACACAGACCTGACACACACCAGGGCCCATCAGGGAATGGTCACACATTCTATTCTTCTCCTGGGATTGGTATCTTATCTCAAGCTTTCCTGTTTCCACAGCAGAACATTTAGAAGTAAAACACAAATGAATCAACTCACTGAGATGGCAATGTGAAAACACATAATTAAACATCTGAGTTTTGAAAAGCCAAACCTACAATTTGCTTATCTGACAAGAAGAGAGTCTTGAGTACCCTAACGTTACTAACATGCATTAGTCTTAGGTGCCTAACGTTTTCCTAACAAAAGAAAAAAGGAGACATTGTTAAAGCCCAAGTAGAAGTCACGCCTCTCACCCAGGAACGACCCCAGATACTAATGAAATTAAAATCCCACTGTTTGGTCCAAGATTTCTTGGTCCCTTCCAGAACTGAGTCTGTTCTTGACTCAAAACAGTTCAGTTAACTGGCTAGAGGTAAAGAGCAGCCTTTCTCTTAAAAGTCACAAGAAATACTCACCTACTGCAGCACTGTTTGAGTCATGTAACTGCAAGAAACTTATTTCAAATGTAGCAATCCAAACTCTGCACAAGCCCAAGGCAGAAGGGTTAAGGTAACAGCTGTATTATGCAACAAAGCAGGGATTCCTGCACATGAGAACCAATGCAAATCACCATTTGCCTCAATAAACTCACAAAGCAACTTGGTCAGACAGATTCCAGTAACGTAAAACCAGCCTTCGGGGCAGAATAATGGTAACCATCCCTAAGACAAAGAAACTAAGCGTGGCCTATCTCTTGATGCAACCTGTCATTACCTTACTCCTGTTCTCTCATCAAAACCTCGTTCAGTTCTGCTTTTATTTCAAACACAAGGCCATGGGCCTTCAAGGCACTGTGCCCATGCCGTGAGATGGGACACAAACAGTTCAGTTTTGGGGGAAACAGACAGAGGTTCTCCAGACCTGTACCCTGCCAACAGCAGCTGCAGCTGCTAGGAAATGCAGCGTTAGCAGTAGAGCATGACAGATGTAGTGGTCCACTGCATGGCTTGCTTTTCGAGGTGGTACAGAAGGGAATCCCTATGGTTTTAATTGTGTTCATTATCAGGGAAGATAATTTGTGATCTAACCTCTAAAGCTTAAAGGAGAATCTGTTGTTCTGATTGATCATTTTTTGACATTTATATTTTGTGGGGTTTGTCGGTTGGCTTTTTGTTATTTAAAGACAGAGTGGAAGTTTGAAGAGAAAGCTGAGAGCTGGTTTATTTCTTAAACATTGTCTCAGCAATACAGCCAAATTGACAGTGCTTTTCTGATCACCTTTACCCAGAGGAAAGTTTGTGATTATTTTCTTTCTGCATCCATCATAAACCAAAATTGCTTAACATTCCCTTCTTCCCCAGTTCCTAACCTACTGAGCTAGAACTGGCTTAGATGGGTTTCTCTTTTGCTAGTTTGAGGGCTTCCTCCATCTTTAACTTCAAGATCCTTCCAAAGTTGTTTTTTTCCAGAATAGCCTGCGATTTGTGGTTCTGGTCCTGGCCCTTTCTCCTCTTCTACAGTATTTTGAAGTTTAATTTTATATCTTTTATGAGGCTTTTGATTTGATTATATACTGTAACTCCTACTGCTGTCTTTTCTTCATGCTTTTACAGATATTGATAACATTACGAATTACATTATACAGTACAGAAATAAAGCTCACTATAATTGAAACTCACTGCCGTTTTCTTCCAGTATTTGCAAGGGGTTGAGACTCCCTCTGAATTTATTTTAAAATCTCCTTTAATCCTCCTGCCGGACTGATGTTTCCTTTCAGAAAAGGAGGACGCTGTACCAGCCAGAAGAAATGACATAGCGTGAAGGAAAAGAGAAAAAAAAGTCCTGAGTCATGAAAGCGAAGAAGAAATACAAGTGAAACAGAACCGAGAGAGGATTAAACTCCACAAACTGAAGGGAGAGAAAAGTAGGATGGAGCTCTAATTGAAAGGAAATTGAGGGCTGACTCCACATAAGGACCAGGGAGATCAAGGAGGGAGAACTCGAGCAAGGGAGAGCTGAACTAGAAGACACCTCTCACCTTTCAGCTCTCATCGTTATCCCTGTGTGCTGCTCCCTCCAAGGGCTGGGACCCTCCTACAAACCTGCTCAGCCACAGGACACGCTGAGGCTGGAGAGCAAAGCGCCCACGCCAGGACCTGCTCTCGGAGGGTCACGGGTGCAGCGATGGACCCGCATGCTCCTCCCACCGCGGGACAAACACCTGAGCTCCAAGGAACAGAAGTTAAGTTGGTTCTTGTTCCCACATCACTGAGCAAAGGGAAGATCCATACCTAAACTTTGTGAGTCGACACATTTTGTGAGTCTGTCCTTCCTTTCTTTCCTGGTATTCTGGAAGCTTGATTGCTGTGGTGGCACAAAACCACTGCTACGAGCTTGAAAAGGGCACTATTTCCTATAATTGTTGCAATCAAACTCACAATTGGATTAAAAGAAAACAAACCGATGATCTTTTAACATTCATCCTTCTGAACTGGATGTTAAAAAGTAAATCCCTTTGAGCATCGTGGCTGTACTTTAAAGATGAGTCCATATTTCCTATGGCTAATTGATATATTTTCTGCTAGTTGGAGAAAAAAAAAAAAGAAGAAATATCCTAAGGTATGACAAGTTTGCTGTATAGGTGATATACGACAGTAATTGACAGCCTAACAATAGAAGACTATAAAGATATCCTGAAATTATTTTCTTCTCTATTTCTTCCCTATCTGCTCTTCCTCCTCCGTTTCTTCAGTGACCAGATTTGCTAGCGAGGCCATTTAATCCTCCAGGGCTAAAGAAAGTCTTCCCTGTCAAAGACAAATAACTTCAACTGGTCAAGGACAGAAAGCCCAAGAGGAGGAATTATCTCCTGACAGTGAGCTATGTTTTCTTATCTCTAGGAACGGAAGCAGCAGTATTCTGGAAGAAATAACATTGATTTAGCTAGAATGTAAGGAAGACCTCTTCTGTTTGATGTATGCTGCTTTCTGGACAAGGGTAGGACAACAGCCTGTATTCCCTGAACTAAATACCTCCCACTGTGTTTCCACTATCGTTCAGTGCAAAATGTTTTATTTCCTGGTAACATTAAACTCTGAACCATGGGAAACTTCATGCTCAGTCATGAACCTGGATGGACGCTTATTTAAGGAGCTACCAACAGGGTGATTCTTCTGCTCTCTTACACCATGTGTAACCGGGAGAGGGAAGAGCCATTGTCCTATCCTGTACGGGTAATAAAATAAACCATGCCAGCCAAAGAAACAGGTACAATTTACCTCCTTGGTAAAACACACACAGAACAAACCTCAACTATTGCATAAATTTACAATCCAGAGCAACCTTTTGTCACCATTCTGCTTGTAACAACATAGCAGAATGCCAACCGGAATCAAGACAGTAATGTTTAATAAAGTAACTTGTTAGGCAAAGAAACAAACTTGCTAAACCGGGCTTAAATGTAAATACAGAACAAATCTCCACATCTGTCTTCTTCACAAATCATTTGCAATCTTGTCAAGATGCACCTTAAAAGCAGCCGACTGTTGCCTGTGATTCCTTCTAAAAGAATGTTCCAGTTTTTAAAAGGCCACTTTAATCTACTGGTTTAAATATAAAACAACCCTCTCACTTCTGTTATCTGGCCTGAAAGCGTACATGGCTTGTGAGCTTACGCTTAAGTGCTTTGAGAACGCGAAGCACCTTGTTGCTTTCAGCTGGATGAACATTTTTCACATCAAGCACATTCTTAAGTGTTTTGCAAAACTGTCGGCTTCTCAACAGAATAACTATATTTATCGGTATCTGCCTGCACCATTTCCTGAGGAACCAATGAGAGATGTGGGTAGCCAATACTTCAGCCAGAATTAACATATTACTGGTTTCCAGCAGATTTCCTAATACTGTAGATCAACAGGGTTCTTCCAAACAAGAAAAGAAAATTAAGTTAGAAAAGGAAAAGCACAGCATGAACAACTTATAAAGGTAGTGGAGAAAACTGGAAAGGGCCACTAAAGGAATAATGATTTTAAGTGAACCTCAGATATGCCAGGAAGCAGATATACAAAGAGGCAGGCATCAACCCAATTAACGCAGTGAAGAGGTCTCCTGATTGGTAAGGCTGAAGTCCTGGGCTTTATGAGAAGAAAGATGACTAAAGCAGTTAAAACTGAAAGCTGCACAACTTGGAAAGGAAAACTCAGCAGATGAACAACTGCATCAGACGGAATGTACAAAAATTGTCTCAAGATAGAAAGGACTGGGCTTCTACAGCACATTACCAAGGTTGTGGGCAAAGACATAAACGCTGTGGCAAAGGGTTTAAAAATCTACAAGCTGTCATGTGCGGCCAGACCTGGCCTTGCTTGCTCTGAAGTGCTTAATGCTTCCTACCGGGTAACAGCCCTTTTGCTTCCAGCTTGCAAAAATACCTTCCTGCTGCAGAGATGCAGAAAGAAGCGTCTTGCATTCTTCCTCCGACCCGGGAAGGGACAAAGGGCTGATGCAACCGGGCTGCGGTGTAACGGGAGGGAAATTTCCACAACCTGCAGAGGGAAAGGGCTGAGCAAAGAGCACTGTGTATAGCAGCCTTTGTGCAGAAGAATTCATTAGACACCAGAGTAGACACAGAAACACACTGTGGTATGATGTGCTGTCACCATTAAGGCAGGATATGACAGCTATATTCGGAAACTATAAAATATATTCACACAATTTCAAATTAAGAGAATACATGTGAAGTTGAGCTGAATAAAGAGTCCTCCCTTCTTTGGAATGTCCTGACATGAGCAGCACTAATCAGCCAGCTCCTAATTATATCAATTTAGAAACAACAGCCCAATGTTGTATAATATTTGCAACATCATCCAGCTTTGCCGAAAACACATTACAATAAGGGAAACATTAAAAACATGCCTAAATGTTAAACTAAAATAATCATTCTGCAGTTGATCCGTGGTTATACAGGACTCATCTTCCCAGATAACCAAAGGCGTTTGGCTGCTTTACCAGCATGATTAGCACAGAGCAGTGATGCCCAAACCTGCAGCTCTGGACTAGCTGGCCTGGAGAACCAGAGTACCAGTTTGCCCAGTTTCAGAGGAGCCAATAACACATTATACATCTGAAAAGACACAGAAATGTGTCAGAAACAAAAACTGGATATCTGCCCTTGATATTGTGTTCTCTGCACTTTTGTAAGCACTTATTTTGACTTACAACAGCTCCAGACCAATCCAACTACTTCCTTTCCCATATCAGACAAGTTTTGAAGTCTCTAGTACCATCTACACAACTGCTGGTAGACAGAGCAGAGATGGTTTCTTTATAAAACCATCTCCCATTTCAAGAGAAAATAGTAATGGATGTTATTCAAATGAATAACTTAATTGTTATGTTACGTTTCAATGCTTTTAACTGTTTTTCTTCTTTTTCTGCATCTTTAATAAAATACAAATATTCCATGTAGGCAAATTTTGTCACAGAAATAGAACACATTATGCACCCAGAGCCCTACACTGATGGAACTTAACGTGAGCAGCACCAGATAACAGTGCTCAGCTTCGACCCTGTGACATTACGATTGTTTTCAAAAAGCTATCCTAGACATCTTAATTTTTGGACAACTGCATCCTTCTACGATGCATTTGCCACTGAAACTACTAAATACCTCCACAGTTATCCAGAAGTTTTACATGATCTTGAAAACATGGCCAAAATAATTCAGTTCAGTTATGTAAGGCCACAGGACAAGAGAAAACAAAATGGGAGAAGAAGAAATATGGATGTGTTCCTTACACATTTCTAGTTACCCAAATAATCCTTGGCTCATGCAAGCATATCTGCTGCTTGCAACGGCGGTAGCAGGACTGGGATGTATTTCTGTAACGACGCTGTTTCCCAGCTTCTGCCGTAAGATCCCACAGGCAAAATAAGTCGCAAGAATTTGCACTGCAACACAGCTATGCAAATTTATGTCAGCAGAAAAATCTCATTTAACGACCTGCTGGAATTTAAAACCTTATCTTGAAAACTGAGCCCTGGCACCTCTGCTTTAACAATGAAAGATCCTCCTTTTCTCATTATAGAAAGCAGCTGATTTTTCTCTCAATGTATTTGTTCCAAAGCCTTTTCTAGTCAATGAAGTCTTTCCACTATGTATATTAGGAAAATAAATATGACTTTCACAGGTCAAAATGTTACGTTAAAGCAGCGCTTCAAGACTCAGTGATGTCTTAGCTTGGTCTCGGAAAACAATTTAATTCTGAGTTGGGTCAGACCTGCGCAATTCTTCATGTATGCGATAAGCTAAATGCAAAGCTGGTGAATTTATGTACATTAACGGTGGTGAATTACTAGCAAGGCTCTCATTTAACTTAATCAAGCCACAAGAGAGACATGGGAATATTGCAGGCAACTCAGTGAAGATCTCTGCTCAATACATCACTGCAAGACATTGGCCACAAGACAAACCACATGGCTACCAGAATTTCTGTTGTGTATTTAATAACTGCTGAGCCTCAGCCCACTATTCTGGATAGAACTGGTCCTGCCATTGCAGAGGAGGTGTTTCAAAACCAGAGGCTGCAATCCTCTGGGTTGTAAGAACAATCAACCCTTTGGAAAGGCTAAAATAGAGAGATTAATCACTCGGAAAGGAGACAACAAAGGAACAATAAAACCAGATTAAAAAGAGAGACATCAGAAGCTTCTCCTTCCTTACACCTCAACCGACATTGAGCTCTGTTGACAGCTGGGAAATACAAAACCAGGTAAAGAAATAAAAAAAACATTGAGAAGGGAGTTATGGATCCATGCCAATCAATGACTTAAAACCGTGACTCAACATATGCCCAAGAATTTGCAGAGAATCAAAGCAGGAAGGAGGACTGACCCATGAAATTTCAAGTCCTGTAGACCAGATTTTAACAATTATGAAATCAGGAATAGTACCACATGCACAGGAAAGGACAAAGTGCTGCTCCATTCGTTCAATGCAAATGGTGTTTATCAGGTCAGCAGATCGGGCAGTCTGATCAATTTGCGGTGTTTCACATGAAATTTTGAAGGAAAGGACTGTTAAGAGTAAGCAATATGTTCACAATTTTTTAAGAGTCAGAAATACAGCCGTGCTTTGGTGACAGCAACACCCAGAACAACTGTCGTACAATTAGTGGTGTGGGATTTTTATTAACAGAAAAGGCTCAACATTATGTTCATTTTCACTACGATATTTATCTTTTCAAAAGCGTTATTTGCTACTGACAAATTGGGAAACACTGTCAGTATATAAAAGCAGCTCAAGGAGGATGGCCGTGACTTGAATGACCCTGAAACCCAAACCATCAAAAGCACATTAAAATTTATTAGCATGAAGTGCAACAATGAAGTGAGAATTTCCACTATAAACTGGATGACTATTAATTGCAAACAAAGCAGGACTCCTCCTATGATCCTCTAGCCCTTGAATGAGTATTGTATAGACAAAAAACCAAACAGCCCTACTGCTGAATGTCTCTGGCAAGAAATTTTCAACACTTCTCATCAGGAATATAACTGAAGTTGATGCACTGATAGTTCTTCTAACATATTGTGCACAACATGAATTACTAATATGAATGACAATTATTCACATTTTCTGGCTTCATTTTGCTCAAACTCTTCCAACATCTCTTCCTCGGGTCTTCTTTCTTCTGACGGCTTAGCAGAATTTCACTGTCTCCCCCAGCTAGAATTACTCCCCAAAATTCACTAGAAACGCACACAAGAGAAGGTATGAGGATAAGATCAAAATATGTATGACTTGCTACTCTACAGTAGAATAAAAATTAAAAGGTCACTAATAACAAGAGTGCTGGGAGCAGCACTGTGCCAGGAAGACTCACAACGCTGAGCCCATTTTTGTTAGTGATCTAGGCACAAGAGGCAGCAGATCCTTCAGAATCTTTTGCAAGTCCAGAAGCCTGTGCAATGTCAGAACCGTTCTCCAATAGCTCCCCAACTCCTTCCTAAAGGAAAATTCCCCAAACAGGGTGTTCCAGCACATGTTCCAGCATCCCAGACATGTCCTGAGTTCAGAACAGCACCTGTTTCATTTCAGGAATCCCGTACTGTAAGAAACTAAATGCAACTGGTGAAACGTAAAATGGCTCATTACCGCATCTCCCCAGTGCCACAGGTATAAAGCTGCAGATGTACAAATGGCATCATACTCCTCACATGTCCAACAGAAGGCTTGAAGTTGCCATGGGGGAGAGGTAGAAAGCTCTGCACCTAGATGTGCACAGCTGTTTACACCGGGATCAACACTGCTACCGACCAGGACGCCTGGAGCAGAGGCGCCCACTGCCCTGCACACTGGGAACCTCGCAGGTGCTAGTGGAAGCGCGGGGGAAAAGCACCTAATTGGGGGACCCCCAGTGCAGACAACGCAGCCTCAAGCCCACACTGCATTTCCAGCGAGAGCCATGAGAGCAGAGAGAAACAATGCCCCAAGACACGGGAAGTGATTCCTGCCAGCCTTGCCCGAGCCCTGTTCTCACAGAGTAAGGCACACAGCTTGTTTCACTCTGCACAAAAGCACAAGGCCTCATTTCTTTCTGAGCAAGCAACAAGAGAGACACTTTGGCGACTCAGAGTATACTCCATGCTTCTCCCACTGACTCTGCCCGAGGGGAGGCAACAAAATCAGTTCTACCAGTCCCCCCTACCCCTGGGATCTCTGCACTACAGGGGTTCCCACAGAATCTGCACCTTGCCTCTGGTGCTTCCAGCAAAACACTCTGACACTCCCCTCCCAAATCACCTTCCAATTTAAGTGGGCAACCCCAGAGGTCACCCTCGGGGACACAGAGCACAGCCGTGGCACTGCTGGCCCCACAGCGCTGTCCCCTCCCTCCCCGCCTCCAAACCCCAGCTGCTGGCTGCCCACACAGCCCCGTCCGCTCCCTTACCTGTGCAGCCCTTCACCCCGCTCCAGCCAGGGCTCCGCAGCACTCGCCGGGCTCCATCTCCATCTGCTCCGAACGGCCTCTTCCCAGAGAACTTATTGGGCTTCGAGCTGCACCTGGGGCGTAGAAGAGGAGAAATTATGTTTCACAATGTGGAGTGTGCGTTACCTATCCCCAGAGCTCACTGTGTTCAACCTGCTCTTCTTTCAGGCCAAACTCCTGATGGAGTTATTAATCTTTACATTCCATCATTTGTGCGGAAGCGAGTTGTTTTGAGTGTCTCTTTCCACCCCCTCACCCCCACACACACTGCCTAAAAACCCAACAATTAAAAACGTGGGGGTTTTTCCCTTTAATTCCCCTACACTGAGTAATTATATTCACATTAGGAATCAATCAACTCTGGTCATTACCATTAGTGATATGCTCATAAACCAAACACTAGTCATGCTAATGAACCGAATGAAACATAATTTCTGGTTGTGTAAACTGATGCTCAACCCTAATCAGCACTAAATTCAGTCAGACGTTACTTACATCAACTGAAAAACACATTAAACCCGGGGAAGGCGCTCATGTCCGTGGGACGCGGGGACCCAGCGGGCTCGGCAGCTCCGCGGCCGCGGGGCCGGTTCGGGGCCACCGGCGGCGGGAGGGCCCCTCGGTGGCGGGGAGCGGGCGGGACACGCCGCAGCCCCGGGTGCCCCGACCCGCCGGGCCGCGCCCCGCTGCTCTGAGCGCTTCCCGCCCAATGCTCATCGGTCGCGGCGTGGCCCCCGAGAAGAGCGAGGGCGACCCCGCCGGTGCTTCAGCCGCCCCGCTACCCCGCGGGGGCTCCACGCAGCCCGGGCCCCCGTCCGGAGGCCGCGCTCGGCTCCGCCGCTCAACATGGCGGCTGCGGCCTGCGGGCCAGGACGGCCTCAGGAGCGGGGTGAGCCCGTCCGAGGGCGGCCGGCCGGGCAGAGACGGTCCCGGTGTGCTTACCCGCTGCTGCACCCGGGCCCGGTTTCCTTCGGCTCGGTCGCCCCTCGAAGACCGTTCTCCTCCTGGAAAACGCCCGAGGCCCCGCGGCTGGCCAGGCCCGGCACCGCGCCGTCGGGAAGATGGCGCCGCCTCAGCGGGCTCGTCTGCGCGCCCAGCGGGAGCCCGGCCCGGGGCGGCCCAGGGCCGAGCTGCGAGCGCTGAACCAGAACGGCCTCACGCACGGGGCGAAAGCCCCGGCTGCGCCCGGAGACGGCTGCGCCCGGCCGGCCCGGGGCTGCCCTGCCCGCCCCGTCGGGGCACCGCTGGCCCAGGGCGCTCCGCCGCGCACGGCCCAGCCCCGCTCCCCGGCGGCTCCCGGCCCGCGGCGGCTCCGCATAAGCGGGTCCCTGCGGCTGCCGCCGCGCCCTCCAGCCAGACCTGGGGGCTCCTTCTTGGCCTTCCCCTCGCCGGGCCGGGCCCGCTCTCCTGACCGCAGCGGGAGACGGGGATGATAGAAAGGTGCGGGCTTTTTTAAACATAGCCCGTCCGCTGAAGTCAAACACCCGGCGGCAACTCCCCCGCGGCTGCTCGGACGTTCTCCGCTTCCAGACCCCGCGGCTGGGGAATGTCCTGGCCGAGCGGGGGCGGGAGCAGCAGCGGCCCCGGGACGTGCCGCCCCCTCGGGGCGCAGTCGGGGGTCCCGGCGCGGCGGGCGGCCGAGCGCCACCGGGACTGCGGAGCGGCGGCGGCTTTACCGCCAAAGGCGGGGATGCGGTGATGCTCTCCCCTCCGCGGGGGCTCCGGACGGCCCCGCCGCGCTGCTCCGCGCCCCGCGGTGCGCCCGTGGGCAGCGCCGCCCTCAGCCCGCGCTAATGCCCGCGGCGCGGAGCGGGAAAGGTTTTTCCAGGCAGCCACGGTGGCGTTTTGTACCAGCCGCAGAGCGTTGATTTGCTGCGATTGGAAGTAATATAATTTCCAGCTGCACAATATTAATGAGACTCTCGCAACCAGGGGAAAACTTTCAGCAGAAGGTGGCGGGTTTATTAGCTTCGCGTTAAGGGAGAGGAGAGAGGAAAAAAAATTAAAAGACAAGCATCAGCAACATCAGCCCCCGCACCTGCAGCGCTGGCCGGGGCAGCCCCGCAGCCCGGGCTGCAGGCGGGTGAGGGCGCGGGGCCAGCGCGCGTTCTTTTGCAACCCGGTAATATGTGTTTCCCCTCCTTTTTAATTTTGTTTTCCTCACTTTACCCCCTCGCCGTGTTCAGAGGAGGCAGCAGCGGCCTCGTTCGCCTTGTCCGTGGCCATCGCTCGTGGGTGAGCGTTGCCGGGCGGGTGCGGAGACCCGCGCTGCGCGGAGAGGGGCGCGCAGAGACGGGCAGGGAGCGCAGCGCGGTGCGGGAGCGGTGAAAGGCTTCGGGGGGAAGTAATAAAGTGTTTCATATTGAGAGAGGAGCGTGTAGCCCGGAGAATCCGATATGCGGGCTGTCGTGGGCAGGTTATAACTCCGAGTGAAAGCAGCCCGGCTGCCTCCGAGCATTAACCCTTCTTCAGAAATCTCAATTGTTTCCTTGCACGGCTCCTGGCCAGCGGCCGCAGGTGCGGAGACTCCCGAAGAGCTGCTGGCGGGGGGGGTCGCTCCACGTCTTCCCCTCTGCTGCGGGGCGACAGTCGCGACATGCGCCAGTCGGCAACGGCGTGGCCCTCGCACCGCTTTGTGACAGAGGAGCAGGTGCTGACATGCGGCTGATGTGTTTCAGCGGGAAAGGAGGGACCGCGGCCATTCCCGGCTCGGATAGAACCCGCGCTGGGCCCGCTCCCCTCCGCGGAGCAGCGTGGAGCAGCCGGGTCGCGGAAAGGCCGATCCGGCGGGGCTGTGTCTGGGGCAGAACCTGTGAACAAAGCGAGGAGCGTTGCTGATTGTGCTCCTATTAATTCCCTCCTTGGAGCTAATTAAATCCCGTCCCGGCAGGCGGGAACTGGTGCGCCCGGCGGTTCCGCACCGGGGCACGGAGCAGCCGCTCGCCGCCACGCACACACCCAGGGGCTCGTTTCACCGGTTTATTTCACGTTAAAGTTTAGATACAGTCGAAATCCTCGTACGCACCTTTTAATAAAAGTAGTAATCTCTTTGAGTACTGCAAAATTATAGCATTTACATCTTTTAAAAGACTGTAAACAAAATAATACTAGCGAATAAATGATACCAGCATCGGAGTGTACATTGTCAGGTATTTTTAGACGGCCGTATAAAATGCGATCTGGTTTATAGAATATAATACAGATAAATGCTATAAATGAGCGGGGAACTTCCCAGCGACGAGTCGGGTCAGGCTCCGGCACCGCCCGCGGGGTTTGCGCGGCCGCGCAGAGGGACCCGCGCAGGACACGGCCTGGGGGGGGAAGGGGGAGCTGCACGGGGCGACACAGCCACGGCCGCACCCACGGCCCCATCCAGCCCCACAGCCCCGGGCCCCCCCCGAGCCGCTTCCCTCCACCCGCCTGCATTGAGAAACCTTCTTTCTGGTTAAGAAAAATAAAAGTCCCGTTGAAACTTTATTGAATTAAAGCAAAAATTAATTTTCGATATTCACACATATATTACAGAGTAATAGTAAAAGTTCAATATACTTCCTGGCGTTTAGTCGGGCCACATTGTACGAGAGCAAAAACAAGCATCAAAACATTTAGCAGCCTTAAATTTCACAATCACTCAGAATTACATAGAAATATTGAAATACTCTAGTCAGCCTGGGCTGTGAATAGTTCTTCGTGTATAAAGTTTTCCTTTTGCCAGCCAGTACACAGCAAGAATTGCATTTTCCCTTCCATCATGGCATCCATGTATTCAAAAATACTTTGCCTTTTTTGTTTGTTTTTTGTTTTTTTCCTTAAAAGTTAAACTCAGAGAAAGAGTCAAGATTAGCATGTCTTAAAAACAAAACTACAAAATATGTTGTAAAGGACAATGAAAATATCTAAAGTCTACTTGTGTGAGGCAGAAACCATGGGGGAACGGTGGCAGATTACACCAGTGACACAGAGATGGGAACTAATTTTGTGGGAGGAGAGAGAGAAGAATATAAATGGGGAGCTGATCAATTATAGCGTCTCCCGCCTGTTGGCTGCAACACAACAAAAATAAGTAGTAATTCTTCAAAGCAGATGTACACAAACCTAAGCAGGATTTAGCTTCTTTAATATTTGAATGTAAAAAGTCTGCTGTCCTCGACTCCTTGAACCCGGCTACAACTTGGGAATTCGTAAGAGATTCTGACTCCCGTCTCTCCATTTTCTTGGATGAGAAGTGATTTAAAGCGGGAACACTAGAAATCCAGAGAATGTTGAATACTTCCAGCCTCCCATCAAGTTTCCTCTCTCCAGTTTTAGATAAGCTCTGTCTCCTTTCTCCATCTGAATGAGGACTCCATTGCTAGCAGCTTCTCGGGTCACATCTTGGTCCCCTGCAAAGGCAGAAATCACTGGCCACCCATTTAGCATCAAACTCACCTAAAGAGCAAGATAAAACAAAGCCCTGCGTCAATTAAAGTCAGACAATAACACCGCCGGGACTCACCTAGCAGGCAAAATGTTTAGTTAAGAACGGCCTCTTTTGACAGCTGAAACTCCAGCCCCGTAAAAATGAAATATCAATCTGAACCCAGCTAAGTTATGCACTCTAAAGGAAGAAGCCTTTCACCGCTGTTTTAGACCAACCACATCAAAACAGCTGGTGCATATAAAACAGGACATTGATCCTATTTTGAAGAATTTCAATAGGGTGCCTGTGTTTTCAGGCTATGAAAAGAGGTCTGCTCATACTTATTGAAAGATGGCTTTATGCAAAAGCTCAGAGGCAGCGAGGAGCAGAGCCACAGCCGCCAGAGTCAGTGCGTTTGAAGTGTATTCAAGAGGTAGTTTTCCTTTGTTAGGCAGCAAAGACAATATGCCACAACAGAGTCAATAAGCTCTGCTCAGCTCGCATTAATGATCCCGGGACTGCATACCCCACATTAATAATACACTACCTGCCCACCCCAGAGGTGTGAAGCTGCTCACACCAGAACAGTGCTATATAGCTGTACATTCACCTTCGCATTGCTCCGCAGACAGATTTCCTGTCTAGGTTATGCTACCTGGCTTCAGGCCCATAATACATTATCCCTACCTAGAGGTGCGGATGCATCGAACCACACACAAAAGGCGTGTATAGAGTAGCTGCATGCATACACACAGAGCTATATTCACTAGCGTATCCATGCCATAGGCATCTCCCTGCACCCCAAATCCCTATGAGACCTGCTGCCACTCGAGAGCGGGTGCTGAGCCCCCGGGGGTGGCGTCTCCCAAGGGCTCAACGCAGGGATGCTCCTGCCGGTGCTCTGCGACTCGAGGCAGCCCGGGCAGGCTGGGAGGGGATGGCAGGTGGCCGGGGGTGTGTCACCTCCCGGCCCCGGACGGCTGATGCGGGTCGGGCCCGGGCAGAGGCCTGGTGGGACTCCACCGTCCCCTCGGGCGGTGCATTCCCCCGCCCGCACCGTTCCCGTTCTCGTCGGGCCGCGGACCCGGGTCCGCTCCCACCCGCGGCGCCCGCGGCGACGGCGCTGGGGGCTGACCTGGATGGTTTGCCTGTTGTACACTTTCACCACGTGAAAATTAAAACTGTAAATCCCTTTCCTGGGCGCGATAAAAGTGCTCCGCTCCGAGTCGAAGTTGCTGCCGATATTCACTAGTACCTGGAAGGGAAGGGCACCCACCGTCAGCACCTACGCGGGGCCGCCGCCGCCGCCTGCCCCGCTGCCTCCCCCGGCCCCCGGCGTTCCCCCCTCCCCCGGGCAGGGCCCCGCGTCCCCGGCCCGGCCCCGCCACCTTCCCCGGCAACTTCTCCCTGCCCGCGGCGGCGCGCCCGGCCCCACCTGGTCGAAGTAGATGATCATGGTGCGGTTGCTCATCTCGGAGGGCTCGTGGTTGGTGCTGCGGATGGCGGAGAAGGCGACCTTGGCGCTGCCGGAGCGCACGGAGATGCCGAGCGCCGTGCCGGTGGGGTCGGAGGTGGGGTTGGAGTCGCACACCACCAGGCACTTCCCCTCCAGCACGATGGGCTCCGTCTCGTTCTGCCCGCACGCCAGCCACGCCGCGCCCAGCAGCAGCCCCAGCCTCAGCCCCAGCCCCGGGCCCCGCATGGCGCCGCGCTCCCTTCGCTCCCGGGCGGCACGTCCGGGCTGCGCTGCGCTCCGCTCGCTCCCTGCCCCGCCGCGCTCTCAGAGCGGGGCCGGGAGCGCCCCGCCGGCTGGGAAGCGGCCGCGAGGAGGCACGGGAGCACCGGCACACATAGCGCGGGGCGGCGCGGGCGGGCCGGCGCGCAGCGCTGCGGAGCGGTGCGGGGCTCAGCTGAGTGGTGCGGGGCTGAGCTGAGCTGAGCGGTGCGGGGCTGGGCTGGGCTGAGCTGAGCTGAGCTGAGCGGTGCGGGGCTGCGCGGAGCCGCCCGCCGCGCGGGGCTGAGGGAGGCGGCGGGAGGCGGAGGCGGCGGCGCTGCCGGAGCTGCCGGCGAGCACAAAGACGGCGCGAGGCGCGGCCCCGCCTCCCCACCGGCCCCGCGTGGCGTCAGCGCCCGCGCCCACCCCGCCGCGCCCGGCGCAGCCAATGGCCGCGCAGTCCGTCTGCCGCCGCCTCGCGCCGCGGCTTTTGTGAGGCGGCGCGGGCGCGGGCGCGGGAGCAGGTGTCGAGCAGCCGCCCGCACCGCACCGCGCACCCACCGCACCGCACCGCGCACCCACCGCACCGCACCGCGCACCCACCGCACCGCACCGCGCACCCACCGCACCGAGCCGCGCTCCCACCGCACCGCGCAGGTAGGAGCGCCGGGCCGCGGCGGCACCGCGGGGGACGCGGGGCGGGAGGGCCTCCGCGGCAGCTCGGTGGGGACGGGGTGTCGGGCCCGCGTCGCGGAACGGGGCCGCCGCTCCCCGTGCTGCTCCTGGGCGGGGAAGGCTGGGAGGGACCGGGCAGTAGCGCGGCGGGACAAGGGCCGGCCGCCCCCCAGCAGGAGTAGCATCCCCGGGAGTGCTCCGAGCTGCGGGCGGGACCGCCCCCCGCGCCCGCCCCGCCGGCGATCGCGCCGAGGGACGGGGTACGAAGGGTCCCCCTGGCCGGGGTGCCCGATCTCCTTCAGCCGCCTCCTTCACCCCCTGGGGCGAGACAAACCGCGGGGCCTCCGGCGGGGCTTCCCGAGCCGCAACCTGGCAGCAGAGATTTTGCGGCCGGCAGAGCCCCCGCTGTCGGAGACAGTCGCCCCGGTGCCGGGACAGTCGCCCCGGTGCCCGCCCAGCCCGCAGCGCGGCTGTAGGGCCGCTGCCGTTTTCCAAAGTGCAAAGACTGCTTTGTCTCGGTGGACGTTGTGCGGTGTTGAATCTGGATGTGCTGTCAAACACTCAGAACCCGGCATTGCAAAAGAAGAGATTTACTGATGAACCATTAGAAACAAACCACTGGAACAACATGGTTTTCTAAGTCTGTTTGCAAAATTTAACTTAGAGATTAAAATGTGTGGATTTGTCGCATCGTCCCTGGGAAATTTAACATCATCCGGTGCAAATCATTGTGAATTTTGGTAAAGGCTTTAATTTGTTTGACTGTGCTGTTCCAGTTGTGTGATTCATAAGGTTTTACCTGGGAAACGGATCTCTCTCCGCAAACGGCTACAAATAAAACGTAATTCACGTTACTGCCCCGCAAAGTGAAACGTGTCTGTGAAGTTGCTCAGAGGGAAGTTTGTGAACTCCCAGAGTTGGCCCATGGGTTGGCACTGGCTGGCGCTGCGGGGACGTGATGGAGCTACAACCAATGGCATCATCCCTTGGGAAGCATCAGCACACTCCGCGTTATTCTGGACGTGGAGCAGTCTGGGAACCAGTGTGGTGGTGAAATGATTGCAGGGGAAGGAAAGTGGTCAGTAAGGAGCTGGACAGATAATAAAAGAGAAACAAAAACTCTCCTGAGAAGGAGAAAATGAGATAAAATGGAGTGGCGGGAGCCACAACCTGTTAGAGGGTGTGTTGTGTTTTACTGCAAGACATAAGGTCCCGATTTACAATGTATTATTAGTGCTGACCTTCTTAACTGAGCCAAAAATCAGAAACTTTTTAAAAATGAAATTAATATTTGTAAAGGGTACTAATAAGGCTAAAGCAAATAAAAACCAGCAAAAATGCGCATTTTGCATACTTGTCAATATTGCTGAAAAGACATGGAGAAATGCAAACGGAAGGAGCACAACTCTGCCCTTTTACATTTTTTTGAGTGCTTGACTGTGTGTTCTTCCAACATACACGGCTCTTTTTCATGTAAAAAAAAAGAATACGTTTCTCTTTTAAAATACTTCTTGTGCGTGACAGAAGCTGTTTCTCTTGTGCTATAGATACTTTGATTTGTAGCTTGTCCCTTTGAACCCAGGAGGTGTTTCACAGAGGTTTTGCCCTGGGTGTTTGGTGGTGATCCCCTGGGAGGAGGCGGCGTCATGGGCAGAGTTAACGAAAGACCAAGAACAGATGGGCCTGGGAAAATGAACAAATCTGACATTTTAGCAGGAGCGCGATGGGTCACAGAGGAGACGGGCGAGGATGATGCAGTGTCCTGTGCCAGACGCCACGGGTGCCGCAGACTGTCAGCCCTGCACACCTGCAGCACCCAGCTTTAATAAAGTCACCCCAGCCATGCAAATTAGACACTACTTCATTTTCATTAAGTGTCACATGTGGCGCTAGGCAGTTATGTTGGTTTTCTCTGCACTGACAACAGCCTCTGACTGGTGCTGGGAACAAAGAAGAGACGCTCAGCAGGAGGATGGAGGTTCTGATATATTAGAATGTGGCGTAATTAGTGATGTGTGGCAGAGAGCTCCCAAACTTGGAGTGCAGATTTGCAAATCCAGATGTTTACACAGGGCAAGGAATACATTCCCCCAGCTAATTACAAACGGCCTTGTTAATCGATGTCATTGAGAAACAATAGGGCAGTTGTCATTCAGATGCAATTCTGTACTAAGGATTTGTCGAGGTATTGACAAACTGCAAGAGATGTAGATATTAGACTGAAAAGGAGGTATTTGTCAAGCAGGGCTTTTTGTTGGTTTGATGTTTGCTTTTGAGAAATGCTTTTGTGGATATGGAGAAAATGTGCTGACTGTCCATTGCAGGCTAACCAGCTGTGGCCTTGATGTTGACAGACTGACCACAGTCTATTAGTTTGTAGAACTCCCCTGGTGTCTCACCTATGGTGAAAGAAAGAAAGAAAACCAAACCAACCAAATGAAAAAAAGCTTTGAAATAATCTGGAGGGAAAAAAATAATGGAATCATCCTCCTAAGTCTCTGAGGAACCGCTTCAGGACAGATTACTATCCTGCTCAGATCATGAGAGGGTTGCTTATTTTGTTCCAGAAAAAAAAAAATGGAGAGACCCAAATAACTCATTTTTTACCTCTTATAGAAGCAAGTTTAAAGCTCAGAGGCACTGAACCATTATCAGTAGAAATCAAGATGCGGTTTAGCCACAAAACAGTTTAAACCATGAGCAGCAGTGTTACCTGCCCTGCGTTCCGCTGGCAGTGAGCCTTAATCCTGTGTTAGCAAAATCAGCCTTAGAAACTCGGCCTCACTAGACGTTTAGCTTCAGCTTCACTTCTGAAGAAAGCCTCGAGGGGGGCAAGCGAAAGCTGCTCTCAAAACAAGTACAGGGAAATCTGCTGGAAACCTTCATTTTCCTTCAAGAAGATAATTTATCAAGGGTTCGGCTGGCTGTGTATAAACCCACCTTTTCACAGACTACTTGCCTTTTGATTTAATCCTTCCTGCGTAAGAAATGCAAGGCCTGGCCCATAACTGGATAACTTCTATGAAATGCAGTTTGTTCACAGTTCTGCAAATGCAGTTTGTTCACTGCTATATTAGTTTATGAAGTATAAACAGCAGAAAGTAATTCAGGGATTTATATATTCCCATATAAACTTAAGCTACTTGTCTTCCCAGGCATCTGCTGGGATTCTGTACCAGGGCTGAAGATGTGTGAAAATGAGATTTAGAGCAAAACGGCTCTTGCTGATCCGCACTCTGCGCCATCTATGACCATCTCATTTGCTGTTGTAAGAGAGGTTTGCATGTGTTTATGGTGATTTGCTTCTGGTGTCACCTTCAGCTTCCGCGATGAGCAATTAAGGAACTCAGAGAGCAGCCTGGGTTCAGCGAGAGCCCAGCAGGAGCAGATAACGGCGCAGGTGCCATCCAGCAGAAATGATCTGCAATGTTCCTCACCCCGGAGAATCAGCAAGGCCCGGACACTCGCCGTACCGCACGCTGCCAGCGCGGGGCGGACACGGGACAGACAGAGGGACAGACAAAGGGACAGACAGGCCATGGGCGTTTTCTTGTCACCCCTTGTGCTTGCGGGACAAGATGGCATCACTGAGAATAGAACCCATCAGTAGCACGGACACCTAAACAGTGCACGTGCTTTCCAGGGTGAATAAATGAATCTGAGAATACTGCCAGGTGATCATTTGTGTGCGTTCGTATCCAAACGATCTGTAATTTTATTTGATCAAATGAAAGCAGATATCTCCCCCAAATTAGTCATGCACTCCTTCCTGCAGAGAAATACTTCTGAGTTTTGCTTTCAGATCTCACTTCTGGCCAGAGAATAGAAAACAAAATAAGCTTAAGATTTTTTCCCCGGTACCTTCCTGTGTTTTGAAATGTTAAAAAAGATCGTGATAAAATATTGACATAAAAATTCACCTTTTGCAGTCGCAGTCATGGCAAACCTGAGTCTCATAAGTGGGAATTTTTGATGGGTATGGGTGGTTGCAAGCAGAAGGTCCAAGGGGAAACTACTTCACAATCTTCACCAAACTGGGATTGCAGCAGTAAATGGATATAAAATTGTCTACCTTGGAGGATGACTGGGCTGCACAGATAATGGGGTTTGTATATTTTGAAGAACACAACAGTTTATTGAGATAATGTGGATAATGTCATCTGCTGCTCTTTATCAACTGCCTGCAATACAGCATCTGACTTTTAATCTCCCATTTATATATTTCAGAGGGCAACTTTAAAACTGGGAAAGAATATTAGCTCACTGCTAAAGATATTTGAAAACATCATCCTTGAGATAACTATTATACTGAGCATTCTGGTTTACACAACCATAATTGTCCATATGTAGTATAGTGTTGTCAATCTTTTCTTTTGTAAGAAAGTAACATTGGTTTTCAGTCTTACCTTAAGAGGTGTCTGCTTTCCAGCTCGATCTCTGGTGTTGTGTTCACTGATTACATGCAAGTTAATGCATTACTTGGATATTAGAAGGTTACAAAAAATCCCCAAGTGAGCGACGCTGCCAAGGTCAGGAGCTTGATTTGTTTTTCTCATCGTGGACTTCTGACAAAACAAGCACATTGTTATAAATAAATAACTCAAACTGGAAATTAGTCGCCATTCAGATAGGTAATTATATTTTAACAGGGCAAAATCCCAGCGTGGGCTGCCAGAGAACACTGAGCTGAAGCCAGCGTGGGCTGGAGCAGCCTGTGTGTTCACTGTAATTGCGAGCGTGGCCACCCCGGCCGTGCTGCCTCTTCAAACTTAAAAGAATTAAGACCAAAGCTGTCCAAATGTTAACAGAAACTCCTAATAATTAGGGGTTATTAGGGGCTGTTAGCTGGCTTTATTTTCTGCCGCAGTACTCTTGTATTTGTGGATTCTATTTATACACAGAATTAAGAGCTCTGTTTGAACAGGTAATCCAATCTCCTCTGTGTAATTTAGCCAACGATTTTTTTTTTCCCTAGCCCCTAATTTTGGCCATGTTTCAGGATGCACGGTGAAGCTGCAATACTAAAAATAATCTCATTCAATGTATTTTATCTGAAAGGATAAAGCAAGTCACCTTACAAATGCTGGGTAAAATTCTGAGTGTTATTTTTACTCACAGAGGAAGCACCAGAGGTGCCGAGGGGAACTTCGTGTGCATCCTTCTCTAGCGACTGCTCTTACAGAAAAGGAGCAACACTTCAGTGCTTCTGTATTGGGTACCAAGTGATGGGTTTGGGATGGGTGGACGTAGACACAAACTTTTAGATACCAAAAAATTAAATCTTGGGATGAACCATATCAAGACAAGATATCAATACAAGAACTATGGATTTGACAATATTTTTGTGAAATATGCGACGTGTTCTTGAAAGATGGTTGTAATTGTGATCACTGACATGCAAGATCAGCTTCTTGGCTGGCAGTCTCTCACACTGATGCTTTTTGCTGGTCTGCTTTGTTTTCCCATATACCCAGTGCCTGCAGGGCTCGTGGAGTTACAAAATACATCAGTAACAACCTGTAAAACACCTGTCCCTTTTACTGTCAGTTGTCATTCCTGGGGATCCATATGGAAAGGGGGAGTGTCAGGAGGATGGAGCCAGGCTCTTCTGGTGACAACCAGGGACAGGACAAGGGGCAATGGGTGCAAACTGGAACACAGGAGGTTCCACTGAAAGATGAGAAGAAACTTGTTGGGGGTGAGGGTGTCAGAGCCTGGCCCAGGCTGCCCAGGGGGTTGTGGAGTCTCCTTCTGTGCAGACATTCCAACCCGCCTGGACACCTTCCTGTGTAACCTCATCTGGGTGTTCCTGCTCCATGGGGGGATTGCACTGGATGAGCTTTCCAGGGCCCTTCCAACCCCTGACACTCTGGGATTCTGTAAACAGGGGCTCTGTGGGGTTTAAACATCTCAAATGGAGTGGGTAGGCTGAAAATAAAAACCAAACCAACCAACAAAACAGAGAGGGAGAGAAAACACGCTGGAATTTCATTCTTGTCTCATATGGATGCCAAACTGTGTGAGTTTTCCAGCCCTTCAGCTGGAGACACCTCTGTGCTCTCTGCTTGCTCTCACTCATTGCTTTCTGCCCATTTCCCTAGTTTCATGGCAGGGTTATTCTCTCCAGCCATACCCATTTATACTGGTTCTGAACAGAACGGTCTAGGTGTTTGTATTCTACAGACTGGGATACTCTCTTACCACTTGTCATTTACTGCCCCGACAGGACATGATGACAAAGGCTCTTGGATACCCCCCTTTTCACTGCACATATTGGACATCTGTGGGACCTGGCACAGAAACCATGACAGGGCCACCCCAGGGTGCATCCTGGGGCACGTTTCCATCCAAATCCAAATCTGACAGCACAGTGATGGGGTTAACTTTTAACCATAAGCTACCAGCAATTAGCATCTTGATATTCATATTTCATTAAGGGCTCCTCCTTCTGAATAACTAATACACTGTTCAACAGTTAAAAGTGGCTGTAGCCTCCCCAGCAGAATTTAGACCAACCCATGATTAAAGAATAAATCTTTAAAATAATGGATTAGTTTACAATATCTTTGAACTTCTACTGGGACAATTCTTGCTGCGTTTATTTCTCTCTAGGTTTGGATGGGAAAATTATTAGTAGTTATGTGTATTTTCAGCAAAAAACTGAAATGGTAAATTCCATCAAACACTGACTACAGCTACTTTTCATCATAAAATTTTACAAATTCCCCACCAGTGAGCTCGTTAGTGTAAATGATAGAGCCTTATCTGTGGTTTAAAGTCAGCATTTTTCCTTAGCTACCAAACAGCCTGTTTCCTTCCGTGGCATGGTAACGGAGGACTTTACTCCAGAGAGCAGGGAGATATTCCTCTCCGTTCTTGCAGGGCAGCCGAGCAGGGCCGGTGGAAACCGAGCAGAGCCGCTGGGATTGCAGTGCTGCCGGCAGCCGGGCAGCCCCTCTGAAAAGCTGCGGAGTCTGCGCCGGGCACGTCGCAGCGCCAGCCTGGGGTGAGGGGCAGACGCCAAGGGACCGCTATTTCTAAAGAAAATATTAATAACAGGCTCTCCCTATTCTCCCTCCCTATTCTACCTTCCAAAATCTCTGTGCAAATCAGCACTAAATGACATATGCGGCAGTACCCTGGGATCACATCAGCATTGCTCAGCACAGGCGGGTACCTCGGTTTTCAGCTGAAGATGATGACTTCAGCGGCAGAGAGAGGGGAAAGGGAGGGCACAGCCCTGAGTACCAACCAAATTCTCCTGACTTATGGCTGGAAATTACTTGTGACTGTGGGGTAAAGCTGTCAGCCAGCACATGAACCCCGTTCCATCCCACCTCTTGGACTCTGCTTTTTATGCAGAGCGATCATTGCAGTATATTAAGATAACAATGAACACGGCCAGGGCTAAAGCTGGATGTTCAGGGGCTCACCATGTTTGGGTTAAGGAAGGGGATGTCATTCTGGCCGGTGTTATTTGCTGCTTTCTGAAATTGCAATATAGCAAATTGCCATCTTCTGAATGCTCCTGGGATCTGAATGAGAGCCCCATCCTCCAGTGCTCATTCAGGTCGAGGGGTGCCTGAGGGAACGAGGGGGGCCTGGGGATGCTGAGGGGTGCGTGGGGAATGAGAGGTGCCTGGGGATGCTGAGGGGTGCCTGGGGAATGAGGGGTGCCTGGGGGTGCTGAGGGGTGCCTGGGGTTGCTGAGGGGTGCCTGAGGATGCTGAGGGGTGCCTGGGGCAACGAGGGTTGCCTAGGAATGCTGAGGGGTGCCTGGGGGAACGAAGGGTGCCTGGGGATGCTGAGGGATGCCTGGGGGAACGAGGCGTGCCTGGGGGACAGGCAAAGCTGCAGGACAGTTTCCTTGGGTGAGATGAGAAGGTGAATCTGTTAGCTGCAGGCTGGGGAGCCTTTTCTGGTGAAACACAAGCAGGCTCCAGCAGGGCAACAAACAAAATAACAACCAAGGGGATGTGAGCACGGTGGTTTTGTAAGTCTGAGCTAATAAAGGCTGGAGGGACGCAGCTGTTTGTGCTCTAAACTCAGCAAAGATTTCTGAAGGAAACCTTCTGTCCCTAGAGTCAAGTGCAATCTAGCTCAAAAACAAATCCTGAAAGGAAGAAGATACATTAGTTTGGGGAGGAAAGAATATACAGAGTGTTTCAAAAAGATGGACCCAATTTGAAGTCACCGTCTCTTTGAAATTGGGTCCATCTTTTTGAAACACCGTGTATCTCAGATAGAACAAAACATCTTCATTCACTAATTGCAGCAATATTGTTTAAATGTTAGGAAGCTGTGAAACAAAGTATTGTTATTAATTTGGCTTGGGACTGGCTTTGGATTTCTCAGCGAGCTGGGCCTGCGTTTCCCCATCATCCTTTCAGCTGCCGATTCCCTGTGAAGCTCCATCCAAAGCCCATCAGGCTCAGAGGCCATTTTTTCCTTCATCTTCTCTCAACCTTTAATTTACCTGACCATCTGTGAATCTGGGTGTTTTATGTCATTTCTGGAACTGTATTTGCACTACAAGATAGCGGGGGGAAAAAAGAATAAAGAGAACTGCTTCCCATGAAGAGCAGCCTTTTAGCTATGTCCTTTCCTTTTGGGCTAGCAGAGCGCAGGGGTGGTTGCTGTCAGCTCTGGGCCTGCCACGAGGCTCAGCGGGGAGGAAAAGGGACTTGTTCATTTACTGAGCATCGATGGCACCAGTGTGGAGAGCGGCTGGGATACGTGGGCAGGTCGACTCTTCCCCAAGGGCCAAACCTACTTGTTTGGGAAGCTGCTGATGTACGTGAACTTCAGAGGAGACCCAAATCGCACCTCATGTAGCCGTGCCCACCAGCTGGGCCAAACTCATTTACACTGGAGTAATTTTTGCATATATATTCAATACCAGCGAGGCGGAAAGAACTGTTGATGAATGTGGGTACCTAGTTCTTCATCTCTACTACCTCCATGTGTGCATTTCATCCCCTGAAAAAAGAATTTCCAACTTAAGCCTGCCACAAATATCGTATTTTCTTACATATTCCTCCCTCTGCCTGTACCCACCAGCAGACTGTCCATCGGTGCTGCCAGCAGCTCGTGACAAACTGCTGTTCCCATAATTACTGCAGGCCTGTGCTCCACATGGGATGCTGTTCACCAGAGGGGTTCAAGCCTGGAAAGACAGGCGTCATTATTTTTCGTTTGAAGCCGAGACCAAGCCCGAGTCACTGGGCCGGACACTCACTGGCTCGGCGGATCAGCAGTGGCACCAAGCATATTGTATTTATTGAACGTTGCGGAGGGGAACAATGAGATATAGGCTGGTCACAGCAGTGGTGGAAAGGGGACGAGACAGCACGGGGTAAGCAACCCAGTCAGGTGCTGGCCAGTCACCAGCATGAGCGTATTTATAACAGAGATCATTTGAGGGTCAGAATCAGGACATAAAGGGAATCTGCGTTGTTTGCAGTCCCCTGTATTTGGAGTGATCCACACTTTGCCATTGCTCAGAACATCTTGAGGGTACAAAAGTGCTTATGTGTATACTAAGATTTTAATAAAAAAATATGTTTTTCTATTTGCTCTCGATGCCTTATTTATTCTTCTAGCTTTTCAAGTAAGCTGGGATTTCCTCACTCGGGTTATGTAAAATCTTTCCCTATGGAGAAGCCTGGCTGCGCTCAGTGACTCTGCACCACACTGTTGTCTTACAGGGTCAGCAAAATTCTTAAAGGCTGGAGTGTAAAAATGGTGTTGCATTGCATCTGTGCGATGCCTTTCCTTTATCCCCAGAAACTCACCTCACTTGCCCAAGTCCCTTTGCACACCAGGTTTTATTTACAAATTGGCAGTAAAGTGCTGTAGTCTCTTTGACAGTTTGCAATTAATTGCGCACAATCTGTCTAGGCTTCAAGATGCATCTTTCATAAACGATGATATATTCCAAAAGGCAGTCCAATTGGCTGCTTTGCATATTGCATATATTTTTCATATTTCCAGGACAGGACATATGCAAAATGATTTTACTGTAGCACAAACACAGGAAAGATGATTTGGAAGAAAGGCCAGAGGCCAGAGGTTCTGATTCTCATTCTTCCACTCACCTCCTGCAGACTGTGGTAAGTCATCTAATATTTCTCTGCCTTTCTTCTGCATCTGCACAAGGTTGTTTATTCTTCTAAGAGCTGGAATTCGGTGAATGAAACTCTAATTTATTATTATTAATATATTCCAATAAATGGTTGCATTGCTTTGAAGTCAGTCAAATAAGTATTAAAGAAATAGTGAATTGTAAGAAGCGGCAGTTCAGCCCATCTGATACGTCTGCATTGAAATGTTACTTGTGGGATGACCTCCTCAGAACAAGAAACTCATAAAGCCGTATGTGCTAAAAGCAACTTTTACAACATAAAGCATTTAAATGTGCCAGTAAATGCCTTATATTGGCATCATACCTACCACCATTCTTACAACTAGCTCTTACTTACTTTCATCATTCTCTTCTTCCTCCCACTCTGTCTTACTGGCTTGAACTATGGACAACTCTTGGAAAAGCGACATACACTTTAATTATACATGTAATACTATAATTGAATCAAGTTACTTTGTATCCCAAAAAGGTGATCCTTTATTTGCTGGCAGGCTGCTTGTTTGTGATGCTATCTGGTATTGTCAGTCACGTCAGGAAAGCCATCTTAGTCATAAAATAGCTATTGTAGAAGAAGTATTATTGGTTCCGTACAGAGCTCTTTAGCAGTAATTATGTACAGCTTTTAGTAATTTTGAGAGTCACCCAAGCATCATTGATCCAAACCATTTGCAGTGACATGCAATGATGCCTGTGCAGCATCTTTACAAGCAAACTAAAATAAGACATTTTGGTGGTAACATGTAAATTAGCCTTGAGGCTTGCAATGCAATGCTCATCAAGTGTGTAACATTTAATTACAAGACCACTGAGCATGAGGGAGGTCCTCTGAGCTTTTTATCCCTACAACAGAAAGATTCTCCCACTGAACTGACAATTTGAATCCTCTCATCAGATTTGGAGCCAGACCGGCATTTACGGGACTGATCTCTTTCAGGACCCTGTTTGGTAAAGTCCTTCATGGAGCTCCAGGTGCTTGTTGAATCCCACCTGCGAGGAGCTGAGAGCTGCAACACCTGTAACCCCAGGGAGAAGAGCTCAGTCTGGGCCATTCTGATTTCTACCTAAATTGTACTGCGCTTCGGGGGCCACGTCACATGCAGTGTCTTTATACATTCCCGCAGAACCGGTTGGTTCCGACATGCCTGAGTGTTCAGGAGCACAGGAAACTCCAGCGGTTCTGTGTTCTGCTCTGAATCGGTGCAACTGCATCCGCTTGTGTGTGAAGTGTGGATTAGATCTTTCATTGGCTCTAGCCCCCAGCACAAACAGAACTAAATCATTATTTGTCTCAGCCTTTCCTTCTGGCTGCTTCTGAAAAAGCAGTGAAGGTTTTATTGTGGGCTCTAGGTTTCAGGCTGGGTTCCTGTTTGCTAAATCTTGGACTACATTGCTCATAAGGTGGCTGGTGTGGCCAAAGAGTGGCAAAATAAGGGAAAAATGCCACAAGAGAGATTAAATACAGGGACATAGAAACACAGAATCATGGAATCATTTTGGTTGGAAAAGACCTTTAAGATCGTTGAGTCCAACCATAACCCAGCCCTGGCACTGCCCCCTGTCCTGAGAACCTCATGTCCATCTGTCCAACCCTCCAGGGATGGTGACTCCAGCACTGCCCTGGGCAGCCTGTTCCAATGCCCCACAGCCCTTTGGGGAAGAAATTGTTCCCCAGATCCAACCTCAACCTCCCCTGGCGCAACTTGAGGCCGTTTCCTCTGCTCCTGGCGCTTGTTCCTGGGGAGCAGAGCCCGACCCCCCTGGCTCCAAGCTCCTTTCAGGCAGTTCAGAGATCAGAAGGTCTCCCCTCAGCTCCTGTTCTCCAGCTGAACCCCCCAGGTCCCTCAGCCGCTCCATCACACTTGTGCTCCAGCCCCTCACCAGCTCCGTTCCCTTCTCTCCTCTCACTCCAATAAGTCCTAATAAGACATAAGAGTATAACAATAAGAATAATAATAAAAATATAATAATAATAATTCCTAAAAGACATAATAAGACATAGATCCTCCCAGCCCATTCCAAGCGCTATAACCGCAGTTCCCAGGTGAGGTGCCCGGGACTGTGGATAATGCAGAGGACGAGCAGGTGCCTCAGAAGATGCTCCTAGAGGTTCCACTTGGTCATGGGCTCCCACCCAGACTGACCACGCATGATACGTAATGAACAACCATCCTCCATCTGTTTCTGTTAGCAGCTGCTTACCCAAATACTTTCTATATTGTGAGCTTGGTTTTGGGCTCAAAGACTCTGTGTGAACATGGTTTGGTTTCTGGCTGTGCACATAACTCTCCAAGTGACACCCCCAATGGCTGCACTCACGGGTGGTTCGGATGAGTAACTCTACCAGCTTAGCAACAAAACTAGAAAAGTGGAAATTGCAAAGTATCTCACCTAGGTAGACCCTGTGGCAAACGTTTACAGCTTACTAAGTTTCACCTAGGCTGAGAATGAATGCCATCATTTCATATTAGTTTTCTTAAAGTCATAAAGCTTGGAGCCACATAAATATGTGCAAAATTTGGCCTTTGTTTAAAAAAAGGATAGCACGTTTCTATCCACATTTTGGTCTCTGTCTTTGATAGAGAGACATTTAAAAACAGACAAAGAAACCCAGAAAGATAAAGGGGGAAAGAAAAGAAACTAATATTGTTGTGAAAGAGTAAACTGTGTAAGAGTCTAGTCTTGCTCAAAATTTTTGGGTTTTGAATACTAGAAGTTGACAAAATCAGCATGTCAGCAGGAAGGAAAGTTTACAAGAATTTGATTACAAGAATTGCATGAAATTATTTGACTTGACTTCTTGAATGAAGAACGAAATACAAAATCAATCAGCCATTTCAACAGCCAAACCTGATGCTGTTTTCATGTCTGCTTGAGAGAGAAAACATTAGTCTGTAAGTTCACTGGAGACAGGATTTTCCTTTTCAGTATCTATCTAGTGTAGCAAATGTATTGTATTTCCTAACTTACTTGTTCAGACAAGATCGTGTGTTGTCCCAGTGCTCTAGATGCTGGAACTGAGCACCGAGGAACTGACTGCGGTTTGGGATGTGGGAAAGGTTGTGGCTTGGTCTGGGACAGCAGCTGCTAACACTCTGAAAAAATCTGGCTGCTCAAAAGTGAAGCGTTACCTTTCTATGCAAATAGGAGCTGCAGCGGCACGCTCGGTCTTTGCTATTTCATGATTAGTGTTCTCATGTGCAATCAATAAATCCCCAGAGTCTCTCCCCGGAATGGCCATTTCTGCTCAGTCTCTCCAGCAGAGACGTCTATTTAACAGCAGCTTTTCAGCAGACCAAAATATGGAATCGATAGCCAGAGAATAATCTGCCTGCTTGTCCCTATGAAATATTTGTATTTTTCCATGCAAGTTCTAACAGACCAAATGACTTTTCCGATACATAAGGGTTTAGTGCCTCGTGTGGAAATGCAGCAACTACACGATTGCCAATGCACTTGACGGGATCTCTCAAGGTCACGAGTGAACTGGCTGAAGAGCTTCATTAAAGCTTTAAAATTTAGTCATGCAGATACAGAACAACCACTGAAATGGTGACGAGTTGCCTGGGAGTGACTCTGACAAAAATCCAAACTCTCTCTGCTAGCTATACTAAACTATACTATACTATACTATACTATACTATACTATACTATACTATACTATACTATACTATACTATACACTATACACTATACACTATACTATACTATACTATACTATACCTGGGGATGGGACGCTGATGCCAGCCGCTCTTATCAGGTGTTTTCAGCCACCTGCGTGGGCCAGAAGAGCAGCCAACTCCTCAGCCTGTCCCTCGAGCCCGGCCGGGGAGCACATCTGCACGCACATCTGCATTCTGTCCCCCCTGCCCCTCTCTGCTTTTCACCATACTGTGGGACCATTTTTTCCTTTGCAAAGTAAAGACCATAAAATCAGTATTAATAATTGTAATAATAATAATAATAGTGATTTAAGAGGACTTAAAAGCTATTCACAATTAGTTTATGTTCCTGACTCCTTTAACATAAGTCACAAGAATCCAGTAATCTCCACGTGTCTTTTCTGATTGGGGATATATCTGTTCTTATGGTGGTTTTCAAAGGAGGAGCCCTCAGCAAAGGGTCTGAGGTTACAATTTCATTTTTAGCTTGGTTTCCTAAGGAAATAAGGGTCATGCCATTGCTGTCTGTTTGTCTGTCCTTATTTTTCTCTCGTGTTGTTGCCTTACAGGAACTTTTGAGCCAGGAAAAATAAAAAAGGCATTGTAATTCTCAAGAATAAATCCATGCCTGTGAGACTTCATGGATGTTCTTGGTTGAGGAGCAGAAGGAAACACAAATTAGGGCACTCGCTGAGCAAAGGTGAGGAAAAGGCAGCCAGTGCCATTTATATAGGGATATAAATTATATTAATTCCTAAAAAATGTGTAAATGTTGAGTGGAATGTAATCTCGCTGTATCAAAAACATCCAGTTGTTCTTAGACAGGGTCTGATCCTTTATTTTAATGTCGCCAAGCAAAGTTCTCATTGAGTTTAGTGAGGCAGGACCAAACCGGGGCTGTGCTGCTTGGTCTGTGGTCAGTAGATCTTGACAGGAGATTGTATGGAGAATCTAGTATAGTATAGATATTTGTATATATATATATAGCATATATACTTGTATAGTAGATCTTGACAGGAGAATATATGACAGGGGAATTTGGTATATACTCCATATGTAATAGCACTGGGAGGTAGGCAAAGCAGTGAGAGAAATCCTCACAAAAATAATTAAAACCCCAAACAGCTGATAGTAGCAAAGAAAAACAATTCACCATGAAAAAACTCCACAAAATCAATAGTTTATGAAGCTACTCCAAGGCTTCCACTGCTATCATCCCAAGGCTTTATTATCAAATATCAAAAAATCATTACAGCAATATCAAAACATTCATAGTAATAATATACAAACTCCACTCAATCTGTTCCTGCAGGGATCTGATCTAAAAATCCACAAGAAAAAAGAATAATTGCTGTGCAAATGGCAGTTAGCCAGTTCAATCATTCAGCCAGCCTGGTTCTATAATTGTACACCAGGCTCTGCATTTCAGTGGGTAACTTCAAAAGAATCGCTTGGGCAAACAAACTATAACCAAATCAGACAAAACATGAAGCCTTTTAGAAAAGCTCCTGAGTGCTGCTATCAGGTGGTTTCGTGTCTTTTTATACCCAGCATGACTGATTCCCTGTCGTTTAGAAATGATCATGATCACCCTCCCTTGTGTACTCCTGAAAAAGACCAATTCTTATCAACTCAACTTTCCCCAGATTTCCTCACCTCAGAACTCCAGACAGCACGGGAACGATGTTTTAAGGAAACCAGGTTTCTACGTGGAAGACTTCTCTTGTTTGAGATGAATTCTGCACCTTTCACGCATATTTATGCACAGTCCCTTCGAAACCAACCTAACTCCTTTTTGAACCTGCACACAAACAGAGCTTGCAGTTCATAATGGCAGTATTTGTGGGGGGGGATTGTTCTCCATTTGCTGGTATAACAAGAAAAGCAAAGAACATTTTCTGGTCCAGCTCATCCAGGGTGATCAGCTTCATTCTTGTTTGACACTGAAACCCCAAGTCTGACTTGAGATTTATTAATTTATTAATATAGCTGCTCAGCAATTTGCAGTGCACCGTTGTATTTAACAGACATTTATAAAAGCATCCTGTACTTGTTGACAAATCATAGATACACATTAGTAACAGATGTTTGTCTTTCCGTAAGCTTAAAGTAAGTAAAACGCATTGTAGTCCCATTATAACTTGTAAAATTTGTACCTTTTTTGGATGGCTTTCCTCTTGAATGCGTGGGTAGCAGATGGCCCTTCTGTATCCCAGAAAATGCACGGGGTCAGCTGACTAGACCCAAACAAGAAGGTTTAAAGCTGAGGGGTGGACGCTGGGTTAAACCAGGATGCTTTCAGTTAGACAAGCTCATGCGAGCTCACTGTGATTTTACACAGGAGAAAAGACCTGTGGGAAAAGCACCCAGGCTCCCCAAAATGAGATCTTTGTGTGTGAGGAACATCAAATCAAACCAGGGTGTGAGCAGAGTGCAGATCTGCTTGTATCCACGATAAACTGCCTCCGTGTCCTTGGCTTTCCTTCTGCTCCAGGCGGGCTGGCTGCAGTCGCCCCCCAGCCTTCCGCGGATAATCTCCCCCCGACAATAACCAGCAAAAGGCTCACGTTGCGCCGGGCTCCAAACAGCCCCCGGCGCGGGGTCAGCACGCTGCTCGCCTGCCTCTTTATTTTGGTTGACATTTGCCTTTGTCGAGAAGCTGTTCCTTGTTATTCAGCACGTCCAGCCCTGCACGTATCCGATCTGTTTAACCGGCTTTGGACACAAGTGGGGATTTTCCCATGTCAGTAAATGCTCTGGTGGGAAGCTGCGAGCTGGCCGCCCAGAGAACGACCCCCTGCCGGGGATCTCACTTCAGCATTGAGTTTTCTTTGTTAATCGGGTGCAAAATAAGAAGGCTTTCTGTCTAGCAAAACCCCATCATTAATTTTTCATATAAGCACTAAAGTCTTGAACAGAATCCTTGAGTGGCTTCAAAGAAAAAGGAATAATAAAACCAAGGAGCCACATTTTCCTTTTCCCCATCTTAGTTATTTGATATTTTAAGAAGACTTTTAAATGCAGAATTCCAGCTCTCCCTGCTTAGTGGTGACACATTCATTCTGAAAACTACATTTGACCTTCAACTTTGTCCTTCATTAGCAGGATTACACCTAAACACTCCTTCATTTTCCTGCAAATGAGACAGATGCAATGTGTATTCTGGTCGGCCCCAGCATTAGGATTATCCCAAGAGTGGCATTTATGTTCTTCTAGTTCTTCGGTATAAATAAATATCAAAGTAGGAAGACCAATCTGTACTCCGCTAGGAATAATAAACTAAAATAATATGGCACTGATTCTGTTTGGGTTGTCTAAATGTGTTTTTATGATTGTATATGTTTATGGCTTTCTCGCACAGCCACCATGAATTCCAGGCAATTAAAAAGGACATGAGTTCTGAAGCATTTTAAAAGGGGCTTTGCTTTCCAAATGGTGGGTATTAAAAGTAGAATATATATTTTTTGACAGGGCTACTGCCAAGTCAACAGTCTCACATTTCCCCTGCTCCAAATTTCTTCCCCTTCTTCTCCCACCTGAAACAACTCATTAGAATATTTCTGTAAGTCGAGAAGAAAGGGAAGGAAAGATTCCTTTTATGTTTGCACATATATTAAATGCATTGCTAGCTTAAAAATTGGCCTGCGGGCCCCGGATTTGACAGGAGCTCAGAGGGAGCAAATAGCGGGTTTTGCATTGGGTGTATCAACCCACCCACATGCTGCACCAGTGGCTTGTCCAGCTTGGACAATTCTGGTGTCTGGTTTAATTGGATAAATAAGTAATTCTGCTCAAACCTGCCTTGAACTGGACGGTCTGTGTGGCATCATGACTTACTGAACAATTAAATAAAAATAAGAGCAGTGACGAACTTTTGATCAGGCTGTTAAACAGTGTTGGCTTGCTTTTCTTATTTACATCAATCCAAATACAGAGTGAAGGGCTGAGAGGAAAACAAAACAAAACACAACTTTAAACAATTTTCCCATTATGAACTAAGCTCAATATCAAATGTTTGTGTTCAATACATACTTTGGAAAACTAGAGAAAACTAGATTTAATAAGTAAATCAAACAGGTCGATTTTTAAAAGGTAAAAATGCATCGTTCCTCCCTCAGGTCAAACTGTCCCTCACCACATGACTTTACACATGAGAAAAATGGAAGAGAGAGGGTGATAAAACTTGATATTTTACTTTTTTCCAGTAATTTTTAGAGTCAATTATGATTCCTTGATTGTAAGTAATCTGTACCCTGCTCTACAAAGTCTCCCACAGCAGCCAGGGGAACAATGCATGGACTTGTGTTAACAGCATAAAATTCCAAAATTTGGCCAGATTCATCATGAAGGGAGAATTTATTACATCATATGGCTACGGCAGTCACTGAGCTGTTCACAACGCACCTGGACAAGCACCTGAAATCCCCATGAGCTCTGGGCACACAGTATCGCAGTTCCAGCACCCGCGTCCTCTGACACGCGGTGGTTGTGGGTGAACACAGAGAAATTCTGGCTCCAGAGTCCACAATTCTGAAATTCTTTCAGAGTCCAGAAACAGCCGCATTTTATAGGAGAGTCCCTAGGGATTTCTGCCACTTTGCTCACAAAGCATCGCCTCTTCCACACTCCTCACCGGAGCCTTGGTCCATCCACCTATTACATGAGTATTTTCCTGGATGCAGAGCCATGAACACAGAATCCCAGAATCCCAGAGTGTCAGAGGTTGAAGGGCCCTGGAAAGCTGATCCAGTGCAATCCCCCCATGGAGCAGGAACACCCAGATGAGGTTACACAGGAAGGTGTCCAGGCGGGTTGGAATGTCTGCACAGAAGGAGACTCCACAACCCCTGGGCAGCCTGGGCCAGGCTCTGCCACCCTCACCCCCAACAAGTTTCTTCTCATCTTTCAGTGGAACCTCCTGTGTTCCAGTTTGCACCCATTGCCCCTTGTCCTATCACTGGTTGTCAAACAGAATGATTATCCCATTGTGCTTAAGCGCAGTGTCAGCTCTGTGAACAGAAATGTATCATCGTGCCATTATTCCATATTTATATTGTTGTAGCACCAAGAGACCAATCCTGTCAGGCTTCCTTTGGTAAACTTTTAACAAACGACAGTCCCTGACAAGCTGACCTGAGTCTGTGACCGAGCAGGAACTGACACAAGTTTCTCGTGTTCGCAGAGGACGGATGGAAATCCTGCCCAGGGCTCCTGTTCAGCAATGAGATCCCTTCTGGAGCCCCAGCCGGCCTTTGAAACAACCTCTGCCGGAGGCACCGCAAAGAGGGACAACCCTCAGGAGCCAAAAGTGGCTCCCAAGGCACGAAGCAGCAGTCCTGTCCCCACGGGCAGGTTGGGAGCGAGGAAAATAAAATAAGCAGAATGGGGGAAGTCTCGGCTCGTTATTTGAAAATTACAGCTTGATTTTTACGTGTTTATTTAAACTGATTCCTGAGCCCAGCAAAATCACCCATCACTAATGAAGAGTTGGGTGCCGCTCTCCTCACCCGGCCGAACGGCTCTCGCTTGTCTAGTTGGGCAGGAAATGTTTTGAAATGTGAACAATGCAGGAGATGTGAGGGCAGACGGCACAGATAATGAAAAGAGAAAAAGAACTATTACTTGGAAATGATTGTTGCTTTGTCACTTTGCCTTAATTTCCTCAGTAACTGGTAGGAACCGTTCCTTAGAAAATGTTTAGGAAATAACATCCATCACACCATTTCCCTGCCTCAGTCTCAGCCATTGTTTCCAGCCTTTTACTTTTGATGACAGGTGAGTTTCAATTGTGGTCCTTTTTATGAATAGTCGGTGTATAAATTATGCAGATTAAAGTCTCTAATTTCAGAGTAAATGTCAAAGCTTCTCCTCACCTTGAGCTGTGTAACAACTGCATAACTTTTTACTGTAGTTCTTCAAAGCCTTTATGATCAACACTTTTATTTCAAACAATGCCCGTAAAATCCCGACATTCACTTATGAAAACGGAAACTGGAAGGATTAAATAACAAGTTTTTATCTTCAGTTAATTTGTTAAACTCAGGTAAAAAATACCGCTGTTCACGCCGTAACATGTAATTTGAACGGAAAACTGCTTTTTTGTAGTTTTTAATTGGATAGAAAAAACTGACCGGGAGGCAGATCTTGGTGCAAAGGATTTTTGGAGTCAATGCTGCAAAAGCAATGGACATCAACAAAGAATTAAAGTATTATCCAGGCTCTGATTCTGGACAAACCCTTTGCTGATCTGTGGGAACTGCATGTAGGGGACAAGGATTCAGCTGTTTGGATTTTTAGGTTCAGGGCTCAAGGTTGGGAAACAATTTCCTGCATTGCCGTTTTCCTTTTTGCGCCTTCCCTGGCTGTTTGGTGCTCAGCTCACTGGCACGTTTCTCTGCAATACAGTGGAGAATCCTCATCCCACAAAAAGATTTTGGACTTTACAATAAACTTCTTGTCAGATGTTGGCATCTCTCAAAATCACAGACTACACCAGAATAGCAAATACTTCCCCAGGACATAGAAGGCCAGCTTCCAATGGATACTTAATCAATGTAAAATGAAGCAGCTTGATCAGGAGCAATTGACCAAGGCTCTGCAGTGGGCAGGTAACTTCGTAAGGATGTGAAGGTGTATGTTTGTGTGTCAGGTTGAAACAGGCGGAGACACCTGAACAGTCGTTCTCTGCATTTCTTGCAGGAGTTACCCCAACCACCAACAAAGGCCTCGCTCCCTTTCAACCTTAAAAATCAGGATTTTGGCTCCTACAAAACGCCTTTGGCTTTGGAATTCGATGCCTTCCAATGACACACCATTTATTGGAACATTCCCAGTTAGCCTGATTTGCATGCTTTGAAATTAAGCCCCAAAATGTTAATATGGCACCAAACCAGAAAAATATGGAATTACGTTGAAAATCACACGTACCTCCCTGTTTGTGTTGCATGACAGTTAAACAGCTGAAGGTCACTGCAGTCTTACGGCTATTAGATGTGGATTGCTGTGCGTCACGAGCCTTTTCACAAGGACCTGACAAATCTCCCTCATTAATAACAAACGACAATCTCACCGGTGCTACAATGCATGTTACATTGGATCAATCTGCCATTTGTATTCATTATGTACTTCTCCTATTTTGAGTCATGAAAAATTGAAAAGTAATTACAACATGGAAAAGCATCTTGGATAACAAAGGAGATAAGATGAGAAAAAGTACTATTAATTGGTCAGTTGTACTTGTCAGTACATTTAAAGTAATTAAGGCAGGGAGTGAGATAAGACAATTTTATGCCTTTGAAGTAAAACAGAGCATCAGGATAACCACTGGTTATGACAAAAATTCAATCATCTAAACATAGACTGTCTTAAGCTTTAAAGAGCTGTTTAACTACAGCTTTTACTTAGAGAAGTCACAGTAACTTCCCTGAGTGCAATGTAATTGTGATGCCCGGTAGCATGACCACACTATAAATAAGTCTGTCAGCATCTCCATTACCGCCCCGCTGCCAGGGGCTGCTAACTCGTCTCTTTTACATCTCAACAGCCTCGGAGAGGGCAAAGAAATTAGTGGCTCAGATGTCTAGTTCTGTACTAAAAAAAGAAGAACAATTTGAACTGGTTTTAAGCAGGAGAATATCAAGATGCTTACAATTTTTTAGGATTTCATTTGCATTTTCCTGTGAACCAGAGCTTAATGTAAGCATTACCTTAAAAAATGGAAGCGGAACAGTAAATGTGCCTGATGTAATCTTGAACGGAACTTTGAGGAGCTTACATGTCCATGGCCAAGCAGCAGCCCTGGGATGTGTCCTCTGTCCAGCCCTGGATGTACAAACCCAACTGCGCTCCCCAGTTTGGGCCAGGTTCAACCGAGCAGCACGTGCACATTTAGACTCAAGCAGTGCAAGCAGCAAGCGCCCCAGGGGCTAGTCCTGGCGTGCACACTGGCTTGGGCTTCCTAAAAATGCAGTGATGGACTTCAAATTGAAATATCTAATGCCTGAGATAGTGCTCAGAAGAGTAGAGTGAAGACTGGGCTGGTCCCAGGCAGTACTGTGTCCACATGGTAGATCTTCCTGAAAAAAAGTGGAATTTGAGTTAATACATCAAGTTCTTAATAACTACTTCTTGTGCTTCAGAACTAAAATTCATGCTTATAATTAAGCGTCAGGAGAGGCAGCGATCAGAGATTCCTGCTGTGCAGAGTCACAGGTGTAAACTTGAGACCGTTTCTGCTGAAAAGGGTTAAGGTTAAGGTTGAATTTGAGCAGAAAACAGAGTAAAGACAGAAGAACAGAAAAAGCCACGGCTGACAATCACTTTCTTGAGCAAGCGAACCACAGTGACAAGGGAGGGCAAAAGTGCTGAGGAAGGTGATGCCCGTATTGCTGTGACATCTGGGAAGTAGAGTTTGGTCATAAAAGAACTGCTCAGTGTTAGCAATTATAGTAGCTTTTCTTTGACATTGCCCCTGATGTTTAGAGGGAATATCATTGATTTCATAATGAAAGCTATTCATTTTGCAACGGTTTATTGTAAAGCGTCATGAGGAAAGGCATCCTCAAGACACTAAGAAATATAATGAGAAACCTGCAAACAAGTGTTAAGAATTCTAAATCACTGCATTGTCTAGATATTAATGTAAGTAGGTACTAAGTGCACCGGCTGATTAATGCTTCCTTCCACTTAAGAAAGAAGAATTACTAAAACAACATTTAAAGAAATGCAGGAGTGAATAAAACCAGCACTAGCAGCATAATGATTACATGGGAAACAAGACCCAGTGCTAATGTGCTCTCTCAGATAGGATTTGATGTAGAAATTGATGGCTAAAGCTGTTCAGCTAGGCAACACATCTTTGTTACCTTTACATAAAACATTTTTATCACTACGAAACTTGCCAGCTGTGTGTGTGTATACACTGTACAGTCTTTTCCCCATCAGAAGTGGGGTGTGAAAATTCTTGACTTAAGTCATTCCAGGAAAGTGTTTCAGCTTCACAGGGAGCTTTTTAAAACTACTTGTTCAAAAGGATTGCAACTGTTTACTTCTCACCATCCTGTAGTTAACCGAAGTGTTAGGGTGTTGCGAAATGATAGGAGTCTGAGCTTTCCGAAGAAGAGAGTCCACGTGCTCTGAAGACCTTCTCAAGGAGGACAAGGATGTCTGTGTCCCAGATACAGCGTTTTGTAAATAAGGCTTCGGAGAGCTCATTGGTATAAACAAAAGAGTGAAGGCAGAGCTAAAAAAGGCAGTGATATACAGGATAGGATTTTCTAGACTGGTGTGAACTTCAAATGGAAGAAGAGGAGTTTTTGGTGGTTTATAGGACATGTCCCCATCAGCCTCAGGACATTCTGGCTCCCAGCACCTCCCAGTGTTTGCTTGGCCACAAAGACCTTGATCCCAGTTCCACGTGTCCAACTGCTGCATCGGCTCTGTATATTTTATATCCAAATGCATAACAGATATTCCAAGTACTACAAATCTTAGGGGGTGTAATTATCTAACTTAGGACCGTGCATCTGGATTCCTAAATGTATTAATATATTGTAGGTCTGGTGTTTATTTGGAAGGAAATTTATATATCAAGCACTCTGAGCAGTGGTACGTACTCAACTTCTATTGACTCACAGCTGGTTGCAAGTAATTATATGATTTCTCAATAAGCATCAGAATTCAGCCATAAAGTTCAATTATTTTGACACGAGAGATCAATGGCAGGAATCTGAAGCAATTACAGGTCCATAATTCAGAAGCTGCTTGGCTAAAAATGATGAGGCGGTGAGTGAGTCCCTGACTGCAGCCACAAGTTCAATTGGCGGTGTGGTTTTGGACATCAAAGCACATGTAAATCAATGGTTTATGCTATTAACATAAGCTGTTATTATTTTGCATTTCCAGAGCGCACCTCGCACCATGGGCTGAACACGTCCCTTCCCAGAGTAACTCTGAGTGGAAGATTGAGATCTGCCATCATTCCCATCTGTGCAAGGCACAGTGATAACAGCGTCTTTTCTAAATCAGCATCAACACGCTGTCTCACATTAAATATTGATCAAAATTCTGAGTCAACAAATTTCACCGCCGAAGCAAACAGAAGGTGGTACTGGGGTGCCCAGCGTCAGGGCCAAGTGCACTGGATGCTCTTCCAAATGGCTCCCGCTGCCCTTTCTCCCCGGAGAGGGGACCAGCGGCCACAGCCCAGCCTTGCGGCCGTGTCCTCCCCTGCTGCCGCCTCCCGCTATCCCAAAGCGACACCGCCAACACCTCAAAGTGTCAGTAATGCAGAGGTACCCTCTCTCTTTAACGGCTGCCTTGCTCCTGGTGTCCTCTCCCGGTTCCTTGGCTGCAATGAGCAGACAGCTGGCACTAAACACCGGTGGTTTTTCCTGAGTTTGATAACGATTTGACATAAAAGATAATGCTAGACGCAGTTAGGTACAGATGTGACCTTGGCAGTTTCCCTCCTTTCCAATTTCCTTCTGCTGTCTTTGAAACACGCAGGCAAAAATGAGCAATGAAGTATTGCTGCTCTCTATTTTCTTTTATTTACTAGCGCTGCTGCATCTGGGCAGAGTTCGACTTGTGTCTCATGTGGATGGGCCCAAACAGGATCCACCCTTAGGAAACGGAGACATTTCCACTTTTGCATTGCAATCGTCACATTCCAAGAATGTGGAGGACAGTTCTGGAGTACAACACATTAGCCTTCAATGCAAAAAAAGGTAAAAATATATGTAATTTAGGCTCCACCATTTGGTGCTTAGGGTCATAGTCTAGGCTGCTCAGTAATGTATTAAACAGCAGATGGTGTGTGTAACAATTTGACTAAGCAAACCATAGGGCTATGCTCAAAATGCAGTGCTCTTGACTTATTCAACTAAGTTAAAAAACCTCAACCTAACAACAAAAGCACCAAAACACCAAGCCCCCAAACATAAGAATGGCTGATTTTAGTAGGTTCCATAGCTTGGATGTTGTCCTCCTTCAGAATGAACAAGTACTGAGTCCTTGCGCAGATAATTAGGAGTTTTTCCATGTCCCTCTATGGCTGAAGGTCACCAGAGACCACGGCTGCAAAAAGACAAGACAATTGAAATAAGATAGAAAGTAAGCAAGAAGAGAAAGGTTTTTGTCTTGTTGTCAAGTTGACTATCACGAAACCAGAGGTTTCTTTAGAAGCAGCCAGAAAGACTGTGTGTAGAGAAACACTTGAGGACTACTGCCTGCAAGGAAAATAGCATCTCTTACATTTTAAGCATTGCATCTAATACTGGTTTATACCCTTAAGAGCGATAAATGAAGTTGTTTGTTTTACACTAGTATCACCACAATACCGGTGTTGCCATTAGCATGTAAAAGAATGAATCCTGTTGGCAATTGCTAGCCTAAAGATATGTAAATCCTTTCAGTTTTAGGTCAATCTGACAAAGATAAAAGTGACTTGCAAAACACCTAATCACCAACTACAGACACTTCTGACCTTGCAGCTTTAGACCTTCTGGACACCACACGATTAGTTGAGTCTTGATTTACCGCAAATCTTGAGACTGTTGGATAAAGTGTCCTTTAGCTGAACGTTGCTCATTATACACTAAAATGATTATGGAACCAGTATGCAAATGTGTAACCAACTGGCTCTTTAGGACTGCCCTGAGTAGTGATAGGATTTTGTATATAATGGCTGTTACTTTTCTTTCTGGTGTGCTGGCTTTGTTCCAGCATCTAGACTTGTGCAACTCCGTAATAAACAATATCTCACCTCTGTGTGCTCAATTTGGCTCATTTTTATGCACACTGGGTCAAGAACCCTGGTTTTGGGACAACACTAGTGTGGTCTTCATCAGTCATCACAATGGCACATGTCTCAATTTTCAAGTGTGGGTTCATTAACTGTTCAGAAAGGTCCAACTTAGAATCATGGAATCACAGAATCATTTGGGTTGGAAGAGACCCTTAGGATCATCAAGTCCAACCATAACGCAACTCTCGCACTAAATCATGTCCCTGAGAACCTTGTCTAAATGCCTTTTAAACCCCTCCAGTGATGGTGACTCCTCCACTGCCCTTGGCAGCCTGTTCCAATGCCCGACAGCCATTCCCATGAAGAATTTTTTCCTAATATCCAATCTAAACCTCCCCTGGCGCAACTTGAGGCCATTTCCTCTTGTCCTATCACTTGCTAGTTGGGAGAAGGGACCAACACCCTCCATGCTCCAACCTCCTTTCAGGTAGTTGTAGGCAACGAGAAGGTCTTCCCTCAGCCTTCTGTTCTCCAGGCTGAACAGCCCATTCAAATCACACCCCAAAGTGACGTGGTTCTGTGCTGGTGGTGCTGCCTAGGGACTTCTCAAGTTAGAGCTTTGCACATGGGACTCTGTATTGTCCCAAAGGCTGCTCCTGTCAGCCACCACCCATGTGTGCAAGGTCACCCCAACAGCTACGTGTTGAGCTCTCCTGTGAGCAAACTTGCTCAGAGGTTCCCACGCCAGCAACGCAAGCGGCTGGGCAGCTCTGCAGAGGAATCTCCCAGGTTCGGCATCACCTGTGCCCTTTGTCCAGGGACAGAACGCTTGTTTCAGGAAACTGGAGCAACCCATGTATCTCAGCAGCCAAACCAGTTCGCCCGGTTGTGCCTCTGCCACCCGCTGCCAGGCCAAGGTTCGTCCGCTCACCGCACGAGGCTCCCGAAAGCAAACTCCTTTCGTGCCTGTCCCCACGAGCCGCTCGCTCCTCGGCTTTCCCTGACCACAGGGACACATGAGGCAGCAGAAGTGAGACTCGGACCACCTCTGCTAAAGGAAGGTCACTTCTGCCACTTGACACCGGGGTGCCGGTTTAGCACTGTCCTCTGTTTCTTTGCTCTTTCATAAATATTCATATGTGTATTTTACTTGTGGTTTTTGGTTAATTTGTAAAATTTGAGCTGGAGTTTTTGTACTTTTTTCCTCCTTGGGCTCTGTGGAAGGTATCTGTGCTATTCTGATGGTGTGGACACCAACAAATCCATCCCCTGAGAGACAACTAATTAGTCACAGAGAGGTTTAAGTCTCATTCCTAAGGAAGGGGGTAATGTCACGGCAGCAAAATCAGCCACCTTTACCTGGGCAGCTTGAAGGGAAAAAGGCTGTTACTGCGCAGCCCAATCCATTTGTGTGGCAGGGGAAACGATACTGACTTATCTAGGGTGGAAAATGTAATAATCTGAATATATTCAAAGAGAAATTATATCTCCAAGCAGCACTAACCTTTTCACAGGCAGCTGTTCCAGTGCCACAAACGAATCAGAGTATCAGCAGCTAAGTGAGGGGCAGTTATTTAATGAGTTAATCTCATTAGGATATTTGAACTCTCAGAAGAGGCTCAACCCATTAGCTGTGTGAGAGCTTTGAAATAAGCCTTTCGAAAGGACAATAAGCATATATTAAAAAGCGGTTAAGGCACTGTGGGCTCTGTCAGGCTGGCTGGCAGGAGGGAGGTCGCCGCTGGTGGCCCTGCAGCCACGGTGGCCACGGACCCGTCATCCCACAGCCATCAAGTCACACCGCTAACAGCTGGGCTTCCTGTGCTTCTAAGGACAGGTTTGATATTCTGTGCAATTTCACCTTGCTGCCTAGTTCTGAATCCTACAATTTTACCTGATCTGAATAGTTAAACCTGGACTGGTCTTACTTTGTATGTAAAAAAAAACCCCATAATAGTATTCTTAACTTAAAGTTACTTAATCTCACATTCTCCATCGTGATGGCATCCACTCTAAACCTTTCTTTTCAACTTGAATTTAATTAACATATACACAGATTCTAATTAACTAAATTAAGAAGAACAGCAGAATCTCATCTAGAACAACATCATGTTGCTACATGGATTTCAGTGGAATACCACAGCTTACACGATCGTACCTCTGGAATTTGCGTTGTAAACTGGTTTCTGCTCTTCGTATTTATTAATACTTATATTAGCTTCAGTAGAATTATTCACATCAATAAAGTGAACAGTATTTGACCCTATAACACTAAACGAAAGGCATTAATAGGAGAACCTAGAGAATGTCTTCCAGCAATAATTAAAACTCAGGGCAGAATAATTTTTTCCATCATCATAAATCGCAATAAAATGTGGATACCTAATGTCTGATTATTCAGATCTTCACCACAAAACAGACAAGAAATGTCCACCACTTAATTGCTAATGCTAATTGCATTTAGTCTATGGTTTTAAAAGCAGTGATATGAAAGGCTTATATTGTTTAGAGTATTGTAAAATGCAACTGTTAAGTAATTCATTTTCAAGAGTTTGGGGAACATTATTAAAGTTCATTTCCATGCTGCAGCTGCAGGAGTTGGAATTATGAAAGTGAAGAAGCTGTAAAATTGAAAAGGTCAGGAATGACATTCATCTATTCCAGCTGTCAAATCAAGGGAATGTTAACAAAACTAGTCTCTGGTAGAAAAGCTAATTGTCTACTTGTATTTTGGCTGCCCCAATACACGTATTCTACTGTGGCTGATCTATAGGAAAGGCCACACTGGAGCAACACGTCATTTTCTCAACAGGCCTCTTGTAAACAAATGAACCTCATTTCCCTAAATTAGCAAGCTCTAATGATTCTGTAACCCAAATCAGCCTACAAAGCAGCCAAATGTTTCCAGTCAGTGTTTAAAGAAAGGAAGTTCGGGTATTCCTGGAAGCCGAGTTCAGTTGTCAGAGTACAGGGCAAATTTCACATTTTAGTCTAACGTAATGCAAGCAGCATTTCTACCGTGTCTCCTACCAAGGCATGCTCTATTATAACAACATATAGAAAAGTTTCTGTCACGGACCAGGTCTTTTCTAGCTGACCTGGATTTAACGATGTCCCAGCGTGAAGGACCTTCTCTTCAACAGCCCGTTTGCTCGAGGTGAGACAGGCCAGACGTCACACACCCAAACCCAGAGCCCCAGTGGAGATGGAGCCCAAGACCTTTGTTCTTGCGTGACAGACGCCTGCTGGGTGCGGGAAGAGCCCTCAGCAAGGAACGGAGGGACTTGGGCTTTTCATGATGGCCAAATGCTGCCCTACACCAAGAATGAGCCTCTGCAGCAACCCGAAGCAATGGCCACGGGGCTGCATCACGCCACGCATCCAAGGGAATGCAGGGATTCATCGACACAACTCCATTGCAGGCTCCTCTGGCTACTTTCTGTTGCTCTTTGGGTTTGTGTTTTTACCCTACATGCTGCAGCTGTTACCAGAGGTCTGCACGTACAACCTGAACAACACAGGTTGCTGACACTGTGTGACAACTCAATTCCCACACCGCTCGTATACACCACCTCAAATCGTGATTTGTCCTGTGTTATGCACAACAGATGTGACAGAAACAATCCAACTCGGCCTGTGATAACATAATATTAGTTCAGGATGTAGCTTTCTGGATGACGTTTTAAAAATGGTTCTGTTATCTGGCTTTTTTTCCTATGGGGAGGTATTGCAGAAGCTAGAAACAGTGCTGACAATTCATGAAATATTCAGGTGTACAGTTGCAGTCCTTTAATAAATGGAAGTGACCTTCAAAATGGACATCTCAAAGATTAAGAGAACTTCTCAAAAGATGGCATTTGTCACTAATCAATGACTTGAGGAATTTACACTCTTCCTAGAGATGAATACAAAAAAGGCCTTTCAGAATTACACCACGTTAAGAACAGATAATTCACAAAACCCACACAAAAGAACATTAATGAGCTAACAAAACAAGAGAACAAAACATCAAACAAGGAAATTGAAAGGAAAAATCCCCTTGTTGTCTATCAGTACCCACGTCCATGCCTGGAGTGCTGGAAAGCCGTCCGCCCGCCGTTCCCAGGGGCTGGACAGCGCTATCAGCGTCGACTGCTTTTCTTTTAGTGTGATATTGTACATCAAAATACTTAAAACATTTTACAAATGGGTTTCCTTTTTCATAGTGACACAGGTATCTTGGCTCTAACTGGGTCACTGTATAGTAACAGATGTAATCTCAGCAGAATTCCATGAGAAATCTGGGCTACATTAATGACTGATCCAATTACAGTGGAAATCTCTAGAAAACCCAGATTTATTAAGAACCAGGAGATAATTAGAAGATACTTCTAGGGATGAGCAGATGGACAAGCCAGGCTCAAGCCCTTGAAGGGGGCTGGAGCTGAACTGGAGGTGCCTGTGCCATTGCCTACGTAGCTGGAGAAATTCCCATTCCGAGGAGACGATGCAAAAGAGCTCTTCATGATTTCATATCAAGTCCTCTTGAAAAGTTGCATTTTCTCTCCTGAATAGGAAACAAATTCCACCTTCCAAGCACCAACCTGATCCCACGCTGCAGCAAACCCAACAATCTACCACAGATTTGCACCCAGAAGAAAGAGAATGCAAAGTACTTGAGAAAACTGAGTATAAAAAGCTCCTTTTACCGCTCCAAAGACATTAAAACTTCACAGCATCCTGTGATCTTGGTAACGGGCTTCATCAGAGGGACCTGCCTTTGCCTTCAGTCAGACTGCTGGTCTGAGTAGCCCCATTGAAGTAATTTGGATCTAAGAGGATGTCTGAGGTTAAACATTAGGTTAATCAGGAACTTTGCTAAATCAAGGTGATTTTTTGTTTTCAGCTAAATATTTTACTTGAAAAGATACATTAAACAGTAGAAGATAATAGTTCTCATTTATAGATCTCCTCACCTGCTCCCAGCTAGTAAATATTTACATTTCAGCCACTCTGATAGCTAATGTGACCTTTCTGTTGTACACTTTACACCTGTGCTGTATTTCACTTTCGGTATTAACATTCTTCCTGGTCCATCTTACATTAACAAGCAGTATTTAAATATATGCAAATTTCATATTTCAGCTGATGTTTTAGGAACATTTTTAAGGTCACCCTGTTTGATCTATCACACAGACACAGCAAATTTATGCATCACATATCCTAGCTCTACATGTTTTTTACCTACATCTGTCTTCTCTGATTGCATTTGAATGGGGTTATTTTCTCTTTTAAATAAAAGATTTATGCCTTAGCTGTCAGTTTGCCTTTATTTGAAAATTTAATTTTGTTTCTAGAAGTCTAGATTAACTTATTAGATTTAACTGTCCCTTGTGCATTGCAGCTATAGCAGAAGTATATTTTCCCTTGCGGATAGAGTGCATAAACAAAATGCTCTTGACTTAAAAATAAAGAACATTATTACTCAGACCAATACAACACAGTCAGTCCAGGATACAAAAAACGGTGTCGCCATTTTTAATAATGATGGTGAGCAGTGGGAATTGACTAATAAATACGACAACTCACAAATCCAGGAGCCTCCAAAACCTGGGAAATGCTGTGCAGAAAAGGCGCGTTCGCCCCAAATGTCCCTTACACTGAGGTTAGTGAACATCGTGGGAGGAGTGGCTGATATGCCAGAAGGCTGTGTCACCATCCAGAGACCTGGACAGGCTGGAGAGTTGGGCAGGGAAAAATCTAATGAAATATAACAAAGGAAAGTGTAGAGTCTTATATCTGGGCAGGAACAACCCCAGGTTCCAGTGTAAGTTGGGGAATGACCTGTTAGAGAGCAGCGTAGGGGAAAGGGACCTGGGGGTCCTGGGGACCATGAGCCAGCACTGGGCCCTTGTGGCCAGGAAGCCAATGGTACCTGGGGTGGGTTAGAAGGGAGTGGTCAGTAGGTCAGAGAGGTTCTCCTGCCCCTCTGCTCTGCCCTGGGGAGACCACACCTGGAATCTTGTGTCCAGCTGTGGCCCCTCAGTTCCAGCAGGACAGGGAACTGCTGCAGAGAGTCCAGCGCAGCCACCAAGATGCTGCAGGGAGTGGAGCATCTCCCGTGTGAGGAAAGGCTGAGGGAGCTGGGGCTCTGGAGCTGGACAAGAGGACACTGAGGGGGGACTCATTCCTGGGGATCAATATGGAAAGGGGCAGTGTCAGGAGGATGGAGCCAGGCTCTTCTGGTGACAACCAGTGACAGGACAAGGGGCAATGGGTGCAAACTGGAACACAGGAGGTTTCATTGAAAGATGAGAAGAAACTTGTTGGGGGTGAGGGTGGCAGAGCCTGGCCCAGGCTGCCCAGAGAGGTTGTGGAGTCTCCTTCTGTGCAGACATTCCAACCCGCCTGGACACCTTCCTGTGTAACCTCATCTGGGTGTTCCTGCTCCATGGGCGGATTGCACTGGATGAGCTTTCCAGGGCCCTTCCAACCCCTGACACTCTGGGATTCTGTGATCCTTCTATGACACAGCACTGCTGGGACACACAACTTGTTCCCTGACACTCAGGGATTTATTTAAATGAAGCAGGAATGAGAATCTGCACCACTGTTTCCAGACTGAGCGTGGTGTTTCACATCTGCAGTGTGAAATGTCCTTTACCATCTCTCAGCAGTGCCGTACTCACAATATTGTTTCTCAAGCCCCAGATAACCCACTCATTGCAATCACTGCCTGTGGTCCTTGCAATGCCTGAACACCAGAGTTCCCAAGGAGGGGTAGGTGTTTGGGGAAGGTTCATATTTTCAAACGCATTCACACATTTTGACCCTTTTTCTCCATTTCTCATTTCTAGAAATACCTGGGCTTCTGGCCAGTTCTGTTATTTTCCTTTCACAGTGCGACAACCAAGTAGACACGGGGAGAACCTGATTTTAATCAACACTAAAAACCTCTGGCTTGTGATTCTGCACTCTCAATAATATGCACTGCTTTTGAAAGGAATTCAAGTGTTCCCGTATCAATGAAGTTCATAGTCAGGACCACCGACAGGTTCCGGTATAATGATGCCAAGAACAGAGAAAGCAAAAAGATGAAGGACAGGTATTTATTCGGCTCTGTTAGTAAACCCTAAGTTGCATAGTGGCAAACTGGGTCCTGACTCACTTTGTTAAACACTGAACATCATGAGCACAGAGAAATAGGAATTCCTTATACGAAGAAAACAAAACCATGCAGATGATGGCTTTTATCATGCATAAAGTATCAGATAAGAGTTAAATGGCTACAAGGCCCTTTATTCTCCCATTCAAGGCAACACAGCAGCTATTTAATATAAACAGGGATGAACAGCAGCATGGCCACCAGTGAAAAACAAGCAAGGCATTAAGACAGGGAAAACAGGGCAAAGCTGAACCTGTTTGGCAGCCTTCAGTCCGTGCCACTATAGGCATAAAGTGCTGTCAGCTCCAAGCAACCACTGCAGTAACCAGTCAATCTTGACATCATCCCCCTAAAAATTAAGTGAATATACACAGAGCACATTCTCTGCGTACACAACGCCGTCAACACAAAAGTGGGGCCTTCCCCACGTTCTTGAAAAATCTCGTTAGCTCAGAAACACAACCCCACTGTCACAGCAGGGACAGATACATGGAAACCTTATAATGTCTCTTCTGGCCTAGTATGAGCAGCGGGGAGGCACTGGGACAGCTCACACTACATAGCAGGTTATCCTGCCAAGGGGGAGCCCATTCCAGCCCATCCCTTCTGCTAGGAGAGCAAATATTTATCAAGGATGCGTTACGTTAAATCCTATGCCAATGGCCTTTCGAAGCATTGTATGAGACAGAAAATGGAAGGATAAGACCTGCAAAGAACTGTACACTACACATTTAAGGGTTTCTTCATCATGCTTAAGAAGTAGAATATACTATAATATCATGACAATTATTTTGTTACAGAAAGCACCTTTGAGTACCAAATCAGTTGTACAAACCACTGCACCCACAGACTGCTCCTCCCCCAAAGTAGTGTGGCTTTGATTTAACAAGTAATTAATGAATACATAAACCCTGGACAAAACTTCAGTCTACTCCAGTGCCAAATAATTAATCATTCATTCCACATTTAATCCTGTTCTGATAAACGTAATTAATATTTCAGCACGGCGCTGCAGAATAGAGCGGTACCTGGGAGCAGAGCCTTCCGTTCCCCCTGGCTCGAACTCCGCACTGACGGGCGCTGTCTGCAGCTGACAGCTCGTCCAGAACACAGGGCTCCTCTGCAGTCGCAAATTAGGGTTGATTTGTGGTGTATGTTGTGATTGCAACAAGGCTCTGACCTATAATCATAAAAAAAATGAAAAATTAAAAGCAAACAAACAAAACACACACACACAAAAAACACCAAATCAAACCAAACAACCAAACCAAACCACAAATAATGCCCAGACAAAACACAACTATGAAAAATAAGTCAACCGTTTTTCTGATCTGACAGCATTTGGGAAACCGATGTCTTGGTCTATCCAATGTCACTGAGCATATGCCAGGGCTGTGGGCAGAGAACAAAGCGTGCGCAGGTTGTCTGCTCCTGTCCACAGAGCGCAGTGCTGTGAGCAACAGCGACGGGGGGGAGGTTTAAGTCCTAATTTTACCGCAGGAAAACACCGGCATCTTTTTTGAAAGCTTGAAGTGCAATCACAAAATGTGTTGATACGTACAAAATTAAACTGCAGGAGACTCTATGTTGATTTTGTTCCGGGTGACACAGCTCAGGAATCCACGTATTTCTGCAAAGACTTTTGTGAGGAAGATTCTATAACCCAACAAATTGCCTTGGGATCCCGCTGCCCAATTACTCCGAAGCAGAGAGCCATCCCTTCAGTCTCATCTCCTTGCTCAGCATTCTCCAGTATGGCCACAAATTCTTCTCTCTAAACAAATTAAAACTATGCTTTTTTCTCATTTAAATGCAGAAAAAAACTGCCTTGATCAATAATGCCAGTTGCCCTGACAAGTTTTTACAGTCCTTACAAGAAATCCAGCTTGTGGCACAAAACTCCCAGCATCACGTACTGACGCTCAGACAAAGGAGCTGGAATTTCTCCCCTTCCTAAGATCCTGTATTATGCCACTATCCCAGCTATCATTAATCTAATTCTGCATTGTGTCCCCAATCAGCAAGGAGACAACTTTCAGATGCGGGTGGCTGATGGAGTAAGACTAAATAGAGCCACATGGAACCAGGCAGTTTGCATTTGGGGACCTGTCACAAGCCATTTTATATGCAGACTAATCTGCACAACTGATAACTGCTCATGTGCAGTGACTGATCTCTTTATCTTCTAGATGGCAACTCTAACCAGTTATGCTGGATAGCACTTGCATATTTGCAGAGAACTTTGATTTTGGATCGCGATTAATTTCAAAAGACTCTGTTTTCCACCAAATAATCTAAAAATGCATCTAATTTCTTGCTATTTGGATGTAAAACTGTTACGAACCCGACTCGTACCCCTTTCTCAGAACAGTGTCGTGTGATGTTTCATACACATATGCACACATGGCATTAGTGTGTCTTTGCTATCACATGTGGATTTTATTTCTATTCATTCATTCTAATTATTTAAACTGGGGGGAAGATTAAATAATTGATAGATGCGAATATACCGTTTTACATTAGATTTTATGAGATTGCATTATGAAGAGTAACTCCTGCAGCAAAAACATATTTCTGCTTTGTAAGAAAAGCAACGTTAAATTGAAACGGGAGCTATCAGCCAAGGTTAGACCCATTCATGCTAATATGACCTTCAATTAGTGAAGCGCACATCTCGAGATCCAGCTATTTTATCAGTGTAGGATGAGGAAATGTTGGTATCCTTGAAAAACTCTACTTTGAGGTAACCTTCTATTTAGCCAGGCTCATTAGGCAAAACAAAAATAATTGTGCAGCTTCTTCCTGGTCTCTCTTCAGAAGGTTTGCAGGAAACCTCGAATTACAAATGATGATTTAACCCATGGATTCAGACTCATCCGCAGCAGCTCAGTCACCACGTTCATCCCGCGTGGTTCCCCAGAGACAGTGGTTTACAGCCTTTTCTTTTACTCAGCAACAGCAGCTATTGCTTTTACTGTGAAAACACTACAAATCCACTTGGGTCCGGATTTTTGAAACAGTAAACACCATCGTGACATCCCTAAATCAGCACAGATGGACTCAGCGCTCCCCTTGTTTTCAGCACCCAATGGGTTTGTCACTGAGGCACAACTGGTCGACTTCAGTGCTTAAGGAGCTGAATCATGAGAATTCTTGTCTTCTCATCCACAAATATAACACCTTTGACACGGCAAACAAGTAGATATCTATGTACTCCATTTGTAAGCTTTGTTAAAAAAAAAGTTTGTGGCTGCTGAACAAATATTTATCCTGGCCAAAAAGCAAATTAATATGATTATCATGTGATTTTTCTCTGATTTTTAGTTGAGCCCTTTGAGCAACATGCTGTGGGCAAGAGAGGAGTAACATGCAATGCTTATTCATTAACAGTCGTATTTCTTTTAAGTTGCCTATTAAAATAAAGAGAATTAAATTAGAAACAGATGCTTAACTACCTAAGTAGAAAAGACAAACGCAGGCAAGAGATGTTAAGGAAACAAGCGGAAGGCTGACGAGTAGGAAAAAACGAGCAGGGCTAAGAACAGTGCAAACTTCATGGGACTGAAGGGGATGTTCAGTCATCCCGAGACGCAGCACGGAAAGGCAGAGCGGCTCAAACAAAGGATTGCTTCCCACAAAAGAGGGAGAGCTGGCAGGGTGCAGGGGCTGCAGGAGGGAGACAGCCGGGAGATGTTGCCATTGCTCACAGCTTTATATTAGACTCGAGGAGCTGGCTGTGCAAACCCGATAGATAACAGACTGATGCAAATGGCCCATTTTATATTCTTAATGCAGTGGAAAGAATCTGAAACCAACTTTGTTTTATAATACCTATACCTTTTAGTTTACTGGCATATCCTGAGCGCTCAAGCGTGTCACAATACTTTTCTTTCCAAATCTCTCTTTTCTCCTGAAACTATTTCATTGATATCCCTCTTTATCATCACCTATGTGCACAGGTTTGTGCAGCTCTTTCCCAGTCAGGTGAGGATGGAGACATTCCTGGCTCTGTTTCCTGGTTTTGTTTGTTTGTTTGGGTTTCTTTTGGGGGGATGGGGTGGTAGGTTTTTTTTGTTATTTGTTTGGGGGTTTTTGTTTGTTCGTTGTTGTTGATGATGTTTTTTCTTGTCACTTGGGCCTTTGGATTGTTAATGTTTTGTTGTTTGTCGTTATTGTGCTTTCGTTTTTTATCATTGCATTCTGGGTTGTGGGTTGTTTTTGTGTTGTTTTCGTTTGCTTTTACTTAGTTAAATAAGTCCTTTGAAAACAACAGAGCACTGCATTTTCAGCATAGCCTTATGGTGTGCTTAATCAAATTGTTAGACACACAGATTGCTATTTAATATATTTTTGAATGAAAGTTCTTAATAGAATATTTACCACTTCTTTTTTTCCTTCTTCCCTGAACGATATTAACTCCGGCAACCCGAGAAACGAGCCCGCGGATGCAGGCCGGCCTCCCCGCTTTCCCGCAGCCGGCAGCCCCGCAGCCCCGGGCCGGGCGGGGGGGCCGGAGCGCGGCCGTTCCTGCAGCACCAGCCCCACCTGCTGCCCCGGAACCGCAATCACAGACTCATTTCGGCTGGAAAAGCCCCTCAGGATCACCGAGTCCAAACAGAACCCGCCCCTGGCACTGCCCCATGTCCTGAGAACCTCATGTCCGTCTGTCCAACCCTCCAGGGATGGTGACTCCAGCACTGCCCTGGGCAGCCTGTTCCAATGCCCCACAGCCCTTTGGGGAAGAAATTGTTCCTAAATCCAACCTCAACCTCCCCTGGCGCAACTTGAGGCCGTTTCCTCTGCTCCTGGCGCTTGTTCCTGGGGAGCAGAGCCCGACCCCCCTGGCTCCAAGCTCCTTTCAGGCAGTTCAGAGATCAGAAGGTCTCCCCTCAGCTCCTGTTCTCCAGCTGAACCCCCCAGGTCCCTCAGCAGCTCCCATCACACTTGTGCTCCAGCCCCTCACCAGCTCCGTTCCCTTCTCTCCACTCGCTCCAGCACCTCAAGGCCTTTCTTGGCGTGAGGGGCCCAGAACTGCCCCCAGGATTCGAGGTTTGGCCTCCCCAGGTCCCAGCACAGGGACGGTCACTGCCCTGGGCCTGCTGGCCACAATATTCTTGATGCACACGTTGGACAAACATAGAATCGCACTATCATTTTGGTTGGAATAGACCTTTAAGATCAACAAATCCAACCGTTAACCCAACACTGCCAAGTCCACCCCTAACCCATGTCCCTAAGAACCTCATCTCTGTGTGTTATAAACCCCTCCAGGCATGGTGACTCCATCACTTCCCCAGGTAAGCATCCATCCTATTGCAGGTAAAGACAAGAATCAGACAGAAACATCTCACCCCTCCACAAAATGAGTGTGTCATTAGAACTAAGAAGGATGTGAAAAGAAAACGGAAGAAATCCCAAGTATGTGAGAACTCTTGAATCCCACAGCCGCTCCAGGCCTGAGTCTCTGAGACGTCAAGTACTTGGCAAAGACAACTTTCAGGTAAGCCAGAGGTTATTCTACATTCTTATCAGAACATTCAAAACTTTGTATTTTCATGTTAACAGCACCCTGGCACTACGAGATTACAGAGCTATACATTATTACCACAGAGCCCCTGGAAATCCAGTCTCTTCTATCGCTTTAACCGTCACACAAGGGTCTGAAGTACCCAGCTGGAGACAACGTCCCACAATCAGCTACTGCAGCACCCAGGACCTTTCACCGAAGGTGACAGATGAGTAACTGGGCCCATCTAATCACTTGGATTAATTTATAGTGAAATTGGCCTTGCATCCTTGTGAAGCAACGCTCTCGATAACTTTGTATTTAGGCTTCACCCCAGACCTTCCCTCCAGCCTGGCTTTGCCTGTCCCGCCGCCCGGTCAGACAGTCTGATCCCCTCTGCAAAGCTCCCGCTGCTTTCAGGGGGCAGCAATATTTACGTGACATTTTCCAGCAGAGCCGTTCTGAAAACTTGACTTTCTTTGCACTAGTGAAAAAAGAACAAAACCAACAAAGGAAAAAACGTCTGCTGTGATAATGATTAAGTCCAACCATTAATGTAAACACTAAAGCAGGAGCCTGTCAAGTCACTGCCCAGCAACAGGCCCAGCACCTCTGTCCCCTCTGTCCCCTCTGTCAGAGAGTCCCGGGGCTGGCGGAGCTGAGGGACGTGCACACCAGGACAGAAGACTGTAGCTGTAGTTCCTAAAATAATATTTCCAAATCGTGTCTTTAGAGCAAAGAAATATCTCATCTTCCTAAGATCATGTTCTGTCAAGCTGCCACAATAATTTAATTTACCACCAATTAAGCGACATAAACTGCCAATTTCACATACACACACATTTTGCTTGCACTCGTGGGAATGCATGTGGGCTTGTTGAAGAGGAGGTTTTTGTCTCTTCAGCGCTGTTTGGCAGAAGACCTTTTGATGTATTCCAGAGCAGCAGCGGCCCAAGACCACAGCCGGAGAAACCGCCCCATCGATGGAGCTGCCGGGATCTTTCATTTATCAGCTGCTTGAGTCATTTGATGCAGGCTGATACTTGCTCTTGGCTTTGCTCTTTGTTGTGATGTGTTTTGTTGTTGTTTGTTGTTGCCTTTTACTTTATTTAACTTGTGTTTATAAAAACATCTGTGGCAGCTTCTTTTATGTAGAAAAACATCAGCTCATGTCTTGAGCACAGGTAGTAAAAGCACTGATTTGCTAATGTGGTATCTTTCTCAAAGTAGTTGGGTTCGTTTTGGCAATGTACTTCATCAAAGCTGTATTTTGCCTGCAGCAAAACAAACTGTCAGCTGTTAGAGAGGAATAATTATTTTTCATATTAAAAAGTGGCTATATGACAGTTCATTGTACCCATTAAACAGCAACTTATTCTTCAGGCTGGAACCAGAACTGCTTTCAGAGAGTATCCAGCTTGCTACTGAAATGATTTAAATAGGTCGAGTGTGACACTGTAAATATGATCAAGGCAAAAAGCCAGTCAATAAAACTGTCAGTTTTACCCTAATAAAGCAGGAAGGCCGTTGCTATTTCACTGCAGCAGACAGTTTATTGTCCAGCTGTATACCACAACTTCAGGACATCTGGCCACTTAACCAATGAGTATGAAGTCCAGAATGCCAAAGGGGCCATAAGCAAAATAATCGGTGGTCTAATTCTTGTTTGTACTGAAGACCCTGCACACAGCTCTGACATCAACAGCCTGCCTGGGTTTGGTGTAAAATGCACGAGATTTTAACATTCCTGGGAGCTGTCAGAACGTGAGGTTTGACGGAAACACAATCACTTCTGAAGAACCTCGTATCTTCTAAGCCATACGGCTCCTATGGCAGGGCTTGAGCCCGGGAAATGGAAGAGTGCTTTGATCTCAGCTCGACTGCTGAAACAAGAACCTGCCTTTGAGAATGCTTCCCACATCTCCTTTCCATGCCTGGTCACAGGTGACTGAACCTCCTGGAGGCCCTGGTGCAGAGGCACTGAGACAGCCCCTGTGCCCCACCCAGGGGTGCAGGCGGCTCAGGTCTGTGCCAACACAGACAGCGTGGTCAGTGCTGGGTCCTGCCTGTGCATGAGGTGTAGAATCACTGAATCACAGATGGTTTGTGTTGAAGGGCCCTCCCCAGCTCCCCCAGTGCCCCCCTGCCATGAGCAGGGACATCTTCACCAGCTCAGGTTGCTCAGAGCCCCGTCCAGCCTGGCCTGGGATGTCTCCAGGGATGGTTCAGCCACCACCTCTCTGGCCAACCTGGGCCAGGCTCTCACCACCCTCAGGGGCAACAATTTCTTCCTCGTGTCCACCCTAAATCTCCCTCCTTTAGTTTAAAACCATCCCCCGCCTTGTCCTATTGTAACACACCCTTCTAAAGCAAGGCAATGATGTTCTTTGCTGTGGTTATCCTACAAGCATCTCCTGCTCAGACCGAACATCCACCAACTTACACAACTAACACAACCAGCTCCTTCACCTCACAAACCCTTCTGAAAGGCCTCAGGCAGTCCTGTGCACATAGAAATCCCCTTGCTTTAGCAAACACATCAAACTCTCACCTCCACTGCTACAGATTAGGGCTTAAAAATAGACTTGATATCTGGATTTTCTGGTTTATACAACAGAGTAAAGGTTCAATATATTGATATGAGCTGTAAGGCTTATTTCCTTCAGGGTGCAATCAAAGCATGTGGACGTCTCCAGCTGCGAGTGCACAGCTTGGGTACGGCTGCAGGTACCGGAGCTGGCGCGGTAGCCCACAGGCAGCTGCTGTTAGCCCAGCCCGCGAGACCACGGCGGTGGGTAACACAGGCACATCGCTGTGTTTTCACTTTCACATCCTGCGCTTCAAACAGCTTCCTCCGGGATTGTTCTGGAAAGCAATGATGCATCCTGATGACACATGCCCCTGTCACCATTGTCTCAGGACACATCGCTCCCCACTGGGTCTAACGCAGGAACCTGTGTTGTCTCACAAAAAGGGCAGTGCTGGATTTGGAAAGCCAAGAGGCTTAAGTGATCTTCTTCCCACAGCTCTGCACTGAGAGACTCCATTACAAGGTGGCTGGGCTAACACAGGCACTGAATTTGCTGGAGAACTGATGAGAAGTGGTTACCAGCTCACCTATTTAATTATTGTAGTAAGTGGTTACACAGCCTTTAGGCACCCTCAGAATAGGAGAATTCCAAAATATGGAAAGGAAGCACTAATTCATTACACAGAAGAGGAAAACAAGAGAAGGATACAGTGAGTATGGGGTAATAAATCCCAAACATCTTTCTTCTCCAAGTGAGTTCTTCCTATACTGAAATACAGCTGTCCTTTGTCACCTACCATTTTGTTTGTGCTTGTTCAGTCGTGGAGAATCTGTCTGATGAAATGAAACTTCTCCTCCCAGCAATGAGGTGGCTGCTAAGTGAGAGTGCTGCCTTCAGACAGTCGTCAAGGCAGACGCCTCCGGACTGAGCTGTTCCACCTGCAATGGCAAACCATTTTGCTTTTTTCCTTCCCACTGGGTATAAGTCTTCCCTGTCTCTCTGTTGTGCTAGTGAAAGCAAATTTCACTGGAAACTGAATCCATTTACAAATATTTTGACAGACTGAGACAGTTGCTTAGGAAAAAAAATGATTAAATGTATGCAGATAAAATATAGTGTCATGAGAACAGCTGCTGCACAGACCCACAGCCTGTGCGGACTTCATTATATTTATGCTTTTTAAAGGCTATGTAGGTGTCCCTGTAAAGCAGAAACAAAGCGAACATTATTCCTGGTGGTGATAAATTAAAGAAAAACCTCAGATGATTAATCCTCTAAAATGTGCAGTGTTGACTTCTTTTTTTAACTTTCTTGGCAGGAAGATATACATGCCAAATTGCACGAGCACCGCTCTTGTATACACTCACACGTCTCATTCCACGGATCTCGTTGGCAACTCCCTTTGAGGCTGTCTCCATTTCTGACTGGAACAGGTCATTATGTGTGTGCCTCAATCCATCACTTTTGAAGTACCCTGTGAAGAGATTGCCATTAGAAGCCAGTGCAGTGAAACCAACTGTCTTCCATCTAAAACATGACTTGCATTTTTGTATCGCAGCTTATTTTTTTCTATTCCTAATGTTATATTACCTGTCTATATAGTTACTTTCCTGTAGAGGCAGAGATCATGCTGTACCTGCTTTTTCTGCACCAATTACTGTAATTTTAAGACTGTGTAGAAATGTCTGCAAATAAACATCAGCTGAAAGTTCCTGATGCTTCCCCTGACACTGTCATTGGAACATTATGACCATAAACCCCCCCCTGCCTATAGCACTTATAACTGATTTTGTTTCAAATTCTGGACACCTGAGCAGTGAAACACTCGGAGTGTTTCAAATACCAGGATCAGCCTATGAGCAAAGGGCAATAAATTTCAGATGCAGCTGTTGCACTGAGCGACATGAACGGCCAAACTGCTTCTCCATAAATGCCAGCGCTTACCGTAACCTCTCCTGCCCAGGCTCTACATACAGTAATCGCCATCTGCACAGATCTGCGATGCTGACTGCATCTACACAGCCACATTTTCTCACCTTTACAGAACTTGAGATACATGTTTTGACACCCAAATTCACATAATCCAATGCTAGAAAACAAAACACCAGGGCGGGAGAAGTAACTCACCGTTCATTGCTCCCTGAGAGTTCAAATAATCTTCTCATGTAGTAAGACTGCAATACATAGGTAAGAACATGCTAGTTCAGCTGGGTCACCACTTAAACAGAAAATGGGAGTGCAGGCTGCTCAGACAACAACCGTGGGCCATGACATGATCCGTGGGCAGGAGAGCGATGGACTCTGGAGTTTGCTGCCTCCTGCCCAGCCCAGATGATGTTCCAGGGCCTCGCGGAGCCGAACCAGCTCCTGCTCTTCAGACAACCAGCACCGCAGGACACCTTTGCTCTCACACACAAGACACCATGCAGCACCCAGCATGAGGCCGTACAGGATTTCGGGGGGAAGGGGATACACTCACCTCAAGGCAAACCTCACAAGGATAACGTTAATTCTTGGTGCGGCGCTGTGAGTTTTCAAAGGGTCAACCACTTCATGGCAAAAAAGAAGCCGATAATAACAATATTCTATAAATGTCCTATTCAAATGTACAAGATGTCTCTTATTGCTTGCACTTCTGTTGTCAAATTCTACTTTGCAACTGATGAAAAAGAATACCTCCGGTGTTTCCTAACGGCAGGGCACAGCTGCTTTAAGTCTGCCGATGAATAAGGAGGCCTTGAACACCGCTCTGACAGTGCAGCGTTTGTTTGTCACATCAGAAAACAAACGCCAAAGCACTTCATTCAGGGTCTTCTATTCATCAACCTCTTAAAAAAAATCAACAAACCAGGAACAAAGGACTGGGACTAGAAAAAACACCGTGGAACAACATTCTAAACACCAGTGCCGGCTTACTGGGGAGCTGCTGCTCGTGAACGGGTAAGCCAGCTTGCAACCGTGCACTGAACAGGGACTATTTAGCCTATATTTTCTTTTACCTTGAAGATCTGGTGAGCAACAGCTGAGCTCATATTTAAGAAACTTGTTCCTAGGGTTGGCCACCAATAGCCAGATTATCTCTTTGTATTGTTTGTCTTTTGAAATTGTGCCATTCTATAACAAGTAATTTTGTGTTTGCCACTCCTTGATTAAAATGCTTTTTCAGATCAGAGTTGAAAGACAAAAAATCTCTACATGTTCACACGGGATGGTAAGAAAACATGTCACATCCCAGCAAGGAGAACGAAGGGAACAACTCCCGGCGTACCTGGGACGCTGCCACTGAAGAGAAGTTCCTGAATTAATGTATACTGTGATTAAGTTATAAGAGATATATTGACATACAACAAACGCTTTCTAACAACCTGCAAAATGAGGGGATATTTTTCAAGTTTAAATCTTTTTGCATAACAAGAGGGAGACAAAAGATGAAGTGATACGTTGTTTAGAAGCAGAGTGCTTAGTTTATATTTAACTAATAATGAATAGATGTATTGTAAGAAACTAAACACTTATAACTAACATCATCAATTATTTCTTAGTATAGATGTATGTCAAAATTTTCAAAAATTGTAATGCATGTGTAATGATTATGTGAATATAAGCAACGCAAGAGCATCCAGTCGCTGGAGCACTGATGGAGGATGATCCCCAGAGCTGATAAAATGAAGAATGATGCTTAACAGTAGAACTGACTCTGCTGTGAAGTTTATTTCTCCATTTCACCAGCACACTAACAGGCCGGGAGCAGGGACGGGCTCAGGGGCGGAAACCTGGGAACCCAAACCAGAATTCACCTTTTTGGTCCCTTCAGGGAAAATTCTGTGACTTCTAACCTTACAGCAACAGTTCCAAATTAATTTTATAAAGACGGCTTTCTGAGCCACAGAAAAATGTTTTTGTGTAGAAATACTAAGTGGGTGTATTTACCACAAAATTTCTTCATAACAACACATTCCAGCTTTATGAAGAAGCTTATTCTACTGCTAATTAAGATGAATGGTTTCAGGAGATGCCGAGGAAAATAACATCTATACTCCTAAAACTTGATGACAACACCTGATGCATTAGAGAGAAAGTGATTACTCTAGTGCATTATAATGCTTGATACGTGGCCTCACGGCTCTCCCCGCTGTGTTGCCTATAACCTAGGAACTCAACAAAGCACAGATAAAGAAACAAATCAAAGGTAAGATGCACATGATTCATATCTGAATAAAGGGGAATTAAAATAGATAATGGCTCCCAGGCAATGAAGAAGAAAAAAAAGGCATTTCAGCCCTGACCCCATTAGAACTTTGTGATGCTGCAGATCCATCCTCCCTCTAATTAGTCCATACTTTAACTGTTAAGACTCACCTGGCTTCCATATATGTCTTCTTTTTCTTTCCTTTTTTAAACAACGACCTTGCTGCTTCCAGTTCTATAATAGTTTTAATCAGAAGAATTTTCATGAGCAGTGCTTCCCATCTATGTCGAATACATTGTGGTTTTTGGTTTCTCCCCGTGGCTGTGCTCACCCCAGCATGGTGCCTTCTCAGCTCTGTAATGATGAACAGCCACGGGTGAAAGAACAATTAAAACATACCTGGATTGTCACGTTAATTTGATGGACATTATCCACAAATATACTCAGCCTTTGGGAAAAAAAGAATATATGCAAGGGACACATCACAACACGGGACCACAGGTGGGTTGGTGATGTTTGATATGAGACCTAGAGCAGCAAGGTTGCTGCTTTTAAATCTCATTGACTTCATTTGCATGGCCTCCTCAATTCACAGGTCTCTTTTGCCCTTTGGGACAGCCTTCCTTGGACTTTGAGCACAGCTATTCCACAACAGATGAGCCGGGCACCCACAGACAACTGTGTGTGGTAACCAAAGCGCTGTTAGGGGAAAGCTGAACATCTCCATGGTCTTTAGATTACTGAGACACCACAATGGGATTCTTGCTAGAGTGGAACAGCAGAACTCAACAGCACAGTTACAAAAAGCACCAATCACTCCTGCGTCCTCTTCAGTATCAATCACATTCATTGCAAAATGAAGTATTTTAGGTGTTTAAAACAACTGTTAATAGAAGAGCAAGAATTCAGACAGCAAAGGGGCTCAGACCAAGGGATTTTCAAAGCACTTGGCAAACCCACAAAGCCCCATCTGGTAACACCCCACACAGGTGGGCAAACAGACACACAGGAGGTTTTAAAAGCCTGTAACACACGTACACACAAGTAGAGCCAGTTTCTACTGTCTTGAACACTCCACAGTCATTCACATGGGGGTAAAGTGGGCCGAAAAGGATCAGAACAACAACTGTTAGTGCTGTTAAACACTTTGTGTCAGCCTAAATACCTCATGAAATGCAAAAGAAAACCCTCCCCATAAACACTTTATTTTTAATCTTTTGAATGGCAGGAGAAAAGAGAAAAATAAACCAATTGACAAATAACATATTTGAAACACATGTCATTCCTGGTTTAAATGGTCTCATGAATGTTTGAGAATCTCTACCTTTTGCTAGAGATCTACATCTTCAGTGAGCCTGAATGGTTGTCCTTAACCTCCCCCTCATCCCATGAAATAGCAAAGGGACCTCATTGAACATTTCTTTCCATGCTCTGTTTTCATCTGCATCCTCCTAAACTCATCCCTCTCAATGGCAAAGAAACAAAGAGACTGTAGAATTGCTTAAATGAGCAGGTGAAAGGCAGAATGTGACCGCTTACCGACGCACCACACTAACAAGAATCACATCACGTACTCCTTTGCTTTGTGAGCGCACAGGTTTGCTTTGGTGCCAAAGCTGCGGTGGCACTGACAGCCTCACATGAGGCACAACAGCACCAACGCTTCTCCTAAGAGAAACCTCGACAGTGCTGCCCAGGAGCCCACAGCTCTGAGTATCACGAGAAGGACCTTTTCTGTACAACAGAAGTACTCACGGCTACCAGCTGCTGATACACTCTTGCCAAAGACTTCAGCTCCGCTCTTTAGGCAAGATGCTGGAAGTGCCACAGGAAACTTCAAAGGCTTTTCTGCGCTTACTCTTGCTAATTATAACAGAATACATACACGTCATCATTGTGTTTAAACATGTCATTTTGGATATAGAATCATGTGCCTAGATACACCTTTTATTTCTCCTCTTCTTGGCACGACGCAGCAGGATGCACTTTAACTTATTCACTGTCTAAAAGATCTATATGTGCATCCATGGCTTGATGATGGGATTCTGCTGAACACGTTCTGCACTGCATAGCTGGGCACAACAGAGATTAATTGTTCAAAATGTGCTCTCCCACTCCAAGGTAAACTATAAAAACTGACTTCAGTAAATATTTGTACTGTGTTATAGCAGCTGAGCATTTCACATGGTCTGTGTTAGGCAAATGAGCTGCCCCAGGGTATTAAGCTTCATGGACTGTTTGCAGTTCTGTAAAAGTCTATCAGCTCTCACCACATCTACTTGCTAAAATAATTTGGGATATTGAACATTAAAAAGACTCCGCAAGGCAAACAGTCACAGTCTCCACTGTAATGCGTATAGTTTGTCAGCTATGAGAGCACTTACTGGAATTAAACCGGGTGTGGGCAGGTGTTCTGCTTTTGTCCTGGGTGCTGGCGGGTGCTGATGGACATGTCTGGGGATCTGGGATAAACCACAGCAACCTGAAGCTGTTCCAGGCAACAAGGAACTGGGAACAGCAGTTTGCTGGGTTGTTACTTCAACTGCCAAGGGAAACCTTCAGACAAACCTTACATAAATGTACACTTTGGTGACACAGACACTTCTCTCCCTCACCTTGTTTCTGTTTCTGCACCTCTTTGTCTAATTTATAGAAAATAATAAAGTTAACCTGCAATAATGGCAAAGTCGCTCTTCTCTGCTTGCCTCATGTCTTTCACATCTACCCTTCCAGAAACACCCAAGGCAAGAGGCTCGATTTGCAGTAAAGTCCTGAAATGAGCAAAACAAATGGGTAAGCTCTCAGAAAGTGACAGCTGAAGAGCTGGAGCTTGCTCCAAGCCAGCAGGCTGCTGCAGGTCCCGGCCCTCGGGCCAAGGTTTGCTCCGGCTCTTCTGCTGGGACTCCTGGGGACAGCAGCAGCCTTCAGTCTGTCCATACGGAGCAGAGAGCTTGGCTGGGGACAGCAAAAAAAAGGACTCAAACACTGCTGAGAAAGCTGTGTGGGCCACTCACAGGGTCATAGAATCATTTTGGTTGGAAGACACCCTCAAGATCACAGAGTACCATAACCCAGCCCTGGCACTGCCCCATGTCCTGAGAACCTCATGTCCGTCTGTCCAACCCTCCAGGGCTGGTGACTCCAGCACTGCCCTGGGCAGCCTGTTCCAATGCCCCACAGCCCTTTGGGGAAGAAATTGTTCCCAGATCCACCTTCAACCTCCCCTGGCGCAACTTGAGGCCATTTCCTCTGCTCCTGGCGCTTGTTCCTGGGGAGCAGAACCCGACCCCCCTGGCTCCAAGCTCCTTTCAGGCAGTTCAGAGATCGCTCCAGCACCTCACGGCCTTTCTTGGCGTGAGGGGCCCAGAACTGCCCCCAGGATTCGAGGTTTTTCCCCCCCAGGTCCCAGCACAGGGACGGTCACTGCCCTGGGCCTGCTGGCCACACCAGTGCTGGTACCAGCCAGGATGCTGGTGGCCTCTTGGCCACCTGGGCACACGCTGGCTCATGTTCAGTCGCTGGCACCAACACCCCCAGGGCCTTTTCCTCCAGGCACTTTCCAGCCACTCTTCCCCAGCCTGTGGCATTGCCTGGGGTTGTTATGACCCAAGTGCAGGACCCAGTGCACGTGCTGCCTGTCCCAATCTGCCCACACAGGACAGTCCTCTCACTCCTGGTCACAAAGAAAGCACATGGCCTTCCTGTAAACACCCAGCACTTCCATCCCAATCTTCCAATGAAAAGGCACATAAAAGGCGAAGAACTATTGCTCAGCTGCTGCCTCATCTCCTCCATTCTCAAAATCTTCTCAGCGACTATAATAGCCAGCTAAAGACAATAATTTTTCTGGGAAACCCTGTGGTAGTACACGTAACAGAGAAGTAAGAGATGATCTTGGAGTCTGCGGCACCCCAAGCCCTGGAAAATACATGCCCAGTCCAAAAAGTACCTGCAACGCTTTTGGAGCTAATGCCCAAGTGCCAGGTGAGAATTAAGGGAAAATTTCCCTGTCATTATACCTCTTTTCCAGATATAAACTGAGCAATACACTTTTCTCTCAGATGAATTATTTTGTGCAGAAAAATGTCCCTCATTGCTCACATTGCCAAGCACTTTGCCAAGAACCACAGAGAAAAGGAAACCAACACTTTTTTATATATATATATATATATATATATATATATATATATAAAATTCTGATAGTTGGGATATATAGTTGGTTGGTATAAAGATCCACTCAAGAAACTAAAAAACAGGTGACCAAATCAACAAGGAGGACACGATGGCACGCTGGTGTGCTCGTATCTAAACTACCTGAAAGGAAAACTGAACTTTTCACAAGATATTTTACCTTGTGCATTTTTGCTGAGAAAAACAGACACTTGCCAGCATGTATCTGTAGTGATAACCCTTCGCATGTCTGGGACTACAAGAAACGCTGCAGGAGGGAAGCAGCAAGCCCTGGTGATGAGGGAGAGAGAAGAGCTTTTTCCCACATAGCCCAGACCTCCATCTGCAAACGTATTTCTGGTTCAGAATCCTTTACCCTGCAGATAACCAAGAACAGAGCAGCAAATGAGAAAGGACTTATGTGTAGCAACAAACAACAACAGGCAAGGACTCTGTCCTCAATGATCAGGTCAGGATCTATGTCTGCCCAAAGTTCAGCAACATTCAGCTCGAGGGTTTTCTTCAAGGCCAAATCTGGGATGGAGAGAGAATGAAAGATCTCATTATATAAGTCCATTGCATGGAAAAATCTCTTCGACACGGCATGTGAAACGCTTTATATTTGAGAAATCTATCAACCAGATCTAGCGCACATTGAAGTTAACAGGAAGCCTCCCACAGGTTTTACTGGGCTTTGGTTTAGGTTCTGTGTTTTAATTCCTTTTTGCCTACCCCGGAGAAGCACAGTAAATTACAGAGGTTCTCCTTGCTCTGTTCCCCTCCAGCATCTCTCCATCTTCTTCCATGTTCATCTTTGATGGGGGCTCCATTCAACTCGCCCAGTTGTTACTGCTCAGAAGGATTTAATGACTGGTGTTCAACCCTGATAGCACTTGAAAATAGCATTTCACATAAGGAATTTATGCAAAAATAGTTTTATGGCTTGCATGAGAATGTAGGAGCTGTAATAGTAATAAACCAGACAGCAATGCCTTTTTTAATTCAAACTCTAAGGCAGGCAGATGTCACTACTCATAATAGTCAAGGCAAGTGAAAACATAATCTTGAATCATAATCTCTCATAACACCATTTTCGCAATTAAAATCTAGGAAAAAAGAAAAAGCTATTTTCCTTATCATAAGGGAGATTATAGAAACATGTTGTTTAATTTTTGGGGTAAGTTTTAGTGAATACCAGAAGAAATCAATCCCAGCAGCGTTCCATGGTCAAACCCCAACCCTCCCAAACTTCTGTATAATGCCCTGGGGGCCAAGACTCCTGAGTGTTTGTAATCAAGCATTTTAAAAGGCCAAAGATTGAAAGTTTGGTGATCCAATGCCCCACTTAGCCCTGGGAGAAGTGTTCAACATATGCTGCTTCTGTGGCATTATAGATTCATTTTATTTCATCACATCCATAGCATGTTTTATTACTTCTAAGCAGCATCCCCTAATGTATACAACTGCCAGACAGTAGATCTGAAAATAAGAATTGATATTTGGTGGGAAGAGACATCAGAAAGGCCATTTCCTGGTTTAAAGCTCAGTAGGTGAATGACCAGTGAAATCATCCATTCCAAGGCAATTTTCTTCCTTTCCTACTAAAAGGTTTAATCCCCTTACATAAGGTGCTCAGTTAAAGAAAAGTGCAGGTAGTTCTTCATGACGATGCATCAAACAAGGTTTGAGGCCTTTGTTGTTGTGGTGGGTTTTCTTTTTTTCCTTCCATTTTTGGTTGGTTGTTTTTCGTTTTGTTTTGGTGGGGGTTTTGTTTTTTTGTTGTTGTGTGTGTGCGTTTTGTCGGTTTTTTGTTGTTTTGTGTGTGCGTTCTGTTGGGATTTTTGAACACATTTGAGCATTACCAGGTTTCTAAAGCAGAGCAATCCCAAATGTCTCTCTGAGACACATTTTCAGGGAGGAAGCAGAGACCATTCCTTGGTTTTCTTGCTATCAAGAAGTTTAGTCTGATTCAAAACATAAAAACATGCTTGAAGTACTTTTAGAAAGCACGACCAGCCTCATCAGCATTAGAAACATTGCTCAGATCAAAAGTATTTAAGCACGTTTACGCAACTCTTTGCAGCCAGGCTCCCCGCGATCTCTTGACGGCTCCATAGGACAATCTACTTGCTTTGTTCCACATTTTGACTGCCTTCAAAACCCTCTTGCCAACCTTCTCTTGGTTTAAATTCACCTCTCCCCAAGTGCCCAACCACACGCCGCTGTTTTCCGTGGCCACAGCTGTTGGCGCAGCCGAGGAGCAGCGCCGCTGAATTTTGCACGAGGAAAGCAAGCCCCTTTGCATTATTTGTGTCCGAGGCGCTCGGATTTCCAAAGGGGAGAGGGGAATTAGGCAAGCAGGCAGATGTCTGGGTGAAAAAAAAAGCCCTTTCTCATAAATAAATCTTCCAAACTGTTGCTTACAAACTAGATTAATAATGCAACTACCAGATAGAATTTAGGGAAATTTCGAACAAAGATTTTAAAAAAATAAGGTAATAAACCCCGTAGTATACAAACACACTGTTTCAGTATTAATGCATCTCACCTGGGTAACAGGAAGAAGTATTGTTTTTTTCTTTTAAAACATAACAGGTTCTCATCAATATAGACTACCACGCTATCCGGTTAACAGGGTGGTTTATGTCCTCTAAGCATCCAAGCATCTGCTCCGTGCTTGAGGATTGATTCACAGGCTGCCACAATGAGGCAGTAGTAAGTTGTGGTGAACGCAGAATTTACAGCACAAATGATGCTGAAGTGCTAATTAGTGCTAATTTGACTTGGCCCGGTTTGGATCTCTGACAATCACAGCACTTCAAAAGCAAGCAGGTCTGGCATATGCTCATCGAAGGAAAATCCCCTCCTCATCTATAATGATATTTCTAAGGCAAAACATCAAGAAATTTAAAATATCGGTGTTTCCTTAAACTGGCCCAGGCAGCTGCTATCGCAGATTGATTTCTACAAGAAAACTTTATATATATTTGGTTTAATGGGGACTGTCAAAAGTATTAGAGCAAAGCCAGGAAGAAAACCTCACTGACTATAGGTCTGTGTGTTGAGATACATACTTATTCAGAACTTAATTAAAAAATACCTTTTTTTGTTGTTTTCCTTTAGATAAGCAAAAGTTGTTTCCCAAAGAGAGAGTCAGGAACAGGTGAAGCCAGTTTCTCTGCTTTCATCCTCTGCCTTTGGGCCCTGATAACTGTACTTGCCTTCCCAACGTTTTCACTGGTGAAGGAAAACAGCTTAGAGATTCAGTGGATTCATCCTTTGAGAAATGTGACGCAGTAAACTCTCTTGATCGGGAGTATTTTTCTACTAAGGTGAGCTACATAATTAGGTTCCTTTAAAAAAGAGGACTTTGAAGCTACACTCTGCCTCCAAATACTTGTCATTTGACCCAGAAGGCAACAAATGAAAAATTCTGAGCAAATATATCAAAAAACCTGACACATTTTTCCGGTGGTAAAGCTTTTGTGTGCTAAGGACAGGCTCGATTCCCACGGCTTTTGATATCTCCGCCTAAATACTTTAAATACCTAAAGAATAAAAAATATTTCAATAATCCTGCTTCGTGTTTGACCAACTGCATTTGTGTTTTACGTCTCCATCGTGACAAAAGGAAGAGGCAAAATGTTAGATATATAATTTCTGGACAAACCATGGGTACTAAAAATAAGTGGCTCCAGCATCCTCACAGATGGGTGGGAAATAAATAGAGACAAATTAAAATCATGAGGTGGTGCATTGCAACATTTAATACATTAAAAGTGGGAAAATATTTTTGTTGATTGAAATCCTACAGATCCTACAGTTGAGAAGAGGTAATAAATATACACTGAATTAAAATAGAAATAATTTAAAAGACTATGAAACAGCATTAGGAATAATATAAATCTATTTTCCCTTTTTTTCTGCTAAACCTACCAGAAAAAAAAATCTCTAAACTATGAAAGATGTAATTAAAACTTGTGTTGTTGTGGTGGTGCCCTAAGAGATCATTCTGTCATGTGTCAGAGCATGTTCATCGAACTCGTCCATGGCTTTTACATTGAAACATTTTCCCTAATGACGGGAAAGGCCTTGAGGTGCTGGAGCGAGTGGAGAGAAGGGAACGGAGCTGGTGAGGGGCTGGAGCACAAGTGTGATGGAGCGGCTGAGGGACCTGGGGGGTTCAGCTGGAGAGCAGGAGCTGAGGGGAGACCTTCTGATCTCTGAACTGCCTGAAAGGAGCTTGGAGCCAGGGGGGTCGGGCTCTGCTCCCCAGGAACAAGCGCCAGGAGCAGAGGAAACGGCCTCAAGTTGCGCCAGGGGAGGTTGAGGTTGGATCTGGGAACAATTTCTTCCCCAAAGGGCTGTGGGGCATTGGAACAGGCTGCCCAGGGCAGTGCTGGAGTCACCATCCCTGGAGGGTTGGACAGACGGACATGAGGTTCTCAGGACAGGGGACAGTGCCAGGCGTGGGTTATGGTTGGACTCGATGATCTTAAAGGTCTTTTCCAACCAAAATGATTCTATGGTTCCACCAGTCTCGAGACCGTTTGCTGATCTATGACAGAAATAATGCTCACAGTTGGCTTATACCCGCACTTAAACCTTTTATGCCCACTGCATCATTTCCCAGATACCTATACCAATACAAGCTTTGATGTGACTGTACCCGATACAGCTGTAAAGCGTTCATCACTGGATACGTATTTCTGTGTTTATGCACAACTTGCAATACCAGAGCCAGCCCACCTGTACGGACTCGAGGCGTTGCATCAGTGCAGGATAACTCCTGCTTTCTTTGCTGAGACATAAAGTTTGACATTTATCATACTTTGATACCTGAAAAGCCTTCAGTTTTCCTCAGCTAAACTGTACATCTAGAAGTGGTTTCATTTTGTTACCTGTTCTGCAGTTCCAGCCACCCAGGGAATCCAGGATGAAGGGGACTGTGGACCAGAGAAACACAAGGCAGAACACAACATTCTCTTTTCCCTTCATTGCTAAAAATATTACTTATGCAATAGATCAGGAACTGGCCAAAGACCATCTGATAAATTATCTCTAAAAACACCAATTTGTGAAAATAAACATAGCAGCACGCATTTAATTGAATTTCAGGTTTTATCCTCTCCCTTCTTCCTACATAAATGCTTATTTTTCTGCCTTCTTCTAATGAGAACTATAAAAACATCAATAGAGGAATCTTTTTGATACATATGTGCGCACACACTGGTGATAATGTCTTGCAAATACAATGAGATTCTAAGTTTTTCTTGTAATGGCTTTTTACATTTTCCTTGACTCGGACAACCAATCCCTCCGAATGCCACGCAAGGTAAAGACACACAGGCTGGGAACCTGGCTTTGCAGAGGACAATGCCCTTGAGCTGTTCTTTGTGGTTAAGTTCTGTCCCAGCTTTCTGTAGTCTTGTACCATCTATGGCCATGGGACACTTGTGCCCCTGGAGCTCCCTGCGAGCAGCAATGGGAGAGCTTACACATCAGAGCATCCTTTCTCTCTGCTCTCTGAAGGATGAGATCACATTTTAATGACTCCAAAAATCAAGCCAGTCTCCTCAAAACGTAGACAAATACTGCGATAGCAGAAAGTCTTACAAGAAAAATTTGGGTTGCTACTTATTTTTCAGTGACCATAGAAGACTGCTAAATTAATTTCCTTAATATATTTGACGGCACACAAATTTTTGAAGCTCTGATTTCAAGTTTACAGGTGTGAGGGTTCAGTTGCACAAATGACTGTTAGCACAGGCATCTAAGGGGTGCGTGCAAGGCAACGTGTTCAAGATACTCACAAAACCCCACTCTGTCATCCATCTACTTTCAATGTTCCTAATGGCTTATGGGCTTTAGAGTTGTCCTGACCAAAATAATACATCTGGGACTCTTGTATGTCCCTGTTTTAATGGGAAGAAAGAAAAGGTGGGTTTAACTTGCAAAATTCATGTTGTGACTCGGTAACACAGGAGCTCTTCATCCCTCTCAGCAGCAGGGGGCTCCTGGAAGTGAGAAATCCAGAGTTCATGGACTTCTCAGAAAGACGCTGTAGACATGCTCGCTGCAGGACGGTCAGGGTGTTTGCGTTGCAGGAGAGATGCTCCGGGAGCCGGGCTGGACACCCACCGCTGGCCCAGAGCTTCTCTTCGTCAACAAAAAACCCTCGCTATGCACAAATGAGATGAGCAAAGCCCTTCTGTGCACACCTGAACTAATTCTCTTCCGTCTTTAAATCAGACAGTTCAGAGAGATGTCACCTGTAACTAGGACTAAAGCTGTCTTCAAATAAAGGTCTCACATGTAGAACATAAGACAAACCTACTGTGGAGCTGCTTGTGCCAACACATTTTCAGTTTTGGGCCCCTCACGCCAAGAAAGCACTTGAGGTGCTGGAGCAAGTGCAGAGAAGGGAATGGAGCTGGTGAGGGGCTGGAGCACAAGTGTGATGGAGCGGCTGAGGGACCTGGGGGGTTCAGCTGGAGAACAGGAGCTGAGGGGAGACCTTCTGATCTCTGAACTGCCTGAAAGGAGCTTGGAGCCAGGGGGGTCGGGCTCTGCTCCCCAGGAACAAGCGCCAGGAGCAGAGGAAACGGCCTCAAGTTGCGCCAGGGGAGGTTGAGGTTGGATCTGGGAACAATTTGTTCCCCAAAGGGCTGTGGGGCATTGGAACAGGCTGCCCAGGGCAGTGCTGGAGTCACCATCCCTGGAGGGTTGGACAGACGGACATGAGGTTCTCAGGACATGGGGCAGTGGTGGCCTTGGCAGTGCTGGGTTGACAGTTGAACTTGATGATCCTAAAAGTCTCCTCCAACCAAAACAATTCTATGATTCCATTCTCAGTCCCCTTTCTGCCTTCCATGAGTGTCCCACTAGCGCTCTGCATTCAGCAGGTCACACCTATTTCTCACACTGGGTGCAAACAGCACAGCTGCTGCATGGATGTACAACCCACACACGTGCTGACAAGACGGAATACAGCACAAGTCAGACAGCGAGTTGGCAAAGATGATAAACAACTGTGGGCAGCTTAATTCAGGCAAGTCAAATACTGCTCCAAAAATGCCTCGGCTGAAAACAAAGGTTTAGAATAGGCTGAGAAGTGGACATCATTCACAAAGAAAAACTGTTGGAATCTGGGGATATTTTATAAAAGGAATGTTAAAGGAGGCAATAAGGACAATTAACCTTGAGGATACATTTTATTTTAAAACAGAAACAGCCCAGACAACTCTCAGATCTGGAGTGCGGAAGCCATCTACATACACAACTAACAGTTTTCATGCCCAATGGCCTTGTTATTTGAAGGATACTAATGATTGCAATGCATGTAGGGTGAAATTTAATGCTCTGGGGAATAGCTCGTGCGTGGTCTAGAAGCTATTAAATACCAGTTTGCTGAGGTGTTAAATGAAACATTGCTTAATGGATGAATTCCGCTGGAGTCAAGTATTACCCTCTGTTGATACAGCTCCAGGTTGATCAGCCCTGGAAACTGGGTACTTGTAATGCTGAATAAATGGCATTTCTAGAGATAAAACCTTGGCTCTGTTTCAGACAGGAATGATTTTTGTGTTTAAAAAACAAAATCAAACCCTAAACCAACAAAAAAAACCCACAACAACAAAACACAACCAAAACCAAGCATTTTAAATTCCTTTTGTGTGCAGGCAGCTCTTCCTCCAAAATACTAAATAAGCGGGAGGATGTTTTTAGTCCTTGTTGCTGCAGTGAACCTATGGCTGAAATCACTCTCCATTGACCTGCTCAAAATGCGAGTTTTGCTTCCACAGTATCACAGTATCACAGTATGTTCTGGATTGGAAGGGACCTCAAAAGATCATCTAGTCCAATCCCCCTGCTGGAGCAGGAACGCCTAAGTGAGGTTGCACAGGAACATGTCCAGGTGGGTCTTGATTGTCTCCAGAGAAGGAGACTCCACAACCCCCCTGGGCAGCCTGGGCCAGGCTCTGTCACCCTTACTGAGAAGAAGTTTTTTCTCAAATTTAAGTGGAACCTCTTGTGTTCCAGCTTGATCCCATTGCCCCTTGTCCTATCATTGTTTGCCAACGAGAAGAGCCTGGCTCCATCCTCATGGCACTCACCCTTTATATATTTATAAACATTAATAAGGTCACCCCTCAGTCTCCTCTTCTCCAAACTAAAGAGACCCAGCTCCCTCAGCCTTTCCTCATAAGGGAGGTGCTCCACTCCCTTAATCATCTTGGTTGCCCTACGCTGGACCCTCTCCAGCAGTTCCTTGTCCTTCTTGAACTGAGGGGCCCAGAACTGGACACAATATTCCAGATGGGGTCTCACCAGGGCAGAGTAGAGGGGAAGGAGGACCTCTCTTGATCTACTAACCACCCCCTTCTAATACATCCCAGGATGCCATTGGCCTTCCTGGCCACAAGGGCACAGTGCTGGCTCATGGTCATCCTGTTGTCCACCAGGATCCCCAGGTCCCTTTCCCCTACTCTGCTCTCTAATATGTAATTTCCCAACCTATACTGGAACCTGGGGTTGTTCCTGCCCAGATGCAGGACTCTACACTTTTCCTTGTTAAATTTCATTAGGTTATTCCCCGCCCAACTCTCCAGCCTGTCTAGGTCTCGCTGGATGGCAGCACAGCCTTCTGGCGTGTCAGCCACTCCTCCCAGCTTAGTGTCATCAGCAAACTTGCTGATAGTACACTCTATTCCCTCGTCTAAGTCATTAATGAATATATTGAATAATACTGGCCCCAGTACTGACCCCTGAGGTACTCCACTAGATACTGGTCTCCAACTAGACTCCGCATCATTGACTACCACTCTCTGGCTTCTCTCCTTAAGCCAGTTTGTAACCCACCTCACTACTCTATTGTCTAGACCACACCTCTGCAACTTAGCAACTAGGATGCTGTGGGAGACTGTGTCAAAGGCTTTACTGAAGTCAAGGTAGACCACATCCACGGCTCTGCCATCATCCATCCACCTTGTAACATTCTCATAAAAGGCTATGAGGTTGGTCAAGCATGACTTACCCTTGGTAAAGCCATGCTGACTGCCCCTAATAACCTTCTTATCCTTGATATGCCTTGAGATAGCACCAAGGATAAGTTGTTCCATTACTTTCCCAGGGACAGAGGTGAGGCTGACCGGTCTATAGTTACCCGGGTCCTCCTTCTTGCCCTTTTTGAAGATTGGAGTGACATTTGCTTTCCTCCAATCCTCGGGCACCTCTCTCGTTTCCCAAGACTTGGCAAAGATGATGGAGAGCGGTCCAGCAATGACCTCAGCCAGCTCCCTCAGCACCCGCGGATGCATCCCATCTGGACCCATGGATTTATGGATGTCCAGTCTATTTAATTGCTCCTTAACCCAGTCCTCATCAACTAAAGCAAGCTCCTCCATTGACCTGGCTTCATCTGGGGTCTCAGGGGTACAGGGCTCCCCAGGACAGCCTCCGGCAGAGTAGACAGAGACAAAGAAGGCATTCAGTAATTCTGCCTTCTCTGTATCTTCCGCCACCAGGGCACCCACCCCATTCCTCAGTGGGCCTACATTGCCTCTGGTATTAGTTTTATCCGCTATGTATTTGAAAAAGTTCTTTTTGCTGTCCTTGACCCCTCTCGCCAGCTGTAATTCTAAGGAGGCCTTGGCTATCCTAGCTTTCTTCCTACATCCTCTAACAGCAGCCTTATATTCTTCCCAAGTGGCCAGCCCCTGCTTCCATGACCTGTAAACTCTCCTCTTCTGCTTGAGCATACCCAATAGATTCCTATTCAACCACGAAGGCCTCCTGGCTCCCTTCCTTGACTTCCTACGTGTGGGGATGCTCTGATCCTGAGCGCGGAAGAAGTAATCTCTGAATGCAATCCAGCTCTCTTGGGCTCCTTTTCCTTCAAGCAGTCTTGCCCATGGGATTTCCCCCAGCAATTGCTTGAAAAGGCCAAAGTTAGCCCTGCTAAAGTCCAGGGTTGCAATTCTACTTGCTATTCTGTTCCTGCCACACAAGATGCTGAACTCCACCATCTCGTGGTCACTGCAACCCAGGCAGCCCTCAACCTTTACTGCTTCGACCAGACCCTCCTTGTTAGTGAGGATGAGATCCAGCAGTGCACCTCTCCTAGTCGGCTCCTCCACCATCTGCATGAGGAAGTTCTCATCAATGCACTGGAGGAACCTCCTGGACTGTGGCTGGCTGGCTGAATGGTCCTTCCAGCAAACATCAGGGAAGTTAAAATCACCCACAACAACCAGGGCCTGTGACTGCGAGGCCACTCTCAGCTGCCCATAGAAGGCCTCATCAACTTCCTCAGCCTGATCTGGTGGCCTGTAACAGACGCCCACAACAGTGTCACCCCTGCCAGCCTGCCCCTTGATCCTGACCCATACACTCTCAACTCGCTCATCATCCACTCCTGGGCAGAATTTAGTACATTGTAGTTGCTCTCTCACATAGAGAGCAACTCCACCACCACGCCTGGCTGGCCTGTCTTTTCTGAAAAGGGCATAGCCATCCATGACCACATTCCAGTCATGTGAACTGTCCCACCATGTTTCTGTAATTGCCACCAGGTCATAATCTCCCAGCCGAACATAGGATTCTAACTCCTCCTGCTTATTCCCCATGCTGCGTGCATTGGTGTACAGGCATTTCAAGGAGCGAGCAGAGCACTCCCATTTCTCCCTAGGAGCATAGGAGGCCACCTGGTCCTCATCAGTTCTAGAATGCTGCCCCACTGGGACAAGCCCAGCTACAACCCCATCCCCCTTCGAGCCTAGTTTAAAGCTCTCCAAATGAGCCCAGCTAATTCCTGCCCCAGCATTCTTTTGCCCCTCTGAGATAAACCTTTCCCACGTGACACTGTCCGGACTGGTGTCTTATAGAACCAACCATTATCAAAAAATCCAAAGCCCTGCCTGTAGCACCACTCTTGGAGCCAACCATTAAGAGAATGAATTTTCCTATTCCATCCCACATCGTCACTTGAAGATGGAAGGAGTGAAGAAAAGATCACTTGAGCCCCTGAGTCTTTCACCATCCTTCCCAAGACCTTGAAATCATTCTTCATTGCCCTCAGACTACGGGAAGCAGCTTCCTCCCCATCTGTCTGGAAGACCAGCAGCGGGTAGTCGTCTGTCGGGTGCACCAGTCTTGGGAGCTCTCTAGCAATATCCTTGATCCGGGCTCCAGGTAGACTACAAACTTCTCTAAGATGAGGGTCAACTCTGCATATTGGGCCCTCTGTTCCTTTCAGAAGGGAATTTCCTATTACTATCACCCTTCTTTCTTTCTTAATAGAAGCAGTCTTAAGTTGTGGAGTCAACTGCCTCTTCCTATGTGATCTTGTAGGCAGGCTTGGCACCGCCTCCTCACCTACCTCTTCTTCCAGATCCAAGGCCTCAAACCTATTATGGAGGGGCATCTGAGGAGACAAAGCAGGCAGGGAGGGGGGCTGCCTGTGACGCCGAACCGGAATACGCTTCCAACCCTCGTCGTCTTTTAGGTCCCCTACCTCTGCCCGACAGCAACAAGGGTGGGGCCGTGTCAGTACTTCCACCTCTGTCCGAGAGGGCAGGAGGTCCATCTCCTTTTGGGGGGTACCTCCCTGGGACCTTTCCGACTGGCACGTCAGGGTGTTACTCCACCAGTCAATCTCCCTTTCGCACTCCCTGATGGTCCTCAGCGTCTCAATTTCCTCCTTAAGCTTCACAACCATGTGGAGCAGATCTCGCACCTGCTCACACCTCACGCAGGTGGAGTGCTGGCCTCCCTGCCCCGGCAGCAGCAGGCTCTGGCACTCCCTGCAGCCGGAGACCTGAACAGCCACCGTTCGGGACAGAACCTCAGTCTGCGTTGCCACAGTCTGTTTGAGACAAGCTCTCCTCCTGGAGGCGACCATGGTCGTCAGCAGTCTGGGATGCTGGCAATAAGTTAGAGGGGCTAGCAAGCGTCAAGTGCTCTCTGCACCCTGTTGCACAAGCTGCCACACCCGCTGCTGCAGCACAGTGTGGGTGGGACTCACCCGCTACTCAAGCTGGTTGCTCCTCCCTGCGCCTGGTGGGCAGCGACGCTGCCCTCCCACAGGACTTTTCAAGGCAATGGGAGGGGGTGTGGTCGCCGTCACGGTGGGAACGCCCCCCGCCACGTCAGCCGCTCTCTCGCAATGGCTGCCTGGGCTTTGGGGATGGGGACCCGCCGGGAATCACGCTGTCCCTGCACGTTTCCCTCTGAGCTTCCTAATCTCGGCCATAAGTATTAAAGAACTGGTTTTTAACAGGTAGGTCTGCAACAGAATTAACTGGAAAAAAAACTTCTAGATCCAAACATACATTCAAAATTTCCAGTGTTCAGCTCATGGATCAAACAGTTTCCCCTAAAACAGAACTCAAGTTACCCCGTGCATTCCAGCACCAGCAGCAGAGGCCGGGGGCCAGACTTAACTAACGCTGGGGAAAAAGAAAGGATCTTAACACAATAAAAATATTGTTAAATAATTTTAAGCTCAACATCTTGTGCTTGGATTTTTAAAGAGCTCCGAGTGTGTGTCAGATGGGGGATAACCCACGGCAATACCGCTCAAGTGCAGTTTCAGTATGACCTGCCTCCACTTCTCTCTCCATTAGAGCAACTTTTCTTTTAAGCTGTCCCCTCTGCTTCTCAAATGCTTTTTGAGAAAGAAAACTAAAAGTTCTTGACAGTGCTATTAAGGCAAGTAACTTGTGCTTCCCGTTCCCTTCTCCCGCCAGCAGCCTGACTCACCTCTGGATGTACATGTGCACACAGAAGCCACTTTGGTGCTTCGTCTCCTGGAAGTTCCCACAGACACGTCCGCACAGATAAACCTACGTGACTTTGTCACGGTCCATTCAGTGATGGTCTCATGATGGTTCTTTTACCTTGATCTGAGAGCGCAAAATTAAGGCAACCAAAATGCCAAGGGGTTATAATTCAATATAGCAGTTTTACTTTATTAATTTGCCTATAAAGCAGCACGCAATAGAAAGAAAAAGTGAGAAAAATAAAAGGGAAAAGAAACGAGGAAAAAGTAAGAGTAAAGACGAGAAATGAGGTTGCGTCTATCACCAGTCCAGTTCCAGAAGCTCCCTCTGGTCTCCGGTCCCGTGGAGTCCGGCTGGTCCTCCATCGTGGTTCGGGATCCTCTGGCGGGAAGATCTTCAACGGTATCCATTCTGGTCTCATCTTTTATGCTTCTTCACCTCCCCTTTCTACCATTGTTTTGGGCCAGTCTCCACCTTGATTTTGCAACCCAGGCTCGTACTGCACAGGCTCGAGAGATTCACGCTTTCTTTTGCCGACGCTTACGTGTCCAGCATTCAGGGGTCTGTCTCTGGTCCATTGGGTGACCTCAGGACCCTTGGCGAGCTTCTGGGCATGCTCCTTTTCGTTGGCCATCGTTTGGGGGAGCAGGTGGGAGACAGTTGTGATTCAGGCTGCAGGTGAGAACACATCTTCTGGATGGCAGCGATTGTCCCTGGTTCGAAGAGACCCTCATGACAACAGCCTTCAGGAGGCGGGGGCTGGTTTGGCTGAAGCAGCAGGCAAAGTCCACACAGCAGCCACTGTGAGCAGCAGCCCCTCCGATCGGAGAAACCAGTGCAGCACAACGCTGCTCCTCGGCCTCTCTCCAAGTCAGTGTCCACGCGTTCTTTCTGTCAGGGCCTCAGTTCTCTCAGTTCTTGATTGCGATGCTCAGGCAAATACTGCTCCATCTTCAGACCGACTCTCACAGACCTTCACTGTGTTAATGTAACCCTAAACCGGTCCTAAGAAACCATCCAAAAGAGCAGAGTATTAAGCTAGGCAGGATATTAAACTGATACCTAAACCCAGCAATTAGTAATAAAATAAGTTAATATGAATAAGGGTCATAGATTTTAGGCACTTACTAAGTTAATAAGGTTCACAGATGTGTTTTAGGCACTGATTAAGTGTTAAATCACAGGAATGGTATTTGTTAAGATAAGCAGAAGGTTCCGAGACAATGCCCTTCTCTCAGAAGATAAGGTGGCGACACCAGCACAAGCAGGTTACAGCCGAATAACAAAGGAATGTAATGCATAGGCAAATGATCTCTTGGAAATGTAATGAATACGCATGATATGTTTGGATATAACCTCTGTCTGGGAATTGTCCAGGGCCCCCACTAGGCAGAGCGATCCCCGTGGGTGTGCCGGCACACCAATAAGGGATGGTTGCTTTTAAAACCTTAAACCCTGGTTTTAGAAGTTTCTTTGATGAGCCAATTTTAAGGCATCGAGCTAGGCAGGGTATTAAGAGAGCTAAGCTGACCATGGCTACACGGTTTTTAAGCCTGGACAAATCACAGGCAAATCTCACTCAAGAGCAAGTGGGTTCAAGAGACATTTTAGACTCACCTATACACAAGTAATGCACTTTGCCTTTACAGTGTGGTAAGGAAGGACTCCTCGTTTTACAAGCGGGAAGAAAAGTATGGTCAAGTTCAAAGACTGACCCAGATGACCTGGGAAACTTCCAGAAAACTCTCAGCCTTTTATCAGTCACTCGTGCTGACCTCAGTGCCTCCCTGCTCTCCATATACATCCAGACTGCTCTTTAGCAGTACAAGGGATGCCATGTATTTCTTCAATAAGAGCAGTGGACACTAAGCTGAACATAGTTCATAATTTCTCTTTTACTCTGTTACTGTCTGCCTGTGTAGAGTTTCTTGCCTGAAAAAGAAACCAGAAGAGACCAGTAAGGTGAGGCCAGTATCCTTCCACTGTCTCCCGGGTCCCGACTGCTCTTCTCCATGGCCAAGGGAAACCCAAACAATCTGCATCTCTTTTAGTGCTCACACACTATTCACTTACTCACTCTGAAACCAGCTACAGCCCCTGGCATGGGGTGCTTGGGACTCAGACACATGGGAAAAGAACTGACTGCAAAACCTCTCTCTCTGCTTAGGATCTCAATTGTAGTAACTTGTTACACCAGCTCTATTTTCTAGCTAAAGATTAGTTTGCCCATAGCTTTGAAAATAGGCCTGATTCAGAAACATGCACCAGAATGTCTTAGACTCACCAATTGATATTTCTATTTCGAGATTACTTGCTTAAAGGAAAAAGAGTGGTAGCTTTTGATGAAAGGATTGAGATGTTTCTCCAAAAGCAAGAAGGGCTTGCACCATGGGTGCAGACAGTGCTGCTATGGGGTGGAAGGCTGGACTCAGTTATTAATTTTGATTCATTTCCCAGCTCTCCATTCCAAAGTCTTGTTGAGCGCATGTCTCAGTCACCATCCACTTCCTCCACCCTTTCCTGCTTTGCCTGTTTAGGTTGCAGATCCATGGAGCAAGAACATTTTATCCAGCAGCAGTACAGCACCTCACACAATGCAAACCTTCTATCTAGAACATGAAGACCCACCTCAAGTATGCAAAGATATACAGGAGCAGAGGCTACAACAGAAGCTGCTTGGCATGAAGGCTGAATGGGTTACCGAGTGGACAAGGAAATGTCAAAAGCGTTAAATATCATCAGTTAATGGAGTAAACTCCTCTCCCACATAAGTAATGCAGGAATGTATAAAATATCCCTCACATCATTAGAAGCGCTCTTGTTCAGCTAACTGTCACAGTACTGTACATCCTTGTTAAGCTTAAATGGATTTTTCCCCCTGAATTCAGAGAATTGTCTTTTAGCTCCATGCGTAATTCTTTAAATAATTACACATGCAATAAATTAATGAAAATCAAAGAAACTGCCTGTGCTTAGAAAACCAGCTTAATTTGGCATGCTCTGCTGCACACTTCTGACTGCTCAAAATCTTTCAGGCCCCGCTTAAACCAAACGCCTCCACACCGTGCAAGTAATCTTTATTTAAAAAATAGTAAATTAAATCTGGCGCTAAGTTAGGTGTGAAATTCTTAAGCTGCCTCCTAAAAAAGGAGATAGTGGGGTCAGATAGGGGCTGCCACCCTGGTGCCTCCAAGCACACGTGTTTCTTTAGAAAGGAAAACTCACCAACAATCGTTGTGTTAGGTAGAAAATAACTGTTGTTACACATGCCTCCTCTTTCTGCAAGAGTCACAGGATGGTGTTTGAAGTGTTCTTCTGAAATCTGCTCATTCCATGGCTTGTACTGATGCAGCTGAGCTATTTGTGCTTGTCTTCCTCGAGCTGTGCTCCGAGGTGCCTCTGCCGGTTTCTGCTGCTTCGTGGATCCCCCCAGCCTGTTGTGCCACACTCTGGAAACAGAAAATGTCCCGTTTTACACATCATCCCTTTCAGTAGCTACCAGCAGACCCCTTCATGTGCCTTCCCTGTAACTGGGCAGCAGCTGGGCCTTCATGAGGGTATTTATTGAGGGAACCTCAGCTCTGTGGTGCGTCCCCACAGCCTGAGCCTGCGATTGTGAGAGCGGGTGGCACAGCCTGGGCACCTGCTTGCTTGGTTCTGCACGCCGAGAGGGCATCTCATGGGTGGTCAGTATGATGGGGAAGTCTTTGAGACAAAAACAAACCACAAAAAACTCCAAATAAAAAACAAAACAACATCCTCCCCCTCCCCATAAAAAAGCCAAACAAACCATAGAAGGAGTAGAAATCTGATTAAAACATGACAGCACATCATTTCTTGCAATTATAAATGTGCAGAACCTTGTTTTGCCTAAAATCAAATACATTTAAAGAGTAGTATAGAAATGGAAATAACTAAGACTTGTCTGTTACCAAATCTAACAAAATATTTGAATTCTTGAACTTTGAAACACTCCGTAAACACACGTTTAGACTGGAGACATGAATGAGCTCGGAAGTTTTGAAGTTTCACCACTTCCAGGCCAGAACTTTTTCAGGGCTCTAAACTGCATCGATTAACATTTCAAATCCATGTGAGTCTCCCTGGGGTGCATGGAATCAGCTCTCCGTCTGTACAGTGTTTTCTACTTACAGGAGGTAAGGCCGGGAGGACCAGACGCTGCGTTGGCATGTCCACTCCATTTCAGAAGGAGTCTGACAGTGCGGTATCACTTAAATAATGAAGCGCACATCTGGCAGGAGATTGCTGAGGTTGGCAAAGTTTGTACAAGGTCAGTTCATCCTCTAAGCTTCTGCAGGCTGAAAATTAAGCAAGAAGTTTACATGGCAACAAGCAGAAGCAACTGATCGATCTCAGGGTTTGTTTTCCAAGTAGTATGTCTTTCTTTTTAAATCAGTCTTTATTGTCTAGAAATAGGAGGGAGTACTATTGTATTGTTCTGAGTCACATTTTCTGAAACCTTTCATTAGTCAATGCATACCCACTCAAAAATATGTTCTTTTTCTTTATAAGGAAGGTAGAAAAATGGCAAAATGCCACAGAGGGTGAACTTAACTCTACCCAGAAGATCTACCTCATTATTGTGCTTTGCAAGTTGTGGGCTAGTCTTAACAAAGGATGGATAATCCTTGAAGGAAGTGAAAATAATACAGGATCAGACTTCAGAAGATGGATTTACTTAGTGCTTTCGCTAATTTTCACAGGATAATACCTGCTCAATACGACACGTGGTATCCAGTGTCTTTACACCTGGTTATTATCTTACTTGATGGAAAATGATCCTGATGCAAAGTTTCACCTAGAAATTCTGTGTTAAAAGAAAAAAAAAATCACGGTTTTATAACTCAGAGTAAATGAGACAACATAATAAACAATTACTTTTATCACTCAATAAATGACACTGATGGTTGACAGCATGAAGAAACAATTCAGCGAGTAAGGCGCGTAGGTTAAAGCCCAGATCTCAATGATTTTTCACATTCTAACAATTACCCAGAGCAGCTTTTCTCCAGCACTGGTGCAAAGGAGCTGTCTGCACCCCAGCTCAGTGATTTAGCTGCAAGCAATTGTTTCGTCTGACTCTTTGACGTTTAAAAAAGATACTCAAATCCTTCTGTTTTCTGAAGTGACTGAAAATCTAGAGGAGAATCCTGACATAAACACACATAGAAGTCTGAAACAAGGTAAATATTTTCCTTTCTTGGCTTTTTCCATTGCTCTCGGTTTTATGTTACTGTCCTGTGAGACAGGTCAGCCTCCTCTACACCCAGAATACTGAAATATGGACTTTCACACTGTAAGATCCCATTAAAACTATGGCCTTTTAAATGAGCTGGCAATCTTGGTTTTATGAGTCACTTAAAACAAATAAAAGCAATTCTGATGACCATGGGAAGTTCTGATATGTTGGCACAAGTCCATGGTGATGCCAAGTGACACCCCACAATGGAAAAGCAATCCGAAGGGTGTCTCATCCGTGGTGTGCCTGGTTGTTTATCCCAGCACACACCCAGAGTTAGTCAAGATGCTTCTTTCCTTTGGGGTTCAAGAGCATCCTATAAGCCTTACCACCAAAAAGATGATATTAATGCAACACGTTACCATGGAGAGGAGCCACTTCACACTTCTCTCACATTGAACTTCTTCCCTTTGTTTTTCTACCTTGAAAACAAGGACACTATATTCCTCCATATGTGGAAAGCACCAAGAACATTCATTTGAGCACCACTTTTGTTTACTCCTTTTTCTGTTCAGAGCAGCAAAGATCTACTGTCAGATCGGTTTGTGCTAACATTTGATTTCCTTCTTGCTTCAGCTTGGTCAGTCACTGACTAAAACTATTATTTTGCTTTCTTAATAGACAGTCAACCGCGCTTGCCAAACTTAATGACAGTTCCATCTCCACTTGGTGTCTTCCCTCACAGAAAAATGGATGGGGAAAAACAGGTGGAAAGTTACAGGAAGAGGCTGGTAGCCCTTTGGAAAAGAGGAGACACAATTTGGAGATTCAGGCACCCACCACACTCTGCAGCAGAAGGGCAGCAGCACCGCCAGCCCTGAGCCCCACGGCCGTGCTGCAGCCTGGTAGCCCTGGGGCCGTCGCTCTTCTGAGGGGCTGGAAACAACTTCATTGTAGCAATGACGATGCTGTAAATATCACTAGTGCAGGGATGGGGTCAGTTTTGACAGGAAAGGCCTTCAGGTGCTGGAGTGAGTGGAGAGAAGGGAACGGAGCTGGTGAGGGGCTGGAGCACAAGTGTGATGGAAGCGGCTGAGGGACCTGGGGGGTTCAGCTGGAGAACAGGAGCTGAGGGGAGACCTTCTGATCTCTGAACTGCCTGAAAGGAGCTTGGAGCCAGGGGGGTCGGGCTCTGCTCCCCAGGAACAAGCGCCAGGAGCAGAGGAAACGGCCTCAAGTTGCGCCAGGGGAGGTTGAGGTTGGATCCGGGAACAATTTCTTCCCCAAAGGGCTGTGGGGCATTGGAACAGGCTGCCCAAGGCAGTGCTGGAGTCACCATCCCTGGAGGGTTGGACAGACGGACGTGAGGTTCTCAGGACATGGGGCAGTGCTAGGACTGGGTTATGGTTGGACTCAGTGATCGTGAGGGTCTTTTCCAACCAAAATGATTCTACGATTGTATGACTTTGCATTGGCTTCTCCGTAGTGTAGCCAGGGACCTGAAATGAAAAAACTCAAGAGGTTTTACAAGTGCTTTACCTTTTAAGGCTTCTGGACAGTGACCAAGAACCCTTGGCCTGCCCTGTCCGTGTCTTCCACTCAGCACAGGAAAATCCCTGGGTCAAGGTCTCAGCTCTGCAGAGTTACATGCCAACAGCCATGAACAGAACACATTTGTCCTGCCAGTGGCAGCGCCAGAGAACTCCAGCAATGCTACGTGGATCTGGAGAAGAACATCCTGGCTTTGAGTTGACACCTTTATCTTCTGTGCTTCACCAACAGTTCACTGCTTGTCTTCTTTGCTGCAGAAGGGGCGGTTGGTGCTGCAAGACTGGATGAAGGCAGCAGAGGGGATTTCAGGGCGATGAGGGGATGCAAACCCGGTTTGACAGGAACGGACGCTGAACGGCTGTTGCCACTGCAGGGACACTGGGCAGTCTTGTCCCTGAAAAAGAAAAGCTCACTGTTTATACTTCTGAAAACTCTGCTTTGGGAAAAGCTAATTTCACGTTGACGCACAGCATGTGCAGACCAGTTGGCCAAGGCATTAGGGACAATGGGGGTAATGAATGCAATCTTTTTCCTGAATTAGACCTAACTGCAAGGAAGAAAATAATATTCAAACTACACAAAGAGAATAAGCCCGAGTTTGCCTTGGTTTTGGGTGTGATAGCCAAGAGTCTCTTGAGCATAGTGTACATGTTTAAACACTTCAAGCCTCTCTTTCCATGTTGGATAGACACGAGGAAGGAATTGTTGTCCCTGAGGGTGGTGAGAGCCTGGCCCAGGTACCCAGAGAGGTGGTGGCTGAACCATCCCTGGAGACATCCCAGGCCAGGCTGGACGGGGCTCTGAGCACCCTGAGCTGGTGAAGATGTCCCTGCTCATGGCAGGGGGCACTGGGGGAGCTGGGGAGGGCCCTTCAACACAAACCATCTGTGATTCTACTGCTACCTACGAATTCGAGAAATGAGAAGACTGAGGCTCTTGCATCCCCCGTGAGTCAGGAGCAGGACCCAGAAACCTGCACAGCCAGGCAGAGTCCTTCACCGCTGCAAAAAGGAGCTGGTTTATGTTGCCAAACATGCTCACATCGGAGCAATTATCTTTTGCAATCTCAGACAATAATTTTTAAATGTTCTCTTCAGTATCATCACTGAATTCAAACTGCATTTTTTTTAATCCACTGTCATTCTCCTTTCCAGCTCTAATTATCTGGATTGTGTCCACACCATGAAGCAGAATTGTGACAAGAAAGCAATCACCCCAGAGGTTTCCCAGAAATTTGCTTTCTAATTGGGTTGAAAATGCCTCAGCTTTCTGCATCACATTTTGCACATAACTGGGTTTTCTATGAACATAATCTACGAAATGCAGAAATGCAATACTGTGATTATTCGAGTTGTCGCACCACAAGATCTTATGGTGCTGCACAGAAATTTAGGTAAAAAGACAATCAGTTCCTGTGCAAAAGAAATTAATATTTGAGGGCAAGATTTAAAGCAAATACTGGAGAAAGACATTAAGAAGATAACGTTGAAATGAATGGGTGTTGCACTGTAAGCATGATCTATAATTCTATTGCAAAGAAAATAAACGTCATCTGTTGAACAAAAGCCAGAATTTTCCAGACTGTTACTTACAGACATGTCATTTATGTCATGTAACCTCTCTGTCCCTTATTTACTCCTTGGTAGACTGGAAATAATACTTAATATATCTCCCTCGTGAAGCAAGATTAAATGTTCACCATGCTTTGCAATCATTTGTTTGACAATATGGCTGTGGAATACTATTGCGAAAGACAAACTGTGCAATATTCATAGCTGATACAGTATTGACTAAGCTCATCTTTTCTGTTTTTCAAGTTTTAACTAAGCAATGCTTAATGAATTTTGCTAGACTAACGGCTCATGTTGTCTCTGCTGGTAATGCAAAAGCAAACGGCTGTAAGTGCGGTACCCTGAAGGCAGACATTAGGAGTTTCTCTGCTGAATCCAGCAGAGAAGTTTCTTGCATCTCCGTTGAATGCCATCATGCTGTGATTAGTTAATCATTAAGTACATAGTGCTTTTAATTAACTGCCAACTCTGCTTGGGCATCTGTTCTGAAAATCACATCCGATCATGCTTTTCCCAGTCTGTGGCTACGGAGCTCTTCAATAATACAGTTGTTGCTCCATCCTCCAGCTCTCTCTGCTGCAAGACAGCTCAAGTCCAGAGTGTCCTATGTGAAATGAAATAGCAACGAACTATTCTTCCAAGGGAATAAAAGGAAATGGGAATTAAGAAAACTTATTTGCAGCAATAGGTAATAAATGTTGCGACTTAAAAGTAGATCAAGCCAATTAACATTTTAATTGCAATTTTATCGCTAGTCTTTATATTTTTTCCCCACAAACACTAATCTTATCTGTAGAAAATAATCCTTTCTATTCTGTAAGGTGCAGGGAGACCGATAATAAATACAACAGATTCTACAAAATATTTCATTTTACTTAAAGCAAGAGAAAGATCCACAGTGCAAATATTCCCTTCCAAATGCTTGATTTCTCCATCTACACAGCTCTGCCTCTGCTGCCTTCAAAATGCTCTATTCTAAGTGTATTTTAAAATAAACGTCAACATCTTTGGAGCATGTATTGGTGGAAATAATGAGATAGTAAGGCATCTTAGGCAGCACATTCTGTTTGAAAGGCCGCAGGAAAAAAGCACCATCAGAGGCAGGAGTACATGGAGAGAGGCTGGTTGTGCGTGTCCTCACAGAACCCATCTCCTGGCTCTTATGGCTGGGGAAGGTTTGGAGGGGAAGGTGTATGAGGAGCGGCTGAGCCCCTGGGTTTGCTCAGCTGGAGCAGAGCAGACTGAGCACGGAGCTCATGGGCTGCAGGTTCCTCAGCAGGAGCAGGAGGGCAGGGTGAGCTCTGCTCTGTGACAGTGACAGAGCCCAGGGAACGGCAGCAGATGTGCCAGGGAGGGGCAGTGGGACATGAGGAAAAGGTTCTTCACCCAGAGGTGCTGGACACTGAACAGGCTCCCAGGGAGGTGTCACAGCCCAACCTGACAGTGTTCAAGGAGAGACTGGACAACATGCTCAGACACACGGGGTGACTGGTGGGGTGTCCTGTGCAGAGACAGGAGTTGGACTCCATGAGCCTTGTGTGTACCTTCCAACCCCGGACATTCTGTGATTCTATGATTCTATCACATACAGATCTGGGTTAGTTAAAAGGTAGAATTCATAAAGCTCCCATTATTTCTCTACAGAACTGTATGTCAAGGAAAAGGGCACCCTTTGTCAAGTACTGAGAATGGAGAAGAATAAACCATCATGAAGCTTGTGGTTCTTTCAGGAGTGGAGTGAAGAAACTCACAGGAACCTTGCAACATGGAATAAAATATTGCAGTTAAACAATAGCCAGACCACAGCACAGCGGCATGTAATGGTTATGGTTAATGTAACAAACACTCACTGCCAGCTGCACGTTTTACATAATAACCCTTTTTTAACAAGTTCAAAGTCATTCTCTTGTTTGCTTTAAAAATTCCACTGTGGATGTCAAGATGTGCTAGCACATAGAAAAGAGGTATTTCATAATGGTATAAAAACATGCATTTCTAATTGTTTCCATACTGAACTACACTGAGGGCAGCACTCTTATATACGAAGTTCAAGGTATTCCCGGGAACAGGCTGTTTTCTGGTGACATCATCACAACACTGTCACTCAGGCAACAACTCGCTGCCATGGCAACCACCGCTTTTACCGATGCTGAATGCCAGCGAGGTTAAAAACACCATTTGGAGATTTGCTAGTTAAAAGTTTGCTAATATTTGATGAAAGAAGCCCCAAGGAGTCTGTTGCAGATGCACAGCTTTGTGCGGTTCTCTCCCCGTTATGGGGAAGCTGAGAACAATCAGTTTGATCTTCCAGCCTTGGAGTTCCTGGGGTAATCGCACTTCTAGACACATCCTTAAATGCCACTGCAGATAGAAATGGGCCCGAACACCAACTTTGTGATCTGGGGGCAGCTGACAGAAAACAACTCTTGCCTTATCTAAAAGAGTCCCCAAAAATGTAAAGATTTGGGGAGCCTGAGATCTCAGAGCATAGACCACACAGAGTGTCAAGATATTGTACTAAGACATGTCTTTGGAAAACAAGTGGATTCCACCCCACCACCTGCAAAGAATTATGAGATAAAAACATCTGGTTTTGTAAGCAGTTACTCTCTCTGCTGAGACTGCTGTCAGATGAAATCAGTTACAAAACGTTTTAAAACTAAAAGCCACATGTTTCTGTTCCAGGACTTTATGCATTTTACTAACTACAGGCAAATCTTAGAGCCTCTAGAACACTGTCAAATTAAAGACACCAACCTGGCCAATAACCTGCCCTCTGCAGGACATCAGACAATTTCCTAACTTTCACCATTAATGTGTTCAGCTGGTTTTGTCCCCATCCAATACAGCAGAGGTTCGCAGCCAACATTCCCAGGAAATCAAATTTCCGGTATTGAAAGGGTCATAAGCACAATCCAGCCCGAACCCACTCTGAAACCTGACTGAATATCAGCACACTATTCATTTTGCAGCAGCAAACCTCATCTTACTGAGACGCTCCAGGAGCTGCCATGGAGAGGAAGAACTGGGAGGGGTGTGGGATGTACAGGTTTATCCCTCTGGCTTATTTTCTTGGCAACACCTTACAGGGAACGTCTTCACTTAAAACCTTAAAGTGGAATTTAAATGTGCATGTTAGAAGTGCAAAACCTAAGGTCTATTTGTGTATAATGAGTTTACTGCCACATTTGAACTAATTTGCCACTACCAACAGTCTCGAAGGAATAGCTAAAGCCAAATGATAACACTTATTTGTGGGGTGTTCTCAACAATGGGATACTGAGATCACGGAATCCCAGAGTGTCAGTGGTTGAAGGGCCCTAGAAAGCTCATCCAGTGCAATCCCCCCATGGAGCAGGAACACCCAGATGAGGTTACACAGGAAGGTGTCCAGGCGGGTTGGAATGTCTGCACAGAAGGAGACTCCACAACCCCCCTGGGCAGCCTGGGCCAGGCTCTGACACCCTCACCCCCAACAAGTTTCTTCTCATCTTTCAGTGGAACCTCCTGTGTTCCAGTTTGCACCCATTGCCCCTTGTCCTGTCACTGGTTGTCACCAGAAGAGCCTGGCTCCATCCTCCTGACACTCCTCCTTTCCATATGGATCCCCAGGATTGAGTCTCCCCTCAGTGTCCTCTTGTCCAGCTCCAGAGCCCCAGCTCCCTCAGCCTTTCCTCACACGGGAGATGCTCCACTCCCTGCAGCATCTTGGTGGCTGCGCTGGACTCTCTGCAGCAGTTCCCTGTCCTGCTGGAACTGAGGGGCCACAGCTGGACACAAGATTCCAGGTGTGGTCTCCCCAGGGCAGAGCAGAGGGGCAGGAGAACCTCTCTGACCTACTGACCACCCCCTTCTAACCCACCCCAGGTACCATTGGCCTTCCTGGCCACAAGGGCCCAGTGCTGGCTCATGGTCACCCTGCTGTCCCCAGGACCCCCAGGTCCCTTTCCCTGCACTGCTCTCCAACAGGTCTTTCCCAAACTTATATTGATGTATGAGATTTAACTGCAAGCTTTGGGAATTGCTTCTGTTCTGGGTCTGTAGGAAAGGCATTCAACTCCAGGGCAATGAAGATAACATGCTTTGAACTCACCCACCTACTGTACTTCAGATGCTTTTCCATATGTATTCTACTGGGCATTTTGTCATGTTCAGGACATTTCCTTTTTGGTCCAGGAGAAGATGAAGGCCATTGCTGGTTTTCATTTCCACACATTATCCAGTGATCCTGGCTCCTATTGGTGGTGAAACACCCTCTCCACGCAATCCTCCCCCATCATCTGCGAGAACGGAGATGTGGAAGAGGCCAATTACCTTTTGAGAGAAGGAAATTACTTGCTTATAATTGAGTTCTCTGAGCATGGTGTCCGCTATTAGAGCCACACTCATCCTCCAACCTCCCCCTGAGAGCTGGGGTTTTATTCCTATTTAAGTTCTAATTATTATAATTAGTCTGAAACGGATTTGGGAGTTAGGGGCTATGATATGCCATATAGACCCCTCAAGGCATCTTTTTGTACTAACTCATTATGACCAGTTCTAAACTTTACCATTTAATCTAGTCATTCAGTACCCAAGGTCACAACAGCTGAGACCCCCTGAGCATCGATCCACAGAGACTCCCACCTTCAGAGAACTACAATTAAAAGGTAAATAATTCCCTTGCTGCCTTCTCTGTGAGGCAATGCTATAAGTCAGAGAACGGAATCCAACCTCAGCCTAATTACTACTTCGGTAATTTACACGGTTGCAATGAAAAAGTTGGCAAACACTTTTTCATTTGTCAAAACAGAAACCCAAGGCCAGCTACAGCTCATTTCAGACTGGACTTGCCAAGACTTGGCCTTACAACAGTCAAGTTGCAAACTTTGTTAGTCTATATTGCTCAAACGCCAAGAAATTCTGAAAAGCCATGCTCCAAGAGAGCCAAATCATCACCACAACATGCAGGCCATGCAACGGGATTCTTCACCGTGCTAATTATACATGCAATTGAATCAATACACTACAACTTCTAAATGAGTTGAATCAGGCTGTGCGTAAAAGGATTTGAAACACTCAAAGCTGAACCGAAGTATGAGCGAGTACAGATTTAAAAACACCATCACCCAAGTTGACAGCTTCCAAGCAGTTCCACAGACGTTGGTATTTTCCTGAATGACAGCAGCCTCCAGGCCTGAAAACTCTAAAACAAACCTTTGAATTTCACAGGAAAGAGCATGAAATGCTATTAAGCACAGCAGTTTGTGACAGTGCCAGCAGCTGGAGCCCGGCGCACTGAGTCAGTAATGGAGAAGGAGGCAGTTTCAAATTCTTCTATTGCTGATTCTTTGAAAGATAAGTGAATTACATCAAATCAGAAAAATGCATCCACTTTTCCACTAACAAAATACACCGTGCAACAATGTAATACTTGCTAATCATGCATAGCATTAACCTCAAGTACAAAAACCAGTTGCTGAACTGCAGTCTTAGTGAAAAGGTGGCTCTTTGAATCAGAATTTAGACAGTGTAAGTAATAATGTGGACCAATTTCTTGATAAACAAACCCAAGTCCATTACAGAAAAAAAAATATATTGGTAAACAAACTGCATTCTAGATATGTTTTTTAATGAGCAAATCACAATTTAGTCTATGTTATTGTAAGTTAATTACAATGCAGCGCATACAATTCCCGCACTGGTTTGGCCATGCAAGCTAACATCACACTTGAAGATCTGACAACTTTAAATCTTTGGTTGCAAACAAGTGCATCTAGAGGAGAGGAAAACAAAATAAGTACTGTATTTGTTCTCATTTTCTGCTAGAACTATGAGTGCCAATTCTTCACCCTGGCAGCAAGCTGAACGTGCCCATGGGGTGCTGGGCACCATGGGGCAGCTCTGCCCCTAAGCAGGGACCCCAAAATGAATTCTCTGCCTCCCGGCCAACATCAGCATCACACTAGGGACCAATCTGAAGAAGTCTGCACTGTTGCTGTCTGAGCTCTGTGTTTGCAGGTGACAAATAGACTTCAATTCCTAACGTTGCTGGGTCAGGAATAGCCCTCCAATTTTCCTAAATTAAATTACAGGCTACAGTCATATTTGTAGCCAGGTACTTTAACTACAGAAGCAATATTTCAGCTGCTGCTGTTTCTTCTTCTAAGAAAATAAAGTAGGAAAGTCGAAGGACAGAGGCAAGGGTGTGGGTCAAATATTGCTACCTTAATCTGGACATCAAGCTGCTCTTGTAGCTGTTCAAATGGCCGAGGCCGCATATAAGAATTGTGGCAAGACTAAAAATTAGTCCCAGCCATTGTGCTACTTACAGTTCCTGAAAATCAGTGTTTACTGGTGGCTATTCAGCTTTAACTAGACACACGCAGACCTCTGGGGGCATTATTTAGGAGAGAACACACTTCTGTTTTTCACCTGTTGACTGAGAAGATCGCATGTCACGGGCTGCACTAACAAACTGCACAGGCAAAAGTTACTTTCCCCTCCTAAAGGATGAGGAATGAAGTAATAACTTTTGTATATTGGCAGCCACAAAAGCCCACACGAGGTTGGGAGGGCCCGGGGGACACGTTGTGCTCCAGGGAGGGTTGCCAGCTCTCCCGAATCTCCAAGCTGCTCCCGTGCCTCCATCCTTCCCGCTCCGAACGGCACCAAAACCAGGAGTTCGGGAGGAGTCACATGCGGAATGCCCAGCAGATGCACAGGACTCAAACAGACTATAATTCTAAATTCAAGGAGAAAATTAAGGTGCCAAATCTTTGATTTGTACTGCAGGCAGCAATGCGTCAATGACACGGAAAGCTGTGGGTTTGGTTTTTTCCCATATGTGGCTTTTACTTTCAATAAGAAGACAAACATGGAGAAAAATATTCCTCCAGAAGCATGTTTGTAGTGTGTTTTCTCAGGCCTCATCTCCTCTTGTACCTATAGGTCACTTCAGCCAGAACTGCACAGTGAACCCAGGTCTTTTTATGAAGTCTTAAGAATCAATATCATGTAATATTCCCCTGTGTGCTTAAGTTCTCATCTAATAACAAATACATTATTTAATCTCTCAGGTCTGATGTCTAGCATATTATATAATCCTAAAAAGCCACAGGTCTCCCCCATAAAGCCACCCTCGGTGAATTGTGAAGGATCATCGCTATCGGTATCTCCACCCCAGCAGAAGCATTTCCTTGGAGCTGCTCTGTTCCGTCAAGCTATTAGATGACCCGACGTCCCTGGGAGCCCTTGATTAGTGAATCCAGACTTTTCTGTGAGTATTTTATTCCTGAATTTCCACCTTCTGAGGGATGGTTGGAGGGGAATGATTTTTCTGCTGTGTCAAAAGACATATCGGTTTAATTTAATGCGTTCCTGCAAGCAGAGTCTGGTCTTCTTCATAAATAGCTACAGTTGCTCTAGGATTTTTGCTTCATTTGTGCAAGGATAATATTTTGCAAGAAAATTGTGAGCCAAATCAAAAACTAAATGCAGAAGAACAAAAAAACGTGAGCCAAAAGAGTTTCTGAAATGGCACAGCTGAGGATGCCCGGGGGCCGTGCAGGATCAGGAAGATGTGACAAGGCCTGTTTTTTGTTAGCTTATTTTTTTAAAAAGCAGGTGATACTGCAGAGAGGAGAATGTTTCTTTTCATATAACATTTGTTAACTGTACTTTTGTAGCATTTGTGGGGTTTAATGTGTGTAAATCACCTGGTAAAATAGAAGCACGAAATATGGATGTAATTTCATGAATCAGAGAGATTTAGAGAGTTACATGATAAGAAAGTGTGAAGAACATAAAGGTTTGCTTTGCTTTTGAACAACCGCTATAGCAGCCTCTCCACACACAACGCTGGGTAAAGGTCTAGTGGCTTTTCAACACACACAAACCAAAATGAATTGCTTTACTTGCCTTTAGACCTAAATCTCTCACTCGTTGTCAAGCTGATGCTTCCTTCTGGGGAAAGGTACCATGAAAGGAATTACCATTTCTCCTCTTTGAGTACTGCATTCATTTTGGGGGGAGATGGATCTAATCTGCCTCTGGAGTTTCTAAGGTCCTGGTGTCCTCAAGTAGTAGATCTGCATCCCCTGGGAAACAATGCTCACGCATTTACCTCCTGTGGTTGCTTGGGAATACAAAGGTAAGTGGTTCTTTTAAAAGATAAGATGATAAGATAAGATAAGATTATAAGATGATAAGATATCCCGTGGTTTTGCATACCTTCAGTCAAGGTGAAGAGCAGCACACCGCTAAGTTAGGCTTCTTTTAAATGCCTATTTATTCTGTTAATCAATACATACTAATAAGGACTATATGCCTTACACCTGCATTTACCTTGGCTGATACCAGCAACCTGTTAAGTGCTGCTACAGCCTGTCTAAAGTATTAAAAAAATCTGGTACACTTTCCATACATTATGACCACTCAAACCATTCTAGTTTGATGAGTCTGAATATCCCAAGTGATTTATAACTCTGCAGCAAATGGACCAAATTATCCTTCCTGTCTCCCCACACTAGACAGGGAACAAACCCCATCCCCACACCCTGGACCTGCCTCCGGACTCCTCGATATTTTCCATCCAGACAGGACTGTAGTTACATACGCCTGCCCACACTAAACATTAACAACACATTTCCAACTAATGTAAAGATGCATTAACATTAGAGTAAAATCATTATAGGGGTACTGGAAATAATAACTATAAGAACCCTTGCTGTTATAAACACCCAAACGGCAGAATTAACCTTAAACTTCCAAATAAACAGCTTTTACCAGTATAGAAATGAATAGGATTGATTCACAGACAATAATAACTGTGTGCCTTAGTGTGGGATGACCAATTTGGACCCATTAATGTTGGAAAAGAGTTGGTGGCTGTTTGGATAAATGGCTTCTGTAAAAAAAAAAATATATAAAGGTATTAAAAAATAAATAAAATAAAATAAAATAAAATAAAATAAAATAAAATAAAATAAAATAAAATAAACCAACACTTTTTTTACCCTCCCTCCTTTTTCAGCCCAGAAGGAGGTAGTAGACAGTTTGGATAAAAGCACTTTTACATAAAATTATCTGAGGAAAAAACACTGTTAATTAAACCTCTGCAGAAGGTGAAAGCTTCACTTACTGACAACAATCCAAAGTTATGTCCTTTGTTCCCCGTGCAGCTTATAACTGTTATTTTAACAGGACAGATTAGAGGATTCTGTCCTTACAGCAAAGACTAAAACTGAGGGGAGAAAATGATTTGACCTAAGGAACTAAATGTTCTGAAAGACATGTGCTTAATTAATTTTTAATCTGTAAACTGAATTAAGTCTCTAGTTTAAATAAAGTGTTTTGGAATTATAAAAACATAGTATTATTCACACGTAAAAGAGAGGTGGGTGAACCCTAATTCATATGCAAAATTCAATTATTTCATACTTATGAAACCATGTCCAGTTCTTAAGAGAGTCTGTTCCCCCCACCCCAGTTCAAGCTCATCCTTGTAGCATCTGCTGCTTCTGAGGAATGAATGCAAAGTCCTTTCTGGGCGCACCCAGCGGTGGTTAAAAGGGCAGCTGCCATTCGGACACTGCCAGTAATGCACAGGATTTCAAACACAGTAATAAGGAAAAGATCAACTCCATCCCAACTGGCCTGCAGTTCAAGCTGCAAGAGGGGCCTGTCATTTCGCCAGGTCATTATTAGCGCTGTTGGGTGTGGGTGAACTTAATTTGAAATTGTCTCATATTTTATTTCTCTTCAATGTTTTAATTCCTTGGAATGAGTATCTTAAACATTTCGTTTGCAATTGTAGGATCTGATGAAAACTGCCTAGCCATAAAATGAAATAAAATTAGATTTAAAAAGGGAAAGGGAGAGGGAGAGGGGGAGGGAGAGGGAGAAGGGAGGAAGAGAAGAGGAAGAGAAGAGGAAGAGAAGAGGAAGAGAAGAGGAAGAGAAGAGGAAGAGAAGAGGAAGAGAAGAGGAAGAGAAGAGGAAGAGAAGAGGAAGAGAAGAGGAGAGGCGAGGCGAAGTGAAGAGAAAAGAAGGAGAAGTAAGGAACTATGTGACTATGACTTGTCTTGGCATTGAAAAGTAAAGGAAGGTGCCAACCCACCATATCTGATCTCTGAGGCTCCAGTAAAAGCACTTTAGCGACCATCCGCCCAACTTCATCAGCTTCCTACAACTATAAACCAAAAGAGCAGGATCAGACATAGGACATGGGAACACTCATGCCATTTTTGTGAGGACATTTTCCTTACCACAGCAATTACATCTGACGAACATCCTGCCTCTGCTTTATTGACACAATCCTTTAAATATAAATAATAGTTTTAGAAATTATTCCTGAATAGTAAAATACTAGTTTTTCCTCTTGTCTTTCATTTGAAGATAATTAAGAGATAATGTCAATGGAACAGAACCTTGCCAGGAGATAATGATCTCATGCTGATAGACAAACAGTAAGGTGAAAAGAGTATTTAGTGAAAGCATATTTTTTTAATCCAGTTATTTAAATTACTACTATACCAACTGATTAGCATCTAAGTACAACAGACCAGCAGATGAATGGAGTGACAAAGCTGGTAGCACAAGCATTTATTGATTCATATTCTCATTGGAGATGGCAGCAGCCAGGTGAGCGTTCACCTCAGCCCCGCTGGATGATGTTCCTTTGCACGCAGGGGCATCTAAGGAGTTCAAATGACAAAAATTAAGCATCTTGTCATCAAAACACTGATTTGACGATTACTGAATTTCTGCACTCTTGCATGCTGGGGGAGGAGGAGACCTGGATGCCCCGGTCCTGCCTCCCCGCTCACCAGGGACAGACAGAGTGACAGCCTTTCCCGGGACAAGCAGAGTTACGAACAGGCTCCGCTTGAACCACTTTTTTCTTCTGGGTTTTCATCTAATTTCAGCCCTGAATTAAGGCCTGTTACTTCTCTATAAGTACGACAAGAGACACCATTCTGCTCTGGATGTATTCGGTGAAAAAGGAATAGGAAATGCAGCAGGTCCCTCTAGGAAACCTGCCAAACATCAGTACAAGATCTCCCAGCCCAGCGCTCACCATCGTCCCTCTTACAACATCAACTCTCCTACAGCATCTGATCCACACTGTGGAGTGTCTTCAATACCAGAATGATATATTTTTAATATCCTGCTGGAAGAAAGATACTAAGACCTACTAGTATCATGGCAAATATTGTCTTCACATCAAATACTCAGCTTTTGCTATAAAGGACCTTTCAGATTAAAGAAATTGATGATTCATTCCTCTATCTCCAGCCTTTTGTGCATAGCTTGTAGGAGTAATAACAGCTCCTCAACTTTTCAAACGTGTGAGCAAAGCAGTGGTTGGGCAGGTGAATTCTTAGTGACGTGGACATGTTTGCATTTCTTAGACCCCATATGCAGGTATTTGTGATAAAAGTTGGGTTTGCTTTTGAGAAGTAACATGTATTTCTCACCACATAGTCATAATTCAGTATCTGTGGACATAGTGGACCCTATATACTGTCGACATCTGGGCAGGCACAAGATGGCCTAAAATACTGACAACTAAGGTCAAATTAAAAATATATATATTTTTTTATATATATATAAATTGTATAAAAAGCAAATGGAGACCAGCAAGAAAAAACATACTTAAAGCATAAAGCTTGAATTCTAACTATAAAAGTAGAACCAAACAGCACTAGCACTGTGGTATAAGATACACACAGAGGCAGAAGATTTAATATTTGATAGCAGGTGACAAAATGGGAGCGTACAATAGTGTATGCAAGGGCACAAGCCAGGACTGGTCTGGGATGAATTCAAGGGCAAGTGAATATTAAGCAGGCATTAATAGCATTGCCCTGCTTCGTGATACACTACAGCTGGCTCAGGTGCTTGGAGTTTAGGAAAAGTGTTTAAAATATTAGAGGAAATACAAAGAGGCAAGAGAGGAATTAGAGGGTAAGATGTGTGAGCAGGGACTGCGGGAGCTAAACTTACAGAGTCTCAAAGAGAGAAGACTCAGGGGTCCCCAATCACAGTCTATAAATACCTTCAAGGTAATAATATAAATGAAGGAAGGGAATTCTCCGGTCTCAGAAGATGGCAGGACAAGGAGCAATGGCCTGGAGCGAAGGAAGCAGGAGCGGGTGCCAGGGAACGGTTCTTCACTCCGGCCTCCGCTGTGCCAGCTGAACCCGCCACAGGGAGCAGGAATCGCTCTCCTCCCAGCGACGCCGGGACGGTGCCCACACACCCGCTGTGCTCGATGCATCCACGGCGCTGGAACCAGCCGCACACCCGGCCGTACACCGCACAGCCGGGGATCCATACGTGGCGCGGGCTGCGACCGTCTGCAAGCGCGGGGTTGTCACTCTGGAGCGATTTCAGAGTGACGGCATTCATTAACCCGGCACCACTTTTGCGAGCAAAGAAATAGCGTTGCGTTTCTCCACGGCCGCACTTCGTTACACTGGGATTTTTTCTCCTTCTGATGGTTACAAGGGCTGGTTTTGCACATTCTGCAAAGGGTGAATAAAGCTCAAACCACATATTAGCTAGCACACACAGTGATTTGACTTCCATTTATGCACTTGGTTCAGTGGAGAACAAAAATTCAGAGCATTGTACCAGTTAAAAAGAATGAGCCCTCATGTGGCTTAACTACTCCTAGGATAAAAACACACAGTAAAAAACACGACTCCTCCATTTTTCAGGGAAAATCTTTCTTTGTCCTGGGAAAAGACTATCCCAGCACTTTCATCTTTTCTGCCAGTTTATAATCAAATCTCTGGCTATTTTCTTATCCTCCAAACCAGCTGAAATTGTGACGGTGGAGGAAGGACTGCAGAGACTGCGACAATAACTCGAAGTGGGCTGACTGCCATGGCTGGTGGTGGACGAGAAAGCAACTTAGAGAACATCAGCAAAGCACAGCAAAAATAACCACAGCAGCAGTCTCAAGTACGGTGCGAAGGGTTCAAACAAGAGAGTAAATGAAAGTGCCTCTTACCGCAGTGGCCCACAAAGAATTCACTGCAGTTCTTGTACATTAAGGGGTGGATTCCCAACAAATCAGCTCCTCTCTTCTGGACAGAAGAAATCAACCTCTTCCATTTTCTAGGAAGCCCATTTCAGCTTTACTGGAATCCTGACATAACACTCAACACAGAACGAAACAAAAGCCCCAACACTTCACGGCACCTTGTCTGTTCAATCTGTTTACGTTGCCCCTGCTCTGATCACAGGGAAGAAGTTCAAGCAAAGGGATATCATGTGTATGCTGCAGGCATTAGTGATGTTAATTCATTTTATTTAAGAAGAGTTTCACTGTTTTATTCAGAAAACATCATCCTTCCTGCATCAGGTGCTCATCTACCAAGCTAACGTATCAGCTCAGCGCCAGGCGGGAAAGAGGTTGCAACCAACCACACCATTTTATATCCAACCAGATCACTCATCTGTAACCTGGTCAGCCACGCTCCTCCTTAAATCAACAGTGGAAAGAGGTGAGGAAACACTTTGGTGTTGTACCAAGCTGGCTTTTGAGCTCCTCTACATCTTCTCCTTCGTCATCTCCTGATGTTGTGCTTTATGTTTGTAACCTTGCTGGGAACTTGAATCTTGAATGCCTCAGCCCAAAAGCTACTGCGCCTATTAGCAAAGATTTTTGTATAAAAACACCTAAGCTGGTATTAATGACATGCAATTTAATTATGGTTGGACACTTCATATACGTTGCTTGGCATCTCTGGAAAAACAGACCTGTCCGTATGGCACTGACACATGTGGGAAAACTCCACAGGCAGATTATTCTGAAGTGGAAACCTGGGAAAGACTTGTCACCTTGTGAAACATAATGGCCTCAAGTTGTGCCGGGGGAGGTTGAGGTTGGATCTGGAAACAATTTCTTCCCCAAAGGGCTGTGGGGCATTGGAACAGGCTGCCCAGGGCAGTGCTGGAGTCACCATCCCTGGAGGGCTGGACAGACGGACATGAGGTTCTCAGGACATGGGGCAGTGCCGGGGGTGGGTTATGGTTGGACTCAATGATCTTGAGGGGCTTTTCCAACCAAAGTGATTCTATAATCACTTCCCACTTCAAATAGGGAGTCCGAACAGAGTCCCAGTACAAGATCTATTCATTTTAGAAGGTGGGGTTTGTGCTACTGTATTCCCCAAGTAAATACAGCTACTATTAAAAATCTTTGAGCTGCTGTTAAGACAGATATATTTGAGAGTTTAAAAACTGGTTTGTACATTTATAATTGAACATCCACAGCAGTATCAGCTCTAGTGAGGGCTTCCCAGTTGGTATTTGCATGCTGCAAGTTACAGTTTAAATGTACTAAAGTATATATTTGTACAAGCCACCATCCCACAGACCGACTGAAAGGCTAGGCAGCCTCGTAAATACACACTGAAAAAACTATCTGCCTTGTTTGTGTGTTGTCAAGAGACTGGAATCACTTCTGGGTAGATAAGATGCATTTTTAAAATTATCTAATGATATACAGTATTTAATTTGAAAGACCTGTAGTCATTTGAGCCTCTTAGGAAAAAGAGCATACATGTTTTATAGCTCTAAAATATATCTAATAAAATATTAGGAAATATTGTAGCCTCAAAAAATTACATAGTCCATATTGGAAAGACTACATCAAGCAATACATGAGAGTTTGGCTGGTAACATTAATTTTCATTCTGAATCCCTTCTTTTCTATAACTTCTTTTTTACATTTAATGGTAGTAAGTAACATAACTTTTCCTTTATATATTTTAAAGCAGTGGAAGAAAATGTCTGGTTTTGGTATCTATCACAACATGGTAGCAGTGACAACTACTTTTATACTTAGCATATCCCAGAGCTTTTCAATACACATAGAACGTCACATAACTCAGTAGCAGCTCTTAACAAAGGACAGTTTTGTTTTTCAAATACCAGTCACTGAATATGTGTCTGTCCTAAGTAGCTGCTCTGGAAAAAAAAAAATGGCAAGAAAACTGGCAAGCGTTTTAAGCTGAAAAACATTGACCCATTATTAGAGGTCTTTGTTTTATCATTTCGCAATCCTGCTCACTAGCGGCAGGGATCCAGAGCCCATCAAGTGATGCAAACTGATGCAGAACTATGTCACCGTCCTCTGACATCCATCACCACCCAGCCTCTCCTTGGAGCGGTATCCTCTGTGCATCCAGATTGGATTTTTATTTAGGACACATTTCTAAGTGGCAATCCATAGTCAGAGGCTATCTATGTCTACCCTCCACCGTGCTGGGCACATCTCTCCAACCTGGCAAAGAGAAGGAGAAGAATAAAATGGGGGGAAAGGGAGAGAGAGAGAAAAATCATACGGCCCAGTAAGTACGGAGGGAATCTCAGGCCCTGGAGACATGCATTCAACTCTCTGCTCTGCCAAGTTCCCTGCATAATGCGAGGAAATCAATTAGTACGTTATCTGTGAAATGGGGATACTCAACTACACACAAGGGGATTATGAGACTAAATAAATAGTCACAAATTTCAAGTGATTTAGACAGTACAGAAGTAAAAGACAAAACAGGACCAACTAACAGAGAAGCATATTAGTATTTCTATTCTCCACACAACAAAATTACTCGGTGATTTTACCCCCTTTCACAGGAACACCACCTCTACACCATCAACTACCAGTTCCAGTGGCCCAGAAAGCAGCTCTCACATTGTGTTGCCCATGCCCAGCACCTCCAGGACGGGCAGCAGCATCAACCACTTTTAACATGAATAACAGTAGCTTACCCAACCAAGAACCTACAGCAACGTTTCCTTCCTTGCAAAATTATCAGAAAGGGGAGAGAAGCTGCCGTCTCCTCAGCTTCCCAGGCATGAAGCAGCTCCTGCATCTCCAGCTGCTGAAAGCTGGATGATGATCTCTGAAAGCGTTTGCACCCAAAAAAAATTTCACCCAAGACCCCGGCGCCAATGAGACCTGAAGAATTACTGAGCTGCAGGTTACACTGTTGAGCTGAAAAAGGAGAACCTCTCCAAGATGTACAGTGAAAAAAAATAGGTATAACGGGTGTCATTAAGAACTCACCGGCTCCCAGCGGCGAGCGGCCAATGTCCCATCAGCTGCTGTATCTGGAGTCAGCCCGGGCACCAACCCACACAGCGCCGTGAGCTGCTGCCGGCAAATGATCTTTTAATGGCACCAGCAATACGGGGTGGCTTCCTTTCAGCTACTGCATCGCAAAATGATGATAAATGATAATGAGAAATGATTACAACTATCAGAAGTATTAGTAAACATTCCTACTGCTTGGTGTTATAAATCCAGAGAAGTCTTCAAGAAAGATGTCGAACCACATGACGCACACCACACAATTAATTTTACAGCTGGTAACTTGAATTTGGGGAGAAAATTCTACACTAGTGGAGCAGGAATGTCTTAATTCTTTAGCATGCCATAGCAATGTTTAAGTCAGCAGTGAAGGAACATGATGCAGTAGTATCTTGACAGTGAAGGATATTGATCCAGTGAAGGAACACATGATGCAGTAGTAGTAGTAGTAGTAGTATCTTGATCCAGTGAAGGAACACATGATGCAGTAGTATCTTGACAGTAAAAACTAGCTGAGGATTGGTGCAGAGGGTGTCAACTTTTCTGTCAAGCGATAAGACTAATTTATGTCTTCTTGTTAGGCCACCTCCCACAGCAGACACACACCCACGTTTTCGGTGGCAGCTTTTAAAATCTTCTTTGAATCACTGCATAATTTAGGTTAGAATGGATCTCTAGAGAACATCTGGTGGGAGAGAAAGAAGTAAGCGCGTGTGCTCTTTTAAAGATTAAACCAAAAAGCCCAGACCAACCACGACCTCCACATCCCCAGCTCCTGAGCCTCGGGTGATGCTGTGGCCTGGGCAGGGCCGTGTCCTGCTCTCTCGTGTCTGGCTCTGCATGGGTCCCCGTGCTCCCGGGGCACAGGTGGGATGCAGTGAGACGCTTTCCAGATGGCTGAAAATTGTTTCCCTTAATAGCACTGTCGCTAGGGACTGAAATCGAAAAGGCCTCAGTGCGGCATTTTTGCCCACCAAGAAAGGTCGTTTATTAGAAATAAATCATGGAATTATTTTTTTTTAAGATGATGCTAAATAACCCGCTGACAAAATGTTTCCCTTTTTTTGTTGCTGTTTTTCAGCTAGTAAACCATGTGGGCTGTTGGGGATTTTTCAGTGATCTGACTACTCATTAAAACAATATAAAACAATAATCCAGCATTTTCAGGCACCAATAATTCAAACCAGGCATATTAATAGGTTACCTTATTCTCCAAATACTGCTGAGCATGCCGTAGGCAGCCATCAACTTGCAATGATGTTTATTAAAGAAGGATGTGTGTGCCTACAGCACACAACTCCAGAAACATCTCCAATGAGGCAACACGAAACCGTTTAGTGACGACTACGTTTGAAAAAGCCAGCCAAAACATTACAAATCATTTGTAAGACGTTCTGTTGCGTCTTCTTCTGTGTGGGTATCTGGCCCCGTCTTGGGGCAATATTACCAGGAAGGTGTCAGGAGCTCAGGTAGACGTTCCTCTTCACATGAGAGAATCCAAACTCAACATCAACGCCACTCTCTCCTCAAAGCCCAGCACAGCACTACGGAGCTTAAATTCTCCCAGCTAGCATTTACTGTCATTAGAGCAGCTTTTAATTATCTGAAGTTATGACAACAGCATGTTAAATGGATTCCCATCTCTTATAAGCCTTGAAAGCAACTGTGTTTGTTTACTTTGTTCTTTCAAGAAAGATCACCTCTCAGTCCACTACTATAGGGCTCTGTAATAATTTCTTTACTCAGGATGAGAAGCTGATAGAAGATATATTTGGAAAACAACATTCTTGCAAATTAAACTTAATTTTCAACAAGCTTTCAAACGATAATAACTACTGAAAAAGGACAGTGTTAGTTCAGGATGAGATATATCTAGTGGAAATTAAGAATACTTATTGTAAGGCTATTTTCCATTTACCCCATGAATACAGTTTGCAGAACGGCTGCTTGGTGTTAGAGCAACTCATCTGCTTTTACACTCATTTCTGCCTCGGAACAGACTGGTCAGAGATACAATGAGCAATATCGAACTGTAAGAGGGACCTCTGAGGGGAACCAAACCAACCCAGACACCTGTGCCATGTGGTGGCTGAAACAACAGCTCCCAGTAAGCTTAGAAATTTGTTCAGAATTAGATTCAGTACTTCACTTTATTGAGACTTTGTTCCCCATATATGATTCATTGAATTTGCTGCCTTTTTATCATTACTGAAATGCAATTAAAAATTATTTTTGTGAAACTACACAAGATCCGTGTTCAAATTAATGCTCGGACCTTGAACCTCTAAAGTACAAAGCCTCTCGGCTCCTCAGAATTGAGCACCTGAAAAAGCTGTGACCAGTCCTCCCAAGAGTCACGTTAAAAGAAGTCTGAAGTCATTGCACCGTGTGTCCTGGTTTTGTCACCTTCCTCATGGCACATCCCGGCCTCTGAGCGGGCACCAGCTCGAGCTCATTCCGGCCATGCAGTGGGGGCAATATTTTCAAAAACACATTGAAGATCAAAGAGGTCCAGCCTTGTAGATCTAAATGGGTGCTCTTGACAACTGTTAACCACAGTTCAGAATACGCTTGTGTTTTAGAAGCAGTAAGATGACTGAGGAAAAGGAATAGCCACAGAGTTTTACCTCTGTTTGATATTTCATGGCGTTTGGCAGTGATCCATCTCTAGGATCGTTGCCATGCAGGGTGAATAGAATTAAAGAAGTGCCGCCAACTTGTGTTGTGTTTTATCAGCCTTACAGAAGAGGTAAAATTCCTCTTGGTTTCTACACGACAGGCTGTTTCCAAAACAAAGACACCTTGCTTTCTCATCGGACACCAGCAGTTACAGACAAAAGCATCCCTTCCAGCTTTCCCAGCTACTTTATTCATGCTGTAACTCACTAGGATGCCCATTTCTTACAGTTGAAATCTTGGCTCTTTCAAGACACAAAACCTACTCCCTCACTTTTTTTGTGGGGGAGGGAGAGGGTATCTCAGGCTTGAGAATGAGACCTGATGCTCATTAAGTATCCATCAGGCTTAACTTTATTTCACCAGCCTGAAAAACATTAAAACAGAAACAAGCCAAAAGTTAGAGATATGGAAAATCCATTTCAAGCACTACCGAAAAAACCTTCCAACACCTTGGAAAGACACTTAAATTATTCAGGAACACTGTGAACACATTTCTCTTCTCCTAATAGACAAACGCCTTTAAAAGACAAGACGTTTACTAATTTATCAAGATATTGAAGCAGAACTACTAACTACAACATCTGGTTATTGTTCATCTCCTCCAGCCCTAATGCAGTGCTGGAGCACACTGTGTCACTACAATAATATTACAATATATACATTGCATAGGAACCAACAACAGCTTTCTTAGGGTAAAAAAGAAGGAAGAAAAAAAACACACCAGGAAAAACACACCAGGAAAAACAACCAAACAACTATGGACATGATTATTAATTCAGGTCCGCCCTGCTGCTACTGCAGTGTTTGCATCAGCAGTAGATTACCCCTACGTTTTATAATTATAATATATATCCAAGAAAACAAATTAATTGACCAACAGCAATGGATAAGAAACTCAATTAAAAATAATATACTGAGTAAATCACCACGTCTCGATCACATGTACTTTCACCGTTTGTTTTTATCCATATCTATAGGGAGATATATGTGTGTGTGATATATTGAATTTAATTGCAAAACATTTTTTTTTCAAGATTTCTTCTTTGGAAAATATTTGTTACTATTGACAGCAATGGTGACAACACACTTTGTGGTATGAAATATTATTTTACATTTACCTCTATTTTATCCTTAAAGGAAAGTGCTGTCACTTGTGAACTTCCAGCTCAGAGGGCTTCCTGTATGCAACGAATAGTTTCAGCACTTGATCAAAAGAGATGACAAAGATATAATGCATACTATAAAATAATATATGCATTACTTTCTAATATGCATTTTAAAATGATCATTCTCGAAATTGGAATGAAATCAAAATCAGAAGAAAAAATTCAGCTTGTTTATACATATTCACTCCCACCTCCCCCGCAAAAAAAAAACCAAAAAACAAAAAACAAAAAAACACAATTAAGAAGGTATGGTTTTGTGGAAATCTTCAACTTTAACAAAATTTGCATTTTCGCACAGAATCTGGTTTTGATGAGCATGTTCTTGCAGGCAGCAGGGAACCATTCCGAAAAGCTGGCAGAAAACCCCCTAAATAGCTCAGTCAGAAATCAGGTCCACTCAAATCAAGACCTAGTGACTCACTCCTCTGCCCACTGATGTACTGCGTTATTGCAAACAATACAAACTCTTCAGCATACAAATGCCACGCAAACAGCTTCTATTTCTTACTTACATTGTCCCAAAGCGTGCTTTATATCAATTAACATTAAAAATCAACTTATAAGGCTTTCTTTTTCCCTGGGCACATTCGTAACGTTGAATTCACTGTGCGTATCCATCCCAATACAGTAACACAGGAGAGAGCAGCTAACAAATACAACCGTAGAAATCACAGCCTCTTAAAAGCAATCAGAATCAGCAATTATGTTTCATGGTTGTGTGCTCCAAATATCATTGTGCTCCAGCGCCTAAGGAGATCCAAACGCTTGGACTCGGCCACCCCTCTGCATACAGTGAGTGCTGTAGAAAACTGCAAACTCTTTATAAACTCATTCTGCTCGGAGTCAAGATTCCCTAAGCCAAAGACTTAGTTCTGCACGAATGTGCTTTATTCGAACTTCTGTGTCCACTATAAACCATCAGTGAGGTCTGGGGGCTTCTATAATATCTTCTGTTGGTCTCAAAAATGCTATTCTATTAAAGGGTAATTTACCCGGCCTGAAAGATGGAATGGTGGTTTGAGTTTCAATATTTTTAATAATATTTCCCAAATCACACCTTCCGTTCCCCTCAATCTAATCTTAGCAATCTAATCTTCCGTTCCTGCTAATCCATCATTTACTACACTATTTCTGCTCTTAGACTAGATTGCACCCACCCTATTGCTGCCCACCCATAACATTACTGGTGCTGCTTGAAATCCATCGCAGCCACCACTGCAAGGCAACCTTGGCTTCCTCTGTCCTCTTCTCCTTTCCAATTTCCTCCTGACCAAGGGTTACAACCACCTGATGCTTGACAGCTCTTATTTTACCTGGTGATATGAAAACAGTCCTCACAACACACCAGCTGACACATTCTGTGGTGTTTCCTGGGTCGAATGATGAGTGGATCTCAAATTCTGTGACCCCAAGTGTTACAGCGTCTGTGTCAAACCCAACTGGTACGGACACAGAGCACTCCCAGACTTCAGGTTCATCTCTAGGTTGTGTGAAGGGATGAGCAGATCCAACTGAAACCCAGAGGGCTTTTTAAAAACAAAAGGTAGAAAAGAATGAGGTTGCATTATTAAACAACACATCGCAGCTCTGATTTCGACAGCTACCAGTATCAATTCAAAACCAAACTCAAAGTTAATACACCACTGATCCATTTACTTAAGTCTAAACCAGAAATGGATAACTTTGACCCTTAGAGAGACACCGGTGTTATTTTTGGTTTGGAGACCTAAAATCCTAACGAAAAACTTGGACTACACATTGTATAATAGTTGCAGGTACCACGATTAACAGTTCATAAGCAATTCCATTATATAAATTACACTTTAAAACTTCCACTTTCGTTGCAATGTAAGCATGTTTTTTAAGATGTCACAGGTGAAACAGGTCAAAAGAGGTAAACCCTAGCACAGAAATTAGTCTCTGTGAGAAATGCCAAGTACTGCTGTGTGAAATGATTTCACTCAGCTTAGAAAGCCTGGAAATCACAGCCTCCCCAGCCCTCCAGCAAAGTGGGAAAAGGGTTAAGTTTACCCAATTTGTACAGCGCAGGAAGATGGTGCTGAAGGGAAAAGAAGGATCTCATAAAATCCCCATACACAGAGCTTCGTGAAATAGCTTCTCTATGGAGATTCGCAGCAAATTCACAGCACCAGATAGCACAAAATGGTCTAAATATTAGTTCAAGTGGGGATGTGAAATGCGTGGTGAACCCAGCCATAACTCAATTTCTCAGTCTTCTAAGATGTTCTCAAATGGAAAACCTGTTCTGAGTTGTTCAGAAGAACAGCACGCACTGAAAGCAGTCCTCAAATTGGTGTTATAATTAACAAGTAAAGCTGAGAGCCATGCAGTTCACTAACAAAAAGTAGAACAAAAAGAAAGTGATTTAGCTTGAACTAACAGAACTGTAAGAGAAGACCCGCGAAAGAGCAGTTGGCACATTACTGAGTCACACTATATGCTGTGCAAGCTTCCCAAACTACCCCCACAGAACTTGCAAGTTACAACAGCCATTTCCTCCAGGCAAAAGGAGTTCAGCCCTACCTCTTTCCCAGGAATTCTCCCTAAATTGTCAGGGGTAAATGCAAAGGAATAAAACAAACCTTGAAACGTTCAGTCACAGAGGTAATGATGCCAGGGCTGAAGAAGTAAAAACATCAGTGCAGCGTGGACTAATACCTGTGGAAAGAGACAGGCCAGATGAGCGGCATGCAGCAGTCTGTGTTCGGAAAGGGAAAGCCGGCAGCCAGGGTTCATGCTGGTACCCACGAGACCCCAATAGCACCTGTGTTCCATCCCTATGACAAACACACCAACAGCGCGGGCACTCCAACTTGGCTCACAACAGAACAACTCACCAACCACTTGAGCATTCATAGAAACACAGATTCATCTTGGTTGGAAGAGACCCCCAAGACCATCGAGTCCAACCATAACGCAGCCCTGGCACTGTCTCATGTCCTGAGAACCTCATGTCCGTCTGTCCAACCCTCCAGGGATGGTGACTCCAGCACTGCCCTGGGCAGCCTGTTCAATGCCCCACAGCCCTTTGGGGAAGAAGTTGTTCCCAGATCCAACCTCAACCTCCCCTGGCGCAACCTGAGGCCGTTTCCTCTGCTCCTGGTGCTTGTTCCTGGGGAGCAGAGCCCGACCCCCCTGGCTCCAAGCTCCTTTCAGGCAGTTCAGAGATCAGAAGGTCTCCCCTCAGCTCCTGTTCTCCAGCTGAACCCCCCAGGTCCCTCAGCTGCTCCATCACACTTGTGCTCCAGCCCCTCACCAGCTCCGTTCCCTTCTCTCCACTCGCTCCAGCACCTCAAGGCCTTTCTTGGTGTGAGGAGCCCAGAACTGCTCCCAGGGTTCAAGGTGAGGCCTCCTCAGTGCCCAGGACAAGGGGACAATCACTTCCCTAGTTCTTCTGGCCACACTACTCTTGATGCACGCCAGGATGCCGGTGGCTTTTTTGGCCACCTGGGCACGCACTGGCTCATGCTTACCCATTCATAAGTGTAATAAACTTACCCATTGCATTTATAAAACCACATCATGCATCATTTTTGTATTACGTAAAACTAGAGCCAATATGGGCCATCCAAAGCTGTACAGAGGTATAGAGCTATAAACACCTAAACTTCAAGAAGGGTATAAAAACATGCCTATTTTGAGAAATGAATGAGAATTAAACTCCTTCCCGTGGAATAATAAAGAACTGAAACGGATCACTTGGGATGCTCAACCCCAGCCCAGCTCTCCATGCCGCTGGAGAGGCTCCATGCAGGTCACCCTGGACCAGCTCCAGGGATGGAACACGACAGAGGTGCCCAACTTGAACTTCCCAGGCACAGCCTGTCAGCGCTGCCCTTCCAGTTGTTCTTCTGGCCTACAGTACACTGTTTCACATAAAATAAGACCTACCCTGAAAATAAGCCCTATTGTGATTTTTCAGGATTTTTGAGGATGTTCGGAACATAAGCCCTACTGCAAAAATAAGCCCTAGTTACAGTTCATTAAAAAGTCAATTTAAATAATGTCCAGGCAGCTATACATGTAAAAAAGTAAGTATCTTTTGGAGCAAAAATTGTATAAGACCCTGTCTTATTTTTGGGGAAACGGGGTAGGTGCTGCACTACTCCTGTGGGGCACAGCAAAACCACAGGAGCTGCTGAGCATTATATTTTCCCAACAAAACAAAAGCCAACTCAGTGTTATTTTTCTAAGATGAAGTAATCGCTGACATCTATTTGAATCAGAAACATGAAAAAGCGATCACACCACAAGCATTTATATTAACATTCAATCCCTACAATAAAAAAAGCTATTTGAAAATCTTCCAAAAACACGCTTTCATTCTTTATGAAGATATAGCTACTAGTTTGAACTGTAGAGCTGAGCAGTTTTTAGAAGTTTAGATGTTATCTTACGCCTATATGTATATATAGCGTTTATATAGTTAAATCTTTGATCTTTTGAAAAGAGATTCAGAGGTTTAGGTGAATGTTTTCCCTGCCGTTTCAGTTGTTTCTTTCCATCACCACCAGATGGGGCTCCGTTATAGCTGAAATCACGGGACATTACACAATTTTATAATACATTCACAGTTTATGTTGTAGGGTCACACACATCTCTCCTGCATGCACATGCATTTTCACAGCATATTTGCACACTTTTCATCTCATGAAAAAAAAATCCATATTTTTAATTTACCAATACAAGTGGGTATGGATTTTTTTTAATAACTATATTAATCTCAGAACTATTATTACACTGTACGGCCAGTTTAGATCAAGTTGACAGCAGCAAGAGGAGGGGATGTATTGCTCGAGAATTACAGTGCCAGCTTTCTAACTAGTTCCCAGGTTCACAGGATCCGTGATGGGGACTATCCCAGGATATACCTCAGAATTATAGAATGCTTTCAAACATGCTGCTTCCAGTTCCAGCGTAATCGCTAGCAGCAAAATAAATACAATTCTTTTGAGCAGTACTTCATTCCATTAAGGAACGTCCAGTATTGTGTTGATGTACAAACATCCCTCCCTCCCCTTTTACTTTTCTTAAGGTCAAAAAAGGAGGAGTGAAACCTCTTGCTGTACAGCCTGGAAATTCAGTCAGGGAAATGCCCTGTTTTTATCACCTACTTTCTCTCTTTCTGAAGGCTTTCCTTTCTATGTTATTTTCTCCCCTCTTCCCAGTTATACATGAGCAGGAATTCCCATAGAAAATAACTGAGCTTCCATTTTTGCTGTTTGAATTTCTCAGGATTTGGAGAGTGAGGAAGAGCCTGTTTCTTCAGCCCAGGTGAGCAGCGCTGGGGACTCCGGTTGGTGTCGATCAGGAAGGGACGGTGCTCAGGTCCAGCAGCAGCAGGGACACCCAAATGCCTACTTGATAGAGAGATGCTATAGTGGCAGATAAATAAAGGAGACAAGAATTGCAAAATGGGATAGAATAGCTTAAAGTCCCTCAGATGCTTAGCCACAGCGGGGAGAATATAAAACTAAAATTAGTGTAAATCTATGTTATTATTGATAGTTTTGAGACATAGACAATATATTAACAAAATTCTGTGACTTCATCACCAGGGGATTTATCACACAGGCTAATCCAATTCTACATTAACAACTGGGTTTCCAAGACGGTCTGGGAGCACCCACCGGGTTCACGTGGTACCTGCCGCTGCAGCGCTCCATCAATAGTTTTCAAACATTATCACAAAAGCATCTTTTCAGACAGGGAAATTTCAGACAGCGATTGATTAGCTCTCAAGACTCATCAGATTTTAGTTAAAATCTGTATGCAGAAGAGTCTTTCCTACAACAGCACCAATGTACAGTGACAAAAGTCAGCCCTAAAATGACAAATGTTTTGATGTCAGTTCCTTCCTCTAAATGCATGAGGAATTCAACACCCCTCAGTCCTAGGGCAGGGCTCAACAGAAACAGAGTTTGCAGATCACATCACTTATTAAGGAGAATGAGAAGTTAAGATTCTAAATAATTAGGCACTTAAAAAATAGTCAGCTTCTGAAATATTTTCATTCAGTAGATGCTGGATTTTCCCCTCGCATTTTGATTTTTATTTCGCACAATTATACTTTTGAGATAAAAATCTCTGAACCTGTGAAGTTAGCAAAGCATCAGCGCTATGGAAAGTAACTCAAGACTTCATGATGATGCTTCCTAATTTCTGCCTTTCACAAAATGTTGCTAGAGCCGCCCCACTCAGAGATCTTCATTTCCTACTCAATGCTGGAGAGACATCTCTGCCTGCTGAGATGCACCCACTGCTCCCGGGCACCTCCCGAGCCCTTTGTCCCCAGCCCTGGCTGTCCGAATGTCACCCGGCAGAGGTGACAGAGGGCTGAGCGGGCCCAGTCTGCCACAAACATCACCCAGATCCAGGATGAGAAAAAGAATTATTTTAAATGAGAAACATGGCCAAAGCTCCCCTGTAATTCCTCGCGAGGCAAATTTCCCTCGCACTTTTCACCTTCTCAGCGTCGGCAGAGAGTTAAAGAAGTTCAACAGTGACTGTCTCCTTCACTAGCAACACCATTTTATTTAATATGTTATAATTAGAATGGACGTGGAGGGGAAAAATCAAAGTTATTCTGCAGCTAGTACAGCAGCAGAGACAGCCAAACACAACCAGTATTTAATTTCTCATATATTCCAAAACAAAAGTGGCAACAAAACAGCTGCTCTTGGGCAACCTGAGAGGCTGAATGAATTCACTGCACTAAACACCTTCAATCCATACTCCAGTTCATTTATTTCTGGTTTCGACTGGGCAACCCCACACCTGAAATCTCTGTTCCTTTCTTCTTTTATGCTCCAGATTGGCACAATCCAGCCCCACAGGTACATCTCCGAAATGGAGATGCTGTGTTGCTGGCGTATGCCTAAGTGGTCATCAGATCCAATTGCTCCCGTTTTCCATAACATATAAACATGTTTTTTCAGCTTTCACACTGACACTGTTGCTGCCTGACCCCTATGAACAGGGTGCCACGCAATCTGTCACAAATTTGTGTTCCACATTTGCATGACCGAGGCATTATTTCTCTCTCCAGAGTCGTGGTAGATAGGGCCAGATCCAGACAGTCGCTCTCAGCCCCAGCTGTGTCCTTCAGCTCATGACTCAAACGCATCTGAAAATGGGTTATCTTCTGATGTAACAGCCCTGCGGTAAGTTGAGCAACAGGAGAAGCTTTGATCACTGCTGAAATATTTTATATTGAATTCATAATTTGGCAGTTAAGGCCATAAAGAAATCTTAGAATTTGCTCATTCTTCTGGAACCAAAACGCAGGAGAGTTTGGCGCATCAAATAAACTTTAGCAGACTGACCTCGAACATTGACTTATTTTTACAGTGCACCAGTAGCTATAAAGAAGCATTAAAACATAAAGCTCTTCCCCAAAGAGCTTACATTTGAATGCCTGACAAGACCAGGACGAGCAGTAGGAAGGCAGAGGGATGCACACTGAGAAAAGGAAGAATCACAGTAACAGCATCACAACTTCACTTAGCAAGGGAGCAGTTTGCAGGTCTATGAGCTTTCCAAGAACTAATAGCTGCTCTTGTGGGCGAGAAAATCAAAATGAGCACTTAAGAGTTTCAAATGGAGCTGAATAAACATGCAGAAAGAAATAACGTTGGAGGTGAAGTGTGAAAAGGAAAAGGTCTCGAGGCTCATCTGACTTACAGAGGAAGTAAACAAGAACTGACAGGTCACAGACACAGGCCAGGGCTGGAACCAGGTTTGGAGAAGGCAAGAATAAGCCGCAGCACTTCTCTCAGGGCTGAGTCTGAAAGGGTCAGAGAAAAAACACATAAAAAGCTCATTTTGAGACAACGCAATAAAGTACTAAAAAGGCAAGTACTGAAATGTGGCATTTGTACTGAACACACTTGACTGTCAACGCAAATGCCATAAAGTTTAGCATTTTAGTTTGAACAGATGCTTAATTGTATGCACTTAATGAACCATCATAAAGCAGGAAGATTCCTGATATGGTTGTAAGCAACGTGTCACTCTGCAAACGGCAGGGCCAGATAAAGGAATCTCAACCTGATTGCAGAGAATGGGACATGGCAGACACAAATAACCAGAAAACTGGTAAGGTCCTGATTTTTAACAAAAGCGTCCGCTTTGCTTTTACTCATTTTACATACTGGCTTCTATCAACTTTTGGAACAGTTTGTTAAACTAAGGTCATGTCTAAAGGAAAATGTTCATGTCACCAAGGCGTGCAGGACCAAGGGAAGGCAAGAATAGCAACAGGCACATCCCTCAGCTGCAGCTGCCCCTTCCATAGGAAACCATCACACAGCGGAAACACGGCAAAGGAAGATGCTTTAAACGTGTCGAAGGAAAAACAAGAAAATAATGGAAAGCACAAAGACACGTGCTACTAGTGTACGAAAGTAACAGGCACTTGAATGTCACCCAGGACTTTGAATCATAGAATCTCAGAATAGTTTGTGTTGAAGGGCCCTCCCCAGCTCCCCCAGTGACCCCTGCCATGAGCAGGGACATCTTCACCAGCTCAGGTTGCTCAGAGCCCCGTCCAGCCTGGCCTGGGATGTCTCCAGGGATGGTTCAGCCACCACCTCTCTGGCCAACCTGGGCCAGGCTCTCACCACCCTCAGGGCAACAATTTCTTCCTCATGTCCAGCCTGAATCTCCCTCCTTTAGTTTAAAACCATCACCCCTTGTCCTGTCACAACAGGTCCTGCTCAAAAGTCTGTTCCCATCTTTCTCGTCAGCCCCTTTTCAGTACAGAAAGGCCACAATAAGGTCTCCCCGGAGCTTCTCTCCAGGCTGAACACCCCAACTATCTCAGCCCGTGGGATGCACAAGGAGGCAAGATGAGGCAACACAGAGTGAGCTGAAGCCCGTGAGAGTCAATTCACTACAGGTTCTCAGGGTGAACAGCTATTAATTTTGGCATCACCTAAATGCTGGTTTGCTATCAATATGTTGCACATTGCTGCATGAGGACATTACACAACATCTCAGGGCTGGATTGGCAAGACCTTGATTTTTCCAACCTCAGTTACAGATAGTATTAGATTTGTATCGTGAACACATGCACGTTATGAATACCTACATTAATTATCTGAAGAGAAGTTAATCAAAAGGTTACACACTACACTCTCACCGACATTGTTTAATTTTTATGTGCAATTCGCATACTAAACGAATCCGCAGCTCCTGCACCGAACAGCCAGAGATGCAGGACTCTAAAGATCAGAGTGCTGAAGCAGGATCATTTCTCACACTTGAGCTTCAGCATCTGTGCATTTGCTGAAATCCTTTATTCTTTTTTTTTTTTTTTTTAAGGATCCAGCTATGGAAACACAGTTTGTCAAAGTGCTATTGATCTGTATGCACACCCTTCCACCCCCTTAAATGAGCTGCAAGAGGGAGCTGGGGTGCCTGTTAAACCTAAACCACTTAAATATATTTAAAGGGAACTTGTGACACGCACTTGAAGGAGCGGTTGCTCGGCATGTTTCCCGGCTTGCGGCTCCTTGATGCTCGGCTGCCATGCTGCAGGTGGCATTCAATCAGAGCCGCCGCCACCGAGGGCCGGGCCATTTATTTTATATTCCAGCTAGAGCGCAGGGAATGTAAAGCAGCAAGTGTGTACGGCACGAATAATGAGTTGTACTAATTCACAGAAATTCACTTTTTTTATTTGCTATCACACACTGCTCCTTTTTCTATAGACCAAGACTTTGAAAATTCATTTTTATGTGTCATTTACTTCCCCAGGGTGTAACGCCTACTAAAAATATCACCATTTCTTCTCCTCTGATAACAGATTATTTATGCAAAGGCAGAATAATTATTCTGGACATACTAGAAGGCTCCCCCCCTGAAACTAAGGTAGTTTCAAATGATACCTTCATAAAATACAGCGAAGGTCAATATTGTTGGCTAAAGCTCAACATCGAACGCAAGTCTTCTGAACTTGGGATACTAGAAGGCTTGTTAAAGGAAAGAAATGATTTTGCAGTTGTACAGGGCATTTGATTTGAAAGCATGAAGGGAACATGACTGGGACAATGAGGTTTCTGTAACCAGTTACCCCATTCAACCCTGAAGAAAATGAAGTAAGATCTGTGTGGTGTAGAAACATAGTAGCAATTAAACCAGGCAGAAATATATGTGGGGGAAATCCTGACAACTGGCATCAAGAGGTTAACTCTTCTTTTCTTTTTAATCAGTAACTAGTTCTGTCATCTTTTGGTTCAGTGCAAAATCTCCCCAGAGAAGCGCCTCTATTCTTTGAATGTCCATAAGGCAATTAGGTTTTACATTTTTAAAACTGAAGGGTTTTACAGGATGAGCCAATTTATATGTTACCATAATAAGAAAAGACTCAGGGCTACTGAAGTATCTATTTCAAAATGGCTTAGGTGGAGCGTTATTGAATCCTACAAAGCCAAGGGGCTTCCAGCTCCCAGAGTCTTTAACAGTCATTTTGAGGGAACTACCTGGGCAGAATACAGAGCAGCTTCATTTTTGGAAACCTGAAAAGCAGCCATTTGCTATTTGGAGTTCCTTCAATGTGAGGAGTGCAGAGCAGGGCCAAGCGAGCTCCTGGTTTGACAACAGGCACCCAGAGGCCGGCCGGTGCTGCCACAGCTCTGGGCGGTTACGTTTCTTTTGCTCCTGAGGCTCTTTATTGTCTTAATAAACGCTGGTCAAGTCCCAATCATAAAAACAATCGGGTGGATATAGCTGTGAGCAAAAATGGGTGATAGCTTTCAAACTGGAATAGTGTAACAGCTCTATCTACCAATTAAAGCCATTCAGTGAACAAATCTGATGATTAACTGGATATGTAATTAAGCCTTTATTATTAGTCTAATTGGATGGTTAGGGGAATTATTAAAGCTGTTAAGATTCTGTGTAGCAAGCTGACTGTGCAGTACAGGCAATATGAAATTCAGCTCATTACAAGCAAGGCCAAACGAACATATTTGAGTGGAAATTCGAGGCAGCTGCATCCAAGTCTTTCAAAACAAACCCAAACAGACCTTAAAGCCACGAGTTCAGCGCTGCAGCGAGCACTGTGATGCCCCAATGGAACACACACGGCAATGAGCCAAGCACAGACCCACTCCCGAGAGGCTGGGGGGAGTTTTCCCTGGGATGCTGCCTAAAGCATCTTCCCCCAGATCCCATCCCCATCATTTCTGACACCAGCATAAGGAGGAACTTTGGCAAAAGCTAAGCAGTTGAAATACAACGCCTCCTAAAGTGTTAAGAGGAGGAAAAATGTGATTATTTAAAGAACTTGGTGCTCCAAAATCCAGTCTTGGGAACATAAAAAAAGGAAGGTACGTGTGGGCTGCTGTGTAGGCCGAGCAAAACATTGAGCTTTCCACGATCATTTAGTCTACATTCCACTTGTCCTGGGCCTAAGTCTGGACTCAGCACTAGTAACATGCCAAGTTGAGCCCTCACAGCCCTCACCCATCTTTACCAAAAATTAATAATAAAGGAACTAATAAGGAAATTCCCAGCCTTACCTGGTGATTGAGATGCAATTTACGTTGCCTGAATAGTGGAATAATGGCTGCTGAAAAGTCATCTCTGTTGGCCTCAATGAAGTAAAGCCTCATAGTTGTTGGATCAATATGATGCTAAGTGGCCTGATACAAGCCTGTTGGAGGAAAAAAAGAAAAAAGAATAATTGATTTGTTTCCAACAATGAAAGCAAACTCCTCCTAAATTAGTATGTTCACTGAACATGTCAGCTGTTGTCCTCCCATCTGAAGACGTGAAATAATAAGAAAGTATTCTAGAAGTACAAGCCAAATGAGCATAGATGGAGAATAATTAACCAAGAATAATAGTTGTTGGAACTGAAGGTGAAACAGGTACTGATCAGATACATGACAGCACAACCAGAAGAGCCCACATTCCAAGGACTACACTGAAGTACGGTCCTCCCTGCTTGCCTATCCTTCTAGACCCAGGTGCCAGCTCAATAAAACAGCAACAGAACTCCAAGTCCCAGTCACAAATGTGTACACACACAGATTGTGCCCAAGGGAAGCCCCTCAGTTCTGCTATCAGCAGCACAAACGCGTCACAAAAACCTACCGACCACAGGTATACAGATGTATTGGGCCGTATTTCTAATAGCGACCTCTCTGCTTGCAATTAATGCCAACGAAACCCTCCCACTACACACCCTGGTTTACAAACACCGAAAGTGAGATGCTGCGGGATTGCGATGCTGCTGCAAGCGGAACATGTCCGACCCTCTGCGGAAACCAGCGATGGAGATGATAACGCTTTAAAGGGATCAGATAAACCTTGTAAGTGGCTGTAAAAATGATACAAAACCTTACAGAACTCACAGTGTGTGTTTTGGGGCTGATTTAAGTTCTTCTCTTCCCCTGTATGAGCTGCACGCTATCGCTGCTGTGAATGGATTTCATTTAGAGGCAATTGTAACAAACAATATTACTCTCTGTGAGAAAGCCTGGCGTGGACCAGGCAATGACACCTCCAATAAATAAACATCATGAAGCGAAAGAAAACAACACAAGGTTCTATTAATTCAGAAACTTGTTTTCTAGAATAATGCTAAGAAATTGTAACTAAGATATATGGTGACCACAAATAAATATGCATAAAGAGCATACAATAATATTAATAATCAAAATCTTAAAAACCTCAACTTTATCTATGCATGTGAGATTAGTTTTGTGCCGGTAAAGATCTCCAAAACCAAAATAATATGGTAAGGTGAAAATAAATTAAAATAAAAGGGCATGTTCAGTATAAAAACAAAACAGACTTTCAGTTTCCATTTGCTATAAAGAAACATATAAAGATCTTAAAAGAAAAGCCTTTTCTGTTGTCCATTAAATCACAACCGTCACTTTCTACTTTTATGTATCAAAACAGTTCCTTACTCCGTAGAGTATCATGCCACAAAGTTTACTGAAATAAATAGACATTGTTAGAGTGTTTGAAATCATTTACTTCATGGATAAAATAATCCTAAGAATAAAACTTCAAATAATACAAAGATTTTCTCCAACACTCAATCGTTATGTGATTTGAGTTTCTGTATTGAAATTGGCACAAAGATAAGTAAATACTACACTTTAAAACCAGAATACTTTGATGTAACAAAACATGGAAGGAAGGAGTTCATTATAGAAAGGCACTTAGTCAAAGCGAAAAGAATTAGAAGAGCAGGTATTAGAAATGCACTTGGAGCAGCTGCCATTGGCAGAACAACGTTCAAGAGAAGACGTTTCCAGGATAGAGCATCATTTAAATAGAAACAAACCCTAAAGCATCTCACGCAGGTGACTCAGGAAAGTGTCATATGAAGCTCTTCAGATGTGTGCTCCTTCTCACTGTCCTGGGTAAAATCTGGTGCACATGCACACAGACACCGATAGGTGGGAAAAAAATGAATTAAAAAATAAGCAATAGAATTGTGTGATAACCACTGCCACTGAGTTTATTATAAGCAGGTACTGGGCTTTTCCACAAACAGGATTTTCTTCAGTTCTTATAGGCTCTGAAAGGAAAACCGCAGGCTGATGAAAACCAGTTGGTACTTTATAACATGCCCAGTCCAGCAACTGAGGTGTGTGTCTGTACTGGTGTGTCCTCACTGCCCCGCCGGCAACGGTGCTCAGGGCATCGCAGCCACTGCCAGGAACCAACCTCAGACAGCTCCACGGTAAAAAATCCGCCTGGGGAGTGAAACAGGGAGAAGGGGGGAAAAGGGGTGGGGAAAGGGGAAAAGGGAGAAAGGGGAAAGAGGGAAAGGGGAAAGAGAGAAAAGAGGAAAAGAGGAAAAGAGGAAGAGGAAAAAGGGGGAAAAAGGGGGAAAAAGGGGGAAAAAGGGGGGAAAAGGGGGGAAAAGGGGGGGAAAGGGGGGAAAAAGGGGGGAAAAAGGGGGGAAAAAGGGGGGAAAAAGGGGGGAAAAAGGGGGGAAAAAGGGGGGAAAAGGGGGGAAAAAGGGGGAGAAAAGGGGGGGAAAAGGGGGGGAAAAGGGGGGAAAAAGGGGGGAAAAAGGGAAAAGGGGGAAAAGGTGGGAAAAAGGAAAAAAGGAAAAAGGGGGAAAAAAAGGAAAAAAGGAAAAAGAAAAAAGGAAAAAAGGGGGGGGAAGGAAAAAAGGGGGGGGGGAAGGAAAAAAGGGGGGGGAAGGAAAAAAGGGGGGGAAGGAAAAAAGGGGGGGAAAGGAAAAAAGGGGGGGAAAGGAAAAAAGGGGGGGAAAGGAAAAAAGGGGGGGAAAGGGAAAAAGGGGGGGAAAGGGAAAAAGGGGGGGAAAGGGAAAAAGGGGGGGAAAGGGAAAAAGGGGAAAAGGGAGAAAAAGGGAGGAAAAGGGAGAAAAAGGGAGAAAAAGGGAGAAAAAGGGGGAAAGGGGGGAAAGGGAGGGAAAAGGGGGGAAAAGGGGGGAAAAGGGGGGAAAAGGGGGGAAAAGGGGGGAAAAGGGGGGAAAAGGGGGGAAAAGGGGGGAAAAGGGGGGAAAAGGGGGGAAAAGAAAAAAAAGGAAAAAGGGGGAAAAAGGAAAAAAGGAAAAAAAGGAAAAAAAGGAAAAAAAAAAAGGAAAAAAAGGAAAAAAAATAGCAATAAAATCCCAATGAAAACAAAACACACACAGCCCACCAGCAAGATTTCAGTTTGGGTGCCAGCTCATCATCTCTAGGGCAGGGTGAGTGTTCCTGAGCTCAGTCTGCCCGGAAGAAGCAGAAGAAGAAAGTAAAATTATCAAAGGCAATTATGTTGCTGAGGCTCTATTAGATGAGGCTCTATTAGAATCACGGAACGTCCTTCACAAAAAGAAGCTTATTCAGGAAACAGGAATGGGTGATCACTGGGCAGTGTGCTGGAAAACTCCAAGAAAACTATATGTCAATAATAAATGCATCTTTAAATATTGTTTGGCTTTTGCAGCTGTTAAGCATAGTTTAGAAACAAGATAATTGAGAACCGTCACATAGAGCAATACCATCAGTGTTTTCAGGTATAAAATCTCTCAGCATCCAAGAGATGACGACCGGTATACGCCAAAAAAGAGAAGCCACCCAGAAAAGTGTCACTGCTCAGCATTTTCAGGAGTCTCATAAAACTGTGAAAACAGATGTGAAATCACTAGAAATCCAGAAACGGCTTCTTAATCGCTAGATTTGTATCATTAACTAAAGTAACAGCAACTATGTATAGATGCCACAGGAAAAAAAATAACACTTGTTCGGCCTGCAAGCGTAAAGGGTGGCCAGAATTATTTTGATTTACTGCTTCTCAGAGAAGAAAGATTTCAAGCCTTAAAAGCCTAGTCAGTGTTAATTACTCATGTAGATGAGATTTTATTTCTACGCCTCTGCATCCAGCACTCTTCCCAGCGATTCTTTTCTCAGGCTGAACTCCAGGACGTTAATTATTTTCCAGCCCGTTCCTCCCAATATCTTCATTCAGGAAAGCTAGAGAAGTCTCTGCCCTTTGCTCTGTATCAGTTTTACGACCCCAAAGCTCCTGATAGCCACCTCTGCAGAAGGCTTCAGAAGCTCAGAACTGAATGTCTTAATTGGGTACCAAACCATATTAAATCACTGGTACGGAGTTCAAAAATTTTGGCCAAACGCATTTAGCTATTTCTTGTCATCTTCCAGCTCAAACATTCAGTCAATAGGTCAGAAATTGAAAAAGTCTGTAAAAAGGGATTCCTTGTGTACTGAAGAGTTTCTGTCCTGCAATGAGGTGTGAATATTTAGGAGAAGCTGTAGGAATAAATAGCTACAATTCTGGCATCACGTTAAAGAAGACGTTTGCAAATCAGAGGAGGTACCTGTATGGTTCATGCACACACATTGTGTTCATGTTTTACTGTAAATCCAGCTGTTTACTGCAATTGTTACTACATGCAAACAGCAGCTGTCAGGATAAACGCTTTCACAGGAGTGTAGTCTGAAAGTGAAGAAAATACAAACATTACTATGAAGGAAAGACCTTGCAAGGTCAACTGCAGAGCAAGGGCAAAAGCAGCAGCTCCACGCAGAGGCATGGAGCTGCAGCCTGGCTGCTTCACGTGCAGCACTCCAAGGGAACTCCGAAAGCTGTGGGTCAAAGGAGGAAAAAGGAACAAGTATTGCAGCATCAGCTAGGTCATGGTCTGCGCAGCTGAGCACCAAGAGATACGTGAGGACTGCTGCGAATGAGGGGGAAAAAAAGAAACAATAAATCCCAAGCACTCTGCCAGCTCTTGAATTCAGTCTCAGACCCATCCGTGTCTTGTGGCTGATTTGTAAAGAGGGAGCTAGAAAGTGCTTAGCAACCACAAGCACCAAACACAGTACTGAAAGGTCAAGAAACATAGTATAAAAATAATCATCTCAATGTAAAGGGCAAATTCTCACTTGTGGTTTTTTTCTGCTGAACAGAGCCGCCCTTTAATCAAGAACAGTACAAATAAATGTACAGGGCAGCCTTGATTACCCCATCTCCAGTCACTCGACATTACAGGATAACCTAGGATATATTGCCCCACAATCACTGAAGCTACTTGTACAAAGAAAACTGTTTTCCTTAACAATCTTAAGAAATTTGGTGTGTAACATGGAAGGAAAAACACAAGGATATCCCCTAGTGTTTAGCAACAATAATACTTGCTGTTTCTATACAAAGCTTTCCAGATCCATGTCAACATGCTTAAAAAAAGGCATAAATGGGCCTGACTGCCGTGGTCTGAGAGCTGCTGTGTGGAGATACAGAGAAACGTGCTCAGCGTCAAACACAGAAACACGCAGACCCAGCTCCCCGACTCCAAACGTGTCTGATAGACCAGGTGTAACCACGCGGAGGAGCACAGTGGCTTCCAATCAGCACAGAGCAAGCCCAGGCCAAGTACAAGAGGTAAGGGCAGTAGCAGGTTGTCCTGTGCATGGCAGGGACACCTGCAGGCACAGAGCGGTGCCAGCACACCTGTATCCATTTAAGTTACAAGTGTCTGCACCTGGGTCTGGGCAGTCCCGGTATCAGTCCAGACTGGGGGTGAAAGGATGACCTCTAGAGAAGAACTTGAGAGTGCTGGGGAATGAAAGATTGGACGTGAGCCAGCCATGTGTACTTGCAGCTCAGAAACCACCCATGTCCTGGGCTGCATCCCCAGCAGCAGCTCAGGGAGGTGACTCCGCTCTGGTGAGACCCCCCTGCAGTGCTGGTCCAGCTCTGGGTCCTCAGCACAGGACACACATGGACCTGCTGGAGAGGGGCCAGAGAAGCCACAGAAATGACCCGAGGCTGGAGCAGCTCTGCTGGGAGGACAGGCTGAGAGAGTTGGGGTGTTCCGCTGGAGAAGTTCCAGGGACACCTTAGTGCGGCCTTTCCATATTGAAAAGGGGCCAATAGGAAAAATAGGGACATACTTTTTAGCAGGTCCTGTTGCAACAGTACAAGGGGTAGTGGTTTTAAACTAAAGGAGAGAGGTTCAGGCTGGACATGAGGAAGGAATTGTTCCCCTGAGGGTGGTGAGAGCCTGGCCCAGGTTGGCCAGAGAGGTGGTGGATGAACCATCCCTGGAGACATCCCAGGCCAGGCTGGACGGGGCTCTGAGCAACCTGAGCTGGTGAAGATGTCCCTGCTCATGGCAGGGGGGGCACTGGGGGAGCTGGGGAGGGCCCTTCAACACAAACCATCTGTGATTCAGTGATTGTGTATGTCATGCTGTAGTCACAGTACACGCTCCGTCCCCAGCTGCACCACATCAAACCACACCGACCGTCACCACCTCATGGAGACTCTGTCTCCGTTATACACACTGCCACAGCAGTTACTGGTAATGGACAACACTCAAAATATGGAAACAAGCACCCAGAAGACCTATGCCCTCCATTTTGAAAACTTAAATACCTTCATTTAAAAATAAAAAAAAGCAAACCACCTCACCATCCTCAACGTCTTCAACATTCACTGATGAGTTCAGTATCATTTACAGGAGATATTTCAATCCACGGGGAATTTTACGCCCTGCATTTTTTTTATTTTGTTAGGTCTTGGTCATCTTCCTCCCTGGCCTTTGAGGTTAAACAGCTGTTAATCATCTGCCTTGATGAAGTTAATGAGAACACCACAGCCTCAGCTGAATCCCTCTACTGAGAAGGAATCCACCACAGATCCCAGTCTAAGGGAGAGTAAAACTCTTCTGCCCCATGTTAAACCTCACAATTATATTAAAGCCATGCAATTATCTGTGCAGATAGCGGCCACCTGAGTAAATCTGCAAGGCCTCTCCCATGCCCCGAATTATATTCCTTCTAAATACCAACTTCTCTTTTTCCCGGGGAAAACCTATTCTGTTTATATAACTTATCCTTGCTGGTTATTCCAAAAGTACCTAACTTTTTTGTTTGTGTGTTTAGCTGTGAGCTTAGAAAACAGATAGTCCTTTCATAAGAGTCTGAAAATACTCTAGAAAAACTATGTAAATAAGTACATAATTAAAAAAAATAAAGGCAGACAGTTCAAAGAAGTTTAAATTTGCATGAAAATACTTCATTAATGTCAATGGAACATTGTGGCTTAGTAAATATAAAAATTGTTTGCATTATGAAACAGGTGTGAAATATTTGCATTAATTACCTACCACAGCAGCCTGATTCTGAATTGTAACAATTTGATAGCCTGTAAACATAAATGAGTTTTGAAGGTGTAATTTATGAACATCCACGCACAGAGATTCACATGTAATATCTATGATAGGACCCAAATCATTGCTATGTGGACAGGAGGGACAGTGAGCAAGCCACACATACCGTGTGTTTGTATAAACCTCACATATACAATCTTGGCCCTCTTATGTTTGTTAACATATTTTTTTCAGTGACAGGAATGCATACGTTTTTGTAACAAACAGATTTTGAAGACGTGGGTTTTTTTTAATTTACATGAGGTCAGTACTCCTCAAACATAACATTCATACAACTAAATAGATTCATAAATAGTATTTTGATGATCTAATTAAGTGCCAGAGCTCGCTCACACACATAAAATGAAGATAAGGTAGATTCTTTTGTCAAAGATGTATTTCAGATTAATGGCAAGCCGGCAGAGCAAATGCGTTCCACTGCACTCAGGCAATTACTGTAGTAGGTAAAGCGAGTGATAAAGATTTATTTAGTCCAAGGCTGATATTCATTAATCTCTTTAAAGCCCATGTTAAGGTTGTTTAAAGTACTGTAGCTCTTCTCTGGAAAGGTCTGTTGAATCTATGACAGAAAAGGCAGACCTGCATAAATGCAGTGCAGGTCTCCGCGGACTATGACATTTCTATACCTCCGCGGGGAGGCGAGTATTTCAGATTGGTTTGGTTAGCACTGCAGATGCAGCATGCTGATTTACTCAACTCTGCTGCAAGTTCCAGAAATAATTAGCTTCTCAAAGATCCACTTTCCTTCCTCTCTTTATTAGTGTGCTAAATATGGCATTGTTGCAAGGAAATCATCCGTCTCGCTAGTATTTGGATACTAAGCACAGACTTGTCAAAACTGAGTCTTCTGAAAGATGCTCATGTTACGTGACTGACTAAACAAATGTCATTCAGCTGTATAACTCCTTTCATGCTATTAAAAATAATATTTTAAAAAAGGAATTAGCAAGCATTTCTGAAAATCAAGTTATTTTATTTGGCCAACGTCATCACAACACACAAGCTTTTTATGAACCAGGTTTGAGACACCGCACAACAGACTTGTTGAATGGAGAAGAGGCTAAAATTTCTTACTTCTGTGGTAGAGTTTTTGTTACAGATATCATTTAGGAAGGCTTTTTTCCAAGTAAAAAAATATATATATGTTTTGATTTTGCATACAGAAAATACTCCCTTTAGAATAGGTTAGTTCCTTCAGTGTTTAAAGCAAAAGTTGTTTCTCAGCACCTCAGTGAGAGAGAATATTATTTCAAGAACCATGGTCAAGGTTCCCAGATACTCCTGGCATGCATATAAATAATCAGCAAGACATCCACTCCCCCTCCTAATTTTTTATCTTCAGAAAGCATATTAAAATGATTTATTTCTAGCCTGCTCCTCATAGCGAATGCAACTCAAGCTCTCCTTACCTTGGCACTGACAGGGATATCAACGGAACCCCAGGTACCAGCTCCCTGGTGAACGGTGCCTGGGGCAAAATCAGCTGCAATCATTCCAGCAACTGGAAAGCAAAAGGAACGGTAACAGTAGAAGCTAATCCAGCACACACTGAAGTTACATTGACGACTTACACTGTGTAGCAGATAAAAATAAACCCCACCGATCCTAAATGCAAAAATACGTTCCCCTGAGACCACGCAAAAGCAGAGAAACACATTTGAATCAATTTCAATTAGGAGATATTTCAAGTCTATATTAAGACTTCGTCGACTACTAGAATCATGGAGGAACGGAATTGTAAAAAACAGGTTTGCGCAGAAAATCAGAGCGAGTCAGCAGGTATCATCTTCATTTTAATAGTAATACACTAACCATTTGTTGTTGTTATTTTCTGTACTTTTAAAATAAAAAGTGTCATACTGCAGGCTTACTTAACCCAAGTTAGCACAAAATAATGGGGCTGGCCCAGTGTTTCTCTAACATTTTTTCACCTTATCTCTTCCCCGCTCTCCCTCTCTCTATGTGGCCTCTACTTCATTGAAATGCCTTCCAGAAATGCCTTTTATTCCAGCAACATGAGATGGTTCCATTGTGCTGACAGAGTTGCCTTTTCCAAAAGAGCAAAATTCTCCAGGGACCGGGGTTTCCAGATCTGAATGCTTAATTTCATATTCCAGCCCAGCAAGGGCGAGGATTCAAAAGTACCGGCTCAGGTGATCAAACTACAAGAGCCAGTTGTGTTGAAATATTCCCTCATTTTCCAGCCCTGTTTCAATATTAACATCTAGCAACATATTTTTGAAGGTCTGTATTAACGTTTCATAAGCTTAATATCCAGCCTATCAGTGACCCAACCCACAGAACTCTGCCAGTTACTAAATGAAACTGAAAAGAAAGGATATTTTTACTACATTAAAAATGTTTTCTAAAAGAAATAATAAACCAAACCAACCCAACAACACACAACACTCGTAAACAAAAAAAGAGACAAACTCCACACAAACACCAACAACACTGACCCCCAATAAACCCCCAAACCCCCACGTTTTGCTAGTCAAACAACAGCAAATATTCATATTGACCACCAGCTTCTTGTATCCCAGTTAGTACTTGCTTTGCTTTCCTTGGCGATGAGATAAATAAACCATGTTTTGAATAAACAAAATAATATTGTTATTGTTATTGTTATTGTTATTGTTGCATGAAATATATATTATTGTTGTTGTTGTTGTTGTTATTAATAATAATAATAATAATAATAATAATAATAATAATAATAATAATGAAAAATCAAACAAACAATACAAACTTTGCCCTGAATCTAAGGACAAAAAACCCCTCAGCATCACATACCTCACACCGGTGTTACAGTGAGATTGAATTGCCAACTTCAGTTTGCATTCAGCTTAGAGAATGTCTAATAATGATTTTTTTTCCCCAAGTCTTCTATGCTGATTCTAATATTTGAAAGGGATCTTTATTAGTTGCCAGGCCAAAATCTAGAAATCAATTTATCTGACTGAACAAGAGTTACATAAAAGAATTATTGAAGTCCCTAATGAGCAAAATACTTCCTCATCTTTCAGGTTATTTCTTGAATGCTGAAGGTATAGATTATTCCAATGGAAGGAGAATTAGGTGTTTCATGTCATCTGTTTTCAGTTTTTAACTGTATCTCCAATAAAAACAGCATTATAAAAATAATTCCATGAATTAAGTTTACACAATCGTTACCAACCACAAAATATCCCTGCTTCTCAGCAACAGATAATTAAGACATTGAAAATTTTCACAGTCATCATTACCTTCTGATAAACAATATAAAAGGAAATCTCCTAGATAACAGCCGACCGATCTGTGCGACACAGAGCCTGCTTCTCAACACTGCCTTCTCAACACCCCTCACAGGCCCTTTTCTTACTTGAGATACCTCCGGTATCATAACCAAGTGTAAGTCAACTAAACAGCGAGGCTAAACAAAACCAGAAAAGCCATTTTTGTAAAACTGCACGTTGCTAAGGTCCCCTGAGGCCTCTCAGAGAGGCTCCGGCCCCTCCTCTGCGGCCTTGGCTGGGCTGGCAGCAGCTCCAGCTGCCGCCATCACTCCTGGCAAACACGGGAAGGGGAGAATTCACGGGGCTAGAGAAGTTGTTACGACAAATTAAACATGGTCGTGTTCCTCATCAAAGGTGAAATCACCTGTGAATTTCTTCATCAAGAGCGCTTGCCAAGCCACGGCGCCAGCCGATCACATTTTCTGTGTGAAGCAAATCATTTACAGAAAAGCTATTTTAAACACTGCTTATAAGAATTTCCAATATTTTCATGTCCCAATACCTCTCAAGTCAGGCTCCCTCAGTGCCCTTAGTCAAATGATATCAGCCTCGGAATGAGAGAAAGATTTTAACAAATACATTTTAGAAATCTCCAAGTGATTAAAGTAGTTTTTCTATGCATAGTAATGAGGCGGTTTTCAGGTTTGCTGTTAAAGGGCTCACAGCAAGTTTGAAGATGTGATCTCAGAGCTGAAAGGGACGTGCCCGCTGCAAAGCTGGTTCTGTCCCCTTTACATTATTTCTGACCTAGTGGATTTTAAAATACCTGACTTCAAACTCAGCATTACCACTAAAACAGACCCCGGGCGCCAGGCCAAGGTTCTTAAGTCGCAAATTCCACTTGAGGAAAGTGGAAAAATATTTCCTAGTAGGTGGATTAGAAAAGATCGAATAAATAAAATACTAATAATTAATAAATCAATAAAAAACAATCATTTAAAGTCACACCTGAAGGTTAAGATCCGAAATGACAATAGCAGACTCATCACTCGCTAAAGGAGCTCGAGTATTTGACAAGCATTTGTCACCTGGCTGTGTAATTAGCACTATTTCTCTGCTACGTAGGCATTAAGTATTTATTCCAGAGACAGGTATCACTGTACAACTGTATGTAAAATAAACTCAATCCCAAGATTCAAAGGAATTACAAAAAAAATTTTTGCTAGAATTAGCTCTACTTTCTTGGCAGCTTTTTTCGTATCCTTTATTTAAAAGGGATTTCTTGAAAATGCTGAAAAACTACAATGCGAAAAACCTAAAAGATCCTAAAAAAAACAGGACAACCTCAGGCTTCTAGGTCTAGCTGTCAAGGTCAACTGATATCATTAGACTGACTTGAACTCAATTCGAGTTACAGTAGGGAAATCACGTTAGGAAATATGGGTCAAGTCATCACGCAGTAATAAAGCTGTTACCTCCAGACTCCGTTTTTGAAATATTCTTTAAACCTGTCACCGTTTAGTATCTCTAACATTAAAGTCATCATTCAACAATAAAGTGTTTAGAAAGGGACACTTAAATATTCATTTGGATGTTTCAAATAAACAAACAAAACCCAAATTCCCCCCTAAAAATACATCAACATGCAAATCTAAACAATCTCTCAGTTTAGTCCACAACCATTTTGTCCCTTAACATGTACAAAGATAATGGTGTGCTTATGAATCCTGAAATAGCTGGATAAAGAGGTTCTTAAATGTCTCTGTGGCTACATGGACTGATATGACCACTCCAGTAAACACAGAAGGACCAAAGAGACAAAAAGAATAAATCCCATGTAAATCTGAATTACAGTGCCAAATTCAGACAGGGTGCTGAAGTGACATAATCAGGTAGCTACAGCACTAAATCTAGGGCACCCAGTTACTACCATCACAAGCTCGGTACAAAAATTAGGTTGCAGCATTCTCCAATGTGTATTCTCATTTCCAGTGCGGGAGGCAGCTCCCAAGCTCTGCCTGTCGGCGTCACGACTCCTGCCCAAGTCACGAGGACCTTCACGACTGGTTGTTAAGGAAGCAGGGTTAGGATGAGCACCCTTGGAGTCCCACTGTAAATTATTTACGTGGAGAAAACCTGAGCTCGTGTGGCATCCTTAGGATTCTAAGCACCTCCAAGGGCTAAAAAAAGATATATTAGATACAAAGTGCATGGTCACAGAATGAGTCTGACAAGGATGCGGCCACTGCAAAAGGTTTAGACACGTACAAAAAGCTTCTGAATACTCTCAAATGAGGTACCAGACATGCTGACAGCATTTGAGTAAATCACAGCTGAATTCCTACATCTTTTTAATACTATTTTTGCATTTTTACAGACATGCTAAATGTAACATCTTTTCCAAGTTTAGTACGTAAGCAAGTGCATGATTGTTCTAGATGTTGCTCATATTTAGGCCTCGAAATAATAGTTGGATCTCTTTTGCAGAAACTAAACACAGTGGAAGCCATTTAAATGAATTATGCATTTTTTTTTAATGGAACAGCAAAGTAATATAAGTGGGGCATGTTAATTCCCAGGCATGTGAAATTTATTGTCACTTAGGTGCCCACTGGGAATAATTTCGGCATCCTCGATTAAGAAAATATTTTTAATTTGAATTTGCATCTTTTCCTCATTATGCCTAACCTTGACACAATCCTTTTTGGAGGTGCCATGCCCTCAGGTGGGAGCTTGCAAAATGTCCACTTACCAGCAGAAATAAAGAAACAAAGATGCACGTGTTTTCTAATAAGAGAAGGGAACGATCTGTTGGAGAGCAGTGTAGGGGAAAGGGACCTGGGGTTCCTGGGGACAGCAGGGTGACCATGAGCCAGCACTGGGCCCTTGTGGCCAGGAAGCCAATGGTACCTGGGGTGGGTTAGAAGGGGTTGGTCAGTAGGTCAGAGAGGTTCTCCTGCCCCTCTGCTCTGCCCTGGGGAGACCACACCTGGAATCTTGTGTCCAGTTGTGGCCCCTCAGTTCCAGCAGGACAGGGAACTGCTGGAGAGAGTCCAGCGCAGGGCAACAAAGATGCTGAAGGGAGTGGAGCATCTCCCGTGTGAGGAAAGGCTGAGGGAGCTGGGGCTCTGGAGCTGGACAAGAGGACACTGAGGGGGGACTCATTCCTGGGGATCCATATGGAAAGGGGCAGTGTCAGGAGGATGGAGCCAGGCTCTTCTGGTGACAACCAGTGACAGGACAAGGGGCAATGGGTGCAAACTGGAACACAGGAGGTTCCACTGAAAGATGAGAAGAAACTTGTTGGGGTGAGGGTGGCAGAGCCTGGCCCAGGCTGCCCAGGGGGTTGTGGAGTCTCCTTCTGTGCAGACATTCCAACCCGCCTGGACACCTTCCTGTGTAACCTCATCTGGGTGTTCCTGCTCCATGGGGGGATTGCACTGGATGAGCTTTCCAGGGCCCTTCAACCCCTGACATGCTGAGATTCTGTGAGTCTGTGAAGGAATGTGTGTCCTGGACAGCGGACACCCTGGGTTTGCAACAGGCTTTAACTTTGTCTAGTACAATCAAAACCAGGTTAGATTTGATTCTTCCTTCTTTAAATGAGACATTTAGTCAAGTGCAAGAAATCAAGGTAATTCAAAGATAGTACGGTAAATTCCAGCACAAGATAACAACTTCAAAAAAGATCACAAAATCACAAGGGTCAAGATGAGAGAGAAAAATTTTAATAAAACTAATGAACCAATGTCTCCATCATCTGTCATTACAACAAAATACACACCCCAGTAGCATTCAGGCTTCACCTTCCTTCTGACAGGTCTATGGAACTCTGAGATTTATGAAACCAGACTTTAAAATGTTCTCACTAAACCGCAGTCAAAGTCAATATCAAAACCTGGTCTCTCAAACATTCAGAAGCACATATGCTACTGAAGTTTCAAAAACAATGATAGAGCCGAAGGATAGCGTGTGCATTCACAAGCATTCCTGAATAATCCAACATATTCTCCAAGCAGATTAATCCTTAATTTTAACTACCAAAAAGGAAGAACAAAATCAAAAAACAAAGAGGGGAGGAAACTGCCATGGAAAATGAGATGAAATTCCAGGCCACTTCAAAGGCTTCTGAAGTTTACATTTTAAACTTCTAACTGTTTTACTATGAACTTCCTAAATAAAGAGGCTGTAATAAAAAATCTGCATTCTTTTAGCACTAAATCAATGGTGTTATAATTTTACAGAACAATTTTGTAGACAAACTGCACTAGAAAATAGGCAGACTCTGCAGATCACATCATTTACCAAGCCCTTATTTAGAACTACCACCTTCCAAATATTAGGTTGGCACAAAAGTGATTGCAGTTTTGGACTGTGAATTTTCAATCATTGTAAGTAGGCTCAAATACATCTTTATTAATCAGCTACACCCAGCCAGCTTGTAGGCACTGATTTTAGAAAGTAGTGCTCTTAATTCTGTGCATGCTTTCAGAAACCTTATATGACATGTTCTTAAGGTCGTGGAAACTTGAGAAGAATTTGGTATTGAAAAGTATGAAAATAACATAATATGAAGATGCTACCTTTTTCCTCTTATTCTTTCACACACATATTTGACCCATCCATACTGCTGCAGTAGATTATAGGAATTTCAAACCGCACAGAGGTACATAGATTACTTAGGAGACGATAAGGCTAGAAAGGTACTGACAGTGATGCTTTGATTGTGGTGTGTAGGGGGCTACAGTGGGTCTGTGGATTCCCTGACGGAGGGCATGGGAACAGAAATTAGCCTTGAAGATATGAAGGCCTACCCATGAGAAAGATGGGAGTAAAGGAGTATCCATAGATGTTCAGGATGTACCCGTGAGAGAGAAGGGAGTAGAAGAGTAACATTGACAGCAAAAACAGCCAATGAGACGTTACTGCTGTAACTTGTAACCAATAGTGAAGAGACATATGAACTGGTAAAACTGTATAAAAATGCACTTGTGGCAATAAATGGCATCTACTACTTTCATCCTGGAAGAACTTGGTCTATGTCATTTGTTTGTCTCAACCACGACAGATGTGCAATAGGGGATGGCACAGTAACTTGTTAAAGTTGCCTTGATAGCAAATATAATACCTTATGCAATACATTTAAAAAATGAACTGAAGAACATCTTTTAAAGGTGCCTAAGAATTACCTAAAGCATGTGATGCTGTGGTTTCACAGCCACGGCACGACTCAGAAGACCCCCTTGTGCTCTTCTCGGCACTCAAAACTTTCTCATAGCTTCTTCATAGGCTACATCTCCTTTTCCGAATTAAATCCGTGGCAAAGTTCCTGAGCAGCACAGTATTCCCAGTGCCCTGGTGTGGCCCAGGGGAAGGATTTCTACTGCCTCCGTACCTCACTATGTGCCTCTCGAGCTGATTTGGTTGGGTGTATGGAGATCACAATGGCAAAGCCAGGGAGCTTCATTAGAGGCAAACAGCTGCTGCTTTCACAGGACACCTTTCAACCGAAATACGCACAGCCCCTTGGGAATAACTGTGTTTAAAAGCTCTGCAGAGTTAATTTGCTGTTTAGACCAGTGGAATTACTGAACAAGGTATTAATCACTTCTTGTTTACAGCAGCACAGACAGTATAAATACCTTATTTCTATGTGCACATGTGTGTTTTGTACGTACATTGCTGCAGTTCAAAGCTTGCTTTACTTCATCATCAAAGTTTTCAGTTTCCTGTAATACGTACCTGCCCGGGATTTCTTGCTGCATTTCCAATAAATACTTATAATAGAGGGATGAAATAGACATTAGAAGTCCTACCAAAACACTTACAAAATGACAAAGAAGCCATGTAAATGCCAGAAAGCAGTTCACAGGGGATGAAATGCATCTCTGCTCTAAGCTGACAGTTTCCCCGCAACACGATACCCCAGCAAATCCCAGTTGCACAACACCTGAGCGAAAAAAGTGACCAAAAGAGGGTGTGATAACCAAACGCTGCCCTTAAAACAGATATCCTGAAATACACACCTGCTACACACGAAGCCATCCTTAAGAGTGCAGTGCGGAGTCTAAACCAGGCGTTTTCTCAATGAAAACTCCCCAACTACGCAACCGCTGCACTAGTTGAAGGTTCCTTCCCTCCTCCTCATACGGCATGTGCCACGTGCTATGAAACCTGAGATTCCAAAGGAGGACAATTTCATAAAGCCTGTAACATCACTGGGAATATCACCAATAGAAAAGCAGCGCTGAAAATATCTTTTACGTATTATTTCATGAATAACAAAAATCCAGGAACCGAGCCTGATTTTTCACATACGCAGACACAGAACATAGAGGTTTTGCTGAATCACTGTGCTTGATTCTTGCAAGTGCCCTTTAAAGGGCCATTCTTCCTAAGGATATCCAGTTTAACCTGATTTCCTAAGTTCCACATTTCTCTATACCATCTTTAGACTATTAAACAGCTTAATTAGAATCTAAATAAAATATATGTCATTTTCCACCTGGCTGAAAGAGTGAAGGATTTAAAGGATTTTCTTTTGATACATTAAGACTTGAAATAATAACCTGTGTCTACTTATTTAAAAAAATGATTTGTTGAAAAATACATTTAACAGAGCAGCAAGTTAACTGCAATGAAACTTAGGCAAATAATAACAGAAGTCCATTCTCATAAGGTCTTACCTAAACAGAAACAAAAATCTTATGTAAACTGAGCAAAGGAAAGAGGAAAAGAAGCAATAAGAAAAAAACTGAGAAAAACTAATAAGATAGAAGATGTTAGTATTTGTTTTATAAACTTATTTGTTCTTTTGCAACATTTCCCCACTGAATCTTGCCAAGAAAATAGAGGTTAAAATGTGTGTGAACGAAAAAAAACCCTCAGTCTTAATAAAACTGAATAATCTTGCCATCAGGATGTTTTGCCTAAAGGTTAAATGTTGTATGAAGAATGGTAAAGTAAAAGGTCTTGGGTGCAGAGCTTCACCTTCCTATGGGACTTCTCTCCCCTGACTCCTCCATGGGAGGACTGAGCAGAACAGAAACTCACGGAGCAGCAACTCGGTGCTTCTGAAACCTGCCAGGAGATAAAAGGTAAGGCCTCGGTTTTGCACTGTGATCACTGACTGTTTCCCTGTCGTCAAGAGCAAAGGTGATGTGATGTTGGAAGGGAAGGGATGCTTCTCAGCCTGGGTCATCTGATCTCTGGGAGTTCTCCCCAAATGAAATTAAACCCATTTCTAAGACTCTCCGTCCTACAAAGTTATCGAAATAAAGCACCAGAAATGAATCATGGAATGTAGAGTTTCTAATTCAGTTAGTTTATAGACACACAAGCTATAAGAAACAACAGGAAAGTGGGAAAGGGAAAGGAAAAGGAAAAAGGAAAAAGGAGAACACAACATGGTACCAGACCGTTGCTACCTAAGCCCTGTTGTAATGAGGAGATGCTCACTGGCCACAACACAACAGTTCTTGCAAGGACAGGGTCACAGAATCCCAGAGTCCCAGCCTGGCTGGGTTGAAGGGACCTCTGTAGAACCCCAGCGCAACCCCTGCTCACGCAGGGTCACAGAGCAGGTCACACAGGTGGGTCCAGGGGGTTTGAATGTCTCAGAGAAGGAGACTCCACACCCGCTCTGGGCAGCCTGGGCCAGGCTCTGGCACCTCCCAGCAAACAAGTTTCTGCTCATGTTCAGATGGAGCCTCCTGTGTTTCAGTCTGTGCCCGTTGCCCTTCACCCTGGCGTTGGGCACCACTGAACAGAGTCTGGTCCATCCTCTGACACCCACCCTGAGATATTGATCCCATTGACTGAATCCCTCCAGCTTCTCTTCTCCAGCTCAACAGCCCCAGCACTTCCTGACCACCTTGCCCCAAGAGACGCTGCATGGCACACGATGTGTCCCTGTGTCCCATCAGTGGCATCTAAATGTCCTGCCTGGTGCCAGCAGGATCTGCTGCTCCCAGAGCTGGTGGCTGCTCATTGGGGGAAAGCAGAGAAATGGGATGTCCCGGCACTGAGCCAGCCCAGGAGCAGGACTGGGACTATGGGAGTCAGCCCATCTTACTAAAGCTGACAGTCAGCTCACCTCAGTATCATTAGTTGAAAGGATTTTACATTTTAGATCTTCGAAACCATTTGTGACTACTGTAAAACCCACAGCAAATTTTAAAATACAAGTAACTACAAAAATTTACATCAGCTACAGCCTAAAAAGTTGCATTTTGAAAATTTTAATTGAATTCTCGTGGAGACTCAGAAGACAAACTGAAAGCAGAGTCCACTTCTTGTAAATAAGGATTTATGAAGCCCAATTGCCCACACAACAAAAATTCATCTTTTCGTGTACCTCCCAGAAAAATCACCTGGTGTGCTGAGAGGACAGAAGACATGAAATCTTTCATCAACTTCAGTACTGGTTTCAGTTAAGAAAATAAAATAGGTTTAGTCTTACAGAAGATGGACACTGTCTTGTTGGTCCTGTTCTTTGTACATGTAGGACATGCCCTTTATAAATCGTTCTACTACAAGTTTACAACCACTTTTACAGGAAACAGACTGAATGAAAGGAGAAACCCTCCCACCAGCCCATTGCCTTCCCCAGGAAAGCTGGTCTAAATCCAATAGCAGAGCAGGTCTGGTCCTGGGTCAGCAGTTCACCCAATATAAATTGTCGATATTGCAGTTTTTGTAAGAAACAAAATTGTTTCATTTATTTTAATTGCTTAAGGAGTCACAAGCACTTTAGCACTGATACTGCCAGCCTTCCACATGCTAAAACACAGGCCAGACTCGATCTTTGATGCATGTTACACCATGTGGGGGATTTGGAATTAAGTTCCAGCATTGCATATGGCAGAATATTAAATCATGCACAATGCACTATAAGTAATCCTCTGCTGGCCCAATCTACTCAAATGATTTATGCATGGAAAGTTTAACTGTACAGCAGGGAGACTGCTGCACATTTGCACCTTCACAAAGAACCCTTGTCAAGCAAGTCGCTGGTATAAATGCCATTTGGGCAGGTTTTAGACTGGCATGAGATTTAGAGTTTTGAAATAAACCCACCTTCTTTCAATACGAAAGGACAACCAACATATTATATGGAAAGTATGCAGTTTCTTATGCACAAACATATAAATACACTTTATGGCAGTCACATAACAAAAAAACCCCTGTCAGCATTAAATAGAAGACCTGCCATAATGCAACCTGTTGTTACTCCTCAGAGTGATTAAAATATGACTTCACCATGATGAAGTGTCTCTCCTCCCCCTACACCACAAACCCTTTCTTCTTCTGCATTTGTTATGCATTCTCATTCCTATTATCTGTCTAGCTGTCCAGCCTCAGATTGTCTCTGCTTAGAACAGGCGCTTCTCCTTCTCGGCCATTCAGTCAGCGCTGCAGTTGGCGATACCACGGACAAATATTAAATGAACCTCTCTGAAAAGAGACAACTGTCAGAGGGAATTCTATTGTGTAACACAAACGTTCCCACGGAAGAGAGCGAAGGTGCTTAACTGAACGAGTTTTTACTCAAAAGACTATTCAAAATATTTAAATGCTCCTCTGCACTTTGCTTGCACGGAGACATGCACGGTGCATTTTTAAGGGCCTCATCCTGACAGCCTTTCAGAAGCACAAGCTTCCATTGATATTTTAACAAGAGATGTCACTCTTCTAACTGTTTTGGGAAATGTAATCAACGCCTTTAAAAATAAGTCAACACCGGCAACACCAGTTGGTTGGTGATTCCTCTTTAAAAAGCTGGTTATAGAGTACAGGAAAGATTTTTAAGCAAAACCATATTTCATCTTGCAAAGGGAACAGGGCATGAATGAAAAATGGGGGCTACCGGCTGACAGTATCTCTAGAGCACCTGCTTTCTGCCCTGCTGTAAATTCAAGTAACCTTGCAGCACGCAGCACCTCTGAAATTAGAACCTGTCACAAAAGACTTTCTGTGTTATTTGTGTTAGTGCCTGCAAGTTTAGCTTTTCTGTTTGAGGATCTCCATCCAGTTTTACAACATTTGTCAGAAAAGTTATTTCCGTGAAGCTAAAGGGGCGAAACAATTCCACATTTAAAAACCTCATAAAAAAAATAACCCAGGAGCTGTATGCAGGTAGAGCAGTGAAAATGGTACTCACAATTTGCTGCGGAGCTGCACACAAACCCCCTCCAATCCAGTACCCTTTTGCCCTCAGCATCCACCTTCTCCCCTGTTGAAATCAAGAATGCAGAATGAATATTGAAATTAAGTAGTACAGTAAGTGAACTGCAGAATTAGTGCCGGTCTAGCAAATTAAACAAGGGAATAACCTAAATTTTTTTCCACTTTTCTCTTCTTATTTCCAACAAATTAGAGGGCTCCAGTAGATTTTATCAAATACTGAGCTCCCCACACTCTTTCTCCAACTGCAGAAATGCCTTGAACTCCCCAAAGAACATCACCATTCCTTAGCCCCGTGGAGTTCTCTCTCATTTACCCACTTCCACAGCACCGTTTTCAAAGACTTATTTTAGCCAAAGGGAACAGAAGCGGAAATCCTGAAAGGAGATCTGCAGATATTTCCAGAAATTTTCCTGCGCCCTCCACCAACTGTCCCCAAGAGCTCACCCCCCCTGCTGGGACATCCTTTGTGGGTGACTCCTGAGGAGCCTGAGGATTAAAACAAAGGACGAGCCTCACAAGTCTTGCACTGCGATGGAGCCGCTATAGTTTAGTTGTCTTCTCTAAGCACAAAAGAGAAGCCAAGCCTCACCATTGAAGATGTGAACCTTAGTCAAATTCTGGAAAAAAGCAGACACAAATTACATGATGTAATTTCTTTTGTGAAGTACAGAGGCACACATGCACCCTGATCGGATGCAAGAGCAAAACACCGCCACAAACGACCAGGTTGGAAGCGTTTTCTTTAAAAGGTCGTACTACACTAAGCAACTCAAATTTACAAATAGCCTCATGAAGCAACATTGTAAACATTGAGAAAAATAAGGAAAGGGTCTCTTTAATCCATAAGCTGTTCAAAATTGGGCCCCGAGTGCTGTGCGAGGCTGATTACAATAGAGCGCCGGCAGGCTGCTTCACAACCGCGCCGGCTCTGAATGCAAAAAAGAGCCACGGTGCTTCCACGGTGGCATCAGCTCCAATTCAAGCACTATAATAGGGCAGAGCATGGCATTCTTCATTTGCATCACAAAAGGAAAAAGCCAGCAATCCCAAATTTTGTCTACATGCCCTAAAACAGATGTTAAAAATCCCACAGCACAAAACCACAACTATATTTTACACAGGGCTCCCCACACATGAATTACAAACCTCTACATTATATATGCAACTGATTAATTTATTGCAAATCTTCCTTCCCTATACCATAATTTTCTTTGCTTTCAAATAACCCATAATTTCCAACCACTCCCATGGCACAATTTAACCTAAATAAATCCATTCAGGTATGCTTCCGTCATCAGTTATTTTGCAGAGTGCTAAATTCCAACTATGGATTACAGAGTGAATTTTGTACGTAGGTATGACATTAATTGGTGATACAAATAGGCCAGTTTCAGTGATAAATTTCTCCCGGTGATAACCAAAAGTTTTACCTACAGCTCCTTCTCCGTGACTCCAGAACGGGACAACATGCTGTGCCCACGGTGGTACGTTGCACATGGAAAAGGAGAAGATTTAGAGAGATGACAAATCTGGCCATGCATGGAGCCGATGCTACACGCTGCGCCTCTAGAGTGGCAATGTCCTTCAGGATCAGGAAACAGCTCACTAAGTCATACAAACGCAGATCTCGACACGATGGCAACACTAATAAATACTGGGATGTCTTTTACCAAGTCTAAACTATGCAGAACTGAGTGAGGCTTTTTGTTTTAATCTGCGGAAAAGCTCGTATCTCTGAAAGAAGCGGCAGAGATGATTCTAAAGAAGGAAGCATGGAGACCGCTGGAAACAGGAGTTCTGGAAGACAGCTGACGAGATACAGCCTGATGGGAGCCTCTGCTCACTCGTTTGCAAAGAATCCAATGTCTTGTTTTGCAGCACCCCTTAAGCAGCACCCCTTAAGAACATCGGTGACATGATGTCTGAGTGCAACAGATGAGCACATGGGCTGATATCTTGATATAGCCATATATGTGTTTTTAAAGCTAATAAAGAGCATTTTGACAATTCACTCTGAGGAAAAAGCACATAGACTTTAACTCAGCAACACCTCTATTGAGCTCTCCAGATCTTAGAAACATTAGAACATGTCCCTCAAGAAAATTACGGTGTTTAAATCAAGACTTCAAGTGACAGAGAACCTACTGGGGCAACATGTTCCAATGGTTAATTACACTATGTTCATTATGGTACACAGGGCAAAACTACTCTGCTCAGGAGACATATTAAAGTCACTAGAGGACAACAACCTAATCTGCTAGCTCCAATTTACTTTGTGAAAGAAATTCAGGCTAAAAAGACAAGGCATACGTGCTCTTTCTCAAAGCAGGAGGTGACATACTATATTCCACAAATGAGTGTAACCTCCTCTTGTCTCCTTAATTATGACCAACATATCATCCATGTCTGTTTAAAATATGTATTCTTTCCTGTGTAACCCAATGTGAAGTCCCAAGTCTGAAAGGACCATAGAGCTCAGCATTTCAGGTTGGATGAGGCAGGGAAGATGACACAAACAAATGCTCTTCATCTACAAATATGGAATAGCATGCAAAATAATAATCTAATAACCTAATGCAATGCAAGTCCTCAGAAGCTGAAACACAGCAGCTCTTTAGCAACATGAACTGTTTAGGACAAGAAGAGATTAATATTTTATCCCAACTGAATTTCATGGGGAATTATGATAAGACTGTAATTTCCCAAGCTGACTAATGAGCCAGGGTTGTGAGGAGGTGTGACACCTCTGCGGTACGTGACGCAGCCTCCAATCTATAGTTCACACACACGTTAAAGTGCTTAGTTTCACATATCACCCAAAGTCAGCACTCCAGCTACACGGTGGCTGCTCACACTCTCCTTGGCACGGTTTCCAAGCAGCGTGCCATTCAATTTTGTCTTGAGCATCATCTAAATGCTTTGCACAGGACATTTATGCTAAGGGACATGCCAGATGATGATGCTCATCTTCTAAAATCTGGCAAGGTTACAAAAGAATAGCACGTGGAATATACTACAGAAATTTCAGCTGGCTGGGTAAAATACCTGTTCAGACTTCTTCGTCTTTAGTTTCGACACATTGTGCACACAACAGGCATTAACAATGACATGTTTCAATTCAGCTGCATTGTGGTTATGATATAAACATCCCGGTGTTGAAAGCGAGAAACAAAATGATAATTTTATTGAAGACATTTTGATCTGAAATAAAACCCTCTTCAAAAGAAAGTAAATGCTTACAGAGAACAAATGAAGTGATTCTCATATCAATCCTTTTTAAATAACAGTTTTACATCTTCTGAAGCTGTTTTTTAATGGGAATCCTTTTTCTGTTACAGGCACATATGGGTTAATTAGAAATACTCTATGAAAAGACTTTTTTTTTTTTTTATTTCTCTGTAATGATACCTGTCTTCCAAGAAGTTTTAGTACTATGATTATAAATAAACATTTAACCTAACAGAGTACTGCAATTTCTGTACTGAAGCCTTTTCCACATTGAAAACATTTGCAGTGATGTAGGTTTATGCATGAAGTTATACAAATCCATACTATTAAATCACTTTAAGAGAGTAATTCAGACAGAAATTCATTCTAAAAAGCTTTTAGTGCACATTTTCGGATATTCAGCACGACATAACAAATCACTGCAGTAGCAGGATGCAAAGCATTCTACGGTCATCACATCACTCCAGTGGATCAATATCGTTCAAAGAGTTTTGAAGAGGAAAACCTCACAAGGATCATGTAAGTGCAATCTTCAGCCTGTGCATCTGTCCGATAGCCCACAGCTCTTTGCATCAGTTTCTTCTTATCCTCTTCTCACTATTAATGTTCCCCGACCAATCATCGCCACTTGATGTTCTCTCTTACCACCCCAGGGCGCCAGGTGCTCCCCCAGGTCCCTGCAAACCACCAGACCCCAAACAAACTGGCCTCCAACCCTCAACACCAGTACAGCTCCACTGGCCAAGCAGAGGCAGCAGTAAGAAAGAACATGTGGCTTTTGAACGTATTTCTCTATCTAACAGGGGTTCTGGCAGAGCAGGATGAACAACTGTGATGATTTTCTCAAAAGGTGACATCTAAACAAGCTGCCTACTGTTATGAACAGGACTGGCCCTGTATGGCACAATGTGTGAGGGAGCAGATAAGATGAAAGGCAACCTGGGACAGCACTTGACTCTAGCCCTGGTGAGATGGTAACTCGCTGTGTGCTCGCAGCTCATCTGGAGGAATTTGTGATGCCGTGTGAGTGGTCAGGGCACTGAGGCTGAGCTGCAATCCACCGACTAACGATCTGGAGAGCATCGATACGCAAGCTTTACATCACAGTAACTACACCGATACACTCATAGTGGTGTCAATGTCTATCACGCTGAGCTATAGTTTACACTCAAGGACAAAAATCCCGAACAACCCCACATGAACAACCCCCATACGGGATGCTATCTGGTAAGCATCAAAGCCCAGCAAACACCAACACATTATGTGCTGATTTGAAAAAGTACATTCTGTTAAGCTATTCAGTTTCACACAGAGGTCCAAAATTAGGCTAATTTCCTTGGCTGGGAAAGCAGATTGTCAGAAGAGTGTTGACCTCATAAAATAGGCACTCACGTGTCTGGAATTTCTCATGCAGATGCCTTTTCAGATAGAAAAGTGAAGCCATCTTGTATTCTAGATTCAGCCAAGATTTCCAGATATCCAGATAATACAGCCCAGGAAATGCCAGACAGGCATTACATTTTTGCCCAGGTGGTCTGAATCTGTTCAGCAAACCCAGTATATTTGCAGCGTACTACATTTCTGTATGCAATCAGCTCGTCGGTAATGATTTGGGTTTGAAGTCCTAAACACACAACAGGGTTTTATTCTAAGAAGATGTAAGTGGGTATCACGGTTCAACCCCAGCTGGCAATCAAAAGCACAACAGCTGGTCCCTCTCTCCCCCAGCCCCAACACACACCCAAGGAAGAGATCAAAAGAGTTTAATAAACCAACAAAATAATACAAATATACTATTACTGCTACTAATAATAATTATAGATATAAAATAAAAATAAGCACTCAGAAAGACCTTGGGTCCCAGACAACATCTATGAAAACACTAAGTTCTTGCATTCTCTCCAATTGAACTCAAAGCAATGTTTTCAGTTCCTTGGGTTGCAACATGAGAACCTCAGTAAGAAATATGGATGGTAAAGCCAGAATTCAGCTTCGGAGGGGATACGTTGCAGGGTCTCACATTAAAAAGGAAATACCCATGTGATAGGCATGTGAAAGCTGGATGCAAACTTGCCTTGTGCATTGGAGATACTTAACACAAGCAAAATCTGATAATGATAGAATCAGTAATGCTCTATATCAATCCAAGACACAATATATTCCTGGATCTCTCCTAAATAATAGTGAATGCCATGACAACAGGAAATTTTGCAAGTTGCTGAGCTTCTGCTGAGCACAGAGTGTCTGTATTAAATAAAACCTATGCACTAAAATCTATCTTTAAAAGCATTCTCCTTGTTGTTTTTAAGTTTGCTTTCATTTATGTTTGTTTGCTTTTCCCACCGGAAGGTAACGATCACATACCCAAAGACAATGAAACGGAAGCAATCGTGCTGATCTAGATTTTAGAAGTTCTGTATGAACTACAATTTAAAGCAAGTTTGATTTCAGTCTTTATCTAATTAAGAAGATGGTCTATATTTCTTTAACATGTATAAGCTAGTAACCCACATTCCAGAGTTAGCAATTTAATGAACTGAAAGGACAGCTCAAAAAAAACCCCAAATTGGGGAAGATAGCATGACTTACTAACTCAGAATATAAAACATCATTATTATTATTATTATTATTATTAGCAACATAGAGGTATCACATGAACTTTGAATTAAATGTCTATATTGAGCAGGAAGCCAAAGTAAACAGAGGATGGCATTTTACCATGCTTACTGAGACCTGTGTCATTGTCAGACTTCAAAACCAGCTCCAAACCAGACATCTCGACAGGAAAAATAAAAACAAACTAAAGATTCCCCGCGGCTCAGATCCAGCCATCAGACATAAAGTCAAAGAATCAAAACCCATGCATCTGAATTGCTCCTTCACAAGTGGCCAGTAAGGTACTTTGTGAAAATTACTGCTTTTCAAATGATATTTAAGTCTTACTTCGAGAGGAAAAACTCTTTCAAAGAATAATAGATTTTTTTTATTCTATCTTCAATGGTCCGATTTCCATAATATGAACTGCTTGATAGTCACTTTCCCTTTAAATTATTTTTTAACCATACAGGCAGTCACATCTGATTTCTGATTCTCCTTCCCTTACTTTTCCTTTCAATTACTTCAGTTCTTAATACGAACAATAAGAGTGCTCATCGCATGTCCTCTGTGGGACTCCTGGAACTTAGATACTCAATAGACAGGTGCATAGATAAGGATTCAAAGTCTTTGTTCCACTGTCCAGACAGAATATGTTTAATCTTTTTTTCTACCTTTTCTATGCCATTTAAACTTTAACCTAGTAGTAACTTTTACTGCCTTGATTCGCAATTCAAAGGTATAAAGATGAAAAGTCCTTGCCTTGGAACGTAGCTTGAAAACTTCATTCTTAGTATGGATTTCTTTTGAACTTCTTCTTGTGGTTTTTGTCTTTATTTTTCCAGGGTGCCAACTTTACAGTACAGGACTTTCCAAACCTAACAGCAGGGCTGCTTGGAAGGAAGAAAAGTAGAACAAATTTGCCCAGAATCAGCTCACCTTAATGGCAAATATTTAAATGACTGACCAGGGTTGATAAGAGTCCATTTTCCCTCCATCTTTTAAAACATGCCACTAGTGATGGACTCTTGCATGTAACTGTAAATATACGCATTAGCCCAGCAAGCACGGGACAAAGACCCAGTATAACAGTAATAGAAGAACCACACTGTACAGCGCAAAAAACATCGCAACTAATTGTATAGAAATAACAATTTAAAATCGCAAGCATGATATATCAGTAATGTATCTGGGTAGCTTAAAGAAGGAATGTTTTACAGTAGCTGAGATATTTAAAGCGTACTTGTTTCAGAGCAGATAAAGACTCACATTTCTGGGAAGCTCAGATACGTCACAGGAGCATGAAAGATGGTGCTGTCGTATGCCGGAGGGACTCGCGCCCATTCACAACCTGGTGTCCTGCACCGAGGGACCGGCCACCAACAGAAGGACCAGCCGCCAACCAGCTCAGTTTGCCAGAGTCACCTGCGAGAGCCCATCAGGCCTTTTCAAACTCTGTATAGGAGCTAGCTGAGGAAACAAAAGGGTTGAGACCACGCCTGGAATATTGTGTCTGGTTGTGTACCCTCAGTTCCAGGACAGGGAACTGCTAGAGAAGAGTCCAGCACAGCCACCAAGATGCTGAAGGGAGTGGAGCATCTCCCGTGTGAGGAAAGGCTGAGGGAGCTGGGGCTCTGGAGCTGGACAAGAGGACACTGAGGGGGGACTCATTCCTGGGGATCAATATGGAAAGGGGAGTGTCAGGAGGATGGAGCCAGGCTCTTCTGGTGACAACCAGGGACAGGACAAGGGGCAATGGGTGCAAACTGGAACACAGGAGGTTCCACTGAAAGATGAGAAGAAACTTGTTGGGGTGAGGGTGGCAGAGCCTGGCCCAGGCTGCCCAGGGGGTTGTGGAGTCTCCTTCTGTGCAGACATTCCAACCCGTCTGGACACCTTCCTGTGTAACCTCATCTGGGTGTTCCTGCTCCATGGGGGGATTGCACTGGATGAGCTTTCCAGGGCCCTTCCAACCCCTGACATCCTGGGATTCTGTGATTTCTCAGGTTCTTAAAGTCTTTCACCTCTCACTTGTTTCAGGGAGGAAAGAAAGCAAAGTTGGAAATGGTGTATCATGCCCATTATCCGAACTGCTTTTCAAAGCTATTAGCTAGAAGAGATCACTTTTTTAGCTCATTTAAGACCTTCTAAGACTGTCACTCAGCTATGAAAAGTGGTGTTGCCTGCCCACTGCCAAGGAGAAAACCCAGTGAGGCCAGGATGATGCTCTGCTCCTCTTCCAGCATCGGTCCCGGGAGCCCAAGTACCATGTCCCGTGGTCGGGCCAGCTGAAGAGCAACCTGCACTTCTACGTAAAAATAAAACAGCTTTACATAGCCAAAGCCAAGCGGTTGCGTGTTCCTTGGAATAAGGCAAGTAGAGATGGTGATCCAGGTCAGCTGCAGAGTTTTCCAGAGCCCTACAACACTTTCAGAGACCGAGCTGGGTCATTTTCATCCATATAACACAAACAGCATTCATATATTTTCTTACAATGCAAGGATTTTAATGAGCACAAAGCAAAAAGTAGTTGTGTCCTTTAATCAATTAGTATACTTTCCTGCCAGAAAACAATGCTCTATCCCCTCTCTTTAAAGAACTATCAATAAATCTCAAAATTATACGTTGTGAAATGTAGCCCAAGTCTTGCTCAGCATCTTATTAAAACTACTATTCTGAGAATAAAAACTGAAAGTCAGTAAGTTGCTTATAGATTGTAACACAGGATTTAAACTGCTTCGGAGTTACTAGAGCACTGTTCATTACCGAAGTTATCTTTCCCAATTAAAGGCAGAACAAATGAATGCCCCTTCAACAAGGTGAAAGCCATTGGGAAGGCAGGATTCCAGCATGCAGACTGTCAGGTAGCAATGTGATTACCAACATAAATCCTGAAGCTATAAAAAGCATTTAAAGTAATTATGTAAAGGATATGTCCTCACACTCTATCATTTAAAAACCATTTAACTCATCATTTAAATTTACTAACAGATGTAAACTCTTTTCAAATACAAACCTGATGTCCATCACTGCATTCTCTGTGCCTTTAAAGAGAGTTCAATTTTAATTTATAGAGCCATACATACTTCTGAAGTGCTTCATTCAGCGTTCAGTCTAGATTTATAACCAGGCAATAAAAAAATTAAAGGGCATATGAATACTGTACTTACCAACATCTGACATGAAACAAAAAAGCCATTAATATAGGTCTTCCTTAAGTGTGAGGGACTTTGAGAACAAACAGTAGCTCTGGAGAAGTCAAAGGGACTATTCCACCTCTCTCAAAAATCAGAAGTCTTCAAAAATCTATTTAGAACAATTTAGAGTAGGAGTTAACTTGGTCTTTACTGAGGGGAAGTGCATCAAAAGTTATAAAGGAAAGGCATGAAAGGTCCAGGATCTTGCCAGGTGGTGTGTTCAGGCATCCTCCACACCCAGAGCATGCCCAGCGAGACCCGTGGATCAGCAGCTCCTCTCGCTGTTCATTTTCTGAAGGATGGGAATGGGCACTGTGGGTCTCTTTTAACCTCTTTCCTGCCTGTTATTTAAATACCCAGTGAGCAAGTGATGCTTGGTGAACTCCGGCTGTTCCAAGTACCACTGCTCTGGTTAAATGCTGCTGCTCTTACTGCCCATCATGGCTCTTCCTTATTTTTAGAACTCTTCTAGACAGATGCTAAAAACTGAAGTCATTTGCAACATAAACTATTGAGAAACAACCCAAAATACAAGAGGCAAAAAAGGGAAGGTTAAAAACCTGACTGTGACCCATAAATCAAATGGCCACGTTTCCTATGAAAACATACATCAACTAGTTTTAAACAGTTTGCTTTTCATTTGTAGCTCTCAGCCTGATCTGAAAAAGCAGTTCTTGGCTATTCAAACTAACATACAGTCCATACAGACTGTACAAAAATGAGGCCTGAACCTTTCTCATTTAGAGTTACATGATTACCTGAGAAACATGGAAGTTTATACAAAAGTATTGAATGAATTCTGAAAAAGCCCAGAGAGACCTTTTCAGTGCTCTGGGATGTCTATAAAGAAGGCTTGATGGGTATTAATTTACATTATCTATTCAATTCACACCTGAAAATTTTGTAGGTATGTTAAGCCTATTCTTCCCTGGTTTTCCTGCTTGATTTAGAGCTGATACACTTTCAAATTAAAGATATTAATGAATATCTCTCAAATATTAGCCAAAGATATGTTTAGGTATTTTACGCACAGATATGAGTCAAAGAAATCCACAAAATTCAGATTTTAAATCGCTTATTCCCTTTGGCATACTTGGTCTTCAGTTTTGTTATGCTCACGTTGGCACCAATTCTTTCATTTTTCCGGCTTTCACACTCTGCTCCACATACCCTCCAATTCTATAGGAAAACAAAAGGAAAAACTGTGACAAATAAAACACACTCCTTGCTTGACAGACAGGGCCCTTGGCTGTGTAGTCCCTGAACCCCTAACCAGTGTCCAAACCTGTGCTTTATAATATTGTCAGAGTGCTGAATAATTTTGGATAAACCCCAGAAAGAAAAACCCCCCATGAAGTTGGTTTCCAGGCCATTTATGATTCCCCTCCAGCCTGTTCTCTCGGGTCCAGAGAAAACCTGCATGTTTTCTCCATGTTTTGAATCACTCAGGTAATACAGTCACTTCAAAGGCAATTCTGAACATTACAGAAATTTTAAAGTGTATCAATCTAAGTAGTAACTTGAGTCAAGCAGTCAACATACAAAAGCTAATCCTAAAAGTACAAAGATTTATTTGCATTTAGAGCCAGACTTGTCTATATGCACCACTCCCCCCCCTCCCCCCCGCCTTTTATTTAACAAATGTGGTTTTATTTGGTAGTCTTGAGACAGTTAGAACTCAATGTATTGGAATCGGAGAGTGCAGTATGTTTTGTCTAACAAGAAGTTGAATATATTTCCTTGCAAACATTCAGCAGGTTTAAAAAGTGCTTCCTTTACCCTTCTTATGAAAGGGAAAAGTCCTAATCAATATATTTCCCCCCATATTCATCCAGATACCAGACACTAATTATTTCTCAGGCTCAAGCATCGCTGCCTTGAACACCGAGCAAGTCTGAAGTGGCAGTAAATAGATGGATTATTTAGTGATTTAGTGATTCTTTAGTGAAGCTGGGACATGGCTTACAACTTACAGCTTACAAAACCGTCACCAGCAGTATCAGTTCTGCAGATCGTGTCCAAGAGGTTCATGTTTATTCTGGCTTCACCTACGACTTTCCGCACGTTTTGCTGCTACAGGCAGTAAACTCACACAACAGTCCAGCCCAGCTATGTCCTGTACTCTTAATTCAGAGACAGATATTTAGCCTTTTATAATCTATCCCCAAAGGTATAGCAGAATTGCCTTGTGAATTTACAACTATTGTGTTTTCTTCACATTACATTAGCACACAGGGCTGTGTTGCTTAGGGCTTAACCCGTCGAACACCAACACACACAGAAAAACATAAAAGTCTGTCTCTCTGTTAAAAGTATCAAGCACGACAGTTCTCTCAAAACACCGTCATAAAACCTGTATGATATAAACAGAATGAAAACTATATCTTAACCTCAAGCTTATTCACAATCCCTACGCATGCAATGGAATTGCTGTGGGTAGTTACGACAGCACTTTCAAGGACAATCATTGACATCTACCAGTGTGCTCAAACTATGTTAAAAAAAATAAATTAATCATTACAGAGGATCATGAAGTTATCTAAAAGAGACGGCAGATTTAGTACTGTTAACCTGGTTAAATTGAGCGAGAATTGTACGCTGAGACATTTTAATCTCCTAGAAGGAATCACTGACCTGAAAAATTGCAGCGCTTGGAACGGTACCTTCTGGTGTCCTCTTTCTCTTTGGTGATGTACATAGCAAAACCAGCCAAAATTCTGTAGGCTTCAAGATATTAACCAGATGTGGAGCAGCAAAATACAGAAAACACAAACTGTGGGAAGGGTCCGCAAAAGGAGATACATCCTGCCCTTGGGTCTCCCCGTTGCATCTGCTACTGCGTACTAACTACTGCAACAGGCACAGCCCTTGGTTTGAAGTAGTAACAATTATATATACATGTTCCTGTGTCCTTAGGGAATGCTGAAACCAGGTGAATGTGTCATTGCCATCAGCTGTGGTCACTGTTTCTTCTCAAAGGTGACTTGCATGATGTGAAGGGGGAAACCTTTCACAAAACCACAGCACTGATCAGCAGGGCTCGCTGGGCCTGGGCATTTTTTAGCAAGTGGTTTCAGTCCTATTTCCCTGACTTATTAAACCAGCCATGGAACAGTTCTCTGCTCTGTGCTACGGTTGGTGTATCCCAACAAACAGCTACCTCAGATGTATCAGACAGAAAGAGGAAAAAGTCAAAGGCAAAGGACATCCTCGCCTGGGGTAGCTCCTGATGGGTGGCATTCAAATAAAGCATATGGAAAACTGTACAACAGTTGGGCAGAGGTTATAAACTGATGTCTGAAATTTCCCCACTACTACGAAATGATAGTCCCAAAGAACCCTATTGACTGCCTTCTCTAAACCTAATTATAGGAGGCAGCAACTTTTATTCTCTCAGTTAACATGATCAATGTGTTTAATGCTTCTCGAAGTTTATGAATTGTAGCTGCTCCTGGACTAGAGCCAGACTGGTCAGTGTGGGTGAGCTGGAAGGGCTGGAGACAGTTTGTTAAGATTTGCACTCGTATTTCACAGACTAGTTTACTCAATTATGCTCAGCAAGGCTTTTGGATGAAAGATTTGATGCATCTGAAATAAGAGAAAAATACATAGCACTTCCACCCAGATCTAGGCAGCTCCTGAAAGGTTTCTAATGGTATTTGCCATAGAACTTCTGGTGATCCGAATTTCCAGCCTTTTGTTTGTTTGTTTGTTTTCTTTGGTTTGGTTTTGGGTTTTTTTTGTGGGTTTCTTTTAGGAAGCATCCATTAGAGGATTGACATGTCCTTTCAAGGTGAACTGCTTTGTTAAAAGGATCTTCTGAATCCCTTGAATAATATTGTAGGTCCAGAAAGCATGTGGAATGGGCACTCCTCTGATCAGTACTGCTTATAGAATCTGTACTGAGACAAAAGTTCTCTTTGTATGCAGAAGAATTTCTGTTGGGTTTAATAGCCTCTTCCAAGCTTGAATATGACTGAAGACCCTGTAATTTCTCTGTTTGAAACCCATTCACTTAATCTGTATTAAAAAAAAAAAAAGCAATATGAATTCTACAAGAATCCCTCAAACCATCGTTGGGCCTCCTCAACCACAGACATTGCTTTCAATCTTTCACCTCTCACAACAGTAGAACAACTTCTTCCGTGCAGCAAAGTGAAAGAAATCAAGTTAGTTTTCATGCGTATGGTAAAGTCAAAATGAAACTCATATTGGTTCCATAAACTTGCACATACATCTTCCATCTAGTTTAGAGCCACTTTTCCATTCCATACTGCATACAGAAAGCACATTATAGTATGGCTGTACCGGTGACTGTTTCCAGGTTCAATTTCAAGTGTAGCCTTGAGTGTATAGATACTGCTTTAACCTGTCAGACGCCCCTCTCTGCCTGGGTAGGAGGTCAGTATTTAAACATATAGGTGCTTCCCACAAGTCTGGGTCAGCAATTGGCAGCACAAAGCCCAATGCCGGCCATGTCAGCCAGAGCCTGAAACAGAACCCCAAAAGATCTTCAGAATAAAACCACATAGTGTTAGCCCATCGCGTTCCTCCAGTGAGGCTTCCTGTTCGGGGGACAATTATTGGGGCATGAGGTTTTTTTACAATATTGGTGCGAATCCCATTCCTGAAGAATAAAGAACGCGTGCAGCAAAGTGCCCAGGAAGCCCTGGAAAGCTGTTGTGCTCAAACCAAAGAACAAAAGATTAGTCTCCGCCACTTTAAACACCACCACAGCAGTTGTTTGAATAGAAACCTGGTGTCTGATGTTCCCTGGGACTGTTTGCAGGAGGAACATCTAATTTCTAGAAAACTGGCATAAGTAGAAGCCAGCAACGTTTAGTAGTCTCACTCTCAAATGTTAAGAAAGTAACACTTGTCCATAGAAGGAAAGAGGTCAAACTTTCAATTTCACCTGGCATTAAATGAGCACCTTTATTAAAGACAATCAGTCCACTGCTTCACCACTTAAGTAAAAATATATAAAATATAGTTACTTTTGCATTTCTTGTCATGTTTACTACTCTGTACATCTGTTTTAACCACCACTGAGTAAGCCAGCTCTGTAACACCTGCCCTGCCTACTGCACACACTAATTAGGCATCTGATATCAGGGTCATTTAGGTTACGGCTGAATTACTCGTTGATCATGCATAAAGAGACTTAAGCCACCTTAGCCCAGCAGCCTCAGTTATACCCAAAAGGGGTTGCAAACAGCACAATGAAGAGTAACATCTTCAGAATCCAAACCAGGATACCTCAAATCTCACACCACATGTATCCCCTCCAACACCGATGGGACCTTTCCCTGCTTAGTTTAAGAAATTCAGCATCATGTTATCAACGTGTGGTAGAATCAAATTAAATGTTAGAGTTTCATTTTTGCCTTTTTTTTTTTTTTCCTGAATGATAACTGAAAAATCAAAACCAATGTTCAAGATTCCTCCTAGAAAGTCAATTTTCATTTTCAAAGGCTGTATTTCCACAGGATGATAGTATTTTGTTTCTGGGGCTTTTTTAATCCAGCCTTTGTTCTTTACCCATTTGTCACATGGCCATGATCTGAAATGTTAAGGACAGAAAGACTTCATAAATTTCTTCACACTAATTAGCAAGATGAAAATGCTACAAAAGAAGTCCTATCTTGAAACAAGTAATTCTTTAAAATTAAGAAAAAAGTGTATGGACAGATAGTGGTGAGAATAAAGCTGATCTCAAAGAAATATTGTAAAACTTCTAGACTCCCGAAAACATAAAACAATCAGAGATGAGAGAATACCAGAAGTACAGATAAAAAAACACAGTGTAAAAGCTTAAGCAAAGAGGACGAAGAAAGGTAAAAGATCAAAAACTAAGTCAACCTCAAAGTAGACGCCCAATATAAAGAATTGAAATTTTAGAGTTTATGTAAGAGTTAGTAAATGTCCTTCTAAAGAAGTGGTTTGTAACTTTAAGGAAGGTTTGGCCATTTAGCTAGAAGCCTTTTATGTGTTACTCCATTATTAAGGATTATCAAGAGAATTACAGTAAAAGCCATTTTCCTCTCACTTGAAAAGTTCATCTAGCATAGCATGTCCTTTAAAATTATTACAACTTTCAGTCCTTCTAGGAAAGCTTAAAAGGATAAGACACTGTACAGCCTCTATTACAGGGTGCAGCAAAAACAAAGATGACATGTTTAAATCTACTTTCTGTCTAACCAACTTATGAGACACTGTAGGACCTGAACTAACTGAGCTTTATGTTTTTTATTGAAAAGACACTGATAAGATGTTAAAGAAATGAAGAAAGTCACACAACAATATATTTGTTTCATGCAATAAAAATGAGCTGTGTTGAACTTCAAATGCTCTCCTTCGATCTCTGCCTTCGAAACATTACACTCTTCAGTTTAGGTGCCAGTGTTGTGTTGTCTGTCACTTCGGTTAATGAGCCGCAGAACACAAACGTGGTAAAATAAATGGTGAAACAAAGCTCTGAAGCACAAGTTCACTTCCTTGGGATGTGATGAAGAGTAAAGCTCAACTTAGTACTGTGCAAATGACTATGTACTCACCATACAAGACAGCAATCTAAATACTGCTCTGATTTTCACTAGCAGCCATTCACTGCTGGTAAGGATGAAAAAGGCAATTAAGAATGAGTAAGACCTATGGAATCTTAGAATAGTTTGTGTTGGAAGGGACCTTCAAAGGCCATCTAGTCCAACCCCACTGCTCAGGCTCCTTCACAGCCACATCTGCTCACACTAACAAGGAGAGCACGTTAACTGTTATATGACTTAATAAATTATCTCGTGGAGTTCCTTTGGTTGTCACTCTGCTACAGTACAGCCCATTCTCACTGTGCAGCACGATTCCTCCAGCTCTCCTTGAGTAAATTACACGTTGAGAAATTTCCAGCATAAGGCTCAATTCAGGCACATGCAAACCACCCTCCTCTGAAGCAGCAACGACAAAAGACAAACCTTCCAACAGAATCCCGTACTCTCTTCCGTTGCTCCTCTTCAAAGTGCTCCTGCCTCTTCTAGGCTGTGACAGCTACAGCTTGCAACTTCTGCTCCTTTGCTTTAAACACAACACCAGCAAACACAGCCCCGAAATGTGAATTCAATAGTGCATTTGTTTTTATTTATAAAGACTTTGTCAGAATAGCAAGCAAGAGCATCCAGAGCAGCAAGCCCACCAAAGTCTATTGCAAATTTTGGAATTATAAATAGAATGAAAAGCTCAAGATCAGCCTGCACTGCCCACCTACGATGGGCTGAAGCACACATTCAGTGAAGACCTACACATCGCTTTCCCCCCCAGGTTGCTCAGAAGTCATTTAATGAGGAAACTACACCCACACTAGCCTACAAAATGGGAATAATGCTTAGGGAAGTGCAATGGCAAATTTAAGCATTTTGCAAGCAAGGTGCAGGCTAAATCGTTTTAATTCCAGTAATCTCTCAGAACATCTTTCCTACCATTCTCAAAGAAGGACAGAAACATTTTCCATGACCCAGCAAATATAGACAAATGAAAAATTCAAAGCTAAAGCATCTAAATACACAAAAAAGACAGGGATATGTAGCTAGAAGCAGGGATGACTGCCTTAACTTCCAACGGCTTGTTCATACCAAAAACTACTGCAAATGCTTGTAAAAAGCTTGAGAAAGAAAAGGCAGCTTTCTCATTTAAGGCGGTGTTGCAAGACTGCAACAGAAACTAGCCAAATGCTCAAAATTGTAGTCCATTATCATAATCACAAGGCCCTCTGTAATCTCTGATCTTCGGATTAATAAACTCACTTGAACAGGCACTGACAAACACCATCCTATGCGCAAAACCCTGGACACTTTGGGAACAGCAACACAGCCAACATGCAATTTTTCTGAACACTGTTAAAGACAGAAAGAAGGTTGCAAGTTACACAGTGTATTCTAAATTATTTTCTACTGCGTAATGGGAGGTACAAGTAACCCTTTTTCTTACTTCTGTCGACTCGGATTATTAATTTATTTTAGGTCACTTTTAACATGCTGAAGGATGTTAAAATCTAGCAACTTGACATCTAGCACATGTAGTGGAATCTTATTCACCTGAAGGGAAGGGGAGGGGAAGGAGAACGGGAAGGGGAAGGGGAAGGAGAAGGGGAAAGGGAAGGGAAAGGGGAAAGGGAAGGGAAAGGGGAAAGGGAAGGGAAAGAGGAAGGAGAAGGGGAAAGAAAAGGGGAAAGGGAAGGGAAAGGGGAAAGGGAAGGGGAAAGGGAAGGGGAAGGGGAAGGGGAAGGGAAGGGAGGTATTTGACAAAACCAGAGTGGTCTCAATATCTCAGGATAACCACACACGCAAAAAATCCCAAAATATCACCAAAAATACCCCTCAAAACTCAAAGACATTTGAGCTCCAAAGAGGATTATACAAACCCAGATGAGGAAACATCACCCATACAGGCTGGAGTCCTGCGCTCAGATTGACAAATGTCCAGCAAGGAGAAGAGCAGAGATTGCTGCCCATGAAGGGTGCTCCACAAAGACCGTGCGTCTCTTTATTGCAGGGCCCCTCCAAAAAAGTATCCAGCATGGCTTCGAAATGAATTTATGGAAATATTCAAGCCTGTACTGTTAAAGGACTGCATGAAATGGAGAAGAAACTAGACCACTTATGAATAACTGGCTGTGCCCAAATTGTTTGTATTTAGCCTGGGGAAAGAAGGGTTTTATTTCTTTGGGGGGGTTCACAAACGTTTGAATACTTGCTAAAGCAACAGTTATTGCTGAAAATACCTTCTTTGAAAACACAGTAACAGCTGTGTGTTCTACAGCCATACATTGCGGTGAAAGCTGGGGATCATTTAAAAGCAAAACATAACACCCACAAGCGAGAGAGCTCTCTAAATTCTAACAAAAAGTGCCAGGAGTGTGTAGGAGCAGTGAGTGCGCTGCAATGGTGCGCACGTACACACACCCACCGGTGTGGTGAGGGGAAAGAGCTCCTAATTGGGTCCTGCAGATGCAGCGTGTGAGCTTTGCCAACCTTGAGAAGATCTCCGCAGGAGACACCCACCATAGAGCCACATCTGTGGACTTCGGCGCCACAAAAGTAGTGGTTCTTTGCTGCTTAACAGAACTCGGTGAGATTAAGATAAAATGCTTCCTCTCTACGTGGTTCTTTTAACAAATCAAGGATTTTGCATGTGACAATAGACAGTTAAACCATTTCTTTCGTCTTTTTATTTCTTTTTTGGTAAATGAATAGAATTATTTTAATATTAAAAAACTATACCACTTGTGAAAGCAATGAGTATATCTGCAGTAGACAGCAACTTCTGAGAAATTAATACATACAATTAGTGAATATCTTATTAGCTGAATATACTCTCCCCTCACAAAAGAATACCAATAAGATGGTCTTAGTTTCACCTCATAGTTATTCACCAGAGCTGCGTGTAAAAGCCTTCTCTTCCCAACAGGATCCAGAAGTCTCCCCTTGAAGAATTCAGTAAGCAATGTGCTGGGCCATATTTGTAAAGAAAATTGACACAGTGCACAAAACAGCAGAAAACACATTCCAAAGAACATTTGTGTTACAGAAGAATCATATTCAAACTTTCCAACAGACCAGTATTATGCACAGTTTAGTACAACCAGCCGATGGCATTTCGGACATATCAACTGGAAATACACAGAGGTATGTAGACATATTAATTGAGTAATCCCGTATTTTATTATTATTATCTGTTCCCTACCCAGTTCAAACAGCGCACTCAAACTAAAGGACAGTCTGCTAGGCTGCACCTGTGCTAAGAAGAGGAGAACATTGCAATTATTTTTGAACTTTGTTGCTTTTCTAATAGTATTAGTAGATTCAGTAGTAGGTTCATTGACTATTGTGTCTAAGGTGTAATGAAATATTTACATTATCCATGCCTTTAGAAATCTGTTTCTGGAAAGGAGTCGCAGTTTAAAATATAATGCTGCTTAATGGAATAAGAACAGAAGAAGAGAGTGTCGCGACAGGACAAGGGGTGATGGCTTTAAACTAAAAGAGGGGAGATTTAAACGAGATGAGGACTGGAGGATCTTTAAGGTCCCTCCCAACCCAAACCATCCTATGATATTATGCTTCTTCAAGCATAAAACTCCTGTGTTTTAAGAAAAAGAACGTAAGGTCCGGCCAGCCCAACCACTGGGATTTGGAGTAGGTTTTGCTTTCTTCAGTACAAGCAAGAAACCCCAGCACCTACAACTGCAATGGTGCAACTACAGCAGCATCTTTAAGGTCTTTGCTACAACAAATGCAAGGGTCTGACTGATATGATAATCAGTGAGGACCCAGTACACAGAAGTAACTAGGTTCTTATTCTACTGAGCCGAGTGACATCTATCACATAAGTACTATCATGATGGAAGACTTTCATACTACCTGCACAGCCATATTTGGAAGAATACTGGATTTTGAAGAAGGATCAGGGAACACATTCCCACATAAACTACTACATGCTCCGCAATAGAAGGCAGAAAACTGAACTGCTGAAAAAAAACCAAACAAAACAACACAAACCCCATACAACTGGCCTAACAGCAGACCCACAGATCCAGACTGTTCAGAGTTTGGGCACTAAGGAGGTTGTACTGCAGGTAAACAATTAAAGAATAGCAAATCGGATGCTATGAGAGATTTCAGAATTGATTGTTCCCATGCCTAAATTCGTTGTCACGTGAACAATTCCAACTAGAATCACTCTTCTGAATAACTACATGGAACTGAGATTGCTACATACATTTAGGTGACAACACTTTTTAACCACAATTGTGAGGACAGTGTCTGATCTAGTCCAGCAGACTAGATAGCAGCTGCATGTTAAGAGCACACTCGTTTTCATCCCTAGGACTCCAGGACTAAAATTAACAGTTTTCCTGTGATCTCTTACACTATCCTGGAAAACTGGATGTCCTATAGAGAACACAAAGGGTGACAGCACACCTCCTCCACGGTGCAATCCTTCCTGGAGCTCATCTTGAAGCAGCGTAAGTTTTCTCTACTCTTAATGCGAGCCAGTGCCTTCAAGGAGGGATGCAGGGCCAGGGAATTGCTGCTCACCCCCAGTAATTTAATCTGCATTTCACGGCAGCCTCATAATCCAAGGAAGTTGCCGCTTGCTGCTCCAGAAGTGCTGAATGGCTCTGCTGGCCAAGGAGGTAAGCTGACTTTTATGATCTGGTAAAACAACCATCTTGTTTCCCCAAATCCACATGTTTTTCTCCCCCTAAAGCAAACAGTGTTATAAAAACTCAGCAGTCAAGTCTATAAATTAAAGTCATCATTCTAAGATCTTGTTTTCCCCAGCACATAACTGCTAAACTTCAAACATTTTGACAGAAAGAATCCACTTGCTACTGATGTTTCCAAGAGTGGGGAGTTGCTGGGAGGGTGGAGAGGATGTGACAACACACATTGGGCACATAATGAAATCTTGTCACCAGGAAGCTCCAGCATTAACGAACTTCATGAAGGACTTGAGAAGCAATAAATAAGGCTCACAAAAACAACCTTAACGTACCTCAGTGCTGTTGCTTTGTATGAAACTATGAAGGCCCTTCTGAAGGCAACGTAATGAACGAAAGCAAAACATGATGGCTACTGGTGAAACTCACAGCTTGACAGAAAAATTAGAAATTAAGTTTCCAGATGTCTACTGTTTATATGACAAGGCTGGAAGTGGAAGGTGGCAAATAAATCCACAGTCACAGAGCATTCTTGAAGCACGATCAACAAGGGAGCCTAGATCCTCTGTCACCTTGATACAGTCAACATCTCAAAACCAATACATAAATATCAAAAGTGTTATAATTTTTCCAATCTCCCCCATCCTATATCGCCCCTTTGCCTAGTTTAAAACCCAAAATATTTCAGGAGACAGAAGTTCAGTGTATTTTGAAATAAGGTTTGATAAAACAATATGAATACAGATTGCTATGTTTTTCCGTTATTGTGAAAAACAGTTAATTGCTCGGTCTCATTATGCAGGAATTTATACCGTGCTCATCCCTGTCAATCTTGACCAATCTTAACTGTCCCAGTACAGGTGGCAATATCAAAAGAGCGAAACATAAAGAAGTTTTTGACAAAAATAGAGACAGATCTCCTACTTTAAAATAGCGCACCAAACGGATCGCCTCAATTTGCACTTATTTTCTGTGTATTGCGTAAAAACCAAAGGTGTTAACAAGGAGAAAGAGAACTGTATTTCTCTAAATCATTCCACATTAAAAATGGAGAGGAGTTGGAAGTGAAGAGTTACACAGAATGCATCTCACCAGCAGAGTTCTCCATCTAGTAAATTAGCCTGAATTTAATTCAGGCACTGTGATAATAAGACAATCTACCTGCTCAGCTACCATGAGAACGATACTAATGGAATTACCTAGACAATCTGGACACACCGAATATACTTGAGAGGCTGTTTCACAGTGAGGTCACCCAGTACTAAAGTCTGAGGAACTAATTTTGCTAAGAGATTCCAGTGCTCTAGTTTACAGAAGATTGTGTCACGTGAGAAAAATCTCCTGGGAAACTTGGCCTTAGGAAAGAGAATGTCAGTAGGTGAAGATTGCTAAAGCCGGGCAACTGGAAGCAGAAACTGTTCATGAAGCATCTTTGGAACAAACCATATTAAACGACCTAAAAATTGCATGATGATGGCCATTAGAGAGCTTTAACATGTTAACTCTGGAATCAAAAAGGCAACCTAACGGGCAACCTCAGCCTTCCGCGGTGGTTTTAGAAATACAGATGGTACCGGTGTGAAACGCTACAAATGGGATGGTCTGAAGATTTTTCACAATGGCTCCAGGAAGTCAATATGCAAAACAAAAAAGGAAGAAAGCAAGCAAGCTAACACAGAAACCCCACTAGTTTGCTTTAGTTGTTAGAGGACATTTCTAAAAGTCACAGGGGGGGCAGGAAATAGGAAAGCTGTAGGAAATACCTTAAAAAAAACCCAAAAAAGTCTGACAGAATCAGCAGGGGACGCCTGTAACTAATGAGAAAATAGAGGCATGCTAGAGAGGAAGATCAGGTCAGAAATGCCAGATATGATGGAAGAACTGTATGATGTGACAGTGGAGGCCCTGGAGACAACAGACAAAGGCAGAGAAAGCAGAGAAAGAGCCGGCGCTCGAGAGATGGTGCCGAGAGAGAGAAAAGAGCGGGTTTTCTAGCAGAGAGAGGGGTGTGGGGGGAATGCTGAGGAGCCAGGGAGAGCCGATATCTAAGAACCCAAAACTGTTTGCCAAGCCTATTTACAGTGGTTTAATCACGCAGAGTTGACAGATCTCAAACTAGGAGCGTAGTGGGGAGGGAACAGTGAAGATAAGAACAGGCAAGAAGGTAGATGGTAGATTGCGTTAAGTTTTTGAAAGAGCTTTTGCTAACGCAGTTTTAAAGAAAGGTGGCCACCATATGCAGCAGAGATCTTGTGAAGGATGAAAGGAAGAAAGAGCGAAGCTGCAGATCATGCTGATGCCAAACAGACAATGAGCGTGGAGAAAGCGGCCTCAGAAAAGCCAGAGAAAACACTAAACCCAAAAAAGAGGGATAAGAAAGACCACCCAAGAACATGAGGAATCAAAGTACTAAAGAACAGCAGATTAGAGGACAGAAAAGAGACTGTAGATCAGTGGCCAGAAGCAGAGAAATCTCATTTTATAATCTGTGCTGCCTGAAGAGCAAACAGGCAATACAGAGCTAGAAAAAAAAATTTCATTATAATACCGTACAAGAAGGAAATTAAAGTAGTATTAAGAATGTTCATGAAAAAGCCCTGCCACAAGCACCAAAGAAAATTAATTAAAAAGTTATTTTATAAAGGACTCAGGTCATCAGAAAAAGAAAAGCAATGTTTAGTTGATTCTCCACCTATTCATTTATTTTTAATGGGAAAGCATCAAACTTTCAGCTTGTCTTCTGGACTTCAAGCTCTCGTGATTTTCTTCGCAGACAGTAGAGTATGCCAGCAGCAGTCATACAGGTATTCAGAATTAAACCAGAATTAAACTAAAACTTACATTAGAATAATGGATACAGGCTGTATCCCTCTTCACTACACTTTTCAGCACCATAGAAACACAGTTGTTTAATCAGTATTGGGCCAAAAACAAATGAGAAAAACAAACCAAAAACACATAGAGAAAACTCAGCTCATAACTGCCCACTTTCCCCAGGTCTTACTGTGGAGACCCCAGCTTAGGAGAGGAAGGAGGGATGTCCAGTTAAGAGAACAGCTGTAATGTGAAGCGTGTTAAATGAATCTTAAACATTTGAAGGAGAAGAGAGAATTAGGAATCTAAAGACTACACACAGCTGATTTTGCTGTGAAACATTACGTCCTCAAATACAACAAAACCATTGTTCATGTATTGCTACAAGAAGGTGAAAAAAAACCCAACCAAACAAAACTGAAAATCACATGAGAGACAGAATCACAGAGGTAGGGGCACTTTTGAGCAACAAGTGTTCACAGAATTTAGGCAGTTACTACAAAGAGACTCTTTCGGTAGAACACAAAAGCACCAAAGTGGAGCAATTCCACCACCCTTGCTCTTACAGGGAGCATCACAAACTGCCCTTTATCAGCACTTCTGTTCTCCTGAAGAAGAAATCCTCAGTGTGAGCAACGTCACTGCATCAGGTGTCTCCTGAGTCGTGACGCTTCCCTCCACAAATAATCAGAAATATTGAGATGTTATTTAGAAATAAGTAATTAGACGACAAACATCAAAGCATACAGAAAATTTCAAGACAAGCTGCTGGTGACAGTTGCAGTTCTGTGCTGCTTGAGAATCACCTAAAGCAGCTTTAGCACTCTGCACGCTATGCGACGGATCTTATGGAGTGTGGAAAAGCTCTTTGGAGTTTTTAGTGCTACAGCTGAAGGCCTGGATTGGCACGCACACCAGCTGAGTGAAGAAATTCAGCTCCACTCAGTCTTACACTGGTAAAGATTTCTCCTTGATGCAGGCTGGGTGAGTCTTGTAACAGCTGGCTATGCCTGTATTTTTATTTATCTAGCAACACCTAAGTAGTAGAAGTAGATGTAGTATATTTTAAAAAAATGCAAACTAGTCACCCATAGGACTGTTGATTTTGTAGATAACGTCTCAAACTGCTCATTTTTATACACAGCACAAATTAAAAGCAAATTCCGCCTCAACCTTTTTTCTGTAAAACTTGCTTCCATAAAGTCTCTAATGCAGGCACCAATGGCTACATAATGTGTGTGCACTACTAAATGTGGGTGAATTCATACCGACCGCTCTCACACATGCAGTTGCTTTAAGAGTGACAAAAACCTTCCCAGTATAATCAATGCAGTGGAACAGTAGACTCCCACCAAAGGATGGTTCTATTCCCACACTTTCCAACCCCTCCCTTGCATGAGATGTGGACATCGTGCCATCGCTATATAAATCAATTCCCCCACATGACAGAAGACTAAATTTCTGCTTAGTTTTGGGGAGTCTAGTTTTCTATCAGATGGGCTTGCTGGACCAATCCGTCTCTCTCCTGCATCCACACCACTGGATTTTATGCAAAGGGAGAGGTGAGGTAAACAATAAGCAGAATGGGAGCAGGAACAAGCAGTGCAGCTCCTTTCAGCAGGAACCTGCAGGCGCTCCGAGCAATGGGAAACAAGAAACAGCACTGGAGTGCAGGTGCAAAGCTCTGTCAAAACATACCTGTGTGTAAGGCCAGGATCTGCAAACGGAGTCACGCTCTTTACTTGCAGTCTCCCACTGAAATACCTCTCCTCACTCTTGTCCTTGAGGAACCTTTTCCAAATCCTGGTTCTGCTTTACAGTGTGTAGTTAATAGCAGCATTAAATAAAAAATATCAAAGACATGAATACATCTGCAAAACAAATTCAAAAAAGAGCACTTTTAATTTGTATTTATTTGTCTACCTCTGTCCTACTCCGAAGCAAACAGCCTTGTAACACCTGCATGAATAACATCACTATCTCTTGGTTAAGACTTGCTCTTATTCCCTAGTTAAAAATGCAATAAAGTACGAATGCATTTACATTTGTGGAGAATTACTATGCCACCTTATGACCAGTATGTACAATTTAGACCAACTGTTTATATCACTGTTGCCACAAGAAGTGAGAAAACTCATCTCTACCCTAATAGAAGAGTAGGAATCACGTAGCCAGGTACACATTAAGTGCTACCAAGGCCTGTCAACACACAGCAGAATTACCTCTGAGATGCACTGAAAGGCCCGTAAGAAAATACAAGTTACCCTCAATCCAGAATGAAAACACGTGCAAAGAGCAGGACTAGCATGCAAGAGATACATGTGGACGCCACAGTAAGAACTAGCTGTCCCACGCCAAAGAATATATATGTATATATGCAGTAGGAATTTACATTACAAGCCTGTACACATCTTCAGTTGGTGTGCTTTGCCATTCTGACACACGAACATATTTGGGTTGACTGAAAAAACGCAGCCCCTTTTGAAACGCTGTTTTGTGTCACTGCAAACATCTGCTGCATATATTGCTCCCCATAGGAATAAACCTCTAAAAGAAACCTAAATTCACTGGATGAGCTAGAACACCTACAATACAAGACACAAGCAGAGGGCAAACCCCACCACAGGACTGCTGCCCGGGCTCTTTGGGCAGAGGGGCTCACATGGAACCGTACCCAGGATGCTCAGGGACAGCCTGAGCATAAATACATCTATACACAACTAGGACCTGCTAACTGCCAAACCCCACAAAAAGCTCATTTGTGGCTAATGGTTACACACTTTAAACCTTTCCCTCCCTAACTCCTCCTTCATCCATGCTAGTTATTAAGGCAACTTACCCCTTCTCAAGATTATACAGGACACTTACTCTACTGATTTCTGATCTCACCTCTCCCTGTCTCTGTATCTCTGACATTTCTTTCTGGATATGCCACCATTACCTTCAGTTTACTAAGCTAAAAATCAAACTACTTACTCTCTGTCCATAGGACTGTCGGGTTTTTTTGCTGTATTTCATTTACTGCTCTCCCTAATAATGCAGATGTTCTGCTCTGCTCACCTTGATTACTTTCAACATCAAAAATATTATTATAAAAAATGCCAAGAACCATCCTGCATAAACCATGGGAACATAGTAACCTTTCAATGATCATCTCTGAATCCAGGTTCAGCGATCTCACTCCTCGCCCACCCTACCAAGCTATCCCTTACTGCTCTTTTTCCAACTTTTTCCACTCTTATGCTTCTCTCCTAAGCCAAATACCCGCTAGCACCACCTTGCCAACCCCTCCTCTGCATTCCTGTCATGTTGTTTTCATCGAGCGTCATCTTTTGTTTTTCTACATCAGCCCCAAGTGACCACACCTGACCCAACCTGCGGCGAAGATCGACAGTTCTTAGCATTTTTTGTAATAACATTTTTAATGTTGAAAGAAATCAGGAGTTGATCAACAAGCAGCTTCTGCTGGGGCTCTGTTTCCAGTTGGGTACGTCCCGTCCGAGGCTGTGTGAGGGTATAAGAAGGTATTTCAAAAGACGAATGCAAATCAAGATCTCCCAGACCCCCATGTAAATTTTATGTTATCTTTAAGTACCTTACATTTACCCCTCATTTGTGGGGCCATCTTTTTCAGTGTCCATCTTACACATCTTTTCACTCATGAGCCTTAAATACCCTGGGCCTCAGACTTATTTTTTTCAGCGTTACAGGTTAGAAACTCCTACTTTATTTCAGCGGCATAGTCCTCTGCTGTCAGCACAGGAAAAATAATACAAATACTTTAAACACTGATCATTAATAACTCCTAACACAAACAGTGGTTTTCACCTCCTTCTGCAAGTATAAATTAGCGTATTTGGGGCTGCCAGAGAGATTTGGGTTTCCTAAGACTACACCTTCACCATTTCCCAAAGCTGTAGGCTTCAAGAGAGAGGGCACAGCAAACATCATGTTATCCGTTTTGCAGACTGCCCGGCAGCCTCATCGCCATCTGCCTGCCCCTCCTGTTTATTGTAAGGCTGCATCAATTCCTCCCGACATCTGTAATTCTGTTCTCCATTAGCTCCACCAACTGCTGTACCTTCCAGTGTAATCAGCGTCACTCCTGCCTCCACAATCTTCCTTGGGTTTCTCACTCCTGTTAACCTGAAAACAGATGAGAAGGAGAGTTAATACTGACACTAGGAGCGTCATATTAAAGGCCTTTTTGATCTCCATTTGCTTAGTGGAACAAGTGGCAGCTTGCTCAGACCTTACCAGTCATCTTCTCAGATCACCTACTAATGATTCAGGTGCCAGATCCATTTTACTTGACTATCTTATTTGCCCTGAGGTGCTCAGCAGTCAGCAGGCCAAGTGGACCAGCAATATTACCCTTGGTGTGTGGTGGGAGCGCAGGTGTAGAAGCCAGTGCAAATGTGGCCATAGTGGTTGGGCCCCAATACTTGGCTCTGTTCCCTGTATGGAAGAAATTGTCCACTTCTGATTAAAAAAAGAAAAAAAGAAATATGTAGACATGAAGAATTTGCCCTGAATTTGACCCCTTTTGGATAAAGTCACCAAGACTCTGGGTTCAGGTCCCACCAGTCTGTACGCTGGTCCTCTGAACTGGGAACTGAGTGGGCTCCACAAAAACAGGCTGTTCCCTGCTCTCCTCCTGGGCCATTAGCTATTCCTTTGATTAGTTTGCCTTCTTCCCTCAGGGTCTCACATTTCTTCTCCCTACATAACATGTCATACATTGTATTGCTCTTAGCTCAGCTTTAGAGCACTGTAGAAACATATTTTTCTTTCTGGGCTTGCCCAACATGAGCTCATACACTTCAGGTCTCTTTTTCTTCCCCTGATCATTGCAAATAAAATATCACAGGTAACCTCGTATTTTCAGATCCATCCAAAGCCTTAAAAGTCGTGGTAAATCCTGACATCGTGGAAATGAGTGAGAATTACACCTGGAGTACCCACAGAAATCAAATGTATGATGATACTCTGTGCGGTTCAGGGCTTCAAATGAGCCTGTCAGGTTTGCACGTACGACTTGGGCTGACTTCAGTGGGAATTGCACAGATGAAACCAACAGAATAATCAGGCCTTGAAAATTTGAGCTTATGTCCCCAAGCATAGCTCCTGCATTTTTAACCGATTCAGTGTGATATGCATCTGTGACCCTTGAGCAACAGCAACAGCTGGGAGTATGTGCCGGCACCCAGAAAGCTAGTGCTGGCTTTCCACATGGGATAACGCAGCAAGCTCCAACCTGGCCTGCTTGGATTTAAACCACAAACTTAGATATAATAGAAAGGAGGTGTTTCTGTTACCATGACATCGAGCAAGAAAATAAACATTATACTCCCTAGAAAACGAAATACAAGGTAACAGAGCATTTTAGCAAGTCTAATGGCAGAAGTCGGAACCATCATAACACATTATAGACAACAAATGAAAATGTTGATTTTGATAGCTTGAAATAAGAGAGGGTAATACTGAAATATTTTGCATACAGAAAAAGACACACTCTAGATAGTGTTTGTTCCTACTATTTTCATTTTCATCTTCAGTTTCTGAAAAGCTGGTTTTCTTTTCTTTTTTCTCTGAATTCCCCAACTAAGGGATAGGACTAGATGTAAAACTCAATAGGTACTTCCTGCAAATCTCCCAAGCAGAAATTAGATTATTAAAAAAAAAAAATCAGAACAAACAGGAGCAAATAATTCCCATCTAAAGCACAGGGAGTTTTAGCTATTATCAGTAAAATGTTGCATTATTCCTGAAAGAAATACATATTCAAGTATTTCATAACTGCTATTATTGGTTCAGCATCCCAGTTCCTCAAATTCAGGCTGCCTAGTGATTCAGGAAAGCAGAAGTTTTGTAGATTATCGGATCTAAGTGTGAAGGCGACATAAGCAGTTAGTGTTACACAAACACACAGAAGCCAGTTCAAAGAAAATACAACCACTCAGCGGAAGAAAAACTAGATAACAATATTTCAGACCAAGGCTTTAAATCGAGCTTCCAGGATACATGCATCATAGTCTTTTTTTGTTAAAGTTATTGACTTGATATTCAAATTCCAGTCTTTATTTCTATATTTAAAGTCCACTTTGTAACAGATGGTAGGTAACTTCCAATGGTAATTCAGCAGAAATCGCTTAATTCAACAGATACAGGACTTACACTGAGTGCTGGGCTCAAAAATGTTGCAACATTTCTGTGCATCTCTCCTCAGGACAGCAATGAAATCCTAATTCAATAGGTGTAACTTTAAGGATTTGACCTTGCAGTGGTACATTATTCAAACACATCACACATGTGAGTCCCATTTTATACTGTTTCAATTGTGACGTGAAATAAGACGCTTTCCTAAAAGAAACAGAAATCTACCAAGTAAAATCATGCCCGCCCAACTTGATGCTAATGCTTTATTTCGTGAAGTTGTCCATTTTAGAGCTGAATTAGCACAGCGCAAGCGAAGGGAGCCAAAGGCCTTGGCTGCCATTTTGCCGTTCTCTTTGGGGAAAAGCTGCTGTAAACACCCATCCTCGATTCACATGCATGGGCTCTTGGTCGCCTACAGTAATGCCCATCTGTTCGAATGGCACCGTGCCCACCGCGCTTGCTCCAGGGAATCCAGGCTGGGCAGCGATTGGCTTAGGTAAGGATTTTTCAAACTGGGTCTGTGTCGACCTCCTTTTGGGAAGGCCCAAGAGGAAAAGGAAACAAAAAGAATTTTCATTTTTTATTTTAATGGATTGTTTTCATTTAACATTCAGAGAAACCACCACCATCTATTAAACATTCAGGAGATGGGTTTGCTGATTCCTTGGTACCTGTGACCCCAGCAAGGAAAAATAAATTCAATTATATTCTCTTTTTTTAAAATAAATGAGTTTAACCTGTTAGAAAGTCACAGTCCATGTAACATCAAGACCATCTCATCTGCAGAAAATAAACCTGTCTCAGCAGGCATTGCCAAATTCTGACAACTGATCTAATTTCTTTTGTTGATGAATATTGGTCAACACTCAAATATCTGAATTCATCGGTATTCTTACCAAAAGCCACAGATTAAATTTTGCAATAGAGCGGTGACCAACACTGTGTCCCAAATTATTAGTCTGATTGAATGTATGTTATTGTACAAAAACGCAATTCCAAAATATACAACAAACGCACAAAGATACAGACGACTGATGTGCAGTATCACGAAAGGATTAACCCCTTTTGGTTCCTTAGTTGGCATGTTTTTCAAATATAACCTTTTTCTTTTCCAAAGCCAAAGAACTTTGCTTTAGTGAAGTGCAGTGTACATGAAGCCATTGTCGGTCACACTGCTTTATCAAACAAGAAGCGAGGGGAACATGTCACCCTTTCTTCTTGCAAATAAACTATGTGGGGTTTTTTTTATTTATTTAAGAGAAAGCTACTGTTAGAATTTTTTTTATTATTTATTTAAAAAAAAAAAGAAAAAATCCAGCTCCTTTTCATTTGGGACACAAAAGCCTTCCAGTGCTGTGTCCATGCGCTCTGACTACTGTTTTGACACTGTGTCAAGATGCTCCCGCTCTGCTCCAGGTCTCAGATCACAGCTGGAGTGTCTTGATTCAGCGCTGAATCACTCGTGTCAGCAAGTCCCAGAGTCAAGAGACTCTGTGGAGCCTCAGAGACCTTTTCCCTAAGCTGGAGTAGGCAGAGGGTGCTCCTTTTTTTAAAATTTTATTTGTAATTGTTTGTTTCAACACATTTTGACCCAACTGCACCAGGATCATGCTTCTAATTACCCGTTTTTCTTACACCATGGTACCGGAGCCAGCTTTCTCCCAGCCCTCATGGGATGTCTTGTCGCAGGAAAGTACATCGGCTCCATAAAGCAGCCAGGGGGCCACAATGATTAGAGTTACACAAGGAAGAGGATGGGGTTCGAAAGCTTTTTTAGTGACTGTGGGGAAAAAAGAAACAGATTTAACACCTGAAAATTTGCCCTTTAACTTTTTATTATTACTTCACTTAGAGAGTAATGTTGGTTCTTTCTTCTAAACTCTGCCTCATATCTCTAGATCATCAACAGAATGACTTGAAAAGCTAAACACCACACTAAGGCTCCCCTCAGAGTATCAATGAGGTATCAAATGAGGGGATATTCTAAATAAGTGTGGGTAGAGACCAAAATAGACATCCTGTTAAGCACAGGTAGAAAAGGGGATTGGCAAGAGGAAAACTGAAAGGCCAGTAAACACCAAGGGGCAGGACATGGTGCTAGCTTTGCTAGCACAGCTTGCTAAAGAGGTAATCATTAAAATAAAATACAAATGTTTGAATATGCAAACTACTCCTGGACTTCTTCCTAGAAAAGACAGCAAAGGTGCACAGATCCCATGGTTTCAAGCATTGCTGCCAAACATACACATCTGGGAGGACCAAGCCACATCTAAGGCACCGGTTTCTAAAGGGTTGAAAGCCAAGTATTGTACCAGGCATCACGTTTTGGGATGAGCTGGATGTCCGTCCCTAAGAAGGCTTTTGAGAAGGAACGAAAACCATCAGGATTCAGAAAGAAAATAACTAGACTTAAGAGGCTGGATTAGAAAATACAAATAGGTCCGGGCCAATTTTGCTGTAGCTTTACATCTGAGTACATATCCCAGCCAATTTTGTATGCTAGCGCCAGGGGTTGTGCAGATCAATGTATATAATTTAGGTTAAGTGACCGCTGCAGAGTGTGATGCATGCATTCTTCTCACGGTTTCACTGGACTCTTAGCGGGACACATTTGTTCATTTATAGGGTCGATACCTGCTGAGTAATTTGTCGGTTATGCAGATGCAATGTGTACCCACCCACACACAAAGGTGTTTGCAATTTCTCATTAATTCCTTCTTCCCTGTGATTACTGTGCTATTTACATAAAACATTAAAGTACAGTTAAAAATGGTTATACAACAAACCAATAAATGCTCAAGATCATAGTTAATAAGAAAATTTTAAAGCCACATGTTCCAAATTCTGGTTTTGAAAGCTGTGTAACAAAGCAGCAGTAGAGACATGAAGTCAGCAGGGGATACAGCAAAATGTGACACAGGAGCAGGGACCGAACCTCTGCACAGAAAGCTGAGGCTCGGTCAGTGTTTGTGACATGCTCTCAAATCCTAGGAGTAAGACACTATTCAAGGTGCAAAGTATTTCTATTGAAAACAAACAAAATCCACTGACCGTTGCGACATCCTTGCAGGGCCTCTCAGAGATGGGGGGTCCTTCTCCTCTGCCCTGCGGGGCCACCGCACCCTCACCAGTGGCCAAGGAGCTCTGCGACATGTCGTGACTGTTGGCTTCAGCCATCGCAAAGCACAGGGAAAAGAGAAATTAAAGATCGTATCATCTAGGCACAAATTAAAATCTTTACTGGTGGAAACCTGGGAGAAAGTCTCAGAAGAGGATGAATTATGTATTTGAACACTTAAGATTTCCTTGCCTTTATTACAGCATGGGGTCTGAACTCTGCTTTCTTCCCTGCACTTTATTACATGGTTAGAAGTCCCGCAGTAGGAAACTTGCAGTTTGAATTTTGAAGCACCTATAGTGTCATACTTTTTATTTTAATATTTGTCACCAGCAGTGCCGACAGATAAAAAGTGCTGGCTCCCCACAGCATGATACGCGGGATTTTCAATAGAGCTACACAATTGCTTTTGCTAAGTGCTTGCGGGGCTCACAGTGCCAAATCCCGCAAATTGCTGCATTCAGGCCGCTTTGCAGCGCTGTACCCAGGCAAGTGGCATTAAAAAAGTTAGTTGCTTGCAGGAGGGACATATACCCAAATGGCTGATTTCTTTTTTAAAGTCCCAAGCAATTGTCTGAAGACATTTCTGCAACTCAATTCAATAATTGTAGCACTTAAGAGATGGTCAAAAGTTTTTGTGTCACAATTTATTCTGTGTATTGCATACAGTTTTGGGAAAAAAAAAGATGATCTTTTCCCCGTTTGCTGGCCAAGAAGTCCCAGAAGCAACATCACCAATCGCAGTGACATTCTCCTTATGGATTACCTTCCTCCTCATCTCCTTTATTGTCCTTGTTTTTATCCTTAATTTATAGGAATATTGTTGTTCACATCCCAGCCTCAGATCAGTATTATGGTGTAAATGATTTCCTGTGCACAGCAATGCTAAGTGTGTAATGGTTACACCTGAGGTATCAGGGGAGGCTGTTGTATCTCCTGTCTTATTCACAGGTCAATTAAAAAGCTGATTAAACCCCAAAAGTCTATAATGATAATTGTTGGAAATAGACTGGGATGATAATTGGTTTAATGACTGCTAAAGGAGTCGCTGGGACGCGTGTCTCTCAAGAAGCCTCAATGGCACTTTAAGAGCTACATTCATCCTGGGTGTTGGTTGTTGACTTTAATGGTTTACTCCAAAATCTGACTTGGATCAACTGATAAAATATTGCAAACAAGACAAATCATTTTTATGGGATGTTTCTGCTGAGCTTTGGTGTCTCTCTTGAACTACCCTATTCAATGTCAACTTCTCCAGTACAAACTCTGCCTGTACAGCTCGAAGTAGCTCTATAAGGTGGGAATTCAGCAAAGGTTATATTTTTACACTTTTTTTTATAGCTTAGCAGGAAATAAATTCTATATAATAACTAGAAAATGTAGGCCGAGACCATCCTCTGCACAGGAAATTTCACTCAGAGGGCTGGACACCCAGCGAGGTCCTATTCACAGACATCTCTTTGTATTTTGCTGCCTGGAACCAAAGACGGGGATTCATGCCAAAACCCTGCAGGATATGGAAATCTATCGGCTGTTCTCTGCTTCTGCGTGTCTTTCAAAGTGGCTTCTGATTTGGAGAGCCCTAAATTAAGATCCATGGGCTGGGGGTTTTTAGGTGGTTGTGTTTTTTGGTGTGTTTTTTCTTGCTTTCTTTTTTTTTTTGTTTTTAATCAGGACTCAAAACCTGCAGCTCGCATTCAAATAGGAGTCAGAAACATTCACTGCCTTTGAAAGCCCCCTGACATTTCATTCCTCATGCTGAGGACCCGGCACAGCAAACATTTAGACCAAAAATGATTTCTCCAGGCTAGTCAGTATTAGAGAATAGCGCAGAAAAGTCAGAAAACTGGTTCTCAGTCCACACACGTTGCCTTGGCTTGGAAAGGCTACGAGGTTATAAATCTTTCAGTGAAAACAACTCCTGCTTCATGCCATCGACATTGCCTGAAGACATCTGCACAGGGCATCTCCGGAGGCGGCTCCATCCCCAGACCTACGCGGAGGAATAATGAGAAACTTGCATCCGCTTTGAAAGACATTAATGAGTCTCTCTTGGACAGAAAATATTTGTTCTACACCCTTATGGGTGAAGCTCCGTACAGCTGAGCTGGGGAGCTCTGGCTCAATGGGATGCACCAATAGGTCTCAGAAAAGGTCTCGCAACCCTTCAAATAAAAAGTTGGTTTTTCAGGCCCAATTTGCAGTTCTGGTGCTTACATGTGCCTGTATTGCTTTCAATATGTTTTCCAGCACCTGCTTCTTCTCCATTTAATCCAGTGGGGTTTCACCTGCCATGGGGGTATTCTGGATTCCTTATGGATTCTTCTCTCACTTTGTGTTTTTATTCTCAATAACATTTTTGACAAAAAAGAAAAAAAAAATCCTATTTTTCAGCATTGTAAATGAACTGTAGTCATATTAACTATGCTTTCCTCTCCCCTCCCTCCAGATTTCTCTCACACACACGAATATATTTCAGGGCTCAGGGATTGGTTTAGAGTTTTGTTTGCTTGTTTTTCCTCTCCCTGAGCTTGGTGCATCATTGAGCTAATGATGCACAGTCAGGTTATCCAGTATCAGTAGATTATCTAAGGCTCTGATCCTAGTGAGCTTTACATACGTGAATACTTAAGTCCTTGAAGTCAAGAGAAATGTTTGTGTACATATTTGCAGCACAACATGAAAGAAGATGCACTTTTCTGGCAGTTCCCAGAGAGCAAAGTAGTTTGGTGTATTCTTTGATGTATTGTATCAGTAACCAGAATTACTCTGCAAAGTGAAGAATGGAGGGCAGAGGTGACTCTCGACTTAATTTGCACTTTATGCAGGATCAGGGTGCTAAACCTAGTAAGAAACTAAGAGAAGCAGAGTTGGCATTCCTGTTTGCTCGTACAAACACATCTACCAGCAAAGGTTGCCTTCTCTCCCTAGTGGGGTGCCAAGTATCTCAGCTTCCTCTTCTCCTATGTCCTTTTTATCACGTAATCGATTTGCAGCCTTATAAAAAATTACAAGTGCAGAACCTCCCATTCCTCTTGTGCCTCTGCCCGCTGTCAGACAACCCTTCCCAAACCACATCAAACCCAGCAGCTGCTGCTGCGTCAGACATACTCGTACCACACAGTCGCTGTGCGAGCCCTGGCAAATGCTGAAACCGGTGGCCTGTGCGGGTGACACTGCCCGGGGTGTGGGGAAGGTCAGGGGAGAGAAATGTAGGAAAAACAAAAAGAGAGATCTGGAATTAGAAAAAAAATCATTCTAACAGGCCAGAGAGCAGATGAGAAGTGTACACAGCAGAGGGCTGTCACCAAAACTTCAGGTTTATCTAGTGATGGGAACAGCTGGTAAAAACCTCCAGCAACTGAGAAATACCATGTGTGGCATCACCCAGTGGACAGCATCCCTGGCACTGGCCTGTGCTGCACCCGCACACACCCCTGGCCTCAATGCCGAAACCATACAAAAAGGAAGGATTTTATTTAAACACAATTGCTCTTGGCAACATCACATAAATTATCAGGCCAGGCAGGGAGAGGCAAAACTAATAAAGCTCATGCGCTGCACCCACTGCCCAGCTTCTCCTCTCAGTCTCCCCACCCCTCTGCCTCCTGCCTCCACACTAGACCCCATTCTGCTGACCCGCATCTTCCAGGTTTGAGTGGTTTAGAATTGGGGATAAACACTGCCACGTAACATATTGCATATTTATTAGGAATTACGTAACACTTGATCAAGTCTTAAGCTACAGGAGTCCTCATGAAGAAAAATGTTTCTGGGTCCTACTTTGGGTAAAACTCAGTTGTCCCTCATTAGCAACTAAAATTGTTTCTGCTAATGGAAGCTCTTGACCATTTCTTCAGCACCGTTATAAAAGCATTAACTGAGCTCATTTGCACACTCCCTTAGCCCCCCCCTCCATGGCAGACTTGCACTTTGTGAACAGACCAGAAAACGTACAGTAGAAGCTGTGTCCTTTTGCAAATGGCACGTATGTTTTATAGCTTTTATGCACAGAAGCCAATTTCTAGGGGAACAGTGCCTATAAATGACAACTGCAAGAAGAAGATGCACTTATTTATTGCATTGCTTTCAATCAAAAGAAGAATATGTTTTTTTCTCTCTTCCCCCCTTCAAATGAAAGGCTGGGCAAAGAGGAGCCCAGCTCACTTACTGTGAGGGAAGGGTCTTGCTGGGAGCCAGGCACCTCTCCCAGTCAGGTAAAACGGAAGACATAGATAGGTATGTTATTTTTTAACCTCAGAGTAAGGTTTTTAATTGTTACTAGAAGATTTTGGGCCTAACATTTTTTAGAAAAGGTGACGGCTCTCCCAGCAGGACATGTCCCACGTGAAGCCCGCGATGCTGCAGCGCTGGGACCCTGCAGGGACTGACGCGTTTGGGAACATCAGGAGAAGCAAAGTCAAGAAAATGTGGCCTGCACGTTCTCCCACAGCTCAGCCAACGCTCGGCACTGCCTCTCCAGCCGGCTGCAGCAGGCTGGCACCACCACGCTGTTAATACAAAGTAGTAAAAAAACAGGTATGAGTACAACCGTGAAAATGCTTTCATGACATTTCTTTACCTGGGGGCATTGATGTCCCTGAAGCCCGCGGAACCGGGCTGGGAATGACATTTCTCACAGGACAGCTTGCGGAATCCTCACACGCACGGCGGGCGGGAGCCCCGAGGGCTGAGGAGAGAGAGGCCGCGGGACCCGCTCCATCCTCACCCTGCCGAGAACCGGCCCGCCCCGGAAAACAACAGCGAAAGTTTTGATTAAAAAACAAAAAGAAAATCCCCAAAGAGACTCAGCGACTCCGCTGTGAGGGGGCGGTCGGCACCGCAGGGCCGAGGCCTCGTCCCTCGCTCCCCAGCGGGGCCTCGCGTTGGCGGGGCCGGGGCCGGGCCGGCGCCGTGAGGGGCCGCACCGGGGCTGCCCGGCCCCTCCTCCCGGGCACCCCCGGCACATGAGGGAAATGCTCGGCGTATTTCCTCAGAAAAGGACAATCTCCCGTGGTTAAATTGCAGGTCGCTATTAGGGCAGTGAAGGCAGTTAGCAATCTTGTAGGTGACCCTACAGGAATTAGCGCCGTGTTTCTCCCTCTGCCACCCCATCTGCTAAGCCTCATGAAAGTAAGAAAAAAATCACAGATAAATAGATCAAAAGGCTTCCATTTGCAGGAGAGGGATCTTAAAGTTGTGAGGGTGATGGCAATTTCATGAAGACAGTTGAAACTAAGAACAAACAATGCTACGAGGTGCAAAAATGGGGAGAAAAGAAAAAAGACGAAGCAGTGATAGAACAAGTCCCGCTCGCCTCGGCCCCAGAGCTGCAGCAGCTCCCGCCACCGGGTTCCGGGGTCGGCCCCGTGGTGCCTCACACGTTCATCCCTGGCAGCACCGGGTGTTGTTCTTCCCCCAGGCCCCTGCACGTCTGTCAGACGTGGCCAAAGCTGCTCCCCAGGGGGCGGCAGGGCGCAGAACCCCCTCGCCCCGCTCATTTCTTCCCTTCAGCTCTGAGCTGCTGCTCACTGGGTGACCTTCCCAGACCAAAGATGCTCCAGCGCCAAGTGACCGCTCACACGCTCCCTCAAATGGTCCCCAAACGGCTTTTCTCTGTCTTTCTTTTGGAGGCAATGGGTTAAGCGCTTGCTTTTTCCAAAGCTCTAAGGCAGTGGCCCCTTGCTGAAGGTGACAGATCATACAAGTATCCACAGAAGCAGTGAATGAAACAACGTGTAAAGCTGATTATGGAGACAATATATCACCTGTAGGTACTGGTTGCCACTTCTTGGCTAAATATTTCAATGTTTTCTGGATGTGTGCGTGTGTAGTGAAGCTAAATGCAAAGATCATTCCATGTATAAGGGCTAATAGACCAGACTGCTACTCCTTTGTTAATCCATTGTTAATATGAATTTATATTTCAGTATTGACCTAAACTCGGAAGATAATAAATTGTCTATATAACATTTCTTTACACGCTTCAAACTCTTTTTCATGGTTTCCAACACTGTTCTGGCCCTAATGCCACTCACATTAAGTGACTCTTTGTCTAGAGCCCGTCCTCAGCAAGAGTTGTGGCAGCTCTGGTTTGCAATCACCTGTGTGTCGTCGGTGTCGCCCACGCCTCGACCAGCCCATGCAGGAGCTGCGAGCCACAGATCGGCAGGGACACATCACGGGGATCACGGGAAGGCTCTCCGTGCTGCCTTCAACATGTGGTGGCTGCTGAAATATCGGTGCCTTTGGTGCCAACATTTCTGACTGTTAACCAAATGCCTTTTGTGGCACCTCTTGGTCACTAAGAAAAAGCGGGTGAAACCTCAAACATGAACCAGAAGCTGTGATATTCTCTTTCTCTGCCTGCTCTGTTTTCCCAGGGAGCTTTTAAGGGATACAGGTGCTATATACTATGCTCGTGAAGCACTCCCCGGTGTGAAGGCAGCTCGGCCAGCAAAGCTGTTCTGTACCACTGCAGGCTGCTCCGCCGCTGCTCTGACAGGGACACATGGCGCAGAACCAGTGGCCGGGGAGCCCCAGCACCAGCCCTCCCTTGTGCAGCCCCCGGGGAAGCCCCGACCGTGCGAAAGGGGCGAGGAGCAGCGCCGGGAGCCATGGGGGCACCGCTGCCGCAGGTGCAGCTCCACGGCTCTCCCTCGGCTTCCCTGCAGCGGCCTCCACCCAAACTCGATCTCTTTGGCCCCTCCGCAAGCAGGTGTCAAATCAGCAACATGGTGTGTGCTGTGATTGTAACAACTGCTCATATGGGCCTGGTTACATCAAAAATAGCACAAAGCAACGCAGCAGATTCATGGTAACTGTCCCTGCACTTTTGTACGTATCGTGTTAGGGAAGAAAATTTTCAAAAGCAGTGTTTGCCCATTAGTGTTCCAATATCACTGTAAGATACCAGAGCACCTACAGAAGAGGACCACATCTCAACTTCATCCCAGCCCCAGGGGCACAGTGCAGCCCCTCTCTCTGGCCTTTGTGCTGCTCACGACTGCAGCTCCTGTACCAGAGGAATGAAGGGGCAGCAGGAGCACAGCCTTCACTCCCTTGCATGGGTCCCCACCTTTTAAATCACGCGGCTCAGGATAGGATCCCTGCACGGGGAGTTCCCCATCTCAGCACCGTGAATACTCACCTCGTTTTAACTAGTTGGCGGGGAGATGCCAAGACAAAGGCACGTGCTTCAGCGCTGCTAAAGCTGCTCACGGAGTTGTGTGGAAAATCTTGAGATTCCCAAGGCAAAGCTTTTTCCTGAAGACACAAACCTGCATCTCCCTTTTCGTTTCTGAAGGCCTGTCCAGAAGTGATCAAGCATCATTCCAAATCCAGTGTCAGGCAAAGAGCAAAGAGCGTCCCTTTTCCCGCTCTCTGTTGTGAGTACCTTGCTTTTAGCACCGAGAAGATGGGTCACAAGCTGTCACCAGAGCACTGGTGCAGGTTCCCAGCTTTTCTTGCAAGGGCGCGTCTGTGAGCCTGTACTACAACACACTTTTCCATTTCCAACCTCAGAATGTTGCCTGTGAGTTCGGAGCATGCATACATTAGGGATAAGAATAATGAATTGGTGATTTCATTAGCTAATTTTTCAGCCCATAAACATCTGTGCCATGGCTTATGGAGAAATAATCAGGTAGAAGGCTAACACTTTGTCTAGAAATGGATCATTTTAGTACAATGATTTTGTTGCATAAACAGTGAGCTGAGAATTATCTAGATGAAAACAGAACTGTCCTCTTTGGAATTAAGAAAAAACATTCCTAGTTCTGCTATATTAAGGTTCATAAATTTATCACAAATCAAAATTTTGAGCCTAAAGTCTGACTGTCCATGCGAAGCTATTTCAGCAGAATAGCTGGCAGAATAAGAAATATATCTCCCATTTGCCCCAAACAGGACAGTGCTTCATTTTTTTGATAAAGTGGAAACTTTTCTCAAGGCAGAACTTGCAGCTGCTCTGGTGCTTCTGCTGTAGGGACAACCGTGCCTTGGCCATGCCAGTGGCCTGCCTTGCCTGCAGTATGTCCCATCCATATGGCCATCAACATCAGCAGGAATCTGAATGTTGAAAACATTGTCTGCAGTGTCAACGAGCCCTTGCGCTTGTTAATAATCTCCGTATAAACTAATTTGGGCCTGGAGTACACATCCTTGAGGAGGTTTTTCCTACCAAATCTCAGTGACACACTCCAAGCCCTGACACGGCACAACGACAACCAGTTGTGCTCTAGTTCAGGCAGCGATTCTGAAAGGCTGTAACTGTGTGTGTTCCTGCACCAGCCTCACAAAGCTTCGTTCATTGTGGGATGGCAACCACACCATGGCAGCTGTCACACCTGCTCTACAGCTTTCATGGTGACAATGATTCATTCAAGCAGGAGATACCATGAGAACCGCATCTCACTAACTTTCCAAAGGTGTCCATGGTCCTTAAAATGACTGTTTCTCTGACTGGAAATATAACTTACCTCGTCACCATAGGATATGTTTAAAAAGAAAAAAAAGCAGCCTGCTAATTAGCATGATGAGTTTCAGGTGTCAGAAGCATGGCAGTTACACAGAGCTACAATACCTGTGGGCCCAGAAGTCCACGTGCTTGAAATATTCAGCCTCCTACCGAGGTCCCTGAGGCCTGATCCAATTCTTGTGCATTTGTATAAGATCCAGAAAGCTATTTTTTTTTGTACCGAAACAAAGATGCACAGAGACGGGGTCAGGCTGCTGTAGACCAGGTCTCCTCCATTCTCATTGACTTGAGTAAAATTAAGAGCATCACAAGCTAACGATGCCTTTTTGTGCCCAGATTCACAGGAGATGTTCTTACCTGCCCTGAGCCCACTGTGGGAGCGGGCGACGCAGGAACACGGCTCTCGCTGTCTCCAAATCCTCCTCTCTCCTGGGCCCTGGGCTGAGCCATCGCTTTGGGACTGACACCCGTCAGCAGGGACCGACAGACAGACAACGGCTGAGGCTGAGCTCATGTATTCCCTTTATTGAACTGTACTAGTTATTGCAATCAGATTAAGTCACATTTATAAAGCAGACCATCCAGTTGCACTGAAACCGATTATATTCATTACATAATTTTAATCACTGTCCGGTGAACTGGCAAATCCAATCAAAGCATTAGTCTTTAATTAAAAAATTAAAAAGAAATATTCAGACAATAGCCAAGCAATCACATCACGATGCACAGTTACCTAAAATTGCAATTAAAAAGCAGTTAACAAAAAAGGAAAAAAATCACACCTAATCTTTAACTATCAGTATAATACAGGAAGCAACAAAGGGCAACAGCATCAAAGCAGATTTATCTAACACTATAAATTCAGTCAGAAGCAGAAGCTCTAAAGTACACTAGCTGAAGCAGGACAATAAAAAATACTGAGCATGGAATACTTTTAATCTCTTCCATTAATATTCATTTCCAGCTGCTTATAATAGCAGCGCCTCATGGCCAAATCATTAGAGTTTTACATCTGGGTTGCAAATGACACTTTGATTGGATGTAATGTTCAAATGGTCCTCCCCACTGTGCCACCGTCAAGTCTTCTGCAGAGAGGTGTCCTGTCGTGCCAGTGCCTCACTGTGCGTGCTGGCTCAACGTGTGGTTCTGCAAAGACGAAGAAAGGAGACAGGCATGAGGGGCAGAATAATAGAAAGCATGCCCATACCCTCCTACTCAGTCCCATTTATGCAGAGCTCTACATAAAAGCTTCGCGCTTATTACAAAACAAAATGCAATAAAGAAAAAGTACTCATAAGTAACAGCTGCCAATATGACACATTTGCTTTGTTCTGACAGATCTGTTAATGCTGGCATGAACTTTGAAAAAAAATGCTACGAGCCAAGTACTGCCATAAGGGTTTTTTTTTTCCTTTCAATACATACAAAGTGGTAAAAATTCATGGGCAAAAACCGCCTTTAGGGATTCCCTTAAGTGTAACAATTAAAAAAAAAAATCTGAATTGCTGGGGGAACCCTCGCCGTATTTTTACTCTTTTATTCTGACTAGTACCGGGTGCAAGCACTGGCAGCAAGAGACACCAGATTGTGACACGCAGTCCTCGGTCCAAGAAACGCTTCGGCAATAGCAGCTGAACCGCCAGCTCGGGCAGCAGGGAACACGCCCAGCGGGAAAAGGCTGGACACGGAACCCAAAGTTAAACCTCTTTAAAGAACAGGCTTTGCTCTACACGTTTCTTTCAGCAGTTTAGAGTCTTTTTTGTTGCCTTTTCCCCTTTTGGGAGGTTTGCGGCAGCCTCGTGCCATCGCAGGATGTCACGTTGGAGCACGCTGACCTGCGCTTTGTGCAGGAGCCAGTAAATCCTTCGGCCAATCTCAGCAGCGCATTGTCAGAGCAGCACCAGTTCACCCAGTTTTGTGTGCCAACTGAGAGCCCAGTCCTACATACAAGCTCAGCTTTATTCGTGTCATTATTCAACTATTTGAGCAACTGGACACGCGCTTCACGGTGAGTTTTTCTTGAGCTGGATCCCCAGCATCCTGAAATCATAAAAATTCATTTGCATCCTTTCAAGCCTCAGCAATTGTATTGCTCTCCATCTGCCTAATAACAGAGCTGGGCAGGTCTGCCAGCTTGGAGAGTAAGTTTTTAAACACAAAATGAATTTTGAATCTGATTATTTATTTACAACAATGAAGCTTTAAAATAAAATCAGATATTTTAACTTTTCATAAATCATCTGGTCCTTCTATACTCCCCATCTCGACCAGGAAAAAGCGCGATCCTGCACGTTATCCAGAGGTGACGTCTCCCTGGTGAGACCCCTCTGCGGGAAGCACTAGCAGGGACCCACGATGCTGACCCTGTTTGCAGGAGCATTTCTGGACTGTGCACTCTCAAAAAGTGACCACCAGGTGTCAGAAGTGCCGCTGAGTTCCTAAATCACGGCAAAAGTTGGCTGAGAGGAAACTGCACAACAACGGGTCGGGATCCAGAGCGCCAGGAGGTGACAGAGGCGGCTGAAGCATTGTCACTGCCCTTCGGAAATTAAATGACAGTGAACTGACAGAACGGCAAAAGAACGGGTCCTCGGTGAGCGCAACACCGAGCACACGTCCATCTGTGACACTGAATATTTCAGAATCAAAACCCACAAATACAGTGCAAAGACCTGGAAGGCTTATTAGGGGATAACACACTATACCCTAATACCTTCAAGTGAAGTGATAGTTGAAACTACTTTGCTTTTAGACAATTTCACATCACCAAACGTAAAATCCGATGGTGTTTTACTTTGCTATACGTGGAGATTTTCCTGGTCTTAACAAGGAACGACCTTCGCAGTGCTGGATCTTGTTCTCAAATCAAGTAACAACTTTATGGATGAGGACGGATGGAGCCCTACAAGCACGGTGGCAGCACTGGCAAAGAGCTTGTCTGCTAAACTGAAGCGGGAAAGCACAAAAATATTAAAGAGTACCCGGGCTCTGTGCTCAGACACTCCTCAGCATTTTAACAACGGCCATTTCTTGTGCACTTCATTATAGTTCTATTTTTAGGTCATCCTGAATATCAATAAAAAAGCAAAAGGTTTACCATCTTCAAATCGAAAGGAGGGCTATTCGTGGCAGACAAATCCATACTTATTTAGGCAGTGTCGTTTAAAAGATAATGCACAATCAGCACTAGATGCGTGACGCACGGTCTACAGTCGGGGAACATGATTTCAAACTTGTGCGGCTGCTGCATTGATTACAGCAGGCAGGTCAATAAAGGAATGGTATGTGGCTCTAAATCTGATAATGAAGCTTTCATGGTGAGCCCTCCCTCCTCACACACGGGTTAATAATATGTTCTGCACACTCCTAATACAATGAATATACTGGGTTTGTGAGCGGAGTTTACACAAAGAAACAAACAGATTTTACTCAAATCCTGCAGCCATGTCGAGCTGGGTCAGGTAGGAGCTGAGAAACCAGCCCTTCTATAGGGCTATCAGATAAAAATATTCACATTTTTCATGTGCAGATCTTGACTTTGCCTTAACATCTTGGGAATGTACCATTTATTCCCTTTGCATGCATTACTGGCAATCGATATGCTGACTAGTCCCCGGACCAAGCCGTTAATAAATAAATGCATTTCAGACCACGCAAATGCGGCTTCCCAAAAAAGGTCCAGCAACCTGTCTCCTGTTACCAGCAACCACCACGTCTTCTGCCCCTCCTGCCCCGCGTGCCTGCAGCCCATTGGAACTGTGCTCTGCAGAGGGCAGAAAGTGCCCAGGATGTTCAGCACTCATGTCTATTCTCTCACACATGCATTTTGCATATTTGACCCATACTTGATTAAATAACCTCAACATTAGGCAACAAAGCAAATGCCCCACCTGACCAGACTTTGCATGAGCAGAAACAGCTTTTGCTCCGATGCTACGCGGGGCTGTTCCAGGTGGCAGAACGAAACCAGAAAGGCCAGAAGGGAGCAAGGGGTTTGAAACACATCCTATACTACAGGAACGGCTCTGCCCAAGGAGCCTCTTCTGACTCATTGGGAAACTTCCCCCACCTTTCCAGTCGCAGGGTGGGCTGGTGGCAAACAGCTCAGGAGTGATTTTTCAACTCTGGAAGTTATCGTTTTTAAAAAGATAAATCTTAATGGTGATTCTCAAAGGAAAACAGAGCAGTCACAAAGGCAAAGCCTCTCCAGGCACATGTGCGTGTCTGCACACGCTCACCCACGCATGAGGCCATCCCTACGTAAGATGCGTTTGGGGGCTGGTGGGAGACAGGGCATGATTTGGAAGCTGAACATTAAAAATGGTTCTTCGCAGGCCCTGCTAGGCCCCCTGGTTTGTGCACGGCTCCCAGCTGACACCCCCCGGAATACATCATTCTGAGACATTACTGCAGCTGGAAAACCCTACAGCAGCGCTAAGTCACCTGTCAGGATCAAGCAAGTCACAGCTTATTTATAGCACAAGGTTGGAAAATTTCTTCTTTTCTTTTCTTTTCTTAATAATCATGCAAAAAGGATAGCAATTCCGTCAGCCACGCCAGTGGGAAAAATGCAGCTACCCCGTCTGTGACCAAGGAACTGGGCAACGGGTTTTGCGGGAAATAAAAAGATTTCAAAGAATGGCTGATTATTGTCTGTGTAGATACTGATTGCTCTCCAGATCTTCCCTGGGGACACCCCCTGCCTGCCCTCTGGATGGGGATCAAGCCATTTGTGCAGGACATCTCCAATGAATATTCCTCTGTTTTCCTACACGCATTCTGATGAAAACACTGGCATGACAATCTCCATTTTCAGAGCACCATGTCAAGAAGGAAAGCATCAGGCTTGAAAGATGATCACTTACAGCAGTTCAAAGAACTCTTACAAGCTATATAAAGACCGAGAGAAAAAAAACCCCACACAATAAAGCAGCACATGACGGCGCGAAGCTCCAAGCCAGCTCGTCACGCTGGGAGGCTCCCACGCTGCAGCGCCGCTCGCTGCCAACTAATCACAGGTGTACGGCACAGGAGCAGGTGAGCAAAATAAAATGCAACTGCGAGGGGTGTGATAATGGTTTGGGGCCGTCATACATCCAGTCTATAGTACCACTGCGCATCTGGTTTGTATTTAGGTGCTTTGTACCAGCCGCTTAGAGGTGTGCGTCAGGGTATACACCTAAAAGACCGTATGTTATCCAGGGGTTAAGGAACGGCATGACAAGGCAGGTGATGCCTGCCACCCTCAAGTGACATTCATCAGCATTCCACAGTGTCACACAGAGACGGGGACCCTGAGTCAAGGTTACAAAGCCTCTCTTCTCTCCCATTCCACACCCCATTAAAATGAACAGAAACCATTCCCCAGATGGTTTCCATAGGAATTATGGAAATAACAGATTCGTGCGACAGCCAATGGGAAACTCAGTGGTGAGCCATCACGTGACCCATCGGCACGAGGACGCGGGTGTCTGTGTGTCCTGCCTGCCCTGCCCGCCACCTGGGGACACCGCGGATGCACCAGCACCCCAAAACACCCAGCCCAGAACGGGAACACAGACCTGGGGTGATGCCTGGACATCTGCCTGAGCTTGTGCCAGGCGGGTAATGCCTGTCACTTGCGGCATTTCCCGGTGCACAGGGCTCCTCCAGACTCCAGCAGGACCCTGGTTGCTCTCTCAGCCTCTCCCACCTCCCAGCCCAGGCTTCCCAGCCCCTCCACACACTGTGGGCTCCCCCAGCACCGGGGGTCTCAGCTGGGGACCCCTCAGGATGAGCCCCCTCCCCATTCTCCCTCCTTCGCCCCTCACAAGTGGGGCCGGGGGACCAGAGAAGCGACCCCCTGTGACTGCCAGCACCGGCATCTTGCCAGGCGAAAACTTCACCTCCACTTGCAGCCAAGGTTCAAGCCTCACGTTTGAACATATATCTATATAAGATGACAAAACAAAACCTCCAAACTGCTACAAACAGAAGTTAGAGTGTCTAAATATTTACGAAATGCCATCTGCGGCGTTCTTGTTTCAAACAGTGTTTTACATCTTTTGAGTTCAAACTGGTCCAAAAAAATCTCACAGCCATTATTCCTCATTATACACCCATGAGCACATATGCCTATGTGCACAGGTACTATTTCCCCCCAAACAGCAATCCATAAAGATGAAAATCCTCATGCCTTGACTTTATAAAGGGATTACTTGAGGCAGAGGACACAAGACGACCCTTGCTTTAGCCACTGGAGATTATGCTCTCTACAGAAAGCTGTGAGCCTTAAATTGGTGCTGCTCTAATCCTAAACTGGAGAGGCATTCAAGGGATGCCATGACCCAGAAGAGCAAGAGGAATAAACCTAAATTAAAAACAAAAGAAAGGAAAAAACCACGCAAAATACTGAAGAGGAGGTGACAAAAAAAAAAAAGGGAGAAAAAGACAACAAGCTTCCTTTACAGGGTAAACCTATTTATTTCTATTTTTTAATTTCTGGTCGCTCCTTTCTCTTTAGTTACACACTCTAAAGAAAAATCACCTTTGCAACCCCTTGCAGTTTGTATGTGCTTATTTTTAGAACTGTTTGACAATTATCCAAGGGTCTAAGACTAACAGATGGCCTGTCTTAAAGCCTCATATGTTCACTAGTTTGCACTTCTGACAAACAGTAAATGTACTCAAGAGTGTGCCATAAACTGGGCTGAATGAACACTCAGAACACAATTTAGTTAATACACTTCATTAAAACTGATAGTGGTAACCAATGCTTCCCATAAAACCAGGTGTTAATTCCCCTTCCAGTTGATTCAGGTAACAATTACCCAGTGACATTTATACGTTCAGAGCAGCGTTTTTCAGGAAATACAGTTTCACTTCTTTCCTTTCCCCTGGTATTTCACCTACTACATAAAATGCTTGTAACAAGCGAACTCCAAGTTATCATGGTACTCAATAAAAAAATAAGATTGTCAGGCAAGAGGGGCTCACATGTCCCTTCTTTATTTGAAGAATCCCTTGAAATGCGGCAGAGGCACAGGGAAGGTGGCACCTCCTTTGTCACCGCTGCCTTTATCTCGAGCATCTGAGCGCTGCCGTGTGGCTGTTATGAAAAATACAGTTCGGAACCTGCCCTTTACAAGTTATTGAGCAAAAAAATCGCTTCAAGTGTCTAAGAAAATCCACCTGGAGCTTTGGTGTTGACTGGAAAGTGAAGGCGCCTGTTTCCAATGGAAATACCTGTGTTGAGTTACCCTGGCACTTGCACATGCTCGGAATCACGGGGCCTCTATACTCACACCCCTTCTGTTAATCTTCATGTATTCTTGAATTTTGGTAGGCATTTCTATGTTATCCTGGGTTTGAAAAATTCCCTTTTTGCACAAATATCTTTCTTAGAGTTATTTTCCGAGTGCCAGCCTTTTCTCACACCAGCTCAGGATTTTTTAGATGATTTATGAACTTAATTTTCTTTTCTAATTCAGGTTGTTTAGTCTTAATCAGACCTCGACAACTCACCTAACATGCTTTCCATTTTCCACTTGAGACTAATAATATTGTATCATCAGTCTCCAAGCCTCGTCATCTCTTTCTGTTCTTCTCTAAAAACAGAATAAACCGAGGTGAGCTCATTACAAGTGAACTCCAAATGTGAGCCTGGCACAGCCTCTCCTATTCGATTAAATGCCTCTCTGAAAACTCTATACGCTTCTTCCAAAAACACTGGGTAAAATGCTGAAGCACAAAAGCAAACTAAAGCCTTGGGGAAAATCTCCTTACCGTGGCACTTTGGAAATAAAAACCCCGGGAGAAAACATTATGAAGAGATAACCGGAGTCTTCTGTCGGAGAAACCAGCGGTAAACACGGCGTGACTCACTGCGGCACCCAGTGAAACCAGGGAGCCAAGAACAGCCGTCCCGAGGGACCGGCTGCTCCGGGGAGCTGCGCTCAGAAATGCTAATTCATCAGCGTCCTCGTGACTTGTTCGGCTTGACCGAGATCAAAATAAGCTCAGGGAAGAACCTTACGCTTCCTAAATGTAAAGGGAGAGGGACGTATTTACTCACTGTTGTCAGAAGTGCATAAAACCAGAATATCTGTAGAATTGCTCCACTCCTCCAGCCCCATCATTTCTCTCTGACTGAATCTCAGAGCCGCTGCTGGTCCTGGAGAAGGATCCCAGTGCCCCACTTGGCCCCTTAGGCTTGGCTTTATTTAAAGCCTGAGGCACGTCTTGTTCATCCCTCCTTGATCTAAGGTAAATCACATTGCAGAAGCCAGTTAATTGTCTATTTCTGTGAGGGCTGGCATCTTCATTATGGGACCCTTTGTGACTCTTCTACAAAACAATTTCCTGACTTGGCCTTTATTATAGGACCAGGACAGCGTCCTCTCACACTCTTTTTTTCTGAAAAAATACTTAGAGCAAAAGGGGAAGGCTTTACACAGTACCTTTAGCAGTCACCAGTCCAAATGCATAGACAAAAGCTTCACTGAGTGACCGTTTCCATGGGAATAGAACCCAACAAAAGCCAGGAAGTTCAAAGTTGAAGGTAAAGCTGGCTCCTGCCCTTGCCCTGCCGCACTGCGGTATGGCGACGGTCACTGAGCACCAGCGGATGTTTGGTGGTTTCTTTTTCTGCCCCAGTAAGGACCAGGTATAAAACACTCTCAGCCTTCAATGTGAATTTTAACGCAAACGTTAGCGGGGCCACATCTTGCACTCTTCACTTCTGCAACACCCTCCGTTGAATGATGGGACTTGTGGTTGAATTTGGTTCCTCGGACCAAATCAGCAAGAGTGGACAGCCGGGCTTGACGCGAGCTGAGCCACCCGCAGTCACAGCACAGCCCTTCCAGCCGCCGTTCTTTCAAAAAGCAGCAACTACACTAAAATTCCCTCTAACGGAACAGGGGTCTGACACACTGTAGTGCCCCGTGCCATGGACACTGCTGTCACAGGGCGCCCACGCGCTGACAAAACCGCCTGATGCATTGGATGTAGTGGCTGTTATTGCTTGTTTCTCATTTCAAAAGCAGCATAAAAATCCTCCAATGCAACTGTCTCTGCTATAAAATAGCAAGGCCGCAGTTTATAAAACCACCCATTAGTGTCCACGCCACCATCAGAGCAGAAACCTGCCTTGGGACATCAGCCCCGGAGGAGCCAGGGGTGCGGAACAGCCAAGCAGGATTTGTTCCCAGAAGTAAAAGAGGGACCAAAATATCACCAACACGAGACGCCTCCTCCAATCCACCACAACACAAAACAGCGAGGCAATGCTGTTGTGGGTTGTGTGTGAAACAAGTGCCACCATTAAAAAATGGGATTTTCCAGCCAGTGCTACTCCATTACCGCGGTGTCACTGGCCTTGGGAAAATCTGACTTCTAAAGAGCAAGATGCTACATTTTAAACAATCGTGATTTCACACGAAGACTAAGAGCATGTGTCGGCCCCAAAGGAGGACGAATTTTTCAGCAGTAAATATGCTCTAAACCTCCTCTCTGGTCCTTTTGGAGACACAGAAATGTAATACTCCGACGACAGATACACTATTCGCAGTCAAACCTCAGCACCCGTGGCAATTTATTCAGGTTTAACTGTGCAACAGGAGCAAATGAGGAGGTTTGGTGCTCAGGCTCTCCCGGGGCTGGTGTGGGAGCTGCTGTGACCAATTCTGTGGGTGCAAAGCTGAGGCAATTCAGTTAACATAGAATCATAGAATAATTTAGATTGGACAAGACCCTCAAGATCATGGAGTCCAACCATAACCCAGCCCTGGCACTGCCCCATGTCCTGAGAACCTCATGTCCGTCTGTCCAGCCCTCCAGGGATGGTGACTCCAGCACTGCCCTGGGCAGCCTGTTCCAATGTCCCAGAGCCCTTTGGGGAAGAAATTTGAACCATGGAGTGTTAAGAAAGAACAGAAGGTTAGCGATCCGTCCATTAGCGTTTACCGCGCCACTCAGGTCACTGCACATGCACACATCAAACAGTCCCATCCCATTTTCATTTAACATAAGCAGAAACGGCAGAAAAGGCACAACCTGCAAACAAGCTGTTTTCTAAATCATTTTACCTTTCTTCCTTTCCCCTCTGGTCACATCAAGGAGCGAGCAGGAGTCTCTCATGCTCTGTAAAACCACCCGGGAAGCTTGGACCGGGAGATAAACCCGAGATTACACCCTGTATCTCCAACTCAGAGGTACACCCAAAGCCTTCGAAATTTCTTCATGAGACTACTTTTCAAATTCCTTCTACCAGGACCAGCGTCGGGGGCTGCGCCAGCAGCTGCTCAGCATCACTCAGGATTCCCTGTCTGGAATTTCAGCTCTGAAATACAGCGCACACGCAGCACCAGCACGGCTGAGGAAGCACAAGACGCTTGCCATACATTTATTATCTTCCTGGGGAAATGATATAGAGGACAAAAGAGACTATATTTACTCCCTCCCCAGCTGCTTTTACAATCTAATAATTTATTTCTCCTGGACATAAATTTCAGATTTAAACGAAATCCCCCAAACCTAAAGATGCCACGTGGTGGAGGCTGGGGCAGTATTTCTTTCTGGTTTGGAGATGGAGTGCAGAATGCATTGCTCTGGTAACCAGTCGCCGTAAATTTCTGCGTGGGGAAGAGACAAGCAATTAAACTGTGGCAGGCCCTGGATGCAAATACCGGCGGCTGTGATCGCCACCTTCACACACAGAGTTAAAAATATCTGGTTATTGAAAATTATTTTCTCCGTCCACGGGGGTTTATCTGGGTTTAGGCTGAGATGTTGATTTTTTCTGCAGCAGCCATGCTGGGGGATTCTCTTCCAACATTTTCCTTGCACAGTAGCCGTATCATCCGCATTTCTGCCAACAGGCGCTTTCTATGATGTAAGAAATCTCTGCAATTAGAAACAACCATAACCACTTCCAGGAAAATAAAACAAATAAAACACATCTCCAAAGCCTTCTCGTCAGCAGCTCAGACAGCACTGCTCTTACAGCAAATGTGCAAATCCAGGGTATAAATTCACGTTAACTGTTACAAATACATCCATCTGTTCCCAGACTAACTAGTGACTGAAACTGATGAATCCACTGAAATGTAATTTTCGAGCCCACTAGCGTCTGTTCTCGGCTAGTAATAAAGTCAATGCTTTTCAGTAACTGTGCTTTTGAATGCCAATTACCATTTAAGCAGGTTTGGGTTCTCTCTAAGAAAAAAAAGCAAACGCCTTTTCTTTCCAAAGGTCAAACGAAGCTTTTAAAGAACAAGCAACATTTCAATGAGGACAAAACTCCAATCAGATAAATGGGCTGTGTAATGATTGAGAACCGCGCTGCCTCAGGTTTCCTGAACGGGCGGCGGGACGGAATTTGGCACAAACAGCCTGATGTTGGAGCTTATCTCTCTTTTACCGCAGACAAGAAATTCACTAAAATACCTAAATAATGAATGTGGCTGGGGATCTCTGCTGGTGCTACTGCTGGTTCTGCGAGACGCAGGAGCAGAAACACAGGCTGCTCCACGGTGCTGTTATTAGGGAATCCTTGTTCTCCAACAACAAACATGGAATATTTTATCTGAAATGGCTTCTGCAGCACATACGATACAAGTTTCAGCTCTCTAAAAGTGCCAGCAAATTGCAGAAAGATAAGTTACAAAGACGTCCCTAATTTGCTGTGATGAATTGTGTGCATGCTTCAGTGAGCAAAACTGCAGCTGAGACCTATTATATTTAATGATCTAGACATTTCTTGTGAAAACACTCAGGCATATAGTGTTATGTCTGGACGAGCATCCCCGTTTTGCTCTGGCAGCAAGCAAATAAAGAGCCGGAACTTTCAGAAGGATGCTGCACGGCACCTTGGGCGAGCTCTGCAAAGCAGGGGCTGGCCGAGCGCCGCTGTGTGCCATGGGCAGCGCTGAGGCTCTGGGCTCCGCGGCGGCTGCGCTGCCTGCGAGCGGCGCTTGCAGGAGGGACCACGCTTAATCCCGGCAGAGCAGCTACTGCGGCACGAGAAAATCCAGGGGCTGCGTGAGATCCCTTCCCAGCAGCAAAGCGCGCCGGGGCTTTTGGAGAGAAGACAAAACAAAAATGAAATTGTTTGCCCACATATTAGATAAACGTTCTGTTTCTGTGCGTGTTCTGGAGGCTGGAAGGGCCAAGCAGCACCCGAACCCGCGGCTCACGGTCCCTCTGCTCAGAGCAGCTTCACACCACCCTGCTACAGGGACAGGAATTTCACCTTGGGAACATGTGAAGAAAAAGGTCTTGAGGATTCCAGGGCTTTACATCAGTTTTCCTGCATGGATTTGAGTACATTGTTTGACCTCTGCCTTTCCAAATTTGTAAACCAGGAAAAAACAAGCTCAGAAAAAAGTGCTGGTGAAGCTTCATTTATTCACGGTTATAAAAACCAGAGATGTGCAGAGAGAAGCCACACAATGTTCTTGCTGCCACACGTTCAAGAACCCTTTTTCTCCCTCCCTGGTCAGTTTGAAGCTCTCCCTGGCACTCACTGTTCAACAAAACAGAGCGAAACACAGAAAGTATGTGTTTGAAGTCCTTATTTCTGGAGTCGAAGTATTATTTCATTCACCTGAGGAGCTGCTAAATACTATGACAGTGGTAATTTGTGAGAACATGGTAAAGAATGAAGAAAAGGTATTTGTTAATTGTTGACATAACAAAATTAATTTTCCATCCCTAAACTTTTTCCCATGTCTCCTGTGAGCTCTGATGCAATGGTACTGACTGGCACTGCTGAAATGCCAACTTGCATTTCTCATCCTTAATTTCTCTCTAAATGTCATTAGTAATTGTTATTGCCAGACCAGAGAGTGCAATCTGGTCTTTCTGAAAGAAAATCCATTTCTCATTTCTTCTCCTGTGCTTCCTCCTTTTGGTGAGGGATGGATGCTGAACATAGCCCATGTGCTCCGTTTCCAAAAAGAGGGAAATGCATTAAAGTATCCGGAAGTAAAACATTCCCACTTTATTTCTTTACATATAGTATGCCTGGATCTTTCTGAATACCAAATCGTATATTCAGTAGGGTCCTTAAAGCACATATTTCAAGAACTCTAACAAGTCTTAATTGAATGAAGCCAACAAGCAGGGGCACACAGTCCCCTCTCTGCACGCTTCCAGAAATTACTCTTTTTGGTGGCCAGCGATGTTGTCAAATATAAAACCATTATTATATGATTTTTCTCTGTCACACGGAAAACAAACCCCTCCATGTGTAAACTGGCCTGGCTTTGATCCGGATTAACGCACCACCCTCATTCAGCCACGCAAGTAAAAACGGGCTCCAGCACTAAGAGCTTCGAGGTCTGTGCGCAAGGGCAAACCGGCCCGTGGGAAGGGCTGGCTCCGCGACCTACAGCACCTGCAGTTTAGCAGTTAAGTGCAGCTCCTACAAAATCTGGTCTCTAATACTTAGCAGCAAGTAGCACCTTGGCACCTCGAGCCAGTTTGAAGAGGAACGCTGTGTGTCATCACAGACCTTTAACTCACTCCTCATTGGCAGCACATCCTACACTTCTGTGCCTGCATTACGTTTTGTAACGTATATAATTAGCTCAAAGCTAGGCTGCACTTCCACGTCCACTAAACTAAAGGCATCTTATCTCCAAATAAATCGACATTTGGATGTTGCCAGGAATTGTACCCTCAATAAACACAATGGATGCATATAGGTTGTCTCCTGGCGGCGGCGGCTCCTGCCCATCTGTTGGGATGGCACGGTGCCTACGCCAAAGTCGCCTGGCCCCCGGCCCTAGGGCATCGCTGACAGGCACCGGCGGGTTTTGCCAGCAGCCGGCACACCGGATCCAATGCCATCTCTGCTGCAGGAAGCCCCTTCTGTGTGCCAGCGCTGCCACATTGGAACGACATGCCTCCTTACACTCCATCACACATGGTGACACCCGGGTGCGCTTAAGTGCATTAATGACTGAAATGATGCCTTTCACCTGGCTCCCTGCTTTTTTTCCCCCCCTGTTCTGCATCGCTGCTGGGTTTTCTGCACATGTTAACGCAAAGTTGTGTACACTTTGCCAGCCTGGGTCAGCCACAGAACAGCGCGAATGGGGTAAGAAATCAAGGAGGGGGTTTTGTTATGGGATACGCTACTCTAGCGCCAGATATTTCCAAGCTTCATCTCAGGTGAGTCTTGGCAGACTTGAGAGATCCTTCTGTATCTCACTGAAGAGACACAGAATCCCAGAGTGTCAGGGGTTGAAGGGCCCTGGAAAGCTCATCCAGTGCAATCCCCCCATGGAGCAGGAACACCCAGATGAGGTTACACAGGAAGGTGTCCAGGTGGGTTGGAATGTCTGCACAGAAGGAGACTCCACAACCCCCTGGGCAGCCTGGGCCAGGCTCTGCCACCCTCACCCCCAACAAGTTTCTTCTCATCTTTCAGTGGAACCTCCTGTGTTCCAGTTTGCACCCATTATCCCTTGTCTTACCGTTGGTTGTCAACGTCAGGGTTGATAAAGATGCAGCAATATATTGAACAGAATCACCTTTCCAAATAAAAAAATGCCACGCCTTGTCACTACGTCCAACACAGGGCAATCCCAGACTTTTGCACCCGCCTCAACAGAATCAGCCACGTGATCTGGATGATGTGGCTGCTCCGACAGCGTCCCAGCCCCAGCAGCAGGAACCGCCACCTGGTTTTGTGTCAGGGGAGAGGCGCTGAGATCACCCTGAGGTGCAGGGGCAGGACCAGCACCAGCTCTTACCCACCACATCCCCCCTGCAGGCATCAAGCCCAGGAAACCTCCAGCATCTCGCTCCTGCACTCCAAGCGCAGCTGCTGCAGCCACAGCCCCTTTGTCCGCGAGGGCACCTCTGCGCTCTGCTCCTCACGAGAGCCTCTTCCTAACCCGAAATGATTAAACAGCCATATATTTGCTCCTCCACCAAATTTAAACATACATACTGAAACTGGAGACCTCATAGGTAAAACCCTTCCCTGCTGTGACGACAGATGAGAGATAAAACTTGTGGGTTTGCAGTCCATAAAGAACATTCAGGCAGGCAGACAGACTCAACATGATGGGTATGTGCCTACAGCACTTTTAATTTTTAATTATTGTTAGTTATAATTATCTGACTGCATCTGAATGAAACCCAGCAATATGGCTGGAATAGATTTTGGTATTGTAATTTATTAGCTTTGTAACTACTAATAATTAAAATTTAACAATACTCCAAGCACCATAGCAACATTTTTTAAGAAACGCTAGCCAAATCTGCCAGGATAACTAAGGCATTTTCAGGATTTTAAAGGAAGACTAACATATATTTAAAAAAAATAACTAGAAAGAGCCAAAATGCAAATATATGAGTTCTGTTTAAAGAAAAAATGGATTTTACTTGCAGAAAATTAATTCTACACATAATTTTGTGGGTGCTTCATATGAAACTCAGCAAGAGCTTGTGGTTTGTTTCCAGCAAGAAGCGCCTGGTGTTGAACATCTAAGTCCTGACGTACAGCACAAGTTACGTTCAATGAAAGCGCTGCCTTGAGACAGAGCCACCACGTTTGAGGTCCCATTTGTCCTGCCAGCCACACACTCCCCCAAGGAAAAATATGTTCTGCAACTTCATCAAAATACCACTGAGGGTACCACTGGCGCCCAAAGCTCTGAGCTCCCAAAGCTCAGGGCTATTTGGAAGAAAACTTTGACCCCTGTTTAAATAAACTTCCTTGTACCCCCAGGAAGTCAGTGAAACCCATTTTTCAAGCAGGAGCTGAAGACATTAACCACTAAAAGATCATGAATAGCTGGGTCCAGCCCTGATGCAGCGCTCTGAGCGTTGGTGAAAAACTGCGCCCTGCGGACTCACAGAATCCCAGCATGTCAGGGGTTGAAGGGCCCTGGAAAGCTCATCCAGTGCAATCCCCCCATGGAGCAGGAACACCCAGATGAGGTTACACAGGAAGGTGTCCAGGCGGGTTGGAATGTCTGCACAGAAGGAGACTCCACAACCCCCTGGGCAGCCTGGGCCAGGCTCTGACACCCTCACCCCCAACAAGTTTCTTCTCATCTTTCAGTGGAACCTCCTGTGTTCCAGTTTGCACCCATTGCCCCTGGTCCTGTCACTGGTGTCACCAGCAGAGCCTGGCTCCATCCTCCTGACACTCCCCCTTTCCATATGGATCCCCAGGAATGAGTCCCCCCTCAGTGTCCTCTTGTCCAGCTCCAGAGCCCCAGCTCCCTCAGCCTTTCCTCACACGGGAGATGCTCCACTCCCTGCAGCATCTTGGTGGCTGCGCTGGACTCTCTGCAGCAGTCCCCTGTGCTGCTGGAACTGAGGGGCCACAACTGGACACAATATTCCAGATGTGGTCTCACCGGGGACTTGCCTGGGTGCTGGGAGTCACACACAGGCCCGGAGGTTCTTGTTCTCCCCGCGTGCTTTGGGGGACACTGCAGGACCCAGGTGACCCCAAGGACCCCTGGAGATGTTGCTCCTCCTTGCTCCGCTCCTGGTGAAGCCACCGCGTCCCCCATGGGTGTGCGGGGGTGCAGTGCCCTGTTCATAGGACATGACCCTCCATAGGACTAACAGCCCACAGGAAAAGAGACTTAAAAATAAAACCTGCTCAGGGCTTGATCTGCTGTAATCAGCGGAAAGAATCCCAAGGACTTTGATGTGGACCAAATCAAGCCCCCGGAGGACGTTCATGGTAAATCATTATTAATATAATGAGTGCAATTTCTGTGCAGCAGCTCATGCCTGTTTATGGATATATGAAAACTGCCAGCTTTTCACATAAAATAAAATGAGGACGGAGACAGACCACGGTGTTAGCCAATAAGCCATAGTAGCTGCTCTCCTTTCGATATGCGTACGTTTAAAAAAACTGGGCACTTCAAATGACAGCAAATTCCTCCGGTGAAGCTCTCTTAATTCAGTGGTTTGACATATCTCCAAATCTGAACAGAAAAGAAAGCCCTTTATTCATAGCAGGCTATAAAACACCTGAACACCTGTGCTAGGAAAGACCTGGCAGGTACCCTGCTCCCTCGGTACCTGGATTATTTGTGCATTGTTTATTATATCCCTTGCCTTAGTTTTCCTCAATTGTAATCATTTAAGAGGTAACAGTATGATTAACAGTACACAAGCAAACAGCAGGGATTAATCCTTTAAATACAAATAAGTTCATTGGCTGTGCGATGGCTCCTTGGAAAAAGCAGCGTGGCAAAGGGGAACCTATGAAAATCCTCCTTAAGCTTCCCCTGAAAAATCACTGCTCAGTCACAATTTGCTTAATGCAACTGTCGCTGCAAGCAGTGGAGGAGGTGTCGTCCTGCTCCGAGCCGCACCACAGATACAACTCTCACCGGCATGATTTCTGATCTATGGTGCTGGCAGGGCTTCTGCCTTTTAAAAACCAACATTTCGGTTGCTGGGGAGCCAGCACATCTCCCACCTCTGAAGCCCGGGGGGCAGTGGGTCCTGAAAATGGGGCTGGGGGTGCTGGAGCCCTCCTGCCCCATGTCTGAGGAACCCTCGACCCTCCACCAGTTTCAGTGAGGGGAATGAAATGCCATAGCCTGGGTGTTCTATACACGAGCTATATATTTATTTTTTTTCCTGGAGATTTTCATCATATTCATAGCTGTCAATCTGACAAATTGAGGATGTGAAAAAGCCGGAGCTGCCAGCCTTTCCTCCCCTGCCCTAAGGGTACGTGTGGTTATCACACATACTGTTTCCTTTGTGTTTCCTACTTAACCTTACCCTGTTTTCTTTCCTTGTTTCCAGTGAGATAATGTCAGCGCTTAAATAACATTCTCTTTTCTTCTGGCAAGATCATCAAGGTAAACTCACTGACTCACCGCTCCAGATCCACACCAGAACTTCCACCGTGTATAAAACGAGCTCAGCTCCTCGGAGCTTTCTTAAGCCTTGGCTTTACAGCTCCATCAGATGGTGTAAACTTCAAAGCATAAACTTGTATTAAAATACAACTGCTAGTTGAGAAGCGAGAAGGGGGTTTGAGCGCTTGCAGAGCGCGATGCTGCCGAAGCAGGATTTACACCAAGCCCCACAAGGACATTTACAGCAGTGACGTGTCTCATCCCATGGCACACGTGTGTCCTTGTGAGCTCACTTGGTGTTGACCCAAACTGTTTAAAGCAATGTTCACAAATCAGTGGGGGCTAATTCAAGCCGCTCCACGACACCTCTACAAGTTACTTTTCCCTGCCCTTCTTGTTTTTCTTGCTTTCTCATAATCACCCCACTCTGAATTTCTTCTTGAAATAGTTGAATGCTCATTTTTAAAAAGAAATTCTTTTCAGTGCCTTCACTTAAAACTACAAAGAAATAAACCAAGGCGTAGGTTCAGATTTTGACACCAGTTATTTTACCCCAGTGGGCAAGCAAGATCAGAACTGAAAAGTCAAATTCATCCAGCGGAACCTCTTGATGGATGGTGATCTGCCCACATGAGAACAGCTACGAGCCTAAAAGGTTTATGCAGATTTAACTCTAACTAGCAGCTGAACAATCGGTTCACTAAAAGCTGAGACTAAATCTTCATCACTCAACAAAAACACAACCAACAGTTGAGGAATTTAGAGCAGAACATCAGAAACTGATGAGATAATCACGGCAAGGCAGGCCGGTTCAAAAGTCCTGAGCATTTCTAACTGATTTATCCACACATTGTGTGTCCTCCTTGGCTCAGGTATTTGCATTTGTAAAATCCCCGGCCTCAAGTAAACACACATTTCTGAATCATGAAATAAAGACTAAAACAGTGCAGCTGCGTATTGAATTTTCATTCAAGCCAACAACATTCAAAACTACCCATGTAATTATTATGGGCACAGAAATTTCAAATGCACGCATATCCCGCATAAAAACTGGAAAATTACAACCATAATCGCACTTTTGCAGTGCACAACACTTCAGAATTGAAACACTATGTAATTAAAACTGTTAAGACTATAATTTAGCAAGGTTCTCTTTATTTGACCATCTGATTTTAAAGGTTAATGCAGTGACCTAGGAAGCCAGTGTGCCCATTTTAATTGTGCTGGCATTTTGACCAAACACCACTTTAAAAGAAAAATGGGAGGAAAAAATCAGAGCTGGCTTTGCAAGCCGCTCTTGCCTTCATAAAGTGTTCATAGTGACAGCACACAAACCCCAAATCTGCTGACTTTATTAAAATATTAACAAGGTATAGTTAGAACTTTTGTACACTTATGCAAATCACGTCGCTAGAACAAGGGAAAGAGGAGGTTCCCCTGGGAGACAAGAAAATAATATAAAATCAACAAAGTGAAAAGATCAACCATCCTTCCACAGCGTGACAGCACGACACAAGAGGCAGCAGCTTGGGAATTTGCTAAGATAAATAAAAACCCTCCAAAGTTTAAGTAAATCATGGTTTATAAAGCTAATAGATTTAAATGAGGCATCCAGTACTGTTCTATAAGAAGCCTGTATGTGCCAGGGGACGCGGTGGCACTTGGGTGGCCGTGCTGTGCAGGGCAGGTATGTGAGCTCTTGAGAACCACGGAACGGTTTGGGGTGGAACAGACCTTCAAAGATCCAGCCCCCCCAGGAGGACAAGCTCTGCTGGTCCATTCCCCGGCAGGTATCAGGCACATGCACCACAGAGGGTTCAGCGCCTGCGTGTGTGAGCACCAAAGGTACCGGTGTGATTGTGGCCTTTCTGCACTGAAAAGGGGTGGGGACAGACTTTTTAGCTGTTACAACACGACAAGGGGTGATGGTTTTAAACTAAAGGAGGGAGATTCAGGCTGGACATGAGGAAGGAATTGTTGCCCCGAGGGTGGTGAGAGCCTGGCCCAGGTTGGCCAGAGAGGTGGTGGATGAACCATCCCTGGAGACATCCCAGGCCAGGCTGGACGGGGCTCTGAGCAACCTGAGCTGGTGAAGATGTCCCTGCTCATGGCAGGGGGGGCACTGGGGAGGCCCTTCAGCACAAACCATCTGTGATTCAGTGATTTAACCCCCAGTCTCACCAGTACAGCTCCAAGGTGGCCCCTGGGGCCGGGGCCCCGCAAGCTGCAGCAGCACAGCCAGGGCAGGCTCTGGCCCCCAAAAGGCTGGTGGCACCAAACAGCTGGTGCGGGCTGAGCACCGGCTTCACAGAGGCTAAAACTGCTCTGGGCCCCAGTGCCACCAGGCAAACTGGCGTGTACCGCCTGGTTTGCAGAACCAGCAGCTAATTAACGTGCTAGTGCCTTGGTGGAGCCTCTAATTAAGCATCACGTTGAGCTGCACCCACACTTTCCTCTCATACCTCAGTAGGGAAAATTCCTTTGCTTCTGTCTTAAAAGTGAGGAAGGGGAGGGGAGTAGCTACCATTTGCTTAGTCTTTGTATGTTAATCAGTGCCTAAATTATTAATAGAGAAAAAGAAATTATTTACAAGGTGTTTGACGTAGACATGTCAGGATGTAGCAATGCTACTGTCAAGAGAAATACTCATAAAGAATCATGATATCTGTCTTGTCTCGTTTATTTATTCCAGCCGTGCTCAGAGACCCCTTTCTCCTGATGGCACCCGGGGAGGAGACCAAGAGGCTGTTTAGGGCCAGAAGAGACCATCCCGAGGGTACGCACCTTTTCTAAATGCCGCACAAGGGTGACGGTTGCACAGAGAAATCAACAGCTTTAGCTTTGCTTTCGCTCCTGTTGTAAACATACCTGAAGCTCTGTTTGAAAGAAGAACTTCTGTGGGCACTGGGAACAGTCATAGATTTTATCTTCCTGCCCGTGGACTGCAAAGATGTGCTGCTGCAGTTTGTTCGCCTGTACAAAAACTGAAACAACACAGTATGATTAGTTAGAATGCGTCAGATACGGCATCTTGTCTTGAGCTACGTTTTTACGGTCGCAAAGACTCCGCGAAGACCAAGGATGTCTGGCAGAGAAGTGCCGATGCACTCGGTTCAGCAGAATTTCCTTACAAGTAGTCAATTTAGAGTCTCCAGGCTGACAGTCGACTTACTTCTAACAGAGTCTAAATCCTGGATGGATTTTTGATATTTCACATAAAGCTAACGCTGTCCACGGGTAACTGGAGGAACTCAATCATCAGAGCAAAGAGAGGACACCTCAGCGCTCCCGCGGGGAGCCCGGGGCCCACGGCAGGTGCTTCAGATGCATTTTTAATGCAGGACAACTGGGCCAGGAGAAGCCTTGATGGCTGGTCTGGAAGAGACGTGGCCCAGAACAGCATTTCTGGCAGACATCTGGATCTGAAAGGGCAGCCTTGTCACCGTTTTTAGACCTTTTAAATGGGTTGACCACTCAGTATTTAAATAAAAAAAAATAAATTCACATCACAAATATCACAGCATCTGCATTATGATTTTGAACTGACAATTATTCTGACTTTATCAAGTGAAATTTGGAAGTGAAATATATTGAACCCCAGGCTTCAGCTGGTTAAAAATCTCTCTCATTTAATTTTTGTCTCATTTTATATGAATGATCATCAGTACGTGAAAATAGCTCCCTCAGCGGAATTAAACACATTGCACTCAAGAAGTTATTTTACAGCATTTTTTCAGGAAAGGATAAATTAACTCTGAGCTCATACGAAAAGCAGGTTCTCAGATTGTGGGCAGAACCCCAAGGAGGGTGGCTTTGTGTCACTCCCATGGACACTGAAGGCACTGACATCCCTTCCACTGACACCAGGGCCACAGTCACACGTACACAGTCTCCATCTCTCAAGCAGTTTGGAAATCTAGATGTTAAGTGCTGTTCTGAAGAGCATCTGAACAGCAGCCTTTATCGTGCATCCTGCAGATCCTTCAAGCGACTTCACCCAAGATCTGCACTGATGAGACAGCTTGAAATGCACCACAGGGCAGGAATGGCTAGCAGGCCTTCCAACATGAGGTAGAAATGTTCCACCGCCAAAACTACCCTTAAAAAACCTCCGAGAGAGCAGCTGGCAAAACCACACAGCTGTAAAATCTGGCCTTCTCTAACCTTTACTCGGATGAGCCTCACCATCACGGGCAGACTGGGATCTATTTGGACTTTAAAGGGTCCTTGCTCAGGTTAACACGGGCTTGCAAGAGCAGGTCCGCACCTTGCAAGTCCTGCCCATGGCAATGCATCGCACCTTTGAACTACAAGGTACAACGTAAAAGCCTTCGAATGGCGGGGGGCGATGCAGACCCCCGCGCACCGCAGTGCTGCTGGGTGCCAAGCGCCACGGTGCTGCTCTTCAGAGCAAGCCCCAGCTCCAGACAGACGGTATTTTGAACATTTCCAAGCACAGCACTTCTTTTCCCAAGGAAAAGAATACAGTATTTTACAAATCCCCCGAGTGTCGTTTCTGGATCAAGCCATGCACGCCGAGGCTTGTCGGAGCCTCCCCGCCTTACCTGTGAAACAAACAGGGCATTTGAATGTGCCTCCCATCCCCTCGAAGCTGTGCTCAATCAGGTGACACAGGAGCTTTGCCGGAGAGTCAAACATCTGGTTACACAGCTTGCACTCGTGATTGATGCCTTCCTCTGCAAGGTTCAAACGAGACAACATGTTAGTGACACAGCACATTAGCGTCGGGGATGCAGCGAGCGGGGACAGACGAGGCCAGGACCGCGGATGGCACCGCGGCCCCGGCCCCGAGTGAGGAGCGGGGTGTCGGGGTGCAGCCCCCGTCACGGCCAGGGCACCCTGTTCGTAGTTGGGATGAACATGCCGTCCCTGCAGGAGGAGCGGGGTGTCGGGGTGCAGCCCCCGTCACGGCCAGGGCACCCTGTTCGTAGTTGGGATGAACATGCCGTCCCTGCAGGAGGAGCGGGGTGTCGGGGTGCAGCCCCCGTCACGGCCAGGGCACCCTGTTCGTAGTTGGGATGAACATGCCATCCCCGCGGGAGGAGCGGGGTGTCGGGGTGCAGCCCCCGTCACGGCCAGGGCACCCTGTTCGTAGTTGGGATGAACATGCCATCCCCGCGGGAGGAGCGGGGTGTCGGGGTGCAGCCCCCGTCACGGCCAGGGCACCCTGTTTGAAGTTGGGGTGAATGTGGAGCTGCCACGGCCCCGGGGAGCCCCAGTGGGTCCCCAGCTCCCAGCACCACATCCCACCGCGATGAGGAGTATCTTTGGGCCGGGTGCGGTTGCGTATATAGACAAGCGACATTTAAAATGAATTTAACAGTGCGAATTCCACCAGCAACACTGAAAAGGGGTTGAAACACCGTCCTCGCCTCAGACTACACTGCTGATATACAGGAGAGGAAGAAACTATGGGAGAATAGTGGCCTGTCAGCCTTAATTTTACATCTCTTGGCTTTTTCCAAGCTGAAGAGGCCATTGACGTTATTGAAATGTCATTTGAAATTGTACTTGCCATGTCATATATCTTAAGCATTGAATACACAGGGCCCATTTTACACGCCCCTGTTCTAGCTGAACTCATAGGGAAATAATGACAATTATTCCCATTGTTTTCAAGCCTACCACCTTTGTAACATGATATGTTTTGCTATTTACCAACATTTGTGGTTTTGGCTGCAATTGGGTCTTTTATTGAGGTACTGAAGACATATTAAAGCCGTTTCCACACATAAACCAAAACAATCCATTTTCTTGAAGTGAAGGAGAGAGCGGTCAAAATTTAGACAACATAATGTACAGTTTATATAAACCAGAAAACACCTAAAATTTACAGCTTTTGCTGATTGTTTCTGTAAATACATCCTTAAAATGTGTCTCGTCTTCATTGTGACAGCACGTGGGAACTTATAGTTCCGAAGCACCTAAGAAATGACAACGTTACACCACAAGCCCATCTCTCGCCACATGCGTTTGGATCTGGTGGATAACGTGAGCCTTCAGAAGCACCGTCTTTACTTACAGTTTCTTTAAATTAGCTTTTTACATCTTTAAAAGGGCTAAACAGAGGGAAATTATTGTTGTCTATAAGGCCTTTGGTACTCTGGGTCTCCCTAAGGCCTGTTCCGAGGTGGGGAGATGGGTCGGGATCTGTGCGGGGCACAACCTGCCCGGGCGTGCGGTGGCTCTGACACCTTGTGGGCAATTCCCAGGGTACGTGGGTTGTGAAGGGCCCTCCATGTGGTGTGAAAAATAACAATAATGTTTAAAAAATGAGTGGGGTGCTGGTGGTGAGAGCGGGTGCTGACAGTGAGCTGTGAGGAAGGAGGAGGTGGGATGGGGAAAGGTAAATAAGTGGGTTGGGAAGGTGGTAAAAAAGGGGAAAGGGGGGTGGAAATAGCATCAGGAGCAGAAAGATGAAAGGGCTGGCGGCTCGGTGGCAGCGGCTCTGCGAATCCCCAGGGCAGCCATAACCAACGGCCGGGATGCTTCTGGGATGCAGCCAGGTTTGTAATCCTGCGTTTGGGCACATTTCTCATGAACGCGCTTCAAAAGCCGGCCCTCTCCCCTCGCTGGAGCGCAAGGCTGGCTTCTCGCCTCCAAACTTTGGGGTTTGTGCAACCTGCTCCGGAGGGGAGAGGAGATGGGGACGGGACCGTGTCCTGTGCTGAGCACCCCGCTCTGCACGGCCACCCAGCGCTGCCGTACACCTGCAGGTATTGGGGGAACGGAACCGATTCCTTCCACGAGCAAATCAGAGAAATCACTTTTGACATTCATTTTCTACCCTCCACACACTGGGTTTGTGGCAAACAGTGATTCGTGTACAGCCCACGGTCCCATGTGAGCGCGTGTGTTCATAAATACGGACAGACACATAGTGCTGATTAGGCAATTGCTCCTTTTGCAGCCTAAATACCCATAATTTTAGTAATATTTAAAAAAAACCCCTAACAATGCTCAGCAGTTCAATTGAAGCATATTCTTACAGGCTTGGTATGTTTAATTAGGTAACAGAGATTGTGTATTTTCTTAGCTGATCCCTGCAGTATTTTAAATAGTTAAACCCATAACAAACAAACTAAAACTCGAATGAAAAATAATAAAACATAATGGGTTCCTGCAGATCTGGAAATTTATCCCACTCGAGGCAAGACCTTTTGATTTGCAAATCCACTTCTGAATTATAAGGCCTTCTCCTCACCGGTGGGGGTTTTTATTCCACTCCCACAGGAGTCCATTATGTATTTCTTGTGTCTATAAAACCATCCAGGAAGAAAAAAGGGGGGAAAAAGTACCATGGTTAGCATGACAAACGTTTCTCTTTTCATGCATGTGTATTCAAAATATGAAAATGCCCAAAGATATAGATAGAATTGGTGCTATAATCACTCTCTCCTCCATGGCATTTTACAGCATATTATTTTACACAGAACCAGCGCGCATGTATAGGGATACTCAGTCACCTTCGGAGAATAACTTCCTTGAATTATATAGCATCATATAGGTACATGTGAGGCGGCTTTCCGACAATGCAGCGCGACAGCCAAGCGTGTGGCATCAGCAACACAAAACATGGACATTTCCCTCGGTTTTATGCCTTTTTTTTTTAATCATGACAAGCATCTATGAGAGACCTACATAACTTAAGTGAATTATGCAGCCCCTCTCATTTGTAAAATGAAATGCAGATTTTTCCAGCTTGCTGCGCTAGATCTTCTCCCATTTCTCCGTAAGTGTATCTGTGCAGGGATCAATTGATTATAGTGCCGAACGAGCGACGCATGGCAAACAAGAATCTGGGGTTTCTTGCCTTTTTTTTTCCAGAGCTCAAAATAATAAGCATTAATTTTACACTTGATTTCTCAAAAAAATAATAGGATGTGCTCTTCTTTAAAACAAGCAGGCCTGCTGGATTCTGTCAGGCTGAAACTATGTCAGGCCAAAAGAGGAACAGAGCGCTTTGTGTACAAGTATCATGGGGAGATGATAGTATCCTGTAACGTTTGCAGTACCTACTTTTGTCTCCAAAAGCATTTGATCCCTGGCAGACACACACTTATTTCCATACCAGTCTTGAGGGAAGCCAGTAGGAACGAGAGCTGATTATCTGAATCCTGAAGGTGAAAGCTGGGTGGTGCCACGGATGGCAAAGGCGGCTATTTGGATCAATTCGGGTATGTGGACAGAACTCAGCGCTGGGCAGCCAGGGCGAGCGCACCCAGCGCACGCCGCTCGTGGTTCTCCGGTCCGGCTGCGTTTGCAGGATGGTTTTAAATATGTCAATAGGTGCTTAGTAGCACTCACCCTGTCGTTCTGCCCATCTGAGAGCGAGCACATGCCTCTCCATAAAGCTATTTCTGCTGCAGCAATGTGCATTTAATACATATTACAATGAGTCTCTGAGCCTCTAAGAGAACCGACACTAGCAGCCTCCTGGCAAGCACGCAGTATAATTAATGATGCTGTATTAAACCCATGTACTGTATCAGCTGCATTTCTAATTATAACTGTATTAACGGCAAGATAAAAGTACGCATTAATGCTGTCGTGTGCTGACATGTCGTCACACCAATAACAGATAGGAGATTTGAACAATAAAAATCAAGACGGCATTGTCTCTGCTGTTAGGTAAAACTTCTCTCTTCAACTTGATTTAATAAAGCAAAATTCTCCCTTACGGAATAACCACAATAGTCCTAATTTGAGAGATCATGTAAGACAATCTGATGCTCACTCCTTACGACGATGTATACATCCCGCACTGTCGCTTCCCACACCAGTATATTGCTACTCCACTGTGGCAAATTAAGGCAGTAAAGGGGAATATCCTCCCTGTGCTCAGATGTACACATCCATGAGTTGGCCACACTTTTAATGAACTTTCAGATGCTGTAATTCAGTGTAACAAAGCATTAATACGCGTGTTCACAGAGAACCTTCTCCTGTCCATTATATCATAAAATCTGGGAGAATTAAATGGGCCATGTAAGGAATGCTCTAATTATAACAGAAATAAACAGAAATTGGAGTCAACACAGGGAAATAAAATCAAAACTGCATGGAACCATTCTGTTTATGCAATTCATTTCCCAGTAAATAAGTAAGCAAAGGGAAAAATGTATAACATAAGAAAAGCAGGAGCTTCCCAAGTAATTTTTTCCATATGGCTGCAAAGGCGGCCGGGGCCGGGGCCAGGGGACGGTGACAGTGATGGACACCCCCTGCGAAACAAAGCCCGTGAGAACCGCCCCAACCCCTCGCCTGCCCGGCACCGCTTCACCGCTGCTCCTCGTTAAAACCCGTCCAGCGCGGGAGGTAAAGCCAAGGTCTGCAAACACGACGCCACTGCTGCGAGGGGCCGCAAACCCGCACACGAATACAACGTCTGCCATGCAGACCACATTTCTTCCTCGCCCCTGACCCGCCACGCAAACCATTTGGGCCACATCGGTGCGTTGTTGTAATGAATGGCGGGGGTTGCGGCCGAGCCCCGTTGGTGCGGCGCGGGGACGGCCCTGCAGCACGCAGCCCTGGCCAGCCGGTGGATTGATGGCGTGGCAGCAGAAATGTCACCTGGGGAGCTGGGTGCCGTCCTCCTAGGGATGTTGAAGGTCAGTTACCATGGCAACGCCGAATGAGCTCAACCTTGTAACTGACCCTTATCTTTTTTTGATCTGTGGCCCACTTGGGACCTGGGCTGGAAATCAACTGGAAAATAATCTGGTCACATTTCAGAAAGAAAACTATTTATACTTATTTATCCAGGTAGAGCTCATCTCTCCCTCTGACGACTCCGCCAGCCTAAAGACACCCGTCATGTCCCCTCGGCTGCGCAGAAACACGACGAGCGCCCGTGCCAGCCCCCCCAAACACACCCCCGCGCTGCCAGGGGTATCCGTGCTCCCGGTTCTACTCAGATATCGCCAAAACCTTGCCTTGCTCGCAGTCCCCGACTTGCCCATGTGGGTAAACACACACCTACACCCCTTCTCAGATGGTTTAATATTTTATGTTGGTATTCGCTACTCATATTCTTTTGTGCTTTATCTCTCTGCTGAAATATGATTCTGCTTTGAAATATATTTATATGATCTAGAATGGCACGACGCTGATGTCTTTTATGAGCTGAAGATTGTTTAATAAAACCTTGCATTCCTGCTTCATCCTTATGACAATTTTACTATTATAAGTTTTCAAGGGATATGAGAGCTGTCCGCCGTGGTTAGAAACATCACTTTAATGAAAAATGATAACATAGGGACTTGGATTTTTCTAGAAACTATGTAAGGAAAACTAACAAAAATACAGAGAGTTCCCAAAGTGAATTCCTACCTTGGGAGCTCTGTGTTTTTGTTGGTTTTCTTACATTTGATTTTGGATGAGACTCATTAAAATCAGTTCTGTTGTACATGGTTTTCCAAGGGTCTGGCAGCACGAAGGGGCTGGCGCTGCTCTCCAGCTGGGGAAGCTCCCTGGGGAATGGGATTTGGGAAATCGGGGCGGGTATGAGGACACAGAAGTCACAGGACCTGCTGGCAAACACAGGGGCTAGAGGAAGCACCTATGGATTCCTGGTAACGCACCCCGAGGCTTCTTGTGATGTACTTGTTATGCGCATCTGTGACCTCAAAAAGGTACTTTTTTTCAGGCTAAATTAGCCTACCCACACAACAGGCTTTAAACTCTTTTCATCATCTCAAGGGGCCTCAAACTCAAAATATGCAGAATTAGATGCCAAATTATTTATAGGGTAGCTTGTAAGTTCGCTGTCTCCAGTACATGTCAGTACACTGCAATATTAAAATGACCATTACAAAGAAGCACGGTCCCAGAGGGACTCGGGATGAGACTGCGCAGAGGTTCCTATCGATGGCGACGGGGGCTCCCGGGCAGCTCCAGGATCCCCCGTCCCCCCGCTGCCCTTGCACCGCTGCCCAAGGGGACGGCTGCACCCCAGCCACACCAGGCGGGACTGCCGAGCCCCAGCCACACCAGGCGGGACTGCCCAGCCCGTCTTCATCAGCTTCATTTTCCAGATTACACGAAAAATAAAACCTGAAAGTTCAAAGGAGTTCACGGAGTTGTGCATCATCTATTTGCTGACTGCGAGCCCCCGAGGGACCCCGCCTGCAGAGCTTTATTGTAGATTTAGATATTAATCCAGGAAACTGCATAAAGATAATTTAGAGAATGCGCTACGCTTTAGTTCGGTAACTTCACACTCCAGCAGCCTTTCTCTGAAGATGCCTTTTTTTTTTTACTAGCCTATATTAAAACTTGTTGTGGACTAGAGCCTGATAGGTCTGGCTGTTCCCTCACAATAGTTCATTAAGGAATAACTCCAGTGGCTCCCATGGAAATGCAAAACCCGTACAGGAAAAGAAACACATGGTGCTTTTGAGTGTGCAAGCCCATACACACACACACAGAATGAGCCTGGCTAATGAACCCCTAAGAATGGCTGGATGTTAATAAAAACACTGCGTTCTCACACAACTCAACCCTACTTGTGTATTTCAGTGTTTGGATATGTTCACAGCTGTACTATTTCAAGTTTAATGTCGATACCTGGTGGAAATCAAGGAACACAGGCTGGAATCCAGGCCCACGGCCACACGGGCCATTCCCTGCACCAGCCTCGTGCCATCGTGTCAGTTAAACCTGAATACCCCTCATTACTCCTGGTCTTGTCTCCATTCTCTTCCCTGGAAGCAGCTCCCTGCACTGCTGTACTGCAGGAATACGTCCGTCCTCTGATCCTATTGATAATATCACACCAAAGAGCTCAATACAGACAAACTGCAGTAACTAGTATCTACTTGGCATCTATTCTTCTCATGAAATTAAAAATTAAAATTAAAACATCATTACACTCTTATTAAACATCCCACTGGAACGTGCCAAGAGCTTTTAAAACACGCAAAGCTTTACACTGAGTTTAAATGGGCGTAAACCCCAGGTTCCAGTATAAGTTGGGGCATGACTTGTTGGACATCAGTGTAGGGGAAAGGGACCTGGGGGTCCTGGGGCCAGCAGGGTGACCATGAGCCAGCACTGGGCCCTTGTGGCCAGGAAGCCAATCGTACCTGGGATGGGTTAGAAGGGGGTGGTCAGTAGGTCAGAGAGGTTCTCCTGCCCCTCTGCTCTGCCCTGGGGAGACCACACCTGGAATCTTGTGTCCAGTTGTGGCCCCTCAGTTCCAGCAGGACAGGGAACTGCTGCAGAGAGTCCAGCGCAGCCACCAAGATGCTGAAGGGAGTGGAGCATCTCCCGTGTGAGGAAAGGCTGAGGGAGCTGGGGCTCTGGAGCTGGACAAGAGGACACTGAGGGGGGACTCATTCCTGGGGATCCATATGGAAAGGGGCAGTGTCAGGAGGATGGAGCCAGGCTCTGCTGGTGACAACCAGTGACAGGACAAGGGGCAATGGGTGCAAACTGGAACACAAGAGGTTCCACTGAAAGATGAGAAGAAACTTGTTGGGGGTGAGGGTGGCAGAGCCTGGCCCAGGCTGCCCAGGGGGTTGTGGAGTTTCCTTCTCTGCAGACATTCCAACCCACCTGGACACCTTCCTGTGTAACCTCATCTGGGTGTTCCTGCTCCATGGGGGGATTGCACTGGATCAGCTTTCCAGGGCCCTTCCGATCTCTGACATTCTAGGATTCTGTGATTATATGATTTTGGTCATTCTACAAGGCTGGCATGTGACCCAGACTCAGTGCCAGGGCCACCAGAGCTGTGAGGTGTCCCCTCCACACCACATCGCACACTGAGCTCCCACACCCACCCACAGGCCAGCAGCCACATCCCATGGCTGCTGCCAAAAGCCAAAGGCCAGGAGCATTTCTGGCTGCCCGAAGGTAAGGACCCAGGTCAAGGTGACATTCAGCCCCAGCAAGTGCAGGGTCTTGTTAAACACAAGAATTCCCACTGGTGTGTGTCCCTGATCTTCAGATTACAGTTTCCCAAGTACACATTGACATGATAAACTATAAATCTATCATGTAAATAATCATCAGATTAACGGTCTCTAATAGTGTATAATTAACATGACAGACAGGCTACAAGCCAGTTGTTGTCGACTACACTCAGCGATGCATGGAGTATGAGAAAGCCGAGAAACACTTCCACGATGGCATCAGGGAAGCAGAAAAACTGGTAAAAGGAGAGAGAAAAAGAGACCACGTAACAAAATGAAACCACTTCTAGATGTACAATTTAGCTGAGGAACACTGAAGGCTTTTCAGGTATCAAAGTATGATAAATGTCAAACTTTATGTCTCAGCAAAGAAAGCAGGAGTTATCCTGCACCGATGCAACGCCTCGAGTCCGTACAGGTGGGCTGGCTCTGATATTGCAAGTTGTGCATAAACACAGAAAGACGTATCCAGTGATGAACGCTTTACAGCTGTATCAGGTACAGTCACATCAAAGCTTGTATTGGTATAGGTATCTGGGAAATGATGCAGTGGGCATAAAAGGTTTAAGTGCAGGTATAAGCCAACTGTGAGCATTATTTCTGTCGTAGATCAGCAAACGGCCTCGAGACTGGTGGAACCATAGAATCATGGAATCATTTTGCTTGGAAGAGACCCTCAAGATCACCAAGTCCAACCATAACCCAGCCCTGGCACTGCCCCATGTCCTGAGAACCTCATGTCCGTCTGTCCAACCCTCCAGGGATGGTGACTCCAGCACTGCCCTGGGCAGCCTGTTCCAATGCCCCACAGCCCTTTGGCGAAGAAATTGTTCCCCAGATCCAACCTCAACTTCCCCTGGCGCAACTTGAGGCCGTTTCCTCTGCTCCTGGCGCTTGTTCCTGGGGAGCAGAGCCCGACCCCCCTGGCTCCAAGCTCCTTTCAGGCAGCTCAGAGATCAGAAGGTCTCCCCTCAGCTCCTGTTCTCCAGCTGAACCCCCCAGGTCCCTCAGCTGCTCCAACCCAGGACCCAAATGCTGCACTCCTGGAACCTAGAGCAGTTTGCACCCACTCAGATTAAACAAATGCATTTCATTTAAATATTAATTCAACTTCTCATTAAGAAACAGTAGTTTTAGGGAAAAGCCTCAGTGTGAAAAGCAATCTTACAGTGGTGTTATCAGCCTACAGACCAAAATTATTCTTTAAAATACAGGCAGACAAGCAAAAAAAAGGAAATATCTCTCGGCCTTTTTGGTGAAAATAATATGATGGTTACCCAGCTACCTTGATGCAATCGCGGGGCAGAACTGCACTGGAGCTCACGTGTCCCTGCGAGGGCTGACACGCGTCACAGCCCGGCCCCAGGGACACTCCTGTCCCCAGGCACCTCTGCTCCCCCAGGACCACAACGGAGCTCGAGGACTCCAACCGGTTATCAGAGCTGGCGAAATGAGATGCCATTGCCAACACAGGGAACCAAGGGTGACTAAATAAGGTCTGGCTGGCCAAGATAGGTGACTGATTTTGAATGGTATGAATATCTCTCAGAGCTCGTTAAGTGCAAATATGCCCAAAAGAATGAAAATCCCCATCAGACATTTCAAAGTCAGGAATCCTAAGGTGCAGTAACGCATGATATTCTTGAGGCAGTCAGAAAGAAGAATCTGCATGAAAACAAGAAAATATCTTAAGCATCTCTGCATTATGCAGACATATATCCTTGTACTGTGGGAATATGCACAAGTGAACGTACAGAGTGTCTCCCATTGACGTTGATGGGATTTGCTCGATTAACGCTCCACAGTCCAGGTGGAAATCACACCCTGTAGCAGGTTCACCTCAAATAAGACGACAAGCTGTAACCCAGTGACCTTTTGGAAGAGCTGTCACTGCCGGGCAATGAATCTGCACAGCACAGACTGTAAAGTTACCCCCGGTAGCACTTCCTAACATACAGACACTGATCACAATACAATGCAGCGGGTTGGCAACATGGGCAGAAACCTTCTCCCTGCCTCCTAAACCCAAAGTTCTTTGGCTTTTGCCTACATAAACAAATCTCCTTGCATTTTATTATGTGAGTAGCTCGGTCAGACACACAGCTGTTGGCAGATACGCTGTCACTGCGCAAGGCAGCCGGCTTGGTTTTATTTAAAGTTTTAGAAACACATTTTCTTCATTTTATATGTCATTAGCTTTTGAATTCATTAAGGAAAGCCATGTGCAAACTCTTCTGCTGTAGACAGACTCCAAACTTCACGAAAGATAGAAGGCAAGTCTGCATTTTTTCTCAAATAAAGGGATCTGGAAACACCATTCCTAGTCAGGCATAGTGGGGAGGACTTGGGAAGGCCCCCAGGCGCAATGGGATGGCTGTGGAGAAGGGCCTGATGTGTATTCTTTGAACCGCAAAACAGATTTAGGAGTATCCACCTCATCAGCCCACACGAGAAGCAGCAAATTCCACGGCCTGCACAAGTTACTGAGGAAGAACGAACAATCCGGAAAAATCAAACGGCTTTTCAGCTGCTCCTTCAAATAAAATAAAGTCCTAAATCAAGCCGTCTTTTTGAACCAAAAAAAGCGGAAACAATAAGACCAGCTACCCACCATTTTACTCTTCATTTTTCTTGTGAGTTCTTATTTTAAGCTTGGATTCAATAATCAGCATTAACAAGTCGGCATTTGCTCCCGTCACCCCAGAGAGGTAAGGAAGATACAATCGTATATATGCAAAATAGGTACAAACTCTGATAACAATACTTTGCCTGTAGGCAAAAATTGACTTTTTAAATGGCAGCCACTATAATAATGTGAGCATAAGATCCGCCCTTGCAGGATTTTCCTCCACTTAGTAAAAACAAGTTACACGGTGACAGGAAAGGCAAGGAATTTGGGCACTGAATATACAGGGGAAGAGGGGAAAACCAAATCAATCTGGAGTTGAGTCTTCGCAGTTAGATGAGCATCAGTTATGCATTGAATCAAAAACCCAAATGCAAGAGCATGGAGCAGGCAACGAGCAAAGCAGCACGAGCAAAGCGAACGCCAAACCAATGAAAAATATGGTCCAAACTGTGCCAGAGCACCCGGCTACTTTTCATGTGACACTGTCAATCGTCTCTCATCGAAGATCTTGGATACTTGGGAAGAGAATACAGAAATATTCAAAGATGCAATATTTGTATTTTGAATGTTAATTTGACACAAAGGAGCGTGCATGAGGGAATGTTTATAATCAGCACTCCAATAAACTCACAAATGACTCTAGTATTTTATAAGCTTGTTAGAAACAAATCACTCCCCTAGCTTATATTTACTTACTGATGAATCATAAAAGGCCTCAATACACAAAGAGTAAATTCAAAAATGTTTTCCCCTTGTTTTATCTTCTATGACAATACTGAAAGTCGCTCGTGCAGGCTGTGATTCCCAACCAGGCCGCTCCTTGTTTTCTGGTTAAATATGAATTTCTCTGTAGGCCCAGAGGCAATGTTGAACCTGGGTTCCTGCCTCTGAACGCCTGGTGCAATAGCTGCCCTGGTCTGGAGCTGAACTGCAGCAGCTGGAGTTGCCTCCTGCCCCAGTGCTGCCGCAGGGGCGGTGAGGGGAGCACGGCCACTCGCGCCCATTTACACGGCAAAGCTGCAATCCAAGCACTCAGGTTTAAGAGGACGAGGAGACAAGCACACCTGGAGCAGTGCACAGGACGGCAAAGCGTACAAAAAGATATCCTGCAACATATTTATAAACCCGCAATGGTCCCAAACAGCTGCGTGAACTGGGGAATCCGTCAGTGGCCCGTGCAACACAGACCCTATTGCCACCCAAACACCCTGCACACTGTTGGTGCCACAGCCCAAAACCCCTCTTAGACTGTTTAAAAACACTGGGACACTTTAACCCAATCCAAGCCATCCTTCAGCAGAGAACATAACACCGACGCCTTCCAAACACTCTTAGTTACACATCGGCTCAAACCAATAACCACAGAACCACAGAATGTCCTGAGCTGGAAGGACCCACAAGCAACATGGAGTCCAACTCCTGTCCCTGTACAGGACACCCCACAGGTCACCCCGTGTGTCTGAGGACGTTGTCCAGTCTCTTCTTGAACAGTCAGTGCTGAGGCCGTGACACCTCCCTGGGGAGCCTGTTCAGTGCCCAGGCATGGCACTGCTGTCACTGACAGTGGCCGTGCCGAGGTGCCCACGGGCCACGAGAGCCACGCTGCCGAATGAATCACTCCATAGGTCGGCGTGCTGGACCCGTAACCGCGAGTAACACACATGGAGGGAAACAAAAGTTGGCAGAACAATGCTTCATTCTCTAATGTAACTAAGTGCTGCACGCCGTAATGGGAGTGGTGGGGATACTCATCTTTATGCGCTTATTTACCCGATAGGAAGTATACGAGGGTATTCTAACGCAGGTTTTTACTTAATGTACAGTTAAGCGTTACACAAACATTTTATTGTGGTCTGTAAAGATGATCTATTTACAGCAAATGCAAAATCACACACCGCATTCAAACATAAGTGCTTGCGGTAGACACACAAACACAGTGACTTTGCAGAAGTAAATGTAGCGTAGGCTAGAAATTATAATGGCAGCCATGAGAAGAATATTGTCCTTTTTTAACTAATGCACAAGCCATAAAGCATTGTACGGGAATTTACTAAAAAGTGCAAAGTTGAGAAGTGGTATGGTTTCAAAATCCACAGCCCCGAGAGAGAAACACAGACTAGTCCTGAACCACTCAATAAACTTCGTGTCTGAAAGGGTGCCAGGGAAAAATTACACTTTCTCATAGAGGAAGAATATTATGGGCATGTGAAATGCTGGCAACTCAGGAAACAAACAGCTGAAGGAAAAACCATCAGGACATGTCAGGGTTTTGCAAGGAGAACACAGACAAGGTGCCACGGTGTGTGTCAGACACCCCAGTGCTGACCGGCCTGAACTCATCGGGATTTTCCCTGTGGCCACAGGGCTGTAATTTTAACACTGTAGCCCATCAGCGATGCTGTTGTAACAGAAACAGGAATTTGAAACGGAAACAAGTCACATCACGAAGAAAACAGAAAATCGCACTTTCAGGTGGGGAAAGGTGGCCGCAGTCTAAGTGACACAGTACAAAAAATGCATCATCCTTCAGTTCTACCAAAAGTGTTACAAGTACAGTCATCTCCAGGATTCTCCTTTGAGTTATCCATTTATTTTTGAAAGCAGAAACATTTCTGGTATTCTTTTTTTCAGTAAATACACGACATTTCTGAGACCAGTTTGGAAATTGAGTGAGAGCAATAATTAATCAATCCAGGTCAGTTATGACCATGACTTAACGAAACACAAGCGCCTTCCTCGCGTGCTACAGTGCCTTGTGATCCATGAGAAGCAGCCGCTAGCTTAAAGACAAATCACAAAAGAGGAAAAATATCTATTGCATCAAGATTTTATACCAAATTCTTCTGCCAAAAGTGTCTGTACCAGGAATCGCTGCCTTGAAGGCTAATTTGGTTTCATGCATTACGTTCTGTGCTGCATCTGGTGCAGATGGAAGGGATTCACCTGTGCCTAGCAGCCAGCGAGATCGTGTGGCAGCTGAAGCATCTCACCGGTTGTGCTTAACAGTGAAATCAGGTGGATAATTGACACACAGACAACTGAACGCCTGAAACACCATTTCTGTTTCAGAAACACAACTTGTGCGCCAACAGGATAAAACTTTTCTCTTGTATTGCTGCCTTTGGCTGGAGTCAGGCCCCTGGGCAGCAGTGTCCTTGTTTGTTCCACATGCAGGAGATACACAGACCCGTGAGCTTTGTGAAGGCAGCTGGTACGGGCAGGAGGAGCGGCCGGCACAGCCGCGGGTCCCTGGACAGCCCGCCTTGAGCAATCCCCACTTCCAGGAGCTACAGCAAACCAAACCGCCCCACAGGACACACTGGACGCAGCCCAAGCCCCGGGGCTGTCTCTGCTGCTGCACCCAGCAGCTCTCCCTGGGAAGGGGAGGCCATGACCAGAGCCTCAGGCACTGTGGTGACAACCCCAGGGCTCCCCAGGACTCTGCCGGGTCCAGCATCGCTGGCACTGCCGCACTGCCCCGCTGTCTGCACAGCCCAGGCACCACAACCTGCATCGCAAAGCAACGCAAAACGCAGTTTCAAAAGGTTTGCAAGACCTGCAACATCATTGATGCTGCATTTGGCAGGTGCTCAAAGCCGTCAGTACCACCCTACTGCTGCCACACACACCCGCGGTCAGAGGAATCGTGGAACCACAGAATCGTTGTGGTTGGAAGAGAACCCCAAGACGATCGAGTCCAACCTTAACCCACTCCTGGCACTGCCCCATGTCCTGAGAACCTCATGTCCGTCTGTCCAACCCCCCAGGGATGGTGGCTCCAGCACTGCCCTGGGCAGCCTGTTCCAATGCCCCACAGCCCTTTGGGGAAGAAATTGTTCCCCAGATCCAACCTCAACCTCTCCTGGCACAACTTGAGGCTGTTTCCTCTCGTCCTAAAGGCTCCTCACAGCCCTCGTGTTGCATGTCCCTTTGCTCCACTGGTGCCTTTGCACACATGCCTGGGCAGTGAATCATAGAATCACAGAATGGACCCACAAGGATCATCGAGTCCAACTGTACAGAACAGCCCAGTGTGGCACAAGGATCCTCGCACCCGCACACCCAACATCGAAAACAGCATCTGAGCACAGGTTCTGCACCCCAGTTGTTACACGGTCTTCACTCACAGGCACAGAGTTTAAATAACCAGCAAGGATACTAAGCATTTTCATCACACCATTTGGTTTCCATTGGCTTTACAAAGCAAAGGATGTATTAATCAATAAAGATTTTTAAAAGAATTAATTATCACCATAATCAGGCCAAGCTTCCCAGTGCCTGAATCTCCAGCACCTGCCCGAGTCCTGGTCCCTTCCAGTGACGGATCTGCCATCTCTGCTCCATCCTCCTGCTTCGGAGCCTTGCAGCACTATTGAAATCAATTCACTTGGTGTCAAAAGCTCTCAATTCTTCTTGCACCCACCAGTACAGCTGTAGTATTCATCAGATTTTTACCACCAGGATTAATGTTAGAAAATGTCACTTGCTACAGTAAAATTTATCAACATTATTATATACCATAGAAACTGCCACCACAGACAAATGCACTACATTAAAATTTTGTCTAGAGCTCCCTAGAGGAAACATTTGCTGCAATTTGTATAATAGTTTATATATTTATGCTATTTAATGGTACAAAGCAATAATTATGACTTCATTCACTGATAAGCAACAGCATTATATAAATCAGATGCGGATTTAGAACATGCCAGCTTTGTCACTGGCCTACTACTTGTAAATTATGTTGCTGTTAAAAAAAAAATCTAAGCAAATATGAGTTAGCAGCAGGAAGCTAATAATGTGCCTCCAGCTGTTCCAGTTAACCTGCAAATGTGGCCATCTGCACCTCAGGAGAGAAAGAAAAGGAGAGATAGAGGGAGGGAGGAAAAGGAGAGAGGAGAGAAGCTCCCGCCAAGGCCAGCACAAAGCCCGGGCCCCCAGCAGTAGGAATGACCTTGCTCCTTATGACCAGAGCAGCACATGTTTAAAATCAGAGAAGTTACTAAAGAATAAAGGAGCTTTTCTCCCCTAGACCCACAGAAAAAATCAAATCAAATCAAATCTTTTCCACTGCCTTTTTTCTAGAGCAGGTTGGCTTTCACCTCTGGGGTTATTATTTACTGCATTGCAGGTTTGTCCAATGAACAGCTTTCCTTACAACTTCTGCCTTTCATTTTTACTTTTTAACACCTCTTCACAGCCCCATCTTGTATTATTTTTTAAAAAACGGTGGTCATTGTAATAGATTTATTCCCGCTTCAGACGATTTAGAATGGATCTGCAGGGCACAAAGGCTGAACTATCAAACAAGACCGATATTCTCAGATAGAAAGCCACAGATCTCCGAGCGCACAGCGATGCGCTCCTGCCTTTGGGTTCACGGGGATGAGGTGTCCTTAGGACGTGCCAGGGGTGTTCGCTCAAAGGTTATTTTATAAGAGATTTCTGTGGAATCTGGGTCACAAGGAGCTGTCACAAAATATTCCCTTTGACATTCACGCACGCACCGAAGTGCCAGTGGCTGAATGTGCGTGTCCTGGACATCGTTATGGTTTGGTAATTTGACAGCAGTTTAATACTCACAATTCTCTCAGATCCGTGGTACAGGGGCTCCTCAACACCCCTCCTATATAAGGATGGGCAGTCTCAAAGGGTGTTTTTTTAAAGATCTCACTCTGTAAAACAAGGAATGTGACTCCTGTGCTGGGTACCAGGCCGGGGGGTCAGCATGCCCAGCCGGATGCCAATCTGCCCATCGCCCCAAAAATCCCAGTTCTGACACAGCTGAGCAAAGCACCAGCTGCCCTTATGATACTCAAAAAAAGGGCAACAAAGATGCTGAAGGGAGTTGAGCATCTCCCATGTGAGGAAAGGCTCATGGGGGACGCGGTGGCTTCACCAGGAGTGGAGCAAGGAGGAGCAACATCTCCAGGGGTCCTTGGGGCCACCTGGGTCCTGCAGTGTCCCCCAAAGCACGCGGGGAGAACAAGAACCTCCGGGCCTGTGTGTGACCCCCAGCACCCAGGCAAGTCCTCGGTGAGACCACATCTGGAATATTGTGTCCAGTTGTGGCCCCTCAGCTCCAGCAGGACAGGGAACTGCTGCAGAGAGTCCAGCGCAGCCACCAAGATGCTGCAGGGAGTGGAGCATCTCCCGTGTGAGGAAAGGCTGAGGGAGCTGGGGCTCTGGAGCTGGACAAGAGGACACTGAGGGGGGACTCATTCCTGGGGATCCATATGGAAAGGGGCAGTGTCAGGAGGATGGAGCCAGGCTCTTCTGGTGACAACCAGGGACAGGACAAGGGGCAATGGGTGCAAACTGGAACACAGGAGGTTCCACTGAAAGATGAGAAGAAATTTGTTGGGGTGAGGGTGTCAGAGCCTGGCCCAGGCTGCCCAGGGGGGTTGTGGAGTCTCCTTCTGTGCAGACATTCCAACCCGCCTGGACACCTTCCTGTGTAACCTCATCTGGGTGTTCCTGCTCCATGCGGGGATTGCACTGGATGAGCTTCCAGGGCCCTTCCAACCCCAACATTCTGGGACTCTGTGATTCAAACAAACTCAGGATTATCATCACTCTTCAACTAAAACATCTCATCTTGCTCCTTCCAAAATGAGGCCATCCCGTTTTTCCCTTGGTTTAGGTGCACATCTGCTTGCCCCAGTTCAAGTGCCATAATTCTAATAAAACTTTAAAAATACTAAAAGAGCCTGATATTGAGCCTTGCAGACCCTGAGCTCCTCGGAGCACATCATGGTCATGGAGCAGCCGGGCTGGGTGGACACGACAGCTATTATTAGATTTTCACCAAGAAAACATGATTTATTTTCATTCCCATTTTTGTAACTGTAATTCATTCCAATGCTAACCCCACTTACAGGGATTTACAACTCACTTGAAAGATTCATTTAGGCATACATAATTTCAAATGAACAAAACCAATTTTTTTTTTCTTGGAAATACTGAATTTATAGCGATCAGCTGTTTCAGGGCACACATGTGTTTTTAAAGCCTGTGTTAATGATTTTCTCTATTTAAAAGAGTTTTGTGACCCAATGTTGTTTAATGCTGACAAGTTCTTGGTATTTTCAAGTGAAATACCTCACCCTGATGAGCAGCAACCACACATCTTTTCCAAGCATTTGCACCACACTTGGGAGATGTTGGTGAATATGATAAAAACTGCGATTTGCAGTAGGTTAAAGAACCAACAGCTGCATGTTGAATCTGTAAGTTACCAGTATTTACCCTTCAAATCAAATCAGATAATGCTGAGCTTTCCTATACCAGAATGTCTGTAAAAGCAAACGAACACTGTTGAATATCCAGATTAAGTGGGATATTTGTGCACCACAGCATGGTCCGAGTGTTTGATGGAGTTGTATTTAACTATGCAAACCTCAGGCTGCTCTGTTGGTGTCTTCAGAGGCAGATAGTGAGTGAAGCTGGTGAGCATCTACATCAAAATAACACATGGTCCTATATCCTTCAGTCTTCATCAAATTAGTGACAACTAAGTCATGTTGCACAAACCTGGTGCAAGGTATGGGGGCTGTGTGGAGTTGCTTTTGCTCACCAAGTTTGGAACGCTCCTCTCTGACAGGACACCATGCACCTGTTTTCCATCCCTATCTGGTCACTGCTGAAAACAGCACAAAAAAGAGATTCTGGGTATGTGCACATGACCCATAATCCTCATTTATAAAGAAACTCTTTCACATTGCCTCAATGAACTAGGAGGGGATTCTCAGATGGGCTTTCACATGAGCATTAATAAGAGAGAAGCAGATGGAAAGGGGAATGAACAGATATCTCTAAAACCATTAATATAAATATGGTTATAACACCTCACTATTAAAACGTAAACCACATATTTAATTGATTTAATTTTGTGCTCCGTTCCTGGTGCTGAGGTGGGTGGCAGGAGCACAGAACCAAAGAGACAGTGTGAGAAAAGGCAAAAGACACGATCAAATGGAAGAACCTTCCAATAGCTCAGTGGTGGCATGAGCATTCAGACAACACGTTCACATCATATGGGTGAATAAATCGAACCGTCTATCGCACTCATGCCAAGGACTGTGCATATGTCTGCAAAACGACCTTGGGGTGATAAAGGAAAAAATACCTACAAGCTCACACAGATAACTCTGACATCTTCATTCTATCCTTATCAACCTGAACAATTTGATCTGGAATTATCATGCAAGTAGCAGAAATGCTGGATGAATTTATAATAGCAGCGTGTGTTAGAGAACAGAAGTTCGTCAAATGCATTAGTGACTTCCATCGCACTGGTTTATGTAGCTCCCCACTAAAACAGGCACTCGCACCTTCAATAGTTGAATGCTGACGATTTACAACACATCATAACTCATTCCTGCTGAATGGAGGAATCCGTCTCTCAGACTCAAGTGATCTTGCAATCACAGATGAACTCTAGTACTTAAGTACAACGGGATACGTTTCACAGTGTCAGCCCGAATTTTCAGCCTTGACTTTGATTTCCCCCGCCTTGGTGGGTTCCGCTCAGACCCTGGGTGTTACTCTAATGTAGCTTTTTTGTGGTTTTAATATGAATATTGTGTCAAAGAGCTGAGATATTAAAAATGACAATACATTATTATTGCAGCAGGGAAATCTCCAGAGTCCTAGAAGTAGGATTTCAAAAACCACAGTCAAAAATCAATAGCAATCCACAAGAATTCATAAAGGAAACATGTCAGTCAGCATCTTTGAATACAAATCTTACATTTTACCCTAAGCAGACTGGACAAATACAAGTCATTTAAAAGACAGAGGAGGAGGTGAAGGTGCCCCAGCTTTTCAGGCTGTGAGAAGGAGATGAGATACCCTGGGCCATGGGGCCAGCCCAGCGTGTCCCTGTGTCTCCATGTCCCAGTGCTACACCCCAGCAGAGACCCAAACCCTCCCTGCCAGCAACGGCCCGAGAGGACGCGGGGAAACCGGCTCATCCGCGCTCCCCCGTAAACATGATAATGAGAAGAAACGCTCCGAATCACGCGCGCCATCCTTTGATGAGTTCACAGCCAGATATCTGTCTGCGAGGTCGCCGGCCCGCTCGCCACCTCCAGCGACAGGACTTATCGTTGCTCGGGTCTGATTCGCGCACGGCCAAAAATAGCCGCAAAAATAATTAATTAAACGCTTCAGATGTATATGGCTAACTATGTATTAATACATTGTTATCAACGCATCCTAATCCCCCTCTCAGGAAGAAGCCTGCTTAACTAGCATGGATAATAGAAGGTATCATGTACAGAAACATCCATGGGGCGAACGCAAACCGACGGCCTTTGCCATCAGAAACGCTGCCCGGGGACCAGGTACATCAGTGCGGGGCTTACGACTTATTCACATCATTCAGATCACTTGCCTACACTCTGAAAGACATTTTTGAAAGAAAAAACAACCTGCAAGGTGCTCGGGATGAATGGTCTTGCTCTCTTAAGTAAGAGTTCGTAGCAGTGCTCGCAGGGAAAAAGAAACCTTCCTCTGGACCTCCCTCTCCTGTACAATTTGCACAACAGCAAAGCTGGGTTTGATTCACAAAAGAGGTGAAGTTATAAGCAAAGGAAGCACAAAAAAGGTTTGAGTCCAGATCCAGTAAAAGACACTAAGATTTGGTCAAATGCTCTCAGTATCCTCCTACAATCTCTACTGCCTGCGTGCTCTCCCACCGCTGCTCAAAACCACCTTAAAAACCACCTCTGTTATGATTTTGGAGGGGAAAGGGCAGAGCATGGAGCTCTGATGGTGGGCCAGGGTTTTCAGTCGCAGCTCAGGAGGCTTCATGGCTGTTTTTAGACGGAAGCCCATCGCGTTCCCCCACAGAGCGACCCAGGGGAGCTGTGTGATTCTGCTGGCCATGGCACCAGGACCTCCACGGTGCCCAAAGCCCCCGACTCCAGCAGCGTTCCTTGTCGAGGCCGCAGGGAACGCCGCTAGAAACCGCGGCCTCTTTCAGGGCAATCGTGAGACACAGTTTAATGTACACATGCTATTCGCTATGCACATTATTTATTCATTTATGTGGATTAGTAGACTGCACGACCAAAGACATGTCATCAGCAACGATGGGCATCCAAGTCTGCAGTAAAGGCTTGATCCAAAATTGGTTTCTGTTGCTGAAAGATTTTCTTCTTTCCTGATTCCAGTGAATCTCGGTTCAGGCCCCGAAGGCACCGAGAGGAGCTGCTTTTACTGCAGCAGTCACAGCAGCCGGAGCTGAAATCTCCATTACAATGGCTCTGTCACAGGTACTGCAGGAAGACAAATTCATTTAGGGAGCCCTATTGATACTTGATTTGTTAGATCTCAATTGCAGAGCTCTCTGAAGGACGACGTTACCGTGCTACAAAACCATTTTATCTCATAGCCACTGTCCTACTGTATCTATCAGCCCAAATGCAAAGGATCACATCTCCAGAAGCTGGGTGGAATGAAAACCTTTACTGTGTATAACTGGTACTGATACACAAGACAAAATCCTGTCAAAGCTTTGTATGTGTGTTTTATTTTCAAGCTAAAAAAAAAAAAATAACATATATTTACATCTATATATATATAAAATAACAGCATCAGCCCCCAGACAGATAAAAAATACCCTCCTGGCACGTATCGCTGCTCTTCTGCGCTTCCCCCACATCCTGCACCTATTTATTCCCCAGACGGCAGCACCCAATTTGAGAACCGTTTCTTCCTCCTTCCATCAGAGCAAATTAGGAACAACCTCGCTGCAGCCAACACTGCTGCACTGATGGAAAAATTAATCAGCAATGGGCTCACACCCTGGGATTTTCTCAAAAATCTGACAGATCTGTTAGTACTGAATTCTCAATCTGCCCTAGTTACCAGATGCGAGTTGGAAGGGCACTGAGAGGACAATAGATGTGCTGATATTTCCTAACTGAAGTTATAACATATTCCGACAAAACTAACATTTCTAGGGTATCCCAAAGCAAATCTCTCGAATTGGAGTTTGAATATATTTATTTTGGTGAATCGCCTGATTTTCTCTCTTCCTCAGCTCCCCCAGCTGAACTCCCAAACCCGAGATGTTGGTTGTCAATAAACGCTGTGCAAATAGCCGTAAATAAAGGGGCTCGGCAAAAAGAGCTGCTTGCAGTGACTGCCTTCTCCACGAGAGAGCACAGCGACCTGAGCACGTCCCCAGCCTTTTGTAAATGCCTCGTGTGCGCACCCAGCACTGTATAACTCAAAAATTATAATTAAAATGTCTTAGCTCCTGTATTTATAGTAACATTTAAACTACTGTGCTTTCTTGAAGTCAGAGTCATTTACTTGAGAACAGCGCACTTTATGGTGAACAGATCTTGGAAACTATACCGCGGGGATATGGCACAGCCACATGTAACTCAATATATGTCAACAGCTGTGAAAATATTGGTAGGAGAAGGGAAGAAAAAGCCATGAGCACAGATCAAGTGCCCTGTCTCTCACATCTGACTGTTTTCAGATTCTCCCTCCCTCCTCTCCTCCCCGCCCCCCCCCAATAATTGGGCAATTTTGGTGCAAGCTGTCATAAAAGCCAAGGCTTCTTTGAGGTTGAATGATCAAAAAGGTTATAAATGAAAATGATTTCAATGTTGGAGGCCTAGCGAGTGACCAAGGCACTTTCTGTAGCAGAAGGGTTTGTTCTAATCTTACCAACTGCACGCTTTCGTCAGAGCATATTCCTAGGGAGTTCACAGCTCCCCAGGGCGAAGCTACAGTAAATTCTGACTAATCCCCTCTGCATACAAATGAGCCCCTGGTAAGAGAAACTGCAGGGTCAGGCGGCTTATGCACAGCACCGCTTCTCCAGGTCTGCGCCTTCAGCAAAGCAAACAAAATGCCACTCTATTTTGGGTTTAATTTTATTTTTCCAATAGGACGAGGTTCCTGGAAAATAAAACTTTAAGGCTAAAAGGCAGGGTAGGCTGAGGAGAAGAATGGTGAGGGAACCTCCTCTCCTCTCCTGTGCCCAGGGAGAGGGGTAAACACAATCAACCCTTGGAAAAAGACATGAATTTAGATCTTTGCTTGACTAAGGGAGTGGTGGGTTTGGACTAAAATTTAACGTCAAAGGAAGACGGCGCAAGGTAAAATATTTACTAGCCTATTATAAAATAACAGGATCAAATCCTGAACCTCCATTGGCTGGCAGCACCCTAGCAAGACACTCTAGAGCATCGAGTCATTTATATTCATTCCCTGGCATTTCAAGGGATCTTTAAATGTTAAATTCTGCACCTATCGCTGCTTTAAAAGTCTTAAGCGTTGCTTAATGCATGATGTGATTAATTTTTCCAGCTGCGCGTTACTTAATCACAAAGCATATATTTGTTATAATTATTAACTCTTGATAATGTGGGATACTCCAGTTTCACAAAAATGCCTTTGAATGCTGGGGTGGGAAGGACTGGAGCGGTTGGCGCTGAGGATGGGCGAGGAAGGGGCTGCAGAAACTCGCTGAGAATCGCTCAGAGCTTCTCCCTCCATAGACCTTCAGAAAATCACCTACGTCTTGGGTATATACAGAGCCCACGACGTTTATACTCTGCAGCTACCTAAATGCAACTCAAAGACCCCAAACTGTGACTTCGTGTGTGCAATTTTCACATACGTTTAATATACTTACAGGGTCAAGATGTAGAGTCGTTCCATTCTATAGTCTCAACTCTGGTGTTTCTTGGAGATGATTCTGCAAACTATAAAGACACTTGAACACTATGATTCAACCTTAAAAGTTCTGCTTTAGGTTCCTTCTTAACATTAAGCTTCATAAGCTAATGACTTTAACACGTTTTCGTGCTTATAATTGACTCACCTGAACCTTGCAAGCTCAGCCTAAAACTTACTAGCTAAAGTAAAGGCATTAATACAGTGTTGTGGTATTAAGAAATAATCTAAGCACCCAGCCCCAAAATGTTGACTCCTCCTGCCCCTTTGGTGGTGGGAGTCTGCCAGCCAGAAGTCCTGCTGCACTTAAACACACCTAAAAATAAGAAAAATAGAAAAAAAATGGAAGCGGCAGCACTCCCTTCTTGTCGCCATGAGACAATATTCAATGTTTCGCACTGCTCTCCAGCCAGAAGGAATTGCAGTCTATAAAAGGCACCACTGCACTGAAGGGGGGACTATGAACCACTCCATGGAAAAAAAGTCTCCCATCGCAATCAGGAAAGTGTGTTATAGGGATGACCTTCTGACACAAAGCACAAATCTATCAGTTCGCCACTTTTTACTTGCTGCTGGTATTTATCTCGCCCGCACTCCCAACTCGTCTTTTAATTAGACAAACTCTCCTGAAAGTCAACAAGAGTTTTGGCTGACAGAGGGCTGGGCTGAGGCTTAATTGGATCACAATTCCAGGGGTGACGAAGAACAAAATGCAGTTCTAGATAGGCACCAGAACCACGGGACATTTGCAGGTTTAAAATTAAGCATTTTGGGTGGGGGGAAACTGCAGCAAAGGCCATTGTGAGCTCCCCCACCCACAGCAACGCGCCGCGGTCATTGGCAACGCCGGTCGGGAAACGACGAACTAGAACAAGAGTTAATCAATGGCGTAACTCAATGACACGTCATTAGTGACTTCAACGGCAATTTCGACACCCTGCTAAAATTCCCGCACGAGTAAGTTGAATCAGTTTCATAACACACCTACAACATGTTTTAACATAATTATATTTAAAGGAGAAGCTAGCGGTAAGATATAAAGCATAAAGGAGGGTTTCTTTTGTTTCTGTTTCTCACGTAGAATAAAGACCAAAAAATTAAACAGCCTGGAACACGATGTCAAAGCATGGTGGCTTTAGTATGTTCCACCACGAGGCTAAGCAACAGAAATGTGCAGCAGCGAGTGCTACACAGCACGTGGTACACCTGTGCTTTAAGGGAATGTACACATTTCACATTCTGACAGAATAAATAAGGCTCCTAAGTGACCTGTATGGTGAATTTCCCTTTAAAAAGGCAGGGGTTGCTGAAAGCCAGGTTCCCGCCGCCGAATTCCTGGACACAGTTTCCAACTATTCCAATCAAGCAGCTCTGTGGTTGGGCTGGGATTTCAAACTTGCCACAGTATGAAGTCCAGTTTGGGCTATATTCCCTTCCCTCTCGCAGCTTGATGAAGGCTTCCCCGCAAAATCAAAAGGCTTACTGTCAAGTTTTCGATTGGTCTGGGCTTCATGCTATCACACGTGTGGTGATGGCGAGGAATATGAATGCGGCTCTGGCTCCACCACGGGGCCCTGAGGTTTCGTCCAATTCATCCAGGGACCTTATGAAAGTAGAGCGGGTCTCTTTTCATGTATATTCCGACTGCTGAAATTCCCCAGACGCGCTGCAGTGTGCAAACGCCGTGTAAAAAAGAACAATAGCTTGAGAAAAACTGAGGCAAGTCTACTGAGTATGCTTAAGATAAACCAGCCGAGCTAACGCAAAAAAAAACCCTGACAGACATTCTGCTGCATTCATAGCTTAATGAAAATAAAGCCTTTTAGAGAGGGAGAAAGCTGCTGCACGCTAGCAAATGTAAGATTGCTGTGTTAACTTCTAAAAATTGCTGCAGGTCTCCAAAATGTAAATATATAATATTCAGGCCGTCGTGTTCAAATGAGATTAGAGAGCTAGAAAAACTCCAGACCTTAAAGAAAATCCCAAACATATACATTCTGTTTGCACACAGATTCATTCACCTACAACCATTCGTGTTCGGAACTGTTCTATGGAAGGAACAAGTTAACAGAGAACTATAATCGCACGCTGATGCAGATTACAGTATATCATTCCAAACGGAGTGACAAAAATCCTTCAGAACTCAAGCTGATATTTCAAGTAACAGCTGCTGAAAATGAATATTTTTTATTAGGCTTTAGGCTTCTTTTTTATTCTTTTGTTATTATTGCTGATAATACAGTACAATGTTCCTTTCTGTAAGAGCAAAAGAACAGTAGCGAGCTTCATTTCCACTCACCATGCTATATTCTGTGCTTTGGACCTATAACGCACCTTAACTACACTCTATCTATAATTTAATTTTCCTACCAAGAGCCTTTGTAACAGTTGTAACTATGTTTAGTAAGAACAGTCATCACACTGGCTTCAAAAATCACAAGAAGAAAAGAATGCTCAACATTTAGCACTTAATAAATGTAGATATTTAGCTGCTTCCAAGTGCTTTATATGTTTTTATGCCAACGCCAGACTAACTTACTACCCTTGTTCTACAAACACCAGGAAATGTTGCTAGTCCAGGGTTTTTCCAAGGGCTGGCAAAGGTGACTTATGAGAGTCTACCAGAGGTTACGTCCTCTGAACTTCAGGGATGGTCACTGAATTCGCATCAGCTCCGTTCTGCCACCCAAGTAAAAACCATCTTTCACTCCCGTCAATATGAATAAGTAATATTAAATAACAGGATCTATATGAACATGCCGGTCCCACAGAGGATTGTCACCTTGAAAATGTATATATTAAGAAGAACGTGAGAATGAGTTCACGTGCCAAACTTTCAGTTTAAGGTCACAAAGAAAACTACTTTCTCTGCTTTGTGTTTTTGGGGAAGATCACTGATTTGGTCCACTTACACTGCTGAAACATCAGGGTTTACTGTACGTGCTACCAATAGACCTCACTAGCTTTATCATGCCTTTCAACTCATTCTGTATTCATTTATATCCAAAGTTATCCCTAATTAATATACAAAAAAGAGGTTTACGCGTGCGAACGCTGATGTTGGACGATGCTGAAAATTGTTTGATGGTTTGGGACAAGCAAGAAAACTATAACTAGATGTTAACCTAATTAATTAGTGATAGTTATTCTTCAGCTGAAGGATGCAAGGTCTTTATTTTATGGGGTCCTTTCCCAAATGAGACTGTTAATTCAGTAACCAAGAAATGACCCAGAGTTATCATATTGTTTTGCACAGTATCATGATCAATCCTCATGGTATACGCTGCTTCCCACTCTGATCCTTTCCCTTCTGCCAAGCTGGAAATTCATTATGCACCACAGATGAGAAAGCAAGCAAGAGGGCATACTTTCAAATTCATATCATACATTTCTGATAAGAACTGAAACACTGTAGCATCTGAATTCTGACAAATTATTCATACCACACACTATATACAGACAAAAGTCAGTATTTTAAACAAATATTTTTTAATATTTTATTTTCAATAAATCAGAGGTAAATCTGGTTTGGGCACTTGCAGGCAATACCGCGAGATAAACAGTCAGTTAACTACAAGTGAGGAGCAGGGCCAGATCTGCTGCAACCGCACAGGCAAATTAAATGAAAAATTAGTACAAAAGTCCTCAGAAGCCAAAGTATGTCAATGTGATAATATAATTAATTCATATTCTTTGCTCAGTTTTTCATGAATGACCCTCTGCATTAAAAACAGAGAAGCCACTGAGAAGCTGGCACGTACCAAGGACAAGAAAGCCAGTCTTGGAAGTGGAGAGACGACCAAAAGAATACTCCTATTCTGCTTATTTTTCAGTGAGAGAGACAAGTACAGAATAAAGAGAAAGGATTATTTTCAGAGTGCCGTGGAGTGTCGGCCTTTGACTGGCCATTCCCCTTCCTCACCCTTGAAAATCGCCTCCCTCCCTTCCCGAGGCTGGAACCTGCCGCACCGCTCAGCTCCTGCCTAGATTTGATTAATAACCAGATGCCTTATTTTAAAATATAACTTTTCTTTAAGTTACATCCTTTTCTTCAGTTTTCGGTTGGAAACTTGGCCTAAATGACAGCTGTGTAGGCCTCACCCCAGCTCGGCTCAGCAGGAGCTCTAATGTACTTCATTCTGGGGCTGGGAGCTGCTTTTAATCTATCAGCACGACTCCGCAGCTGCTGTAAGCTAGCTGAAAATTGTCTGCATACACGGGCTTTACAATTTTGTAACCCTTTTGGTGCGACTTGCATGTAGGCAGGAACCGGGAAGCGCAGCCACGGCGCTCTCGGGAGGGCTGGGGGGAAGCTGCCGCCGGGGCCGCCGGGACCGCGCCACATCGGGACTTTTCCTGAGTTCACAAGTTCAAATACCAACTTCCAGTAACCGTCTGAGTGGATTTAGTGTTGTCGTAAGGCTGACAACTGGACTACACGCCAGACAAATAAATATTTCTGCGTTATGCTAGATGCCTTTAGAAATTAAAAACATTTCTGTGTGTTTTTAACAGCGATTGGCCTGTAGCTTGCCTCTCATTTACAGCTTTTAAGAAACCGAACAAACATTTTATCCTCTTCCATGAAAGCATGTGGCACAGCAATTACTTCACATACGCCAGACAAACTTCAAACGCTCACAAAGCAAAATGCAACTGTGTAGAAGTGTTAAATCTGCTACTGCCATCAACAGAAACTACACATAGAGCAGTAACCTGGCATCATCTATTCCAGCGGGACTCCGAGAGGACGGATATGAAACTATTGCCAAATATTTACACTTACAATTCTTACAAAATATCCTGAGTCCCTGCGGGACGAAGCATAATCTCACATGTCAACAACCACCACCACCAAAAACTTTAAATATGGCAGCAACATGTTTTCACAAAACGTTACGGTGGCTGCTGTTAAAACGTCTCTCGTTTATTCTGTTTTTCAGTAAAAGGGCAGCAAAAGAGCCTCCTCCCACGGCCACGCGTGGCACCGCTGCTTTGTGTCTGGCCCCACGGCCGGGCCCCACCGCTCAGCACCACGGGCTCACCGCACGTTGAACCAGCTTGAGGCCAGAAGATACAGCAGCAGCAAGCAACCAGAAATTAAACCATGCGACGCTGAGCTCTGCAGAAAGCGCTCCCAGAGAGCTCCCCCAGCCCAACCGGGGAACAGCCTCTGCCCGCAAGCACGTTTCCTTTGAATGAGCGAGGCCTGAAAATGCTCCCCCTGTTCTGATACGCTGCGAGGGGCTCGGCATGGCAGGGTTTGAGTATTTATGCAGAGCACAAGCGGTTTCATGGGGCTGACACTGAGCATGGCCCTCCTGCCAGACCCTACCCAGCGCAGGCGTGCGGGGACGCGGTACCAACCCTCCCACAGAGCGAGCTGCACGTACATGTGGAACAGTTTTCTAAGGTCTTAAGTAATTTAAGTTGTGAGTAACTTCGTGGGGACTTTCACAAGCGCATCTCGCAGCTGAAGAGCATTCCCATGCTAATTTTCCACCTTTGAGCACTGAAGACATACAAAAGAACCAAAACAGTAAAAATCAGAAGGCCTATTTTACCATCTGATAATTACTGCTTCTCCTAAGAAAAAGCCTGTTGCTATGTATTTTAAACCTTCAAACACGGAGCTGCTGAGGGCTGGAAAGCAGAAAGCAGAGGTCTGGGGCATTACCGGCTGCAGGACGCCCACGTGCAGCTCTGCTCCCACCAAGGACGTCACAGCCCTGGGCTGGAGGCCACATGGTCCTCATGGATGCTCCGTGTCATTTGGCAGTGTTATATCCTCCATGGATTCTACAGGCTTTCTTTGCACTTACTTTGCTGGTTTTGTATTTGCTAGCTTATTTTCTCCCTCACCTCGTGTTTTAATTGCCCTTCTCTGCTGTGGTCACTTGGGTCTGCCTTGGTGCCAAGTCCTTTTGTTCCAGCTGGTGGCATATTTGGCCTGGTTGAACCTTTAGACTGGACTTTATTGTGTGATTTCACTGTGCAGCGGTTGCAGAGTGGCCAACTGGCCCACTATGAAGGTATTAAACTCTATACATTTACATGTACACAAGCACACACCTCTTTCCTACCGTTTCCTTCCTTCCGCGGCCATCTGCAAGGGAGCAGCGTCCTGCTCTGCGGACGCTTCGCCTTCGCTCCTCCGGTTTAATGACTATAATCCACGAGGAGCAGTAAAAGCAGCCAGCACGGTGCTCAGTCCCAAAGCTGCCAAATGTGCTCCCCACCCTAGGAAAAGAAGCCAGGCAGGTAAACCCGCCTGTGTTTCACGTACTCAAAACATCACCTTTAAGCTCACACTAGCTTTTGAAAAGGGCCAGAAAAAAGCCCACCCTGAAATCAGAGGCCAATTCCAAAATCTCAGATTCCTAGAAGAATTGATACAGCAGCAGCTGTATCTCTTTCATTTGAGTAATTATCATATAATTAAGTGCATGAATTACAAGAGAGCCAAGGCATTAAATTAAAATATTTAATGCTTGTAAATCTGAAAATGATTACTGTGTTGATGTGCAGCTACCGAGCAGCGAAGCTAATGGCAACACGACAGTACCACCAGCCGCCCGTTATTCTGCTGGAGCTTACAGAAGGCATCAGAATTTTGGAAATCTTTTGCTGAGGAAGAAAATTACCTTTGATTCTTTAAACCTAGCAACTGATCCTTAGAAATTGCACACAGAAAGCAAAAGAGAAAAGGAGAAAGAAACCTCTGAGCTAATATGCAATGTTTTATCTCACAGATGCACAGGGAGAATTAAAAGTGGAAAGGTCTTGTGGAGAATCCTGGAGAGAATGCAGCAGAAGATGCATTCCCAGCATTTTCTTTACAGTGGGTCATCTTTCATCACCCAAATTCAGCTTCATCCAAGGTCAGTCAGCTGTTTGCAGGATGGGACTTAATGGCAATTCAAATGAACCAGATAACCAGAAATCTCTACTCAAGGCATTTTCATATCTAGACACTGACAGAAGAAATCCTTGACACTACAAAGTCTAGCTGTTGAGATTTGGGGGCAAACTGCACTCCCCTCGCCAAAAAACCAAACCAAAACAAAACAAAAACAACAACAAAAAGATGTTATGTTAAAATTATTTTCTAAAGTGGAGAAAAGCTCATTTGTGTTTCTCCAGCATGTCATTTCTGTTCACATTAAAAGCCCAGGGCTGGACATTGCCTTAGCCCAGGAGAGGTCCACAGGCGGACAGGAGCTGGGCTTGTGCCAAACCCCTGTGGGCCCCCATGTGCCAAGACGATTTCGGGGACGTTTCTAGAGCGGAGATGTTCTCCTGCATCCTGCCTGTGGGACACCCTGGGGACACGCCGAGCCAGGCCCCGGGTGGCCCTGCCAGCTGTGTGGCCCTGCGCAGCGAGGACACGGCCACGGCCCCAGCGCATCGCTGGGCTGCGCGGCCTCAATGTATTTCGACTCTTTGCTTTATTTGGTATTTTAACAGTGGAAAAACATCCAAGAAGCCCAACATGTATTTGGCTGGTATTTCACTGAAGAATCCCTTTGTGTCACAGAAGCACGACTGCCATCAAACTGCGAGAGATACAGCCTGTGCACCGGGAGGGTGGTGTGCTTTTTATATGTATCTGTAACACTTACTTTTAAAAATATATATATTTTTAACATATATAAACACACACAAATCAGCAAATGAAAATCTAAAGACATAAACGTTGCATCTACAGACATAATAAATAGGAAAAGTTATCTAACTTAAAATGAACTGCCATCAGCTGTTACATGAGCAACATATGATGGTGCTCCTTCCAAAGAAAAGCTGATCATGATTATCCCTAAAAAAGGCAATACAGCAGGACATCTGTTATCTAAGTGACTGCTTCAAAGGCGTTCCAGCACTTCTGACCAGGGCTCTCCCTAAAAGCCCCCGAAGTCACGAAGACCGAGGCGCTTGGCAGCCCTAGTGAGCTACGGCTTTTAATTAACATCCAGAAAGGTGATTCTTAACTTAGGTACCAAACGACTGGCTTTTAATTACAGCACCTGGAAAAAAGGAAAAGGTGCTTTCGAAGTGCTGCCTAAAGGACATTTAATACTCTTTTTAAGAGGAAAGTGGTATAGAAATAGACCGAACGAGAACATTCAATTTCTTTTCTTGACAACACTCGCTACCTTTAGGTCTCCTTCCCCAATGCCATTGCTGTCCTAGAGGGGTTCTTTTCCCAAAAAAATTCTTCATTATTTTTTTTCTGGGCTCATCTCTCACTTATGTCTCCCGTAACTTGGAATGACAGCACTCGGTGCGGGTGTTCTAATGAAGATGTCTGTTTGCACGGCTGCTGGAAGGTCACGTTTTGGCCTCAGCATCTCCTCCCTATTGTCAAGTGACACTCCCTACTATGAAGGTTGAACAGTGGAAGACATTGATACCATTATAAATACTTCAGGTACGTAGATAGGCTAATAACTTGTGTAGTAATCTCCAAAGCATCCAACTTTGATGTGCCAAATACTTTATCATCACAAGGTGGTAATAAGAAAGAGCCACAAGGGAAGTGTAACCTTTTCCTAGTGGTGAGCAAGCCAGGATTTCAGAGTTACTATGTAATTAATTTGCTTTTCAGGAATCAAAACACCCTAAAGCAAAAACAAGTTCACCAGACTTGTAATAACATAGTGTTGTGGTGTTAAGCCTCTCATTCCTTAACAAAAATCTATCCTTCCCACCTCATCTTGGTTGTGAAATCCCTGATCCACACTGTAACCACCTCCTGCCTTAACTTCAGCATTTCCCTTTACCTCGGTCTCTTTGTACCTGGGTTTCCAGCCCGTGGAGGGGGTCGAGGTGCTCACACCACCGTCCCACCCAGCCAGCCTTCCTTGGCTTGGCTTTGCTTTGCCTCTCTCATTTCAAGTTCAGGTTCTTCTCAGCTGCCCAGACGGCGGCGCGGAGCAGAGGATGTTTATGGTGCTGGGCGAAAATATCAAATATACAAATGCTCAATGCACTTCAAAGTACATACTTGGAGTACAAGAGGTTTTTTACCGCAGATCACTCGCAGCGAGCACAGAAACTATCAGTTAATTTTCAGCACGGACCTCCCAGGAAGGTGAGGTTATACCTGTCTGTTCTGGCAAGACTTTAAAGGGCTGTTCCCTTTATTTTGTTGTATGTTCTGAAAAAGCAAACGTTATGTGGATGTTAATAAAGATCACCACTGACAGTAGCTGTAATTACACATAAACCAGCTGATAATTTAAAACTGAGCTTACAAATAATTGAATTTAGATACATAGTTGATGTTACATATAATATTTTAAAAGCTGGCCCTCTTCAGGGATAGATGAATTTAGAAAGGAGACAAATGTTACTGAAAACATACTTGCGATCATGGAAAGCAGGAGATAGAGGAAAAGTTGAAAATACTATGCAACGATTTTTGACACAGGGGGCAGGAGTGTACTTGGGTTTCATTCCCCTTTTCATCAAAAGGCTAATTTCCCCCATTTTCCATTCTGTTTAAGTGGTCTGCTTGACAAAATCCCATGTCCCGGTCTGTGATTGTGTATTCAGTGAGCATGTGCAGGGAGGGAGCACCAGGGAGCACGACTGACATTGCAGCAGGAGCCGAGGAGCAATTGTGGAAAGGTTACCACTGACACACAGCCCAGAGACCGAATGTACCAGTTGTCCTGATGGACAGCCTGAATTTGGGCAATTATACCCTGCTCAATATGGATAAACACTCTAAATCATCCTAATTTTAACTCGGAAAAGGAGATTAGGGCAGCACGGATAAACTATTTATCTATGCATGTAGCACAGTGTATGCTTTGCTCTATAGTAGTATAAGTAAAACACAAATGTAATCTATATGTTTGCAAAACAGTTTAGGTCAGCTGGCACAGTGAAATTGGTTGTGGTTTTATTATTGTGTACTTGGTAAGCACTTAAAGCACTAAACCAAACCATCGGTCACTCCCAGGGACCTGAGCCTCTAAAATACTGAGCTGCTTCTGGGTTTGATAGAGGTATCTGCGGCCTCAACACAATCACAGCCCGATTCCACTTCCAACAACAGAATACTTGCCATTAATTTTAACAGGAAATTTTTAAGGCGTATTTACACAAAAGTACACAGGATAGTAGCTTTGTTAACGCCGCGATAACTAATCCAGTTAAGCATCTGTGAAGGATCAGAATTTACCACGGGACGGAGCGACACTGCACGTCCTCATGCGCTGCATTCTCACCACAGCCATGCAATGGCACCTGGGGTCCCGGAACACACAACCGGGCACAGACCCGGGCCCGTGTGTAACCACGCTCTGGTTCCCAGGGCAGGACAACACCGATCCGCCCCCCAGCACAGCCTGGCTGCCCACACAAGGCTTCTTCTGCCCCTCTCCATCTCCCTGGTCTCTGCTTCCCATCTCCTCTCCCCCAGCGGCGCGCGGTGCAGCCGGCTGCTTCGCCAGCTCCTGCCCCCGCCGCCCTCACGACAGCTGTGGGCTTAATTATCAAAACAACATCTTAATAGTCTCATAACTGGACTCCCAAACACGCCAGCAGGGAGGCTGCAAGGATTCTTTCAGCATCTTCAGTTGAAGTTACTAATAGGCTGTGCTTAAGCACTGAGGCTGTCCTAGCGCCAGAGCTGACCCTCTCGCCTAAACTGCCGTTCACCGCCTCTCATTTCCTAAGCGACGCTGTTATCGGTGCGAGTGTGGAGGTGATCAACAATCCCACACACCAGCCCTCCCAGTAAAGCAGAAGGGCAGGAAATTATCACGAAGGTACCATTCCTGCCTCTCATTACCTTATTTTTTTCCCTTTAAAGTGACTAATACACTGGTACCCAACCAGCACTCCCAAGGAAGCGGATGTGCCAAACGTACTTACGCAAATTATTTAAGATCACTAGGGGTTTACTTGCTTTTAACACTTCAAAAAAAAAATATATTTTCTATGCCAAGCATTAGTTTCCTTTTTTACTACCTTCACAGCCAAACCATTTCTTGCTTTGTAAAGTAATTCTAAAGGGACTCTAAACCAGTATTTAGCTGCCAAGTTAACTTTGCAGTACAAACTCCACAGTAAAAGGTGAACGCTCATGGAAACAGTGATTTCTCTGCAGTAAATAAACCATTTACTCAGTAAACCTTCCTTCCCATTTCCTACTTTCTACCATTTCTTTTCATTGTTACTGGAGTTGGGCAAACGTTTATTCTCACTAGAAATTTTGATGACAGCAATTAGGAAAATCTATGTATGCTCATCTTTGTGCACCGTATCTCACGTGGAGGCTCCTTGCAAGTCTGAAGCAGGTATGGTGAGGCACTTACTGTCATGAACACAAGGATCTCCTGCAGAAAATAAAAACTTCAAATAGCATCTCCCTAGCTCTCCAGACAAAGCCCTGGCTGCACTAAACTCTTCCAGTTGACTTTGATGGGACCATGATTTTATTGACACACCAGTAAATATCTAGTGATATTCCATGGAAAAAGAAATAGATTTTTAAATAGATACTTTGAAGAGTTTATTACTACAGCAGCACACCCGCTCTCATCCATTCTGTAAGAGGGTCAGTCCATTCTGCCCAAAGAACATCACCGGCCAAGACGCAACACCTCGTTGTCACCGATGCGCTATTCCTACTCCATTTTCCAGCTGAGTTACGCAAGGCGCTGGGTTGTTGCATGAATTATCTACGGTCACCCAACCTATAGATGTGCAGGCTGCTCCCTCCCCGTTAGCCGAGTGAACCATTTCACTTGGATCGGCCTGGAAAAATCTGCTTGTCCACATCTCGTCTGCTGTGCAGCGAGCCGAGGCCGGTGTCCACCCGGCAGATGGAGGAGCGCGACGCGGCCACCGCAGATGGAGCCTCGGTACCCTGCCCTTGCTCAACCCACCCGGGAGATGACCCACTAAGAGAGCCAAATATCTCTCATTTGTCTTCACCACTATTCGTTGCTAAGCCTTCCCGATGCTTTTTAAAGAGCGCGAGCAATCAAGGTGCAATAAAAATCATTTAAATAAAATACATGGAACAGCATTACTCTGCCCATGGAATGTCAGCTCAAAAATCGAGGTCCAAAGGAAGCACTTTGAGCTACGGCGTTGGAGGTGATGCTCTGGTGGCACAGCCTACCTACGCCCAAAGGTGACCACCCATGTGTATACCCACAGCTGCGTCTGCTAGCAACACACCCCACAGTGCTAAGCCTCAAACTACATCACAAATTATTTATTCTAATGCAGAAAAACTGAATATAGAGCCTTTTCTTCCATTGCTATTCATTATCTCTTACAGCCTAACAGTATCTTTAGAAATCCCATGATGATCAGCAAATCCAGGGAGATTTAAACTATATTTTTGTATTAAAATAGTCAAGGATGTAGGTGACACGTTGTGGCCCCATGTAATTTAAATGTGATAGATTTAAAGGTAAAAAGCTCTTTGCAGTCTGTTGCAGAGAGTGGGCCAGATTCCCATCTCAATTACAGAGAGAGAAACCCAGCCTAACAACAACGACTTCTGAAGGCTGGAGTTACTCCACATTTACACTGGGTGTAACAGATTAAAATATAAGCTATTGTCTTCACGTCCCCGTCTCTCTAAATGAAATATTTATCTATGCATTACAAATAGGTAGGAAAAGCTAGCGCACGGTTCTGCTACTTCACGCTGCCCAAACCTCCTAATTATAAACAGCGAGCGGAGCTTTAAAAAGGACATTCCTCTTCCTTTCTTCATCACAATATCATCTTCAAAACTAGAATATTAAGGAAATAGAAACCAGAGTTTTTAAGGTTTTTTTACAGTCTGTGCTCCAGGGGGAAAGAGGCACTCAGCTACGACTGAAATTGCTTCACGATGTGCGCTTCTGGGCCTGTGTTATCCTCACTCCACAGATGAGCAGAAAATATAGTTTGTTTCCTTTTTTTTCACCCGTGGTTTGGCATCTGTGGCTCACTTAATGCTCCTGGATCCTGCAATGTTCTCGGGGAGAGACAAAGAGCGCTGGCTGAATATTTTACTGGAGAAAAAAAGCCCTGCTCCTGTCTTGTGCAAGCGTGCTTTGTGCATCCTTAAAATGACCCCTCATAGAGACTACGCGAAGAAAAATAACACCACAGCCCTTCTGGTCACAAAAAAAACCAGCAGAATCTTTAGGGTCAATCGCTTCCCTTCAAAAAGCCGAGATTGGCGCTTCATTTCAAAACTTATCAAAACAAACCACCTACCATTAAAATATTAACCTATTTCTAAAATAAAATATCCTGCTGTGTCCCCCTGGGCCTCCCACCACTCCGCACCCCGAGTTACAAACCATGGGCAGCTGTAACTCCTCACCCACAGTGATATTTCAGAAAGGAAAGGCAAACCCAAAGGCAGAACTGAGATTATCCTTGAGCTTCCAGGTTCTCATCTTCTCATCCACTGATCATTTTGTGATACGCTATGGTTGAACAGGCAAAACTCCTACAGACTTCAATGCTCTTTGTCTAAAGTAAAAACTTATTTAACTGCATTATTTGTCTACTATTTATGTTTACTATCAGCCCTTATAGGCATTTCTGGTTAAGCGATATGCTATCATGCCTGCGAAGCTCTTACTTTCAGCTCACCAGTAAGTGCACTGAGGAACTCAGTCAAGTAAAAAATTCTGCAAAAACACCAGCTGGCCAGTGCTACAACCACCACGGAGAACTGGAACGCTGGCGATGAACCTCCGCAGCGGAGCTGGAGGCAACGGTCTCGTTTCAGTGCATTGTTCGCCTTGGGGAGAGCTTCAGGGTTGTGATTTTTGACTCTGCTCAAGGATAATTCCTACCAGGCTGCAAGGCTAACATTGCCACCTGAATTTTGGAATGGGAACAGAAAGTGAGCTCACCGCACACGTGCCGCTCTCCAAAGGACCAGGTTACCCACGTGAGCATCGCGGCACCAAAAAGCACGTGCCCACCACGGGGCATGGACCAGCACCAAACTAAACCAGCTCCCTCCACACCCTCAACGTGTGACCAGCTCTGGTTTCTGGCAGCAAACACAGGGCGGTCAGATCCCATCCTCGAGCCAACAACAAGCTGCGCCCTCTGCAAAGCGGTAGAAGCTTTTGACTTTCACAAAGCATAATGCAATATTGTTTAGGTTGATGCGATGCAGCAGGAAGCTCATACGGAAAGCGCGCGCTGAGCTCTCGGTGTCGAGGGCAGGGAATACGCTGCCTGTGACTGGAATATGGTACGATATTTGAACTACAGCAAGTCCTTGCTGATTCCAACTCGGGCAACGAAGAAACGTCCTGAGAGTTCAGGAGCAGAGAAGATTTATACCGTGTCCGTGATATTTATATTAATAAATGATTCGTGTTACTGCAAGGACCACTGCTCAGAACACTTTGCCTTTAGAACTGTGGACAAACAACCAAAAAAACATCGTGTTTCCCAAGGTCCACTGATGCCGGTTTACATGGTACTCTAATGTAATCACAAGAACATTAAACAGTACGAAAGTCTTCTCTCTCTTCCATGGCTGATTAAGCAGTTGGGAACAGAGAATTTACTGTGAAAAAAGCAAACAATTATATGCTATCCGAGGTAAACATTACCTTAGTAATGGAAGCTGAGCTTTAGAACCTTATTGTCAGTAGGGATTAGCATTATAATACTTAAAATGACATTTATAACACTTACTGAAATTACAAGAATGAAGTCTGTGGAGACACAGAAATGAAATCAGCTCAATGTGTTTTTATAAGAATACTGAAATCTAAGTCCCTTAGAGGAAAGATATAGACATTAACAGTTTTTGCAGGCTTCCATTAGCTGTTCAAATTTGAATACTGTTTCTTAGGTGAGCTCTAATCTTCTTTGAATCCTCCCAACACATTTTATCTGTAAAAAATTGTAGTTAAAAATTTAGTTTGATGGAATGATATTTAAGTGCTTTTCCTCATCTACTGCCTGAAAGAGCCCCTGAGAGTCTTACTGTAATTTGTTCAAACGAAATAATATTTTCGTTTCCTGGGCTCTCTTTGTTGTCTCGTGTGATGAAAAGTAACATTTCTTTTCTTTCAATCCTATTAAATGTGGCTTTCTGAAAGCCAGCCACTCAATCGAAATAGAATCTGGCACGCTTGCACCCAGCTTCAAAAATGTGAACTGCCACATAGACTTTTTGATCTAAATGTGACATGTCACCAGGATAAGGCTCCGAGTAATATTTCCAGAGCCATAATCAAGTGTTATAAACAATTGGGTTTCATTCATTGACACAGTTTGTCATCACCTTTTCATTTTAACCGCCCGGTTACTGCAATTCGCTGGATGGGAGGGAGGATCCGAGTGGCCGGCGCTGAACCCGCTCGGTGTCCGGCTGCGGCTCCGGCCGAAGGGCCCAACGGCCCTCGGTGCCTCCAGCACCGCGGCCCAGCACCGGCTCACTCCTCGGGTCTTGCAAACAACCCGAATGAACTAAACAAAATCGCCTCGGAGTATTTTCTGGCTCGGTCCCTCACCTGTTTAAACCCACCTGCCCATCGCATCGCTGCTCAGGACACTCACAATTAAAACACAAATGTATGGGGAAGGCCCTTGAATTGAGAGCATGCGGTGGAAATACAAACTTCAAGTAGTTCTGTTGCCTCACCAAGCCTAAACTTTTCTTGGGTCTGAATTTGTTTTAACTCCAAATTTATTACTTTGTAAAAGAGCTTCCCAACACCTTCAATGATCACACACATCCTTCTGTTTCTGAGCATGCTCCAAAACACTTGCTGGCTGTAGATATGGGTAGATGTCTTTCCACTCTCTTGTTTTCTTAAAGCCCAAACATTAAGACATTATCTCAGGAATCGCATTAGTGGTTTGGCAGTGCCGCTTTGACAAGGGGCTCCTGAGAAACAGCATGAAGGACGAGTATTTTGGCAAGGTGAGCAACTAATTTAGGGGGAGATTTTCACGGCTGTAGAGTTGACGGTAAAACTGCCGTAGACTTCAAAGTTTGTCCATGAATTAACTCTATTAAAAATCCCTGTCTTAGCCCACCAGAAAGTTTTGCCAGATCCTTTAGAAAGGAAAAATAATGCCAAAGCTTTGCTTTGTAATCATGTAGCTGGATGACAGCAGCACACTCTTCTGCCTTGACACCTTTGTCCAATGTATCTGTGTCCCATCCCTAAAACAAATCCCTGTCCGAGGAAATGTCTGTGTTTCACAATGAATGCTTTGAAAGGAAAGTTTGAGGGCACCTCCCCATTTAGAGATCTGCAGCGTTTCAATATGAACTGGTCAGGAGCATCCACTACCTGGGACTGTTGGAAATTAGTACCTGTTAACAGGTAAAGCAGCCTTTAAATCATCCTGAAATAGCTTGCAAAATAATAAATGCATGTTCTCAACTTCACTAGCATAAATATGAAAAACCTCTTTTAAAAAGGTTTAAAATTAAAGTGGAGTAACTCCAGTTCAGAGACCAATGCAAGTCACCGTACCACATTACTTTAATGGGTAGAATTTAAGAAGTTGCCCGGGAGATACAGAAACCCACTGTCACAGCAAAGCACGCTCTGAAATCTGAATCGGCAAATTTGTTAACTGGCTGTTGAGTCTAATGTTATGCTACCATTCTGCTGCTTGTTAGTAACACAAATTACTAGCAATTAGCTGCCTGAATGTTCAAAGGCAGCTCCATTTCACATATAAAAAGAACTATATAGTGCCTAATCTATCAAATGTAATAGTCCAAACAAAATTAATGATACGAGTACAATGAATGCTTATATGGGATAATTATGAGGTGTCTGTCACCAAAAGCATTCCACGCACACAGACAAACAGCCGCCCAAGTTGCGGAGAGGCCGGTGCGACCGTGAGCCCTGCGCTGTACATCACCATTTACCAACAGCAAAACTTCGCGCACACCAAATATCTTGCCGGATGAATTTCTGATTCATAGTTGCCGCACGATACAAACGACACTGCTATTTAATTACTGCCTTTTTACTACTGTAACTAAACATTTTCATATGCTCAGTTTCACTGGAATAGCAGGACCATTCCCAGTGTATTACTTGCATATCTATAATTAAATAATTAAGAATTGTTCAAGCCCTTCCAAACACAACAAAAGGCAATGATTATTTCAAACCCAGTTTAGTAAAAGTCAAGCCCCTATCAGCTCTATTTTTTGCTAATAGTTATGCAAGACTGCACAGCCAGCATTCCCTCTTGCATGCCAGCACACCAATAAATTAAGATATTCCTGGCCGCATCTGCACAGGGGAAATTAGAGCATTACCTGTTCTTCGCCAGTGTGCCAGCTTCCGAGCTGCATGCACAGCCCATGCTGAGCGACCAGCTGGCTGGGAATGTGCCACTCCGAGCAGTACACGGGAGCCAGGGGATCTCTTAGGAGATCTGCTCTAATATCACAACTGCCTCGCTGCAGGACTGTTCCCTTCATAGCACAATATTCAAACACTTCTTTGCCTCACTATTTTCAGCTCGAAACCGGGGAAACCGAACTCGGGGACGTTCTGGCTCGGTCCCTCGAGGAGGCTGCGATGCGAAGAAGGGGGTTTGAGGCGGTTTTTTCCCCTCTTTTCCTCGTTCCAAAGTCTTTAACGGCACGGCGTAACCACAGCACTTTGTTTCATAAAACGACAGGCCAGGCTGCGACTGCAGAAGCAGGCGACTGAACACGGTTACCTTGACGGATATTTCCTCATCCCTCCCCTTCCTTTCATAAATAATAAATCCAAGTGCACGGCAGCCTGCAGGGGTGAGGGGACAGCAAGGGTTCTGACACAAAACGTTGGTGCGTGCGGCTCTTATCCCCGCAGACACCTCTTGACAGGATGGCCCGGGGCCAACACAACCTCAGGACAGGCGGCGGAACCAACCTCGGACACACAGATTGTTTTAGGGAGCAGCTCAGCTCCTGCAGCTCCTTTCCCGAGGCTGCAAACCAAAGTGGTGACTTATTACTGGAAGCCTCTTATACAAACACCTTTTTGGTGGGAGAACAAGATTTCGCACCCTTCGGGCGGAAAAACTCCTGTAGCAGTTGAGTCCTGCAAGAGATTGCTCCAAATCTGGCTTCATTTACTGTTGAGATCGGCCCACGGCAAGCAAAAACTCTCCTAAATCAATAGAAATTCGCCATATATAACCTCACTATTGTTAGTGTTTCATTACAGAGTAAGAAAAAGTGCTCAGCTTCAAGGAATAGTCCTGGAAGGCTTTCCACAGTATCTGGAGGACAACCTTTCCATGTCTCCAGCAAACTCATTTCCAAAGACTTCAGAAAATGGATCAAAAATTGATCAAAATTCCAAAGTTGAAGCATGAAACAATTAACCTATAAGAGCAAGGCTGCTTCACTTCCTAATGGGTTACAGATGCCAGTTGCTAAAAGAATTTCTAACTAATATTGCTTAAATGTGACGTAATTCAATCATGGTGATGACCAGTACCTGGGAAAGCCCCCCAGGAGCAGCTCTTTATAACCTTGCAGAAAAACGCATATTAAAGTGGATGAACTTATTTTGATGAAGAGTAATGTCTACATGGCGATTACCTGGGGAAACAGGGGAAGATGCAGCCTCCACCCATGGGGCACCCTACACACCTTCCATCTGGACATCTCAATCATGTCCCACACTCAAACCAACTGATTTATTAGCGCAGCCGGGTTTTCTTTTGACGCAGGTAGGAGCTTGGTTTCCAGCTGACCCTTACCAAAAAGTTGGTGCAAGCAAGAGCTTGGATCCCCCAAGGGGATCACACATCTCCCCCATTGATAAAGACCTCCTGTATCAAAACAAGGCTGGGTTTTGGAGAATAACCACCAGCCAGGCGGGGATTATGGCTGGGGAAGCTTTGTGAACAGCCCCCGCTTGCCAGCGATGCCTCCGGCACTGACACAACATCCAGACACAGCCAAGATCCAGCACGGCAGTGTCCTGCGCTCCTTACACCCAACAGCCGCAGCAGCGCTGGGAAAACAGGCAACCAGTGGCAACAAAAACATAAGGAAGAAAAAAACCCCACAACCCAACATCAACCAGGAGGAGGAATAAGTTACCAGATTAATAATTTTCAGAAGCATCCCAAACTCCCCAAGAGACCTGTAAGGAGCCACAGATGCTTTTGTTCTTCATGCCCATTTATTTTTATGCCAGAGGTTCATACTATATTTTCTGTTGGAAGGATATGATATTAAAAGGGGAAAATAGTTTCATTATAGCATACCTTTGCCCAAGATTTTGTTACTGCCTGACTGACAGAAACCAGACAAAGAAATAAAACAAAAGCGGGGGGGGTGGTGGGGTGGGAAATGTTAAGCTTTCCATTTATTTAAAAACCTATATTATTTTATGATTCTGCTCTACTTTATGCTGAGGAACCTAACTCAAGACCTGATCAGAGTATCACTTTTCAAATGCCTAAATCCCTGTAAAGGTTTAGTGTCTGGCTGTGTGCATTTTGCTCAGTATTAACATGTTCAATGGAGTACTTTGATTTTTTTTTTATCTAGACGCCAGAAGCTGGTGAATATATGCTTCATAGCTTCAGATAAACCTTTTGTTCTTCTGGGGCTGATCAGCTGGTGCGGCAGCGAGAGGGAGAGGAGGAAGGAAATTCACAGGGGCTCCACGGTTTCAAAAAGTCAAATTACCTCTGAGCCATGGCATTGCTGATAATTTAAATGAAAAAATATATATACAGGCTGCACCACACAACATCTCTACTGTTAGGACTTTTAATGAAGCCCCAGTTGTGATGACACTGAAGCAGGGAACGCTATGGTGGGATAATTACTTGGCTCCCTCGCAGCTGAGTTTCACAGATGCATTATTAACGGCACATTCCATGCCATAACGAGCACCGAATGTAGGTGGGATTCGCAAGCCCCGGCATCCGCCATTAGCAGGTTGGCGCAAACACAAATGAGTGTTTTCACAAAAGCATGCAAAGGTTGTGAAATTCCAATGAATTCTTTTGCTGGCTAAAGAAAAAAGTTCAAGCTGCCCTGACCGGATGTGTCACCTCCCCCGGCACGGCGCGCGCCCGCCGAGGCTCCATGGGAAATCACAGCATCACAACGCATTGATTTTCCTGTAGAAAATACAGGCGGCAGCCCTGATGAAGAATTAAGGAAGAAAATGTGATAACCTAATTCTCCTCCAACACCCTCGCACACACCCCTTCCAACCCGGGTACCCGGCTCCTACACCCAGACCATCACCCGGCCAAAAACAGGGACAAAAATGAGGTTTTTGGGGCAGGGAGCAGCTGACACCGGGGCTTGGCCGCTTTGTCTGAGTGTCACCAGCTGCAGGACACGACATTTCCAAGCAACACTTGCCATATGTTTTATGTTATTCTCCATGACATTCATCCCCTAAACATTCCGCCTTAGATACAAGCCCTTAACAGGTTTTCTCCGTAGAATACTATTTACAGTATAAGAAAATATTAATAATTCCTCCTAAAACTGTATTGTATGTGGCTTGAAAACTCTGGAGAATACACAAAGAATTTTCCCTCTCTCCTTCACACCACACACATAGAAAATATGACATTAACATCTTCCTTTATTACAGGGCAAGCGAGCCCAGCACTGCGCCTACATTCCTTCCCAGCCTCGTCAATGGCAGACGCAATTAAGACATCGCACATTAGTGCTTATTTCACTCTTTTCAGCATCCGTTTGAACGAAATGCGGTTACAAAATTAGCGACAGCCCTGCTCTTCTGTTTTTTTTCCTTTTCAAGGTGACTCTTTTCTTGTTGTGTGTGTCACCCCAAGTGCTGCTGCACGCATACTGAACCAACGCTCTCCCAGTAATTAACACCAGCGCTTAATGAAGTCCAGCTGCTGCGATGGCAAACTGAAGGGATGCCAACCTTTGTAAACGAGCACTTGGGTTACTCCAGTTACAGCTGCTTTAAAACCACAGCAGTCAACTTGTCTTTGCCTACTTGGCCGAGATAATTCTTACCAAATAAGACAAGTGTTCGAAATTAAGCATTTAATAGCAAAGCTTATCTCTGAACTAATATTTCAAGCTGGAAATGACATAAAGGGCTATATCAACTTAAATGAACGCTGCAATATTAATAAAAATACCGAGCAGCAAATGAAAGCTAAAGGAAAGATTTGCAGTGTAAATACATAAACCCTTAAAACTCCTCAAAGTGCAGTTCCAAGGGAAAATTGGAGACAGATTCTCCAGCAATATCTGATCCTCTGAACTCCTTTCCTGATCCAGTACAAGAGACACTAACAGGCAGTGCTTTATTAAACTCAAGTGCTCTGCCAGTTGTTTGATGACGTGCAGCACTATGGCAGGGATACCAGGTTTGGAGAATGGTTGAAAAGGTTTGCGTTGTAACTCATACCACATGGCTTTTCAAAAGAGGAGAAAGAGCTGCTTCCACAGGCTTCCTCTACATGCGCTTTCTTGCTCTGTTCCTTTATTTACCTCTCTCAATACACTACGTTTCCACACAGAAGTACTTATAATGTTGCCCAGTTTAAGTGGGAAATCTCTAAACTCCCCTCCACAGCCAAAATAAAGCCATTCAAAACATGCCCGCTTTTCCTCTCACACCCACACAATACATCCCACAATTCTGCTTTATGCACCAACACAGGACTCCCACTTTGGTCAAAGAGATGTCTGATTTAGGCTGGAGACTGAGACCCATGAACTGAGCTTTGCTGGGGAGGAGCTGGGAGAGCTGCTCAGGTAAGCTGTGCTCAGGTGAGCTATGCTTAGGTGAGCTATGCTTAGGTAAGCTGTGCTTAAGTGAGCTGTGCTCAGCCAAACAAGCGCAGAATAGCCACAGACGCACCGAGTTTTCAAAATTACCAACAGGTTTCTACCATGATAAACACTAAGTGGCCTTTGAGGGAAGGGAACTGGCTAATTTACTTTCATTTGAGCTAATTTACACAGGGGTAACATGTATCAATTTACAAATACATTCGGCACCAGGAAACCAGCAGTTCTTCCACGCAGGGGTTAATCCGAGGCTCAAGCCCTGCAATCCAGCCAGTTTTTCCACCAGAGACCTAACGTGGCACAGGATCAGTATTAAAAGTACATCCTCCACTATTCTGGATGTCCATACCCCTGAGAATACAACTTCAAAACAAAACCATTAGCTTATACAATAACAGAGTCCTTGAAAACCAAACAAGATCCTGTGTGTGAGCAACGCTGACTCCCAAGCACAAACCCCTTTGTTTTGCTGTGGATCCCAGTGATGGCTCCAAAGGAGTCACACCAAAACAACCGCACAGCTCACACACGGGAAAGCAGCAACGGGCTAAAGGCCAAGAACCCAACTTTGGGCTAATTCACACAAAAAATATTATACATAGGACACCATCTATTTTTCTTATTGCAAGTTTGATATTAGATTCTCCAAACTTTCACATGACAAGCCAATTTTTAATTATCAAAGAGGTTCCACGAGGACACCCACGGGGAAGGGTTTTGCATGGCACAGCGCAAGGCCCACAACGTGTGTTGGTCCCTGTGTAAGAGCGAACCATGGAGAAACGTCTGTTTACAACAAAAGGCATCTGGTAAGCATGATTATTCTGCCCTAAAAGTGAGCATTTTAGATTTCTGAGCTCCCTCTTTTGTTCGGTTTTAGTTCTCATACTTGCCGTTTTCTCCTCTGGCCTGTTCTTTTTTTTTGTGCATGTTTTAATGACATAGATCTCCATAGTCATTCACTGATTCTTAAACAGGTGAGCATTATGAGTTTCACCAAGAAAAGAGGTTCATAGGTACCTTTTGAATTCATTTTCCAAATCATTTCACAAGGCAGCTGCCTTGTTCCTTCTGCAATGCTAAAGCTCTGAACTTGCTAGCGTGGAAACCCAAGGGAATTGTCTACTTGAAAGTAGAGCCTGAACTTCTAAATATGGATTCAGATCTAGATATTGAAACCTTCCAGCTTCCCAAAAAAAAACCCAGTGGATGTTCAAATCCAGCCACGCAGCCTCTACTCGGAGTTTACACTCGGGTTCCTCTGACACGTTGATGGTGCTCACATCAAACAGCAGGGCGCGTGTCCATGGAATTACAGGGATCTTCTCTTCTGTCCTCGGGGTCTCTTTTAAAGTCACCGGGTACCGGTGTTATGTAAAAGATGTACAATAACTTGTGAAGAAAAAACAATAGAGTCCTTCATTATGAAACTGGCAGGCAAAGGAACTAAAGTTCCTTATGGGAGAGTAGCCTGTGTGCAAGATTTTAAATGGTAGGTTCAAAGACACCTGAAAAGAAAGGTTCTTCTATATGTTCATGAATAGAAGAATAGATGTTTTGAGATTATGTGTGGAAATTAGAATCTGCAGACCTCTCAATATTTCTCAATTCATTGTTTCAGTACCCTAAGACACTGCTATGTCTGCATACCCTGTTTCCCTGAAAATAAGCCCTACCCGGAAAATAAGCCCTAGCATGATTTTTCAGGATTTTTGAGGATGCTCAAAATATAAGCCCTACTCCAAATATAAGCCCTGGTTACAGTCCATTAAAAAAGTCAATGTAAATAGTGTCCAGGCAACTACACATGTAAAAAAAGTAAGCATCTTTTGGAGCAAAAATTGTATAAGACCCCATCTTATTTTCAGTGAAACAGGGTAAAAATCACTGAGGTTGGAAAAGACCTTTAAGATCATCAGATCCATTAACCCAACACTGCTAAGTCCACCTCTAAACCATGTCCCTAAGCGCCATTGCAAACATGATATTTTGCTTATCTGGACTTCAATGGTGTGCAGAAAGCAGTCCAGCCACCCTGTGTAACACCCGCACACACTCCACGGGCACCGAGTAACCTCAGGAATTAGGTGCGTGCAAATGTGGCTCAGTCAGGACAAAGCGACAGTCTGGAACACGCCACGGGCAGCTCTTCCGAGACGCCGCTGAACCACACCGGCTTGTACGAACAGCATTCAGCACCTTGAACCTTAAACCTGTTTCTAGAGCGGACGCGTTTTGCTAAGCCAAGACAGAACCGTATTGTATGATATCTCAGGAATGGAATCAGGTTGCTCTTTGTGCCCTGAAGTGGAAAAGCACGTTTCCACAGTCTTTAGAGCGTTGGCTTTTGTGTTTTGCAGTAAGTCAACCTCTGCTTTGCCACAATCCCCCATCAGCCCAGCCGAACGGTGACAAACCGAGAGGGACGGTGCCGCTCGCCCCGCTGCATCTCCTCTGCTCAGGGAACTACTAATTGTCTTTTAAAAATCTCTATAGTATTTTGTCAATATTTTTTTATTACAGCAGAGCATGTATAAATATTTTATTGTAAACCAAGGGCCTAAAATAAACAGCTTAGTAAATAGTTATTACATTACAAGGAAAAACATCTGTGGAAACTGTTTTCCATGTAATTATTCTTGCTATTTTACATGAGCTCTCAATGTGAATTTCTTTGGCTCTAACGTTTCACTTGTTCTAAATCTTCCTTCTTGTTGCTATTATTAAAACCTTAAAAAGGTGCCAAATCTTAAATGAAGAAAAAAAAATGATTCACTAGAAATTATTCATATCACAGTGAGCCTCTACTAAACCTGGCAGGGGTGCAATATTTTCGGTGAAATTAACATAAAATATACAACTGCAAATTAGCCAGGAAATAGCGATGTTCTTTACAGTGCGCATTTACATTCGCTAAAATATGTTCTACTTATCTGTCTCACACAAAGCTCCAATCGCTTCCGAAGGCAGTTTTAAAGGGACAGGGAACAGGGTCCTGCAATAAATAGCTGGGGGGGAAGTGACCTTGGAGAACTCCTGACGGTCACCGCCGGCGCTGGACATTCCTTGGGGTGAACACTAACAATCTAATTTTAGATGTATTTCTCTTCTGGTACGCTGGATGAATTTCCTCTCTTAGGCCTGAAGTCCTTTCTACTAAACACAAGAAAAACTGTAATACCATGGAAAATGCAAATTTCGCTGTAAATATTTTATAAAATTGTTGCATACATCCCAAAAGCTATAGGTCTTAATTGAGAGCAGGCTATTTTTCCAGTCAATATATGGAAATGGAAAATGCTAATTCATGTTTTTCTACTTATGAGAAGCCCTGGAGAACGGCAAAACCACAAATGCACTCACTTTAATATTATAAATATAATTTGGCTCCCTCTTTGCAGTCCCCCATGTCCTGGCTTTTCTCTCCCGATGGCTGCGGAGAAGAAGGGAGGACGGACTCACGCAGGAACTCGCCCCCGCGGCAAACAGGAACCGCAACCAGAAATTCCAACGCTCGGACGCAGGAAACGAGCCCCGGCAGACACAACCCGCACCCGGAGCGCGGGGCAGCACAGCGGGAACGTCCCCGCGCCGTCCCCAACCCTGCGGTCACTGTCCCCAGCCCTGGGGTCACTGTCCCCCCTCGCTGGCTCGGGCAACTTCACCTGGAAACAACCTCTCAGAGCTGTCCTTAATGTAACCAGAAGCCGTTCAGCCCACTCCAGCACACAGTTATCTGCCTCTACCCATCCACTTTTCACTGCTGCATCAAGGGAAAGACCGGGGTTTGCATCTTCTAGAAGAGAAATCGTTAGGCTGTTAAAGTTTAAACTCTCCAAAGGTCAGTGATGTGGGCTTTGAAGACTGGAAATGATATTATTCCCCACTAGACTTTTAATCTCACGATTAGAGCTAAACTTAACACGGCTGCTTCGTCTTCTACCAGGCAGGGGGAAATAGTAAACTCATTTCTTCTTTCTGTACCAGGATACCTAATGGCATCCTATCCTGATGAGCAACATCTCGTAGCTAAACAGCACGAACCATGGAAACACCAAATACTTTGCAAGAGACTTTGGGAATTTTTCCATGCTATTTGATTAACCCTGAAAAGCCTTACTACAAAATCCACCCATGGAATTATCCCCGGGTGAAAGGATCTCCTGGGGGTTGTCAGGAGACACCGGTGGGGAGACAAGGGGAGAATTCCCAGTGTTCCCAGTTCAAGCTCTTCCTCCTCCAGTCCCTGCGGGACCCAGTAACACCAGTGAGCACCAGTGGGACCTGACACGCCACCAAGAGCCACTTGTGCAAGTGAAACCTGTCCCCTTTGGCAACTCTTAGATTTTAGGATTGCATTTGCAAAAACCTTGCGGAAAAATCTACAGAGCAAGAATGTATAAGTGTGCACTAGTTTCAAAAGCCAATGTACAGCGTTCACTGTTATTATAGGCAGACGCATGGAAAAAATTCAATTTTCTTCATTCAAGACAGACTCTGATAACCAACTAGTAAAACTCAGACTGTAATTTCTTCTTCAGTGTTCCACATGAGCTGCATTTTGCTGAATTTAACATGTTTTGCTGTTAATGGATTTCACAGTGTGTTGCCATTTTTATACAGCTGTCCAAATAAAATGTTGTGTACAATGATGTGCTTTTACTGTATTGCTGGCCTGCAAATGGCAGCCCTGGATTAAGCCTTAGGAAAATGGGAAAACTCTTTGACTAGGCCATTTAATATAAGTATTCTGGGTCTCTGGACTTCTTTCCCTAATAAGTCATGTTAAAACAAGAACAAAAATGCAAGATAGATATAATTACCCCTTGTACACTTATGGTCTAATAGTATTTCTACTGAAATGGAAAACAAAGCCCAGTATTTTCAGGTGCTAATAGTAAAAGTGTATGAAGTCATAGTTCTAGAGGTAACAGACCCGGCCTGCACGACTGGTTGCAGGGACGACGAGAGCATAGACCCAAACCCCCTTGGTAGCTCATGATTCACAAGAAATGTCTATGCCTTCACTATCTTGAGCTGCTTGGAAGAGAAGCATTTGCAAGCAACTGCACGTTTCTGTGTCAAAACAGGTTATGTGCAAAATACAGAGCATGTTTTCCACACATCAGCTGCATGTGGACTCTGGCACCCAAACCTGAACGGTTCTGCGCCAAGGGGTGCGATGGGTACCCGGGCATTAGGTGCCCTGACAGTGCATGTTAACTTTGTTAACAACATTTAAGATTACAAGTTTCAATGAAAACATGAAAAGAACCTCCCTAGATTAAAAACCCTAACATTCTCCTTCTAGATTTTCAAATGCAGTATAAAGTAACCTAACAAAGTAACTAACAGCATTTAAGTTCCCCATTCATTGAAAGTTGCTCATCCAGGTTTAACACAGACATTGTTGGTTTCAGTTTCTGGCACATCAGAATCAGCCAAGGAAATTCTCTCCATTGATGTCCTTCTGTAAATGTAGGCACAGCTATTAACAGTTTCAAAAGATTTTAAAGGGCTAAGGAGGGTTCCTTCCCTTCCCTTCCCTTCCCTTCCCTTCCCTTCCCTTCCCTTCCCTTCCCTTCCCTTCCCTTCCCTTCCCTTCCCATTCCCTTCCCTTCATTTCTTCCCCCTAAATCCTAGATTTTACAAACAATTACTGAATCAAAAGGTCAAAAGTTGCTCAATCCTTTTTAAAATTTTCTAATTTTTTTTAAAAAAGGTGGGGGGACGAGGAGGAAGAGTGGGAATTGTTAACTAGAAAATTAAAACAGGATACAATGTCACTGGAATACTTTCTTTCCTTCCCTTCCACTTCAGCTATCTATATCCGGCCCAGCTTGAATCACTTACTGCTCATTGCATGAGGTTTCATCATTTAACTTTTGTTGCCAATATTCATTCCTGGATGTAACTCAGAGCCATGGGGTTTCAGAAATACTTGTCCATACCCCAATAATATGTGATAGCTGATGCATGCACAACATGCCAGCAGAGGACACACCAGTGGGGCCAGCGGGTGCTGATCCTTTGAAACAGTCAAACTGTACCTGGAGCAAAACCTAAACCCGATGGATGTGCCTTGCCTGAGCCACGCTAAAAAACCTGCCTGTGATTACAAAATCAGATACAGTCATCGTAAAACCTAAATGTGTCACGGTTACACGCACAATGTTAGGAAGATTTGGTCACTTTTTAAGGCCCCAGCCGATGGATGATGTGTGTGAAGGTGGGATGAGATCTCGAGGTGGTTGTGACTGACTGAAGTGGTGACTGATACCCAGCAGAACTGGGTACTTCTGATTCAGTGCCATCTCTCACAGAATCACAGATGGTTTGTGTTGAAGGGCCTCCCCAGCTCCCTCAGTGCCCCCTGCCATGAGCAGGGACATCTTCACCAGCTCAGGTTGCTCAGAGCCCCGTCCAGCCTGGCCTGGGATGTCTCCAGGGATGGTTCATCCACCTCCTCTCTGGCCAACCTGGAACAGGCTCTCACCACCCTCAGGGCCAACAATTTCTTCCTCATGTCCAGCCTGAATCTCCCCTCTTTTAGTTTAAAACTATCACCCCTTACCCTATCACAACAGGCCCTGCTCAAGTCTGTCCCCATCTTTCTTATCGGACCCTTTTAAATCTGGAAAGGCCGCACTAAGGTCTCCCCGGAGCTTCTCTTCTCCAGCTGAGCACCCCAACTCTCTCAGCCTGTCCCCAGCAGAGCTATTCCAGCCTCGGGTCATTGCTGTGGCTCCTCTGGCCCCTCTCCAGCAGGTCCATTTTTTGGATTCTTCTCCATCAATTCCGTGGGTGCAAAAGAAGGAAACAGCAGACCCGAGTACAGAGCACGGAGAGGGGAGAGGCGGGAGGGAGCACACGGGTGAACAAGGTGATGGTGGAAAACACCACGACCAGGGAGGCGGTCTGGCCTCCTACGGAGCTCTCTCTTCTGAAGAACATGGTATTCATGCATACAGTTTCTCTGGATTTTTTCAGTTATGGCAGGACAATTTTTTTTCCATGTATAAAATCATGATTTTCCATTTATTTCAAGTTTGACATTGTCTTCTTCCTCAGGCTTACAGTCCAGTCATGCAGTGGTTATTGGCTGTCGCAAGAATGGTAAGCGTGTTATGTGTTAATTAAAGAAATTTCATTTTTTAAATGGTACACAATGAATCTGCCAGCTCAAAATATTCCATTAAAAACCTCCTGATCCTTACAAAGGCCCAAAGCTGTCAGAAGTTACTAATAAATTGGAGTTTGCGACAAAAATTTGCTATACAAGCAAGCATGCACATCTGGTGCAAAGGACAGAGACCATCCGTGCAAAGGCTTCATCTGTGCCAGAAGCCTTGAAATGCTGAAAAAAGGTAAAAAGCATGTGAATAATTTTCATGGGCTTCCTTTGCAGAAGGAACTTGTAAGGAACCCCAGGGTAGAAAAGTTTTCTTCCACAAATGAATAAAAATAAGGTGCCAGTACCCCGAACAGGCAGAGCACACAGAGGGGGCTGTGTTTGATTCCACTTGCTTGCCAGCTGGGACCAAACAGCAATGATATTTTTAAAGGCCATGTCAGTGTGTAACCTCTTGTTCTAGGAGACCAGATTAAATCTTCCCCAAGGTTAAGGATGCCGTTTGGTTTGAACTATAATTAAAGGCAACGGGCCAAATGTCTCTCTTTGAAGTCAACCAAGTAACAGGAGGAACAAATCTGGACCTCTGACATGTAGACAAACCATTTTCTCTGGTAACTATAGAGTTAGAGTTCGGCATATGTATGCCAGTACCCTCACTGATGCAACACCAGAGGCTTCCTCCATAATAAAAAGAAGATGCCAAATAAACATTTTAGGTCCAATGCTCAGAAGTGCTGAATATTGAACTAGATACCCAGAAAAAGTGAAATCCAGAATTCTTATTGTTAGAAAAGGAATTCAATGATAGTTTAGTATTATTCTATACTTTCTTTTCCCATTTTCCTATGACTGGAAATAGTCTGGAACCTTGTCTAGGTTTCCCCAAAGAGGTATAATAGTATCTTAGTGAATTCCTAACTAACCCAGTATGGGTTTTCCCGGTTTCACAAAGATTCATTGCTGTGTTCCTTGTTCGCTTCCCACATTTCAGTTCTCTCTCACAAATAAACCACAAAGCTTTCTGTCACTCCACAAAGGTGGTACAGCTACCTGATGGTTCCAAACCTGTAAATTCGTTTGGCAAATTAAGAAGAAAAGGGGGTAACATCTACTTTCTGCAGATAAAACCATAAGCTCCCGTGAAGAAATCACCAACACCGAGACTGTACGACAGAACTGATACATACATGAGTCCCATGACTAGAACAACTTCCCAAAAACATCCTTTATGTGAATCTGAAGACTACACGTAAAAATGATGGAGGGTTTGCTCCCTCTGCCACCCCCAGGAAATATTCTGGGTTTTATTCTCTCTCAAAAGTAGGACCCATGGAGAACCAAACCCCCCGTGGTGAGGACTTGCCTTCTTTTCCACAGTCAAGATCGACAAAGAGGGGCCAAGAAATTTGTGAACTTAAAGAGATACACAGCATAAATACATCTGAGAAAGAAACAGAAAGCATCTCTGCAGACTCTTCAATACAAACATACAACAGTTTTCAAGATCAATGGCATTAATAAAACGAAGAGCAAGTCACACATTCGGAGATGTCACTGCTATAGAGGGCAAAGTTTACTGAAAAAGGCTGGGAATAGATTGAGGTGCTCGCTAATGATAACTTTGAAGAAACATCACACTTAAAACCCAGACTGATTGCAGAAAAGGTGTTTTATCAACTGCTCCCTTTATGAATAAATATGAAACTACCAGGGAAATGTTTAAACAGGTGTAATCACAACTGCATATGAAAATTGAGTTTAGAGGCTGTAAGGAATCTTAACACAGTTAAGAAAGAATGAAAGCAATGTAAAACTCTGATCATCACCGATTATGCATGTATCATGCAAAACAGGAATGTTGTCATAGCAGCTATAAAAATGTCACTGAACTACTATTACCAAGTTGTAAATGAAATGAAAAATGCAAAAGGAATATGTGAATGAATACATTAAGGGAAATGTTATTTCTTTCCTGGCAGATAAACAAGCAAAGCACATTCTCATGAAACCGAGTCATTTGTCTGACCATATATGCATAGATAACAATTGCAGGAGGCCGCATCTGCACAGTACGGCTCAATAAAATTATTAAGATTTTGGGTAATGAATCTTCCAGCCTTAGAAAGCAAGGGGCAGTAAAAACATAATGTTATGGAAGCAGTTTCAAAGTAAGAAATCAATTAAGTAATAGATTATATTAAGGCCAACATTGTTGATACCGACCACTGCAGCAGCAGGACCGGGACTCTTGTGTGCGCGTGGAAACATCATGGATGTTGTTTGTCTGTTAGGATAAGTACACGCAGCCTTTTTTGCCCTAAAAATAGTCTTTAGCAATAGCCAACCACTGCAAAATGGAAGTCTAGTACATATTGTTAATTAAAGCAAGTCCACATAGAATTGGATATTGAAGCCAGCACTGGGTAAACACATGAAGGTTGCACCTTCATTTCTGCACTAAAAGAGCAATTCCTTGGAATATGCTTTACAAACGTCGAAGTTAAAAAAATATTTTTGAGTTCCTAATGTGTCCATAATTAATTCACACATTCAGCTGTTGAGTCCAGAAATATGTTCCTGTTGATAATTTGCATCTAATGCTTCAGAAACAATCTGGCACATTTTTGCCTGCCTTAATGCCTGAAAGCTATTACCAAGATAACGCTTTACAATGTCATCATCATTGCTACCACGTATACGCTTTAACTAACACCAGCGCTTAGGTCTCAAGAGTTTCCCTCAGGAATTAAACAGTTTTGTCTCAGGACACACTGTCATGACGGTATCTAAACGGAAGGGAATGTATTTAGCAAACAGCACCCTTAAACTTTAAATCAATTAGAATTCGAGCACTGTGTTAAACAAAATACATAGGGAAATAGGAATTTTACAAGAGTTAAAGCTGCCCTTCTTGTAGTATTGACTACATTTATTTCATATAAAAGAAAGCATTTTATTATAAAAGAGATTGTGAGACGCGGTGGTCGCCCTCAGCGCCCAAATCAATGAGAACGGGGAACAAAGCGCTTCACAAGATCAGGCCTGAGCATCAGAGATGCTTCACATCCTCCTCAGACATGCCCAGGGCTAGTATTTCCACAGCTATACAAAGTCACTTCTGCAAAAATTACCCTTACCTACATCCTTTTCACATACGTGTGTGCTTAGAATCTTTTTTTTTTAATGTGACAGGCTGGAGTTCAGGACCATCCAAAATGAGTCCTAATTTTTGTTTAGATCATATATGAATTACCAATTTTGTTAAGATCTGACTTTATGAAAACTATGACTTCCTCAATCAAAAGAGAAAACCTGTTTGCTTCGATTTTTAAACAGAAGAGGAAAACGTAACTGGGAATATATTGGTTTATGTTTGATTTTTAATACTGTCTCACCACTGTGCTGGTTTCATCTCAGTGACTGAGCTTGGTATCAACTGCTAATTCTTCCAAACATAAAATCAGCATTCTAAATTGCTGGCCTTTAAGAAAATTATTTCTGTAGTTACTATTGCAGTTTGACTTCCTATGAGCAACAAACTTATTTTGTTATTTTTAAATATTATATTATTTTTAAATGTTAACAAGATAATAAACCTCTATGGGGTCATTTTTTGTTTGGAATACTTGTATGCATCTGAAAGAAATGTAACTGCGGATGGATGTTATCCCTCCTGTTTGTGATTCACTCCTTAGAGTGCTTCCAGAACCTGAAACATGATCCCCAAGGGCAGGGAAGGTAATTCAGCTATGGGGTCTCACACCGCACCGTACGATACGCCGCGGCTCAGGGCAGCACCAGGAAAACTCCCCTCTCCTCCAACCACGGCGTTGAACGGGAAGCGTTGGTCCGGACAGCAGCCCAACAACAGCCCAGCAGCTGCCGGGTGACCTCTGGCAACGTCCCCTCCAGCCCTCCCAAAGCACCACCAGGGCCTCACGTGTCACATCGCGTCCCCTCCCGCCCTCGCCGCATCTGTACGCGAATTTTGGTGAGGAGCTGGTGTAAGGACGGGAGCGACACTGGGAAGGGCTGTGCTGAGCCTCGAGGAGCCGGGTGGCCGCTCACCAGCCCACAGACACTGAGGGGAGCCGGGGACAGGGCCATCCTGCAGCCATCCCAGTGCCAGAGCACGACCAGGAATCACTGTCTTCCCTCCTCCAGCACTAACTGCATCCCAGCTGAGCTTCCCGTGCACATCTGCCAGGAGACTTTCTTAGAGAAGGAAGGCTGAGGGAAGTTGTTCATCTTCTTTGAACATTAAATAGAAAAGATCCTCCACTCGACAGTGACAGAGAGCAGTACTGCCATGTCCACTTCTCTTACCCAGACAGCACGGATCCACAGAATCACACAGAATCCCAGGATGTCAGGAGTTGAAGGGCCCTGGAAAGCTCATCCAGTGCAATCCCCCCATGGAGCAGGAACACCCAGATGAGGTTACACAGGAAGGTGTCCAGGCGGGTTGGAATGTCTGCACAGAAGGAGACTCCACAACCCCCCTGGGCAGCCTGGGCCAGGCTCTGCCACCCTCACCCCCAACAAGTTGCTTCTCAGATTTCAGTGGAACCTCCTGTGTTCCAGTTTGCACCCATTGCCCCTTGTCCTGTCACTGGTGTCACCAGAAGAGCCTGGCTCCATCCTCCTGACACTCCCTCTTTTCCATACTGATCCCCATGAATGAGTCCCCCCTCAGTCTCCTCCAAGCTCAAGAGTCCCAGCTCCCTCAGCCTTTCCAAACTTGCTTTTCCTTGGAACTGGGCAACCTGACCTGCTTGGAGAGCAACGAACCTGTGGAATTTTGTCCATCCTCAAAAACAGTAATTAGGGCACTCGACCTGGCTGTGGGAGCAAGGGGTCTGTGAAAACCCAATAGGAAAACTCTGGGCCAAATCCTGATGTCCCCTGCACAGGGCTCCGAGCGGGACCCCCTTGGCAGTGCGGGACGGGGCCTGTCCCCAGGGCAGCCACCGCTCACATGCCATGGGGACTCAGCGGTGGCCACGGGGACTCGGTGGTGGCCATGGGGACTCGGCGGTGGCCATGCGGACTTGGTGGTGGCCATGCGGACTTGGTGGTGGCCCCATGATGGGGACTGAAGGTCCACAGCTCCCCCAGCCAGCAAGGAGAAGCTGCACTGACAGATTTCTGTGTGTCTGGCTGCTGCTCCGTGCCCCCGTGGAGCCCCCGGCTGTGTACGACCATCTTCCCCGGCCTCTCACACAGACACGGGCACATCAGAGGCTGTGGGAGGTGGGAGGTAAGGGGGAGGTAAGGGGGAAGAGGCTTTAAGCATTGCCAGGTCAGCGCAACAGGAGGTGAGCAAGTACAGAGGCAGCAAGAACTACTGAAAGTTTTTGATTTACTCCCAGGTGGACTCCCCGGTGCTTGTAAATGTTTCAAAGGGGGATCCCCTTTCCGTGGGCACGGAAACGTTTCAAAGGAGCCCCAATCAGTGCAATGTTTCAAAGACCTCTGCTCTCTAAAAATTCCACCTTGAGGCCCCCCCCAGGCTGGAAACATTTCTAAACAGATCCCTTCTTGGCTCATCACAGCCCAGGATGTCTGTTCTGTGCTTACAGCCCTTCACCCAGCCCCGGCGCAGAGTGAAACAAAACATCCACCATTCCGCTCCTCTGGGGACACATCCAGCCCGCGCCAGCCCTGGGGACCCAGGCGGGACCCGTGTGTCTCCGTGTTTGTGCGCAGGATGTGAAGGGCTGGAGTGCAGAATGGTAATTTTTCAAAGCGGTGTGTGGGAGCAGCACTGGAAATTCCCTGCACACAGCGCTGAAAAATATAAACCCCCTACCTCCATGAATTATGAGCAGGGCCTCTGACTCCAGAGCCCAGAGGTTGAGGAGGGCGGCACAGCCAGCTTCAGTAGATGCGCTTTTTCAGACTGTGATGTAAGAAATAACTGAATTCTTTAACGATATTACAGACACTGATACTTAATGTCATTGCCACAGAGCAGAGACTCTTTTGTTGACAGTCACTTGAGCAGAATAAAACTAAGCAAGTGCTTAGGATATCTCAACTATTGATTTTGTGTTTCTCAAAGCGTGAGAAGAAAGTGCTGTGGAGAGGTCTTGGATTATCAAAGTCAAGGGGTTTTTTACCTAAAAATTACATGTCAAGGCTAATTTCATTGTCTTGGCTCACTTCAAATTCAAAAGAGAGATAAAAATCTCTCCCTGGAAATGCTTATCCTACTCAAACTCTTATCTTAGATTGGTATCAATCACTCGTTTTCCCCAGACAGCACCTCAATGACTATATTAAACCAGACACCTTAATTTTAGACAGATACAAGTTCGTCGAGATGAGTCCAACCCTAAGAACGCACAGTCTGAGGACAAGCTCTCCACACCCCCAAACACCCGTGGGTTCACCCCGGGATCCCAGCACACCCCAGTGCAAACAAATCCTCATCTCTGGATCTTAAATTGACAGCGACGACATCAATAACCCCTGTGACACACAGCTGGGCTGCAGAAACAGCTACATTAACTTCTTTCTCTCACTGCCCATCTGGCTAGGCTTGGTCTAACAGAGAAGGGATAAACCTGAGCGGAAAGGAGACACAAAGGAGACACGTGTCCCTCTCTCCTTTGGCCTGAGCAAAGGCTCAAGGCTCTCAGGCTCCGAACAAAGGGCACGGGAGCAAGCCCGAGAGAAAACCCACCGCTCTCCTTGCTAGTACTCACTACGCAAATTAACACCAAAAATCTGCAGAGCATTTATTTCTGGAGAAATTGTGACATTTAGTCTCTCTGTCCCCCTTCAGCATTTCCCAGTTAAGAGCAACCACCACCAGCAGACTCGCTGACAACACACTCGAGTGTCCTGGAGAAGAGGTGGCCCCAGCACCTTGTGAAGTGTCTGAGATGCCTGGAGTAGGAGGAAGCTTCACTCCTATTAAACGTTTCCATACTTTGCTCTTTCCTAAACTGCATCATAAACAAGTGACAACTTGAGCACAACCAATGTTGTCAGTCCATATGTCAGGAAAGAGACACAAAGACATGACCCCACCATGGAACAATCACATATTTTCTTACCTTGTCCTGGCATTTACAATGTCCTAGGTGTACAGAACTGAGTCCATACACACCTTTGTATCTATATAGGTTCCTTCCAAACAGGTGTAACTTATGTGCTGCTTCAAGGAAACAACAGGTACAGTTTTCACAAACGGCAGCATCACACTTTTCTCAGCCTCCTATATCTTCTGTAATACCACTGTTTTTTTTCCAATAACACTTAATAGTGAGCCTTGTAATGTTACATATCTCATCGTGTATTTTCCCAGACAGCAGTACTTTGCAGATAGACATAAATAAACACACATAAGTTACTGGAAAATGAAGACATTATATCTTTCTAAAAGGAAAAAGAATTCCCATCTTGAACCAAGCAGAACTTTAACTCAGCACTTTGTGACCTTTGTATTTAAAAATCATTTATTAGGTACCAGATCACAAATTAAATGGAAACAAATGCAAAGCTTGCCTAAGGACTTCTTTCTTTCAGGCTTCTTAAAAAAATAATAACAAATTAGGGGGGAGCTGCATGAAATCACTATGGTCCAATTAACAAGGATCTCACTCTTCAAGCTTGCAAACAAGAGATTACATTAACACCTGCTACAAAAGCAAACATTTTTAGATATCTTCATCTTAACCTGCTTGACATTGACTTCAAACTCCTGCCTGGCTCCAGGATGAAAATTATCATGGCTGATCTGTGTATTTTTCATTTGAGGGTGGGGGTGTGAAGACCCTGTCAGTCCGTATTTCTCCCTCTCTAGTATTTATGCATAATGCACTTCCAAGAAAATAGGAGTTGCATACATCCTTTGAGAGGAGAACAGGCTCCTAAATGTAAAATTGTTGAAGGGAAACCATTACGCTTACGGGAGATAAATGCTGCATGTGAACATCTAAGATACACAGAGCATGGTGTAGGATCTGAAGGATCTCACCCAACATACGCCTACAGGGGTATGTGTAAGTCACTCCTTTGTGGTCTGTGCATGGAAACAAAGTGACCTCTTGAGCCAACACGTATATTTATAGCATCTGTACAGACAGGAAAAACACTTCCTCGCGTTCATCAGAACAGCAATTGCAGAGCTGCAGCAGAAACACAACCCATCAGGTTCCAACAACACTTCACTACAGGCTCTTGCAACAGGACTGTAGTAAAAGGCAGCAAACACTGATTATTAAAACACCTGTACGTCTGAAAAGTTGAACTTTCTCAAGTCCAGAATTGTTGGAAAAAGAAGAAAAAAAGCCCACTGAAATAACTCTGTAAGTGTTTTGTTTTGACAATGTTGCTCAGGAATTCACCACGCTTAGCTGGGAAAATGCTAGCAGTTAAATCTATTCAATGTCATGACATACAAAATTGAAACATAATTGCTCCTAAGTGGTTGACAACTGGCAAGTACTTTTTACATGGATAGAGAGAAATTTATGCTATCAAATGGAAGATACTGTCAAAAGTTTGATTTTAATATAAATGAAAATGCTACATGAGGACTCAAAAGGATAAGGAAAAAAGCTCAGCAGTAACACTTTTATAACCACATATTTAAAAAGCTTTGAAGTGAAGAATCATTACATCAAAATCATTTTCCTTGAAAGATAAAAAAAAATAAATTGCAGCATGAATATTAACAAGTTATTAGAATAGTGAATTTCAAAGAGCAGCAAAAAACAAGCAGCCGATGAGTGGCCTAGTTTAAAGAATGTCTTACCAATCATATGGTTAGCGACATGGATTTGTATCTCTCTCTCATTCTCAAAGGTCATCTGGCACTTGATGCATTGATAGGTCTTTTTCTGTTTAATAACCAAAAAGAGATTAGAGAAAACTGCACTGTAGCATAAGGCAAGTGTGATCATGAATACAGCATGTTACGTGTTTCAACCTTCCTCCTCCGAGGCCTTTTCTGCTCACACATCCCCGACAAGACCCCGCGTTGGGCCAGACTTTGCTGGGACCAGCAATACAACCTCTAATGAACAGCCTGCTTTAGGAGAACTATTCATTTCAACTTTATAAAGTTCAAATGATGCTACTTGAAAATCTGACTAAGTACTGGAGCCATTAGCAGATCCCTTGTGTTACTTAACCCATTGCAGTAAAGAATACAGCAGGCAAAACACCTATTGTTTACTTGGGGAAGGGAAGGACAAAAGGAAAAAAGATATTTTGTAATGGTGTCCCATCAGAAATCCTGGAAAAACTGCATTAGCACAAAGAAAAGTTTCCCAGCACAATCTGCTGTGTATTTTCTCCATCTCAAAGTCGTACCGGGGAGGTTTAGCTGCACAAGTGTGAAGAGGCAATTACACGAACCATTTAGTCAAAGAGGGAAAATGGGGTTTGCACTCAGGTTGACGGTGGTGCGTGTACAAGAAAAAAATCCAAGAAATCATTTGTAGAAATTAAAATGCATGTTGACAAGTTAGACATCCAACCTAGGAAAAACATTAAGCACTAAGCTTTTGTACACTTGCAAAAACTCTTATTTCCCAAAGCCGGACTAGAGTGCTTTTGTCTAGCGTGCACGTTCATTTACTGCTTGGGAATACGCTGTCTAAATAGACATCTTTTGACGTGCCGTTTCGAAAAACTGGGCCTTCTGTGCTTACTTTTTCCTAGAGAAGAACTCCTCCTGCAACGCGTGCCACCGAGCACGAGCGTGTGGACTGAATCCTTACGATGGCAGCAGGACACAGGGGAATCTCCATGCCTGGTCACGGCTCAGGTAGCCAAGGAAAGGATGAGAATCTTGAGCCATTAGCACTAAAAAGATTTAGATGTGCCTTATTTTTTTTCTCACAGCCTCTCCCCCAGGCCTGGGTGCGGAATCCCAGTTTTAGGACAGCAGTAATAAGTCAGAAGTTAGGAGTTTAACAGAGGAGCAGCTGTCAGCCCCTCTGCGCACGGGATTCCATTTCCCCGCGCACCTGCTGAGGGAAGAACAAATTAGGTGGTGCCGGGAGCTTCTTAACTACTTCCCATGTCATCAACAGCAACAAGTTAGCCTGCTGGAGGTTAATGAACGTGCTGTAATGTCATCTAACGAATGCACCGGTGCTGTGTATGCCATGAGTTCTGCACGCAGTTTGTGTTTGCACAGAGGCAGGGCTTGCCAGGCTAAAATAGCAGTGAGTGATTAAAGAAATAGGGAGATTACTACACTCCATTGGGGGAAAGTGGACATGGGCAGCCATAGGAAAGGAAATATTTGGGTTGTTCAGTTATCCCTGAGCAGCTCGGGCAAGTTGTGTCCTAGAGTCCATTGGGGAATGGGGGCTGTTCTGGAAAAGCAGCTGGATCTCTGCCGCGCTCTTTCCTGGGATCGATTCCGGCACACACACACATACATGCGATCTCTCAAACACACGGGCATGCACATGCCGAGGGCTCCGAATGTTAAAAACAAAACAAGCCACACTCTGAAAACAGCGTTAGGCGGTGAAGGATTCATGTGGTCACATTCAAAACTCGAAATCTTCCTCTGCTTTAAAATCTCAAAGCTACGTTCTGTTCCTTGCTCAACACTTATCTCTGTTACAGGGTTCCCTCAATAACTAGCTAAGAAGGACAAGATCTGGAGACAGGATGCCTTCGTTCACCTACAGACCCACTGCAAACTCCTCATCACCATTTCGCAAGCTTCCACAACACTCTGTTTGGCACAACCACCCCTCGTCGGAGGAGCCGGCAGGTTGTGGCACTACTCCCCGTAGTATCTTCAGCCTCAGCTGAGACACGTCCGTGCAAAAGAGCAGCTTAACTGAGGCGATGGCTCTTGTGATGGGTACCCTGCTTGATATGGAGGTTAATAAACTGCCTCCAAATAGCTGTAGCTAGATGAGCACTCAAATGTATATGCAAGAGACCGAAGAGTTCATTTCTGGCTCATTAATAATCGTCTTTAAAAGAAGATCACAAAACCAGACTTGCCTTCGCAGTGAATGAGAGCACTAGTTTGAACGCAAGGTTGTGTTATTTGCGATATCAAATACCATCTTCTGCTACTGTTTTTGTGAGTATTGTGGCCTCACAAACATTATTACTTGGTCAGTTCTCTCTTTTTAAAGTCTCATCTTGATGTGTGGTGCCAACAAAGGTGTCCAGACTCCAGGGAATGAGGAGGGTGTAGGTGACGGCGTCGAGGTGACATTGGAGAGCGGATGTCCAGGCCTTCAGCTGAGAGCTCAGTCCCGTTCAGTCAAGATATTTCATTCTAATCTGGGCACAAAGTAGTAGTATTAACAACAGGGGGTTCTGGTTTCGTTTCTGAAGTGACTATTGTTCCCAGGGGTTTTCCAGACTGTCCTCCTTTAAATGTGGAAATAGTTTCCTGTTCTACAAAGAAAATATTCCTCCATTCAAGTGGATTTACAAGGGAAGAGAAGGGGCGCGGGGGAGAACAAAGAGAAGGAATTGAGGCCAAGAGAGTGTGCAGGAGAAAAGGAACTGAGGAAAGGAGCACAACAGGGCTCGTTCTTCGCCCTTTCTGTGCCACCTCCTTCGCTGCCTCAGCCCAAATAACCCGGGTGGGCGAAATACAGCAACACCATTCAAGATGGAAATTCAACTGAAGTCTAAGTGTTTGCCACTGTCAATGTTAAACAAGCATTTTTCACGATAACTACAGTACAAAATGAGGATAAATTTGTTGCAAGAGAAAGAGCAGCCTGGAATGTGACTGTTTCCAGTATTCCAAGAGGTGATGAGAAATCGCAATACCAAACAACTTGTCGTGCATCTCAAGACATCCACATTCCTCTGGAAGACACGCTAAAAGGAACTAATAATGTGTATTCAAAACCGAAGCTCCTACACGTGGAAATACGTTCAGAAAAGTGAAAGCATCACCTCTGATGTGATCATAATAGAATGAAAAAAGCTCTTGAGCTATACGTGTGCCAGATCCCAGAATGGTACCTGCACTTGTGATGCTGATCTAAAAACCACCCTTTTAGTCCTATCCAAATAGAATAGCTCACGTAGAACTAATCACAAGAAACCACCAACACAAATTGATGTTAGAGTAACCTTCTAGTAAAAAGGCATATTTTATCTATTCCTCTTAGTGATGTTCCATACACAAGACCATTGACTTCACTTAAAATCTCCTGATACAAATCCTTCGATGCAGATGTTTCCGTGCACGGGAGGCAAAACTTTGTACATCTGGAAATCCACTTTTTCTGCCCATTATGACTGGATCCTGTTCAGACGTCCTAGGAACACAGGTGATGAATTCAGAGATATTTCTTCCTGGGGTTTGCCATGTATGTGATGAAGACAGAACATGGCAGCATTTTCAAGGGTTATGTGCTTTCTTTTTCATTCTTATGGATATTTAAAAACCAACCAACCAACCAACACCAAAACTGCCAAAGAAACTGGAGTGCTTTCTCATCCTGTCTCCAACTGATTTTCCAAACAAAACCTCCAAAAATTCAATAGCAAAAAAACCCCAAACAAAATATAACAAAATATTCACACTCCCCTTGTGGTGCGATATCCATGTGCATACATACACAAACATAGATACATACAGTAAACATGAATTTTGTTTTTCTCCTGCTGTATCTTTTTTTCCTCCCAAAGATTTTCACTTCTTATTAATCAAGAGCTAACATCTATTTTCCTCCTTCCTTTCGCTTTGGGGTTAAATCTTCATATTTGCCTGAAATTTCTCTCAGTGCCCACATCCTCTTCTTCATCTCAAGAAGCATTACTGCTGATGGAGTGATTGCCAACAGTCAAAGAAGTCATGTATTTTGTATGTCGCTGTCCCCTTTTCCGTTTGCTTGGACTTCATTTTGCTTATTCTTATTTACTCTGAAGTATATGCCCACTAGTTAAGATCTAATCTCCCTTTATTTTCTTTCTGCCTGTACCTAGTCCTTCCTAGTCCTTCAAAAACTTCTCTGTTTAAGGAAGAAAAATCAATAAGGTGTTTAAAAAAGAGACATACAAGTGCTTAAGAGTTGGAGAGAAGCAGCTCTTGTCTGGACATGTGCAGGTGACTCTACAGCATCGTGCACTCCACATCGCTCCAGCAAAATGTTCTTTTCTGTGCGCGCAGAACGCTATTAAGATGACGAGAGAGATTGTGTTCAACTTGCTGAGCTTCGCCACCAAGCCAAGGAAGTTAAGTAATCTCTGTTCTTGAAACAGATGGATCTATCGCCATTTAAAGACAGGGTAAGTCTTTGAAAAGCCCTGTGCTAGGCAGATGCGAAGGGCACTCGTTGCCTTGAGAAACCAGAGTGAAACACCAATAGTTTTCATGTGAACTGACATCAGAATTAATTCAGGTCTTGTCCATATAACGAAGGGTAATAGAATGAATTATTCTTAATAACTATACACCTGTTCCTAGGATGCGTGCCATAAACGTCTCCAACCTGCATCTGTGTGGGCCATAGACACCTGTTGAAGGCACCATTTGCCATCATCACAAGTGCTGATTTTTCATTCTCTTCAGCAAAGGAGCTAAGACCTGCCCTCATGGGATTAAATTCAAAGCAGTCACCGCACTGAAGAACTTAAAACTCTTCCCTGAGAGAACAAGTATGGAAGTTCTCACTGAAAAGAAAGAGTTAAAGAAGGCAGAGGAGAAAAACGCAACGTATTCTGCTTCTGACAGTGGAAAGGAAAGAAAAGACAAAATTTTGGGCTATAGGCACGGCCATATGAAATAAGGATTAGTCCTACCTAAGAGAAGAGCGGTGTTCTAAGGAATTTAGAAGGAAATAAAGAGCCAGTGCTCAGCAGCCCAGCTGGGGACGGGAGACGCGGCCTGCACCAGCGCTGCTGCTCACGTCTCCATCTGCATCCTCAGGACACACTTTGGGTCTTATTGAGCCCCCACTATCACAGCTAAACGGTATTCTCAGGTTCTTTTCACGCAGTAGGATGTGTTTGTGGGTGCTTTAATTAGCAGATTGACATAAACAGGCATCTAGGGCTGGAATTATTCATTAGGAGTTGGGTGCCTAATTTCCTTAGATACTTTTGAAAATCTCACCCCATCATGTTTAATTAAAAATGTCAGATGATATCAATACTCAGATGTGTCTGCTCTTGGTCTCCTGAGAAGCTTTCCAAAATCTACTTCTCATTCCATCTGTTCCTGACAGAGGGAGGACTGACTTGGCCCATTCTTGAACCAAAACGTCAACAAATAATTTTAAAAGACTATAAACTGCGAATGATATTAATCTCCTGAGTAGGCCTCTGAACCCTTCCTTGGATCTGCTTGTTCCCAAGTAGCTTGTAAGCTAAGAAATGGGAAAGCAGGCTATGTGCAAATGTTAGGGACCACAACTACGTGTAACCTGCATTAGCTTTGCTAAGAAAAATACTTATCTTACAGGAGGGCCATGAAGCAGATGCTTCTAAAATGACTTTTAAAACCATAGAAACACACAGGCACACACGTATGTGCACGCACACCCACGCAGCCTCACAAGGTTCACGCTGACAGACACCCACAAGCTCTTTAGCACAGAAGTTTGTTTTAGGTGAGAATTTGGGGGGTAAATTGGAATTCACTGCGTTTTTCCTCAGAAGTTCCTTTATCCTCCTGCTCATGTTCAGTTCGCTGGTAAGAAATGAATAATCTCATTCCTCAAGTATGAGAGATTTTTTGGTTGTTGCTCTGGGTACTCAGCATCTCCTTTTATTCATGTAAATGCCCCAGTTTTTCAGCTCTGCCAGTTCAGTAGCATCAGAATTCATGGACAAACTCAATCCCCACTGTTCGAGTGTCTCTGTCGGTAAATCTAGGGCAGGTTTATGACAAAAAAATCTGATGCGCTGCCACGAGGAATCAAGGAACCTGCAAGGCTGAGCCCTTGTACTCCCCAGTACTCTCCCTTTCCTCCTGGTCTGCTGGGTTTTTTGGTAGCACAAGTCATTTTACAAAGTGACAGTTTAAAAAAAATATATATATATAACATCGGATCAGTTCTCTGTCACATTGAGGTGTACATGTTATCCCTCAGACATTTTAAAGTTCAGCTGTACTTACTCTGGGAACGGGGGATGTCTGGGTACCTTTCCTTTGGCCGCTGGTCTCGGGCGTCAGGTCTCGGTGGTCCAACTGAATGTGGCTCTCGAGGTCGTCGGCACTTTCAAATTTGACGCTACACTCGGGACACCTCAGGCTGCCACAGGGCCTCTCGTTCACCTCCTGCGGCGCCAGCCCCGAGGACTGTCCATTGGCGCCCCTGGTCATGCATCCCGCGCACAGCCCGTAGGGAAGGCCGTTCACATCCAGCTTTACCAAGTCCTGCTTATTCCGAAACTCCTTCAAGCACAATGCACACTTGTAGAGTTTTTGCAAGGCCTGGCCGTTGGGCGATGAGGTTGCGGAGTTTCCCGCCAGTTTCTGCATGTGGAAGGTCCCATGGATTTTCAGCTCCAGGGTGGAGGTGACCGTCTGCATGCAGACAACGCAGCGAAACCCGGTGAGGGAGTTTCTGAGGTCCGGATGCATCTGGCAGTGCTCGATAAACTCCTCCTCGCTCTGCAGCGGCATTTTGCAGATCCGACACGTGCCCGTATCCAGACTCTTGCTGTGGGTGACTTTGTGCTCCGTCAGGGTGAGGAGCGACGGGAAGCGCTCCCCGCAGATGGGGCACATGTAGTGCTTAGCGGGGCCCCGGTGGGTCTGCATGTGTTCTCTCAGGCCGTTTTCGGAGAAAAAGGTCCTCGAGCAGATGTTACACTTGTGGCTACCTTTGATGAACTCTGCTTTCTTCCTAGAACAGTCGTCCTCCCCGGGCCTGATGTTATGATCTCTCAAGCGATGGTTCTGCAAGAGAACCTCCATAGTGTAGGCGGCCCCACAAATGTCACAGCCGTACATGGGCTCCGAAGCGTCCACGTCGTCCTCACTGGCTTCGTGGCTGTTGGAAGTATCCGGATTCTTCATTAACATGTTCTGGATATCCGCCCCTTCCGTCTTCTTATTTGTCGGGGTCATGCCGTTAGCCGTCCCGTTCTCAGCGCTGGCATCGAACACGCAATGTTTCTCTCGCAAGTGCTTTTCCAGCAATATGATGGCGTGAAAAGCTTTGCTACAAAACTTGCAGTTGTACTTTTTGCTGTGGGTTGTGATGTGGCACTGCAGTTCCACCTCTGTGCTAAAGGTCTCACCGCAGAAGATGCACTTGTGAGACTTGGATGGGTTCCCCAAGTGACTGTGCTTCACGTGGATCTGGAGATCCACCTCCTTCCTGAAATCCCAGTTACAGGCTGTGCAGCGATACATCTTCTTCTCATTGCTGTGCTTGACTGCCAGATGCACTTGGATAGATACCTTGGAATCAAAAACTTCTTGGCAAAGGGTGCAGTGATACAACACAAAAGTATGCATGTCCAACAAATGCTTCTGCAAATCATCCACCGAAGAAAACTGTTTGTCGCAGCTCTCGCATACATAATGCGTTGAAGTTGTCATGTAATGTACGGTGAGATGCTGCAGAAGGGACTCCTGGGAGTCAAAGTCTTCTTTACACTGAGGGCAAGACTGTTTCCTCAACAGCAACTCCAAATGCAACTTTAAATGGGTTTGAAAACTTTCAAAATTGGAGAACTTTAGATCACACTGATTACACGGGTATTCACCATTCGACACTGAGTTCACGCTAGCAGAAAGCCGTTGCCTTTTAGGGGAAGAGACTTCAACATCAGAAGAAACTGGACTCTGCTCTGCTTTTGACTTCTTATTGTGTGCCAGAGGAATGTTCTTGTGGTTTTCTTTAATATGCTTTGTAAGCTTCAGGATGGAGCCAAAAATGGGGGAGTTTGTGCAATAAGGGCATGAATAAACTTCCATAAAAGACTGGGTTGGCTGAATGACAGGGGAATCCAATTTTGAATTTCCTACGTTGCAGTGAGTCTGCTGAATGTGCTCAGTCAAGGTTGCTTCGGTCAGGAAGCCCATGGAGCACTGGTTACAGAAGAAAGCGTTGTTGCCATCTTGAGGGGTAGCGTTTGGGCCACAGTGAGTAATACGGATGTGTTCTTGTAAGCTGTTGATGTCCGCAAACATCTCTGGGCAGTAGTTACAGTGAAAGGCGGAAATGTTGCTGAACTGCACCATGGGATAGGCGTGGTTTTTGTGCACCTTTCGCACGTGTTCGTTCAAGTTGTAGAGCGTAGGCATGGAATCAAGGCAGATCTGGCACGTGTGGCTTTGCTGAGGTTTATCTGCATGAATGGTCTTCAGGTGGATCTCCAGAACAGCAAGGCTGTTGAAGTCACGCTTCGAGCAGTACGGGCAGCTGTACGTAACTTTCGACCAGCTCTGCCCTTCCTCTCTGTCCACAGACCTCATTTTCTTCTGTCCTCTCAAAGGCTTTAAGGTCGAATCCGGGGTGGATCCTCTCTCCACCGAGGCGCTGGAGTCGGGCGTCGCGCTGCTCATGGACGCCACGCTGCCCAGGACGGGGTCCGGGCTGATGCTGTGATTGCTGGAGTCAGGTTGTCTGTGGCTGTCCAAGTGGCAATAAACTTCCTCCACGGAAGAGAACTGCTCCGGGCACATAGGGCACTTGTGTTTTTTGTTGGCATGGGCTTGATGAATGTGTGAGAGCAGCGAGTTTTCGTCTGCAAATACTTCAGGGCAATGAATACACTGCAAATCTGCCTTCTCGGAAAGCTGTGGGTGGCGTGTCATTACGTGCTTCTCCAAATCTTCAGTCTGACTGAATGTCTCTTCACAGTAATCACACATAAAATCATCCTTCTTCACCTCTTTCTCAGTCTTTGCCATATGTTCCTTGTTCTTTTTATGAGCCTGCATGTGACTCTGCAACGAGCTGGTGGAGGAAAACCCACGTTTACACACGGTGCACTTGAACGGTTTGCTGGAGCTGTGGGTTTTCAGGTGAATTTTGAGGTGGTCGCTGCGAGAGAACGCGGCCTCGCATTCGTGGCAATGGTACTTTTTATCCCCCGTGTGAAGCTTTATGTGGCGGTCCCTACTTCTCTTGTGCTTAAAAAGCCGGCTACAGTAGGTGCATTTGAAAGGTAGTTTGTCACTGTGGATCTGCTCGTGCCTCTTAAGGTAGCTCAGGCGGATGAAGGACTTATCGCAAAACTGACAGGGATACGGCAGGCCGGTCCCCCCTTCCTCCTCCCCGATGCCGAGATCACACCCATCTCCTATCATCTGAGTGGGTGATGCAACATCTTTGCTGGAGGGAGATGAAGCCACCCAGGAGAGTTGTGGGTCGTCATCACCATCTGTAATGGGAAAGCAGAAAGGAGATTAAAAACAATTCCCAGTGCATCTGTGAAATAAGGACAAAGCTCTCAACAACACGATGGGCTTCTGCCACTACAGCATTTATAAATAAATAAATACGAAAAATCTCTCTCGAATTTCAAAGGAGGTTTGAGAAAGAGCGATAAAATATCTCGGTCCGCATCCTTCACAAATATGCTAGTATATAGTGTTAATAAAAAGCGTTTCTCTTTAGCAGGTTAAACACCTGCTCACTGTACTGTGAAGCAATAAACAATGAATAAAGAAAGCAAAACACAATGTGCAGTGAAGCAATGCAAACATTTTGAAAAGCTACAGTGTTAAGTGTTCACCTGTGATTTTGTGGGTCTTTTTAAACGCTACATCGAGGTGATTTTAAGTAATGTCTGCATTTAACAAAATCCTTTGGCTCTGTCTCACAACTGTAACAGAACGAAAGGCTGCTCAAAGCAGAGCTGAAATACAAGCATCACATTTGAGGCACCTCAATGAAACCAGAGATCTGCATCGTTCCCACCTTCATTCGTATGACAGGTAACGTTGCCTACTTGGTGCAAAATAAAACCAATTTTAAAAGCTCAGAAAATCACCATTGGAGGTCTCAAGACATCACAAAAGAATCAACTTCAGGACAGAACAAGAGCCCAGCCTCTGTTTTAATAACTATTTCCTTCGCTCAATATGATGTTTTGGAAAATATTTTATAATTTGATATTACCATAAAGAAACACAGCACCGACTCCAGCAGCAAAAAAGTCGTTTTAGGAAGAATACATAAAATGTTGGCAGCTTTCATAAACAGAACTGTTAACAAGAAACAGAAGAGAGCAAGTTCAAATATCCTAATCCCAATAAACACGGAGATGTTGAGTGAAGCAAAAATGCCACCAGTCCGATATTAAACCGAACCACAGAATGAAGCAAAAAAGAAAGTTAATGTAAACAAGGGAAGGCACTGACCACATATACATTTGGAGATTCAAAAAAAGGATCTGGTTCTCCAGATGCGTTGTCCTTATAAAACATTTAATGTTCCTACTTCAGCTCTTACTAAAGCGAACCAATAAAGCAATCTCGGCTGTGCGTGTCGGGGCCGCCAGCTCCGCGGCCACTGGTGCAGAGGAGCACGTGTTGGGGACGATCGCGAGCGGGGCCGGGACGTCACCCCGCACGGGCAGCTCCCGTGGTAAAACCCTCCTGTCACCCAGGAAAGGGCGAACGGAGCTGCCTGCGCAAACCACGCCAAAGTCACACACCAAACAGCTCCTCTGGCACAAGGGGCTGCTGGTTTTGGGCTGTGTGGGTCGGGCACCCGCACCCCTCGCTCCTCGGTTTAATAAACCGCCTGGTCTGGAGTGATGCCAGACACCGAGAACGCGCCTCCCCCTGCTCTAAAATGCACCCGGCTCCAGCACCGCGCTCCTGGGATGCTCCAGCTCTTTGTGCTCAACTCACTCCTCCGTGCCTGGCCCAGCCTAAGCCCAAAACCCATGCGACGAGCCCCCCAGTTTTACATGAACTCTTCTCTTCTTCATCCCCCAACCACGAGCCGGTGTCTCTCTGCAGCTGCAACAAAGCGTCACGTTGCCAACCTCAGCTTCATCCTCTGCTGCCCGGGGACCCCCTGTCCAACAGGCCGGGGCTGCAGCCCCACGGCCCCACTGACCCACGGCCCCGCAGCCCCACGGCGGGCAGGAGCAGCCGGCTGCAGCGCCCGGATTAGGGGCCCCGGGGAGGTGCGGGTGGCTCTGGGCTGGCTAATTCCCTCCTCTCGCCAGCTGGGCTCCTCCGGGAGATGAGACAAAGGGGAGCAAGAGGCGGGTGCTGGGCCCCAAGTAGGGCAGCACATGGTGTGTTTGCTACCGCCGCTGCTGTCTGGAGCGAGGAGGGGGGGAAGAAGAAAAACAACAACAACAGGGGGAAAAAAGCACACCAGCATTGTGTTATTTACTGCTCGGCTTATTGGCTGTAATTAAAATAATTTAGAATGTCCACTTTGCAGGAATTACTATAAAAATCTATATATTTTTAATCTCTTCCCTGCCCAGCACACAGGCTGCACCGGGGGAGCCTCGAGCCCTTAAACCGAGCAGCGAACAAAGCTCCATTGTTCTGCTTTGGAACAGGAGATGCGATGGGCCAAATCCAGCGGTAATGCCGGCTGGGCCGCTGCTTTAACGTTGTTCCATCCGCAGGCGCTGGTGCCAACCACGGCGCTGGCCCACCGTGCAACCCCAGCAGAGCTCTCAGAAGGTCTCGTTCTCCTCTGACACCAACTGATCTACCCAAACACGCACTCAACGCTTACATGGGGCCAGTTCCCCTCCAGCCGCTGCTCTTCAAACGGGTTGGGCTATTTGGAAAGGCAAAATCAAAGCAAGCTGGTGTTACTGGGTGAGGGACACACAAAGACGTTGCTGCGCTAATGTGATCCGGATACAAAAAAGTTCAGGTTTCTCAGGTTGAAAAGCTGGGTTTGTAATAAAATCCGAAGCATTTACACAGTTGAACGGTTGTGTCCTTTTGTTACTTTGTTTAGACCTTTCACTGAATTTCATGTTTAACTTCTGGATTCTTTTTGCTGCACCGTTTTCTCCTACTTTTACAATTTAAAAGGAATCAGGAAACTTTAAGACCCAGAAACAACCTATCTTGACTTCCTCACAAACAAGATACTAAATTACTGAAGGCCTAAACTGGAGAAATTAGGGAAAACTCATTATCATTAATCTCTTTATGAAATGAAAAATAGCCCCGTTAATTTTAAATTGCCATATTAAATTGAAGAAAACACCTATAATGAACTGAGAAGGAAATTCTAAGGTATTTTAGCAGAGTAATATTTTAGTGGGAAGACAGATATATTTTAGATGTGGTGTGACATGTCTGGCAATGATGGTGAGAATAATAATTCTACATTAATGCAATCAAAGGAATGTAGCAGAATGAGAAAAATCACTTTCAAAAAGGAGATTAAAGTCATTAAAAATGGCTAATCCTGTAAAGTGGGACTGTTCTAAAATAGAGAATCACATGGCTGGTGCAAGGCTTTTGTCATTTGCACATAAGAGAATCCAAACAAGTATTAAAAGGGTAAGAAAATTCAATAAAAAGTTTAATTAGGAAAAAAAAGAGCATTAAGGCAGCTTCAGGATGTCAGTAGTCCTCAGGATATATGTTCGGGTCATGAAGCTTAAAGGGCCAAACTTAATAATCAATCTCAAAGCAGTACAGTAATTTAGCAACTTAATGTTCAGCACGTTTACGGGACTGCGAGCATTTATCATCATCACTGAGGAGATCATTCCAGCCTCAATGCATCCAATAAATGTATTTTTCCTTCTATTAAGAGCAATTTGGCCAAGCGGCGGTATAAATCATACTTCACTCTCTGTTTATCTTCCAGGTAACATGAGCCAAGTTCAGAAATAACAGCGAAGCTAAAAGAATACAACGAAGCCCCAGCAACGCGACGTGTCGTAGCGAGGGGACCAGCAGCCCATCGGCGATTGCAGTGAGCAGCACCAATGGTGGGGACACGTTTATTAGTTCTCAATTATTTTGCTACAGAACACAAGGTGTGGACAGAGCCCCCACGGGCTGGCACAGAGCTGCGGTTCCTCCTCACCTAAACATCTGCTGGGCGATGTGGGGTATCATGAGGATCTCCCCATCGAAACACCCCCTGCTCCACCTGCCCTAGCCGGGGGTCCCGGTGGCCCAACGTCCCCCACACAGTGGGCACGCCACACCAGTTTGTTCCCCCTGCTTTGGGTGCAAACAGCAGCACAGACTGAGCACCACGGGGCTCCGAAGAGGCCGCACAACCTGCCCAGGGAATCAGCACATTACCCAGGATTTGGCCAAAGAGGCAACTCTGAGACTCCTCCTGAGCACAGAAGGTACCTCCATGCAGGACAATGAACCAGGGGTTAGATGCTCTTACTCTATTGGGTTTATTCCTCTAGCACAGAGCTAGTACATAAGAGAAATAGTTAAATTAACACAAACAAACCCCAAAGGTTGAGGGAAGGATTGCTCTTGGATATCAGTTCAGACTCCTGGTTCTCCCTGAGCCTCTCCCTGGCATACAACTTAAAAACGGTCAAAGCACGCAAATCCCTTTAGACCATTGAGAGCTGAAGGAATTCTAGAACCCAAAAAAGTAAGTTACTCTTGCAACCAAGCTCAGCACCATAAGACGTGCTTCTGAACTGTGTTTCAGTTCCTCATCTCCATCACAGAAGAAACCATCTGCTCCTCAAGGGCAAATTGTAGGGCTTGCTTCTGCATCGCTGTGAAAGCCCCAGACATCCTCGGGTGGAAGGCCTGATAAAAACACTACCAATTTCAATAATTATTATTATCACAGATGCTTAACAATGAGAATACAACACAGATTGAGGACCGAGAAACCTTCAGTAGCGGTTACAGCAGATTTTGCATTGCTGCACTACGTATTAAAGCCAAGGATGGATCATTACCGTGGATTAGAGTGAGAACCTCACGGAGCAGACGCTGCTCATTGACTCTGCAGTGTGAAATAATGCTAATCAAGTTTACAGAGCAAATGTTTTAAGTTTCAATATTTTCAGTGCACTGTGACAGCTTTTTACTTAATTTTTTTGTTGGAGTGTTTAGCCCCATTTTCCTGCACATTTCTATGCATATACTGGCCTCACGGACCGCTGCTGTTGGTTGTGTTGCAAGAGCGGAATGCGAAGCCCCTGCTCTTGCGGCAATGAGACGCTTTTTATGCCGACGAAACCCGGTGCTAATGCACACTGAACAATGGAAACAAGATTTTTACGTCTCATTTATAATTATCCCTACAAAAATCTCATGAGAGCGTCCCCCAGAACTGGTCACCCTGTGCACTGTGTCAGCAGCTGCTGCTTCCCCACGAAGCCATCTTCATCGGTTTGTATTTTAAGGCACTGTGCCGTTATTAAAATATATATATATATATATATGAATATATATAAAATGTTCAAATCAAACCTAAAATTGGGTAAAAAACTAAGGGGTGCTAATGTAAGTGAGACCACAGGCAGTGCAGCTATAGCTAATTCCGTGCCTATGTTGTAAGCATTGTTGTTGGGCTAAATGACCAACAGTTAGCGACTCTTATTCCAACTTCACAGCTTTGCACTGCAATTCATTTTCAAGTGAAGCTTTTAAAAAAGATGGAAAGACGTCTGGCTCAATGGATAGTAAGTATAATCTGATTTTTCTTCTCATGCAGAGAGTAACTTGGTATTTAGAATACAAAATCAGCACAAGATGTAGCACAGAATTTCAAGCATTAAACTTGCTGGGATGTCTGCCGCAGATAAACTGTTACACATAGAGGGTTTAAACCTTGCTGTCGTCGCGTAAACCTTTCTGTAATGATCAAAGGTACATCTAATTAGTCTCTTTTTTTTATGCTACAAGTTAAAAGTACACACAAAGATGTCTATTGATACACAGAAACTTGTTAAGCCAGAGTAATGCATGTCTGAGCCCTCATCTCCCATTAGCAGAGGTATCGAGACTCAATAACAACCATCCATAGGATGACACATAATTCTACGCAGAGGATAAAATCAGAAAGCTCTTTTTAACACTGTTTTTTCTTAAGTCAAATTTTGCTAGTAACAAAAAAATTAACATATCATTAAATAAGCTATTTCACACTTAAATAATAAAGGGTGGAGGAGAAAGTTTTATGTTAGATGTAGGAATAAACGAAATGCTTTTGGAGTTGAATCACTGTTTTTCTTTGGTCCCTTTGGAAAAGCAGCAGATACGATATTCTGCTGTGCATCATGGACTTGGGACTGGAAACAGCTGCACTCTAATTACATGTAAAGTGTACCAAAACATTCCTTTTATCACAGACTGTAAATCTGTTAGCATCTGTCTCTCCTTTGTTTCTTCCACAAGATACAAGCTTGTTTCTACATTTTTCTCACCTGTAGCGGTGATTAAAATTCATTATAAATGAAAGGAGTGAGCACTAAAACAAGTTCCTCTGTGTACAGTTCTAAACTCAAATTAGAAACAGCTGTTTGCTAATTCATGCAGTGATGTTTTGTCGTGCTCTGTGAATCAATAATAACTCACCCTATTTCTCCCAAAATGTTAGGATTAGACATATATTTTGCTTAGCAATCTGCTCTTCAGAAACGTTCAAATGCATGTTCAAGCTTTTTCAAGCGAGATTAGAAGATGATACCGGCAAAATCATCAATGAATTAACAGAGAGACGTTAATATCTCGCTGCCCGTGCTGACCCTGCTGCCCAGAGGGTCCCGTGCCATCCTCGCCTGCTTTGATACCCACGGAGCATTTAGCAGGAGTAAGAAAGGTGTCAAAGAACAAAATGGGATATGGGGCCACACACACAGTCACACCGAGAGAATACGGTAAAATTAGAGTTTCAGCTACGACACGCACAACTTTCAAACATAAGGAACGACAAAGCCCTTAGGAAAATAATCCTAGTAGGATAATTATTACTTAGAATAATTAGTTATAAAATTAGTTATAATAAATGGTAATAATTATGCTAATTGTTACTAATATTCCCTCATACTACGTTAGCCAGAGCATAAACTTCATCTGACCTGACTGGCCTTACACTCGCACAATTATATTCTGCACTTCTTGCTACTTGTTGTCAGCATTTATCACAATTTCAACACTTGATTATACGAAACAAAGAGACGGCACACAGTGGTTAGGAGCTTTGCCCGCTTCATTCTCTATCTAAACCTAAGGACGCGGGCGGCATTTGGAGCAGAGCCCACGGCACATGCGGACCTGCCCCGGGCACCCTGAACATCCAGCCAGAGCTGGGGAACAGCATCAACCTTCATAAGAAGGAAAAAAGAAAAGTCCTTTCTTTTCTCGTCTCTACATGAAGATGTTTTCCCTTGCTCACGTTTTACTCCTGTTAGCAGGGAGGGCAATCCCCACGCAGCACAAACTTCAAGACTCAGCTACTCGTGGAGATGTGGCTGGTGGAAGAGCCTTGCTGGTGGGATGAGGGGCATGAGGTCCACCTCCTAGATCTATGATTTCAGTCCTCAGAGGCAGCAGGCACCTGTTCCCTCAGGTACACAGCGTCAGACAGACCGGGCTCATGTTCTTTCCCCCAGTTCACTCCTGTGACCACCATCAGAAATACAGACCAGCCGCTGTTTGGAGAAACCCACTGAATACAGAATCCAAAATTAAAGAGAGACAGACTTTTCTCACTGACCAGCTCAGAGCGATTTAATTTAATGCTCACTGTGCTCATTTCCATGTTTTTCAATTGTACTTTCAAGTGAAGATTAAGCCATCAATTACAACCCATTTAGCTCATTCATGAGATCCACGTCGGGGTCAGGTTGTGCGCGGGAGCCCTGGCAGCAGCGCTGACTCGGCCGCAAGTGCCTTTAAACCTGGGGCGGTGGCAAACGAGGACAAAGAGTTTTGTCAAGACCTCTCCGATAAGCTGTTGTTATTGCTAAGCCAAGCTCATCCTTACCTCTGTGCTGACAGACAATACTGGAGCGGGGTTTCCTTTTCTGCCTCAACTTTTGGGCCATGTATCAACTCTCAGACACAAGAACCGCTAAGAATGGAGAAAACCGGGACCAGGCACCACAACTGTTCTGTGTCTTCTGGTTGGGGTCGCCAAAAGTGATCGGATTACTAGGATGGCTCTCTACGATGAGATCTCCAATGATGCTCAGCAGAGACCTGACGTCTAGGAAAACTGGTTTGCAGTCCCTGTCTTTAACATATGACGAAACTGTCCCAAGAGCAGACTTTTGCTCCTAATGAGGACTTTCCACCGGTGCTCAGCAGAAGAGATGTCGACGGCCATGTCCCAAACCTGAGAAATGCCTCGTGTTTCAAACCGCAGCCCTGCACAGGACTTTACTGCTGAGCTTTCCGGCCCCAGGAATTTAAAGCCGGTCATATTATTAGAGCGAGTTGCAGGGGAATATAAAACAGGCTTGTTAAGTTAGAAAGAGTGGGCTGTTCCAGACTCTCATTTTGATCTAGGTGGGAAAACTGTGATGCACTTACAAACTTAATGGGTTGACGTTTGTGATGAATAGACCTAATGCTGAAAAACACATGTTGGCTGAAATTACTCAGCAATAAACAAACAGTAAAAAACAACAACATCCAGATTTTATACTGCCTTCAAAGAACCAGGGAAGAAAAATCAATAAATTACATGTGACAGACAGTATCAAGTAAGCTGTTTTATAGCCACCCATATGCATCATTGGCCTGACTTCCAAATGTGTTGTGTATTCACATCAATCCTACTGAAATCAATAGGAACAGCAGTTGCTCAACACTTCTGAAAACTCAAATGACACGAATATGAAATACAGCCAGTTCTAAAGAGAGGGATTTTCAGCGAGGTGCAGGGATTCCCTGTCCCCTTCATGAATTCACAGTCAACATTTCAGACAACGCTCTGGCTTCGCTACAGTGAACTGTTTGGGTTTTTTTTTTAAATATATCATTTAAAATTAACAAAGAACACCCACAAATGTAAAAGCACAGTGCTGAACATGAAGTGCATTCCTAAGCATCATTTAGAGAAACATGGGTCAGGAATGCGCACCCGGTTTGCGACTGGCCCGAGGGGAACTGCATTGAACAGAGGTAGGAAGGCAGTTCTGCACTTACCACCACCCCCCAGAAACAACTGGAAGGTTTAAAAAGAAGGTAACTATAGATTTTGTGCTATGCAGGATGAAAACCAACCAGCGTGACTTGCCTGGAGAGATGTGTATTCCACACCGTACGGTAACACTGCTGCTTTTTCAGTATCCATCACCTTAAATAAGAAACGGCTTTTAAAACAAGCATTTGCCATCCAGTAAGAATCCTTCTCAGTCCATCAGTGTTCCCCTAAAACAACAGGCACTGACCTGGTGTCTGCAACACCCTGATATCACAGAATTGAACGAAATATAGGAAAAAGCTCTAGTAAATACCTTTCTCTCTACCTCTCCCCACTGGCTATACTTACAAAAAAGTATCAGGGAGTGTTAACAGACTAAATAACTCATTAAAAGGAACGAGGAGGCAGTGGGGAGAGACTGAATTTACCTGAGAAAAATGCACCTTGATGCTACAGGTAGGGAAAGCATTTGGCTTTCTATAGAGGAGTACACTAAATTAAAAGGTGGGTGGAAGCTGGAGCTGGGTGTTTGGGATGGGTGGATGTTTCCTGCAGAGGACAACATGGTCAAAACAATCAAACCCCATCCCACCTCTACTGCCATCGAGGGGCAAAACGGGGACTTTAAGCTGCATGTTGAAAAGAAGAAATGCTGCCAGTAAGCTGGTCACAACCAAGAGGGCAATTTAAATTTAGGGGGGAAAGAAAAATTATTGTTTGTATTGTGAATGGTTTTCTGTTATTTATTTTCAGGATAATGTAGTTTTCTGGCCACAGATAACTTGGGCTGCTGTCTGAAAGAGGATCTTTATCCCATCTCGCCCTTACAAAAACAAACAAAACTGGGTGAATGAATGGTTTGGATGAAAATCCCGTAACTGCTCCCACACACCTTTAGCCAGAATGACTGTGAAACTGAATTGCACTCTATCTCAGGCTCAGTTTAGCACATGGAGGTGTGAGTACCAAGGGTTATGGAAGTGCCAAACCTGTCTACCCAGCCAGACCGAGTCCTGTCTGTGTTTAATTCTTCAGTTGAAAAATGGGAACTCCACCTCAGCCATGGAGCATCTCAGTACAAAACTCACCTTCTGAACAGGAAATATCAGCCTGACACACTGCAGTAACTATGATTTCAAGTGATTCACTTTAGAGGTTTGATTGTTTGGGGTTTTTTTAATTAACTTTCTCATTATTTAGCATTATCATACCTTGTATGTTTAGATTTCCTATGAACACAACCAGAGCCCCAGACCTTCTGGCCAGCCGACCTCAGGAAAGCTGCAACATCATGTCAACCCTGAAGTCACCATGCTGAAGAGCGACTCCATCTGGATTCAGCTCTTTGGCTGGAATTATGATACTGGATCTGATTTTTTTCTTACTGTATTGCTTTGTATCAAAACATCCCTTCTCCAGTGGGCGCTGCCTAACAAAATACGAAGCCGAGGTGTGAGCACAAAGAGAAGAACCATTGGAAACGCACAGGGACACGCCGTGTCAACACACACCAGCTGCCCAACACATGCAAAAGCATTAAAAAGATACAACCGAGTCCTTATTTTAGAGTTTCGCTATGTTTTCCATTTTTAAACATGTTACTATGTCTCTACTCTTATTAGAGAAGCTTCTATTGGAAGCACTGGAAAGCAGACACCTCCTAACCATCCCACACAAATTCCTGCCAGAATTTCTGTGCAAAGTGTTAGCAGGTAACAATATTTACCATGTAGAGCAATTATGAAAAACTCCGAGATTGTGTAATTATGTATTTTAATTACATGATCTGATTAGCTTTTTTAATCACTTCATACAACAGAAAGGAAATTCACCGACGTTGTCACAAGTTAATAAAAATAAGGTAATTCGCTGCTAAGGCTCACCATGGTGCCTTTCTAACTACTTCCTTGCTGCCCCCCACTGTGCCTAGGTGTTGGAGGTCAACTATAACATTAATTTCCTTACTTTTATTAACTTTGGTGACAATATTCGTGCTCTTTTGACTTTTTGGGTTTGTTTTGTTAGAAAACACTTTTTGTTAGCTGAGTGATACTTTAAGAGATGGAGACTTCTCCAAACCAAGAACCTGGCTGACCCGAAGCCACCCAGAGCCCTGGCCTCATTCTGCTGTCCCCAGGTGTGTTTGGGGATGTCACTGTGGAGCGGTCACTGTCACACAGCATTGGACAAGCCTGCAAACCCTGACAATGGAGCAACGTTAAACGATACATTGACTGGTCATGTTAAATCAGGGCCGGCAACATACACAGAGAGTCAACACAGCACTGTGAGAAGATGATGGAAGTCAACCCAAGAGCTGGGGAGATGGAGAGGGGTACAAGGGGTAAGGGGGGTGCAAGGGGTAAGGAGGGGTAGAAGCGTTGAGAGGGTGCAAGGGGTAAGGAGAGAGGTACAAGGGGTAAGAAGGGAGTACAAGGGGTAAGGAGAAGGTACAAGGGGAAGGAGGGGGTACAAGGGATAAAGAGATGGTACAAGGGATATGGAGCGGAGTACAAGGGACAAGGAGATGGTGCAAGGGGTAAGGAGGGGAGTACAAGGGGAGACGGAGAGGGTATAAGGGGTAAAGAGAGGGTACAAGGAGTAAGGAGAGGAGTACAAGGGGTAAGGAGAGGGTGCAAGGGGTAAGGAGGGGGTACAAGGGGTAAGAAGGGGAGTACAAGGGGTAAGGAGAGGGTACAAGGGGTAAGGAGGGGGTACAAGGGGAGATGGAGAGGATACAAGGGGTAAGGAGGGGGGTACACAGGATAAGGAGGAGGGTACACAGGGTAAGGAGCGGGGTACACAGGGTAAGGAGGGGGTACAAGGGGTAGATGGAGAGGGTAGAAGGGGTAAGAAGAGGGGTGTAGGGGTTAAGTAGAGGAGGACAAGGGGTAAGGAGCAGGGTACAAGGGGTAAAGAGAGGGGTACAAGGGTTAAGGAGGGGGTACAAGGGGTAAGAAAGGGGTACACTGGGCCAGGGGGGTACAAGGCGTAAGCCGCCCTCTCCCGCTCCGGAGGTAGGACAAAGCGCGGCTGTTTCAGCTCTGGAAAACAACTTTTCTAACTTTTGGATGCAGTTCTGCTCTAAGGAAACATTTTGTTTATATCCAAACTGGGAGCCTATAATGTAATACTTGGCTATTGGATTCACCAGCTCTGTTTTACTCATTTTTGGTTCCCCTCTTCCCCCACCAGCCCTTCTTTATTTTCCCCCTCCTTTCTCTTTTTACCTTTCCATCCCCTCTCCCTGGATTCTCTGGGGAGAACAAATCACTTGGGGAGGTGTAATGGCCTGACAAGAGCAGAAATTTAATCGGGGTGTGTGCATACAGGCCGGGCACATCAAAAGTGGCCGTGGGGGGACCCACTGGGATCCCCTGTGCCCCCCAAGCCGGGCACCCATCCTCCATGGGGCCAGACGGGTGAGGGGCTCCGGGCTCCTGCCAGATGCTGACAAGCCAAGAGCGGTTATTTCAGGAGACTTTTTAATATAGAAACAGCTGACACAAAATGCATCTCACTGGGGAGGGAAACCATGCTCCTAGAAGTAAAAGACCACTAAAAAGCCTCTTTTTATTTGCCAACATAAATCTAAACCAGTTTCAGGCCAGATATCACGTAGGCTCTTTCGTTTCCATTTTAGGAGCCTGGCGCCGCGTCCTTCCCGTCTTGCCCCATCCGCGGAGAACACGCGGGGGCTGCTGCAGCCTGGAAGGGGCCAATGTGGCCGAGTTGGAGACGCTGCAAAGAGCTCCCAGAAAGTGGAAATGACCGCAAAGAAAATCCGTGTCGCACCAAACGGCCACGGGTGGGGACGCTGCCCTTTGCTGCCAAAGCTCCCCACACCCAGCCCGGGCACCGGGGGGAAAGACGTTAAATAGGGAGAGCAAGAAAACTAGTTAAGCTTTTGTACGGAAAATGGGAAATCCTGTGCTCAACAACGTGACTCCTTTCCCTTTATACAGCATTTGCAGATTACACTTGCAAAGTATAGCGTAGCCAAAAGCAACCTAACGGCGGCATTTTCTTCCCGGGTGTTTTACTTTTGAATTCTTTTACGAACAATGAAGCGGAGATTCGGAAAAAAACTAAGAAAACAAAGAACCCCCTTCCTCCCATGTGCTTGTAAACCTGGGTAAACTTATAAAAGACCATCTTTTAAAGAACCGACATGATTTACTCCTGCTCGTGGCGCAGGGCTGGCGACTGCCGGGAAACCTTACGGGCCCGCAGTGAGTGATACTCGACACTCCGCAAACTCACGGCTACAAAGAACTTGCTCAGCTGAAAGCACTTGTGGTGTTTTTCTTCCACCATGGCCTGCATTTCCACTTTTATGCTTTTATCTGGCATCTCTACTCAATGAAGCTACAATCGGTGACTCTCACTTTAAAACTTGCTTTTCCGTGCAATTTGGATAGCATAAAAAAGCCCGTGAAACCGTGGCTTTTAAAATAAGTTTTCTGACTGATAGTGCAGATTAAGAGACCTGCAAGACACAAATTCTGAGGACAAATATCCGTTATTTCCAAAAACTGAGAGTATTTTGCGGCTGAACAGCACTATGCTCCTTATTAATCACCTCCGAATGACCCAGACGCTTTCCAGGACCCTGTTCTATGACAGGTTATTTTCTAACAGAAATCAGGAAAAAGTTACCATGCCTTTCTGCCTTTTCTCCTTACGTTTTCCATCTTGTTTCTTTCTGCCATTTCTCCATCTCTTCCCAAAGCCAAATTATGAGACCGCAAATGGGGGCAGGTCTGGCCCCCCAGGGGGGAGAGCCAAGAGCTTCCCTCCTGGGGAAACGACCACAGCCAACTCAATGACTTTCTGTGATGTTTGCTGGTACTGGGGAATAATATTTCCCTTGGGCACTTTGTGCATGGAGCCTACCACCTGGGTTAAGTCATTATTACAATCAAGCTGGAAAAAAAAAAGGGGAGGGAGCGAAAAGACGAAAAAACACTACAGCAAGCATCATTAAAGCTCATCAAAAGTGCATTAGAGAACACCTGATAATATACTCTGAACATTAATGATCCTTACGATATACCATATTAATGCAGATGTTGTCTGAATTTGTGAAAACAAAATTTTCCACTCACACATTTCCCTAAAATAGGTGTTGGGGAAAAAAAAAAGAAGCGACTTCTCATAAAACTATTAGTTGCCAGCATTTATTTCTGTCTCTGGAAACACGCAAATGAAATACCATGTATTTGTCACCGGTCGCAAATCTCAGACGAGCACTCTGACTTTGGGCTGCTCGTTGGTGTTCACCGGCAACACGCCACACTTCAAATGGACACGGTGCGGCAATAGTAATGAAAAGGCTGTGATTGCGCTGGCTTCAACTGGACGGTTATCGCTACTAAGATCAGTTTTACTGGCAGCCTGGTTATAGCAGGCGCAGCTCAGCTGTCTGAGCAGCCCAATCCTTCAACCAGTACCTGAAATGGAGGTCAAAAAATTAATTCTAGGCGCTGCTTAAGTCCTGTGTTCCTCCTTTACGGAGACTGCAAATCACGTCAGGTTCTGCATAAATAGGTTTTGTGGGGGTATTAGAGGGTGAATTACTGTCATCGAGGTGCTGGTGCTTAGTAAAGCAAGGACTATCAAAGCTACTTTGCCAAAATCCAATGTGAGCGGCTGCTCTCAGAGAAAGGTCACCCGGCCAAGAACACTCCAGAACAAAAGCAACGGAACAACATGAAAAACCTCGAAAACACGCTAAGTTTTTACAAAGGAGCGTTTTAAAAACACACCACTCGCCCCTATGGACCATTCCCTTACTGCTATTGAAAGCTGACGATAAACCTTTTTGCTAAACAAGGAGCTGATAAGGTTTGCAGCATCTCAGAATTACTTTAGAAGTAGGGGAAGCAGGAATTATTTTTAGTGCAGCTGAGAGGCCAGGCATATTTCAGGCAATCTCCCAGCGCCTGCTTCTGTACCATGTGGGACATAAACCCACAAACTATGAAAGAACCCAAATCAGTATTGTTTTCTCAAGTGACATCCATTATCCCTCATCTGAGAAAATTAACACGTGTATCCAGAAGCTCAATAAACTAAGCCCAGAGCTCAAAGTCTAGGATTAACTCTTTCCGTGTCACAACAAAAGCCAGCAGGCTGTTAATATATTCTATTTTATATTCAGTGCGCCTCCCATTTGAAGCAAACAGGGGCATCAAAATACATTTACGCTCAAGCACAGTTGCAAAATGTTGCAGTACACAGGGTAATCGAGACTTTCCAAATTCCAAACAGCTACAGAGATATAAATATAGATATACAGAAGGGCTATTAGACCAACACATGCTGGTTTGGGTAGCATTAGGAAGTGTGTCACAAAATGAATAAAAAACAGCTTTTGTGCAAAGTCTCTTATTTTTTGACATCTGAGTTAGCCAGTGTATCTAGCAATAAAATGCCATGAATGTTAAATATAGGCAACCTTTGTTGCTCTGCCAGCTTATTTCTGCATCGAATGATAATATTGGAAGATTTCTATTCCAGGCAAGTGTTCAGTGCTTTTTTTTTAATTCCCGATCTGCCAAAAGATTGGATATTAAATGGATCAGACATATTTTTGTCTTCTTTTCCCTCATATTAATAAACTGGGCAGCCCATAAATCTGAACGGTACTTATCCTGAAGAGTTAAGCACAAATGATAAAGCTGAATTTCTCACTTGAGTACCCAGAAAACTCCAGGCAGGTATTAATTCCAGGCTGGGTTTTGCTGCACTGCACACAGTGGCACCGAGATGCGCTCAGATGCAGCACCAGGTATCCAGAAGAAAGGCGAGGAGGGTTCTTCTCGACCCACTGTGTACACAAATAGTTCTCCGGGACGGCTAATCTAGAAAAGCAATGCGACATAACATACACGAACAGTCAAGCAACTTCCTTCAGTCCCTGGGTTATTCCTCCCAGCGTCACAGCAACGGCTCCTGCATCTGGTGCCACGTCCTTCTCGGGGACATTTTGCCAACCGGCTCCCCAGTAAAGGCGCAGGAAACACAGCGTTTGCAGAGCAGGGAATGTCGAAGCAGGGATAGTAATAATAATAATCTGATAGCTGCCTCAGTGCTTTAGAAATCGGAGCCTCTGGTGCGAAACCACAATAAAATATCAAAAGGGGCCTCTGCAAGCCCAGCTCAGAGGCGACAGCGGGGTGAGAGCCCGTCAGCTACGCACCCTGACAGCAGCAAGAAAAGTTGGAGACATCTGCTCGGGATCAGGGGTCAGGCTGGCCGGGAAGTGTGTGTGTGTGTGTGTGTGTGTGTGTACAGGGGGTACGTGCCCAGGATTGGGGAGCAGGGGGCGGGGGACAGACCCACCACTGGCTGACCAGCACCGCCTGGCCATAAGCCCCTCACTGCCCAGCCCACCACAGGCATCCGTTAAAATTAACTGAGTTTTCTTCGATTTGAGCCTGTTTTGCCCATGACAATAACTAGTAAGCGATCTCCCTGTCTTTATCTCGACTCGTGAGCTTTTTCATCTTATTTCCTCTCCATGTCCTGTTGAGGGAAAGCGAGAGAGCATCTGCAGCTGGCCAAGGTTAACCCACTGCAGCAGACTGCAAAAGCCTCCCCAAAATAAAACAGTCTGAACAACACCTAAATTTCTACCTGTATGTTTGTGGACCTGAATTTATTGCTTCCGTGAGGGTATGTATCCTATTAAAACCACTTCTCCTGGCAATGTGAAATGCACGGACCCATGAGCAGTGCACCCCGCCGAGATGCTCTGGGTACCACCACGAGGCTCTCAAGGTCCCGGCTGCCTGCACATCAGTTAGAGATGTACCTTGTCTCGGCTGCCCTGGGGCTCAGCTCTGCAAGGGCTGACTGAGACAGGTGGGCTTCTCCATGGAAGAAGGGAGTTGTCCACACGTAGCTTAGAAAGAAAACCAGTTCCCCAGCAAATGTACCACGTGGAACCCTGCCCAGCCTGACCCAAAGACGGGTTCCTGTGTGTGCTGAAGCTCCAGCTGTTGAGACACGAGACCAGCGGTAGCCGTGGTGCACAGAGCATCCAGTGATCTGAAGCGTTTTCGATGGTCTGTCGAAAACCTGCCCTCCTGCAAAGCTGTGCCAGCATGCACAGCCGGAAAACGTATATTCAAGACATTTGGAGAAACCAAATTGTCAGTGGTCCCATCATACTGACAATTTGGTTTCCCCACACACTCACACACCAGGCCTTGGGATGTCCCTTTCTCATATATCTATTAATCTTAGCCTAAAACCCTGTTGAAAGGTCTCCACAAAGCTGCTGAAAATTCAAGACTATCCATGATTTCTCATGCATCTCTATCTATCACTTTGTCTGCGCTTCCTTTTTCACAAAAGATGAAGCAGCCTTCATAAAATCAAGGACTAACTCAGCTCTTCAGGTCAAAGCAGAAGTCCAGACAGCATGCTAAGCCTTCTCCGTCTGCCCAACCAACACCCAAGCGAGTTGAGCTCTTTCTTTGCCCAGGGAGGGAAAAGATGAATGTTTTGACATGAGGCATTTGCCAGACACACTGTAAAACATCCTTCAAAATGGCTCTGTAACTATTTCCAACTTCCAGCAAGGGAGGAGAAAGGATCATCGACTGTCATCTGACCACGGCAACACACACGTCTGGTAGAAGTTGACCTTTTCGTCATCAAGGACCCGCTTGCTTTTGAACTCTGAGCAGAAGGTATTAGTTTGCAGAGACCCACGCTCGTTCTTCTACAAGGATGTGACAGGGCCTCGTGGATGTCTGGCACGATCAAAAGGAAACATGGCAATAATATGTCAAGTCACAAATTGTTCCAGCCTTTTCCCAACACAAGCACGTGTAGGAGACCCCACATTCCACCCGTCCATACGGTTCAACTGGGGAACACTTTTAGCACCACATGGCCCCTCGAAAGTGAAGGTTTTCTTTTGATTTTTTTTAATCACAGTTGTTGTTATTCTTAATTACATGTTACTTCCTTTACAGTATGAAGCTTAACCTGACTTCTGCTGGGAGAATACAAGTCATGAAGGCGGTTTCCCTTTTGATAACAGGGAACACTTTGCTGGTAAGCTGGGAGGGGTCCAGGGCCACCTCACCATCCACAGCAGCAGAATGAGCTTTTGAGAGCACCACAAATCACTGTATCTCTTCTTGATATTGATATCTATCTTTGTCAAATCCTCCATGACCAAGTAGCATGTCAATAAACTACAGAGAAGGGGTTGGACAGTACACTGCAGGTAGTTGATAAAAGAAAGCTAAGAAACTGTGTTTTCCCTTGGACTTCTTAAAACAGGGTCATGGAAAAGGATATATTGAGTCTTATGGGTGGAAACGGGTGCTCAATGGCGCACAGTAAGGATATTTTAATTCTGTGTATCCAAACCAAACATTTACAAATTCAATAGTTCCAGTAGACACATGAAAAAAGGTCCACTCGAAATTTTCTCCACAGTTGCTGGGTGAAGTCGACAGTTTTGTTCACCATAACTGTGCATCTCCAAGCTAACGCAAGCCACAACGTGAAGGAAACCATCCATCTCCCATCAGCCGTACCCTCCCCAGCACATCCACAGGGTTTTTTTACCATGAAACAGCAACATCAAGAGCCAGCTCTGTTCTTACTCACAGTGGCACCCCACCAACACCAGGATCTACTGCTGTGCTGCGGGAGCCGTATGGAGCCACAGGCTCCTCGTCGCCGTCCCCTCTCCCCGCCGAGCCCCCGCGTTCCACGGGCAGCTCACACACACGCAGCCACAAACATCTGGTGACTCAGGAGCCAGCAGCTCTCGGCATGTTCAGTAATTTCTCAGGTTTAACCTGTGATTCGGCCGGGATCCAGGCTGCCGGTGATTTCCAGAGCTCCAGTAAGGTTTTCATCTGCAGCTGCAGACAGGGCGAGCTCTGCCCAAGCACACAGCAGAAAGCACAAGCCCAAAGAGGCAGCTCCGCACCGTCTGCTCAGCAGAACAAACCCTGTCGCTCCAGCGGGAATATTTACTACGATGGGCCGTAATCCACTTATAACATCTTCTGACAAAGTCTATCAGTGTCTCACAACTTTGATTGCAGAAGTTCAATGGCAATGGGGAGGAAAACTCACCGAGAAAAAGCCACTTCCACACAAAAAAAGCCCTTTACGAACCTGCACGCCCTGTGTTAGCAGACGTGATCATCACTTATTTGTACCTATCAGCTTTGATGGTAATTGCAACCCACTTGACACTTGTGTTGAAAGGCAGTATTACCAACAAGAAATCCGATAAATATTCAACAAACTCTAAGTTCAATAATTCTATTTATCTTCCAGTCACCGGCTCTACAACTGTTTCAAAATATTTGTGTGTTAAAGAGAGAGGGAGGGGGTGAGGGAACCCTGCTTCTCAAACCAAAATGACTGAATCGCTGCATTAATGAACACAACTTTGGGTTTTTTTATTTTTCAAGTTCAGTGAAAGAATGCCGTCTATGCAAAATTTTGATCCCACATTACAAAATAATTACATGATAATTACACGAGCATTAAGATGTCTACCCCCCGAGTAAAGCCACTGCACCCAACCGCTAACGAAGGCAGGCCTGGAATGTTTCAGCTTATTAAGGAGAAATCCAGCATTGAGCAAAACCTCCAGCTGAAGCAGATTTCCACTCCTTTACTCCTCTGATTTCTAATTAATAATTAAAACATGTTCCTTTCTTTGGAAACCCAATTAGACTTGCGCATCAGCCTGAAAACAAACTTTTTTTAGTAGCTAAGCTACTTCTCATGGTTTAATGGGGCGACAGGAGTGTTTTCTACACAGCTCCACTGACACAACTCATTTATTTCTTTCCGTTCTACAATGGATATTGTAATCCATCCTCGACAATATAAACATTACATTTGCACAGCTAATTAGGACGTTGGCAGCGTGAATTAGTGACCCTCTGATTCCTTCCAGTCAGGGCTGCCCCTGCTGCCTGCGCTGCTTAGGATTCTCAATTAGGCAATTAGATTTTCTGTGTCTTTTTTCCACTGTAATGCCACCTCTTTGCTCGCATTCCACATGACCGTGTCCACCAAACCAAGAGTTGCGCTGTTTATTTTGGGGTGGAGAACAGGGGAAGGAAGCAAAGTGTGTTGCGTTCAATCCTTTTCCCTTTCAGCCTCTGCTAACCGGACATCAGAGAATGACGGAGGGGTCTGGGACGCCGCAAATTATCTCCATCAATGTTTTTTAAGAAGTGATGACGCAGAGTGGGCAGGAGATCCATTCTGATGGGAAATGAAGCGAAGGGAAAGAGAGACAAAAGAAATCAGTCGTGTCCCGGGTGCAGCGGACTGGTACTGAAGCTCCACGCAGGGTCACCGACCTGTCCCCAGCCACAGGACAGCGACAAATTGGGGAGAATTCAGAACACGGTGACGAAAATGATCAATGGGCTGGATGGACTGATTTACGAGGAAAGGTGAAAAGGTCTAATTATACGTATCTTAGTAAAGAACAGCTCAAGAGGGTGCAGAACTGCCTTCAAGGGGTTCATGTGCGCTGAGCACCCGCAACACATTCCACCAGCTACATTGGGAAGGGCAGGAAGACATCTGCAATAAATGTTAAAAAGGAGCTGTTTCCAACGGGAAAGACTAGAAATCTCATCATTCGAGGGCTGTAATGGACAAAGAGCTAAGAAAATACACTGCAGGGGGTGATGTCTGTTCTAATGTTGATGCTTGTTTAACTCACTAACGCACACTGTGGAGACAGTTGTAAAGTACGGTATATATCTCTGCGTTCTCTGCTGTGAGAAGCGCTCTGTTACAATCACTTGCTATGAAAGGCAGTGCAAGCCCTTTGGGCCAAGTCCGTGTCACCCCGTATCAGCTCCCGATCTGTGGCTGAGGAATCCAGGAGATCCAAGAGTGAGGGCAAAATTCATCCTCTCCATTCTCAAATATTAACTCATTGCAAAGTTCTTCTATCCAAACAAACAAAACACACAACCTAAACCACTTTGCAGAATAAACCCATTCTCTGTTTTGTTCTTTAAATATGGAGTCACTTTTATGTCCTAGGAAATCAAGTGTTTGAGAGCAAATTAACCTTGGCATTTGTGTGACTGAACAACAGAAATAAACCAAGAAAATTAAACTGTTAGAAGCAATGAACCCGACGTTCTTACTTATACCTGAGTAAATTAAGGAATACTGCCATTGACTTAAGCCAATGGAATCACATTGAATAGAACTGGTATAAACGAGCAGAGGACCAAGTCAAACACAACCAGAGCGACACATTTCCAGAGCTGAGCCCTAACGATAATTCGCAGGCAGTTCCTGGAGAGGGGAGTGATGGCACCACCAAAATGGCCCCAGAAACAACGCTGGGAAACCCACGAACTGCTGGTGCCTCCGCAAATCGCAACAGAAACCAGCTCGGACCGCAGCTCTGTTGGTGAATCGTTGTTTGAAGAGTTTTCAAAACTACCGTTTCCCTTACAGCTTCGTTTATTCGTTTGGGAGCGGAGCAATGTGACAACGCATTCAGTGCCGTAAAAAAGAAGCCAGTAGTTGTCCCAAGCTTTGCCATGTCCATCTATTCCTTTCCTTGCTGAGGAGACAAAATCCAGACCCCCCACAACAAGTCAGTAACACCCCAGCAGTGCGATATGGCAGCTCGATGTTCTGCTAATGCTCTCCTGAGTGCATCAGAGAGGTAAAAACTCAAGAGCTTTGTGCCTCAGTTTCCCCATCCATGACATAAGAAATGTAATACTGACCTGCTTTGCAAAGTTTAAAATGTCGCTGTGAAATGAAGCAGCCTTGAGGAGTGAGTATTTCGCGTTGAGCTCTCACCTGATACCGCTAACGCTCAACTGCACTCTGAGTTCAACTTCTCAGCTCACACCACTACAAAGATTTATACAAAAGCTTTACACATCCATGAAACGGAGCCCTCTCGTGTAGTTTACAGCATATTAAACCACCATGCATCAGCACGAGTTTTGTGGCTTGTAGGACAGTCTGTGGAAAGCACTGAAAGCAGAAAACTGATAAAAATCTGAAACCAAACCTCAGCCCTACTGCACCTATCAGCTCACTAAACCTACACATCACAGCAACTCAGCCGGCTTGAACCGACCCAAGTTCGCAGTTCAGGACAGAAGGTAAATAGCGGCAAACATCTCTCATGAAACTTCTGAATGTCATTTTAACTTGAGGTTTGACAAGGCCAAATGACACTTATTTTCAGCTTTAACTAGTCACTGGTTCTGCCACTTGTGCACCGCAACAGAAACTCCGTGATGCATTGACACTTCTCGCTACTAAATTCAAACCACCTTCTCTTCTGTTAAGGCTTCAGCTTCGTTGCCTTGTTAACCCAGCTGGCCAGAACAAGTCAGTCCCGTCACAAAAATCTCAGCCCCAGAAAGAGTTAAATAAATCCCGAGATTTGCTTTTGGTTCTTATTTTATGTGTTTATTTCCAGAGCATTTCCAAATTATATTTGTTTAACAGGCTAGCCTATCTAAATCTTTTTAGCCACATGTATCACTCACCAACATGATTTTATTACAATGGATATGTTATTAAAGCTTAACCTTGCACTCAGTCACTAATCAAAACCAATTCAAGCAAGCAGATCAAATGTTCCAACTTAAATCTCCTCCCTTTAAGCAAGAAATAAAGCCTGGCCGGCTTGCAGGGAAACTTCCATGTATCAGCATACCCACAGCTCGCCCAAATCAGGCACGTTTCTTAAGTCTAAGTTTAGCTGCGTTTCTGCAGAACTTTAATTCCCAAATATTGTGTTGACCCTACTGAGAGTCCCAGTGCCAGATCAGACTGCAGTAACAGCAAAATTCACTTATGGCCAACGGAAGAAGCAAAGCTGCTGCAAGACACAGGTGAGGAACAAGCACACCAGCAACAGGACCAGGTTCTGGAGAAGCTGGGATTCATCTCCCAGGAACGCTGGCGATGCTCTGTGTTAACACACAGCGCGTTCAGCTTCTTAACCAGCGCAGGAGAAAAGGATAAAACCTTACGTACATACAGGAAGGTTGACTTCATCGAGACATCGCTTAGGTTTTCAGATCCCTCCTTCAGCGGCAGCAGAATTCATTTTTGGGCAGTGTGAGACTGCACCTTCACTCGGAAAACCCCAGCTCCTGCAACACGGCAGTGCCAGCGTATCGCCACCACATTGGGGACATCTGTGTCCCCCCCACACCAGGATGTGCTCCCGGTGGAGAACCAGCCCTCCCCGTCCTGACAACAGCGAGCGCTGCTTTGCGCTGCCTCTCCTCGCGACGCCACGACTTCTTCATAAAACACCGAGTTTAAAATTGACATCGTAACGCCGAATCCACCCAAGCTGCCAAGAGACGTGGAACTCGTGGGATCTGTGAAAGTTTTTCACACCTGTGTTTTTCTCCTGTGCCTAATATTACGGGAGGCATTTTGGAGGATTTTACAATGCGGGTTTCAATGAGACACTTACAGTCTCCCTCAGGCAAATTGTCACAGCTGCAGAGGTCTGCTACCCAGCTGCCAATCACGCCGGCAGGGAGTATGTGCGCTGAAATCACAAAAAAGAGGCTTCATTAGCCTGCCCAAGCCCAACCCGAGCCTATCTGGGCGTGCTCCAGCCCCTAAAACAGGCTTGCTTTAGAAAAAGCCACTTTTTTCTTCCCTTTCCAACTCAAGGAAAGGCTCATCGAGGAATGTATTTGTGCCAACTTTGCCCTTTCCAATCTCGATGTTTGTTTTGCTCTGCCTAAAAAAAGAAATGACATCGCCTCATAAGCTTTTATTATTAGATTAGCTGATATAGCTGGAAAAAGTGGACAAGATTACAGGTTTTGCCAGATCTGTGTCTACTTTTTCCAACTCTAGAAGCTGCTCCAGTAAATATTTCTCTCTACAACCTTTCCTTCCTTTATTTGCTCGGAGCACCACAGCTACAAAACCACCAGTATTTAACATGAACTGGACTGGAAGAGCATTTTTCCTCCTTCACTCCTAACTCAGAAATAGTCTGAATGAACTGACGGAATTAAAATGAAAAAAAAGAGACCCTCAGACAAGGACAAACACACAGAAGTTCAGCCCAAACGATAATCAAGTGGGAAATTTAAAAGCACATGGAAACAAGTGGCATATTGTAAGCCATTTAGCAAAGTTAATTATAGGTATTCACTACATCTGGTCTTGGCCCCTGTTCAGCAAAGTATTTAAGCATGTGCCCGGGTTTAAGCAAGCGCAGGCTGGAAAGTCTACGTGTCCTGTCACGTGCTGCCGTCCGGCATCTGCTCAAGTACTTTACTGATGCACGACCATAACATATAATAAGAATCTCCCTCAAAGTTATCTAATAAACAGCTGTTATTTTAAGAACTATACAAGCATAACACACGTTTTACGTCCCTAAAAGAGCGGGTGTCAGGAGGGTATACATCCACGTCTAAAATAGCTTCAGACACCAAGGTGTGTATGCATATCTATTTTGTGAATGAAAATAAAAAGGCGGGCACTAAACAAAAACATAATCAGACACATGGAGCTGTATATGATCCTCTGTCCATTACCGCACTTAACCTTTGCAATCCTTACTGTCTCTTCGTTATTTCTTATTGACAATTGGTTGTATCTTGCCTCAAGTTAATTTTCCCAGGAAAACAGGGACAATGTTGGGGCTTTGTTTTTTTAATTTGTGACCCTTTAGATCTGCTTCTGAACAGGGAAAATAGTGACAAAATGTTCTAACAACAACACTGAAGTGGCTGAGCAGCAGACCTCCCATTTTCTGCATTTCCAGATAGTCACAAATCCCCCTAACGATAAAAAGCGCTGGGGAAAGCTGAGCCCCCCGCTCCACGGCATAAAGAGTCACAGTGGGTGCGGGTGCCTCTGGTGCTGAAGCCTGATGGTTCTGGGCTCCCCATTTGCAATTCCCAGGCTGTTTCCCGAGGGAATGGAACAGCCAGGCCCGACCGGCTCATGGCCCCGGCCGCTGGGGAGGGCACAGCCGGCGGCGCTGCCATTGTCACCGGTCCGGGGGGAACAGCTGCAGCAGATGGGACCGCGCAGCAGCACCAACCGGCTGAGCCCCCGGGATGAAGCCCCCGGGATGGACCACCCAGGGCCAGTCCCTGCAGCGCCAGCGGCCACCCCAGACAGCCTGGCGCAGGGGTACCATGTGTCCCCACAAAATCCATGGGGTGACAGCATATGCTACCCTGGACAGCCTGGAACAGGAGTGCCACATGTCTCACCACAAAAACCATGACACTGGGTGTCACCCCAGAAAACATGGTACATGGGTGCTGTATGTGGCACGCTGAAAACCATGGCAAAGGGGTGTCATGGCGTCTACCCCAGACAGCCTGACACAAGGGTGACATGTGTCACAACAAAAACTACGGCACAGGGGTGACAACATATGCTACCCCAGACAGCCTGGCACAGGAGTGCCATGTATGCCACCCAAAAAAACATGGCACAAGGGTGACACGTGTCACCACCAAAACTATGGCAAGGGGATACCATGGGGCTCACCACAGACAGCCTGGCCTAGGGGTGCCACATGTGCCACCCTGAAAACCATGGGACAGGGGTGCCACATGTGTCATCACAAAACATACACAAAGGTGACAAAGGCACCACCCCAGACAACCTGGCACGGGGGTGCCACATGTGCCACCCCAAAAACCATGGCAATAGGGGTGCTGCACGTGCTACCCCAGAAACCATGGCACAGCAGTGCCACATGTACCACCTCCCCCCCAAAAAAAAGCACAAGGGTGCCACATATGCCACTCAAAAAATTATGGCATGGGGGGTTGCTACGTGTGCTGCCCCAGACAGCCTGGCACAGAGATGCCATGTGTGCAACCCCAAAAACTATGGCACAGTGCTGCAGGGACACAGGGGCGTGGGTGCCACCCCCTTGGCTCCAGTGCCACCTCCCTTGGCTCCAGTGCCACACCCCAGCCCCAGTGCCAACCCCCTGGCTCCAGTACCATTCCCTGGCTCCAGTGCCAACTCTGGCTCCAGTGCCACCCCTGGCTCCAGTGCCAACCCCTTGGCTCCAGTGCCATCCCTGGCTCCAGTGCCACCCCCTGGCTCCAGTGCCACCCCTGGCTCCGGTGCCACCCCCTGGCTCCAGTGCCACCCCCTGGCTCCAGTGCCACCCCTGGCTCCAGTGGCACCCCTGGCTCCGGTGCCACCCCCTGGCTCCAGTGCCACCCCCTGGCTCCGGTGCCACCCCTGGCTCCAGTGGCACCCCTGGCTCTGGTGCCACCCCCTGGCTCCAGTGCCACCCCGTCTCCGCAGGGCTGAGCGCAGCTGCTGTCTGCAGGTCCCTCCACGAAGGCGCAGCCCACAGAGACATACTGTGCTTCTGGGATTCCAAAACAACAATAAGAATGTCCAGCCCTTCTCTGCTGCTAATGTTACTAATAACCTCCGTATTGTCATCTATCCTACCTGAGCTAACAGTTTATAAACCGCCACCCGCGGCTTGTCCCTTATAGTTTATTAACATACGCTAATAAACAGGATGCTTCACTCCCACTGTGCTGCCAAGTGAAGCCAGTCAGAATAACTGCATTAGCTTTACTGTTCTTTCTCAGCACATTTTTTCCCACATGGGAACAATTAGGACAAACTCCCTCCAGATTATGTTTAGAGATCCATCATATTTGCAGAAAAAATAATAATAATAATAATCTTCTTCACAAATGCATCTGTAGGCATCTACAGATTAACCTGACTGGTGTTACCAAAACTGAGAGGCTCTTCACCTCCTTGGCATTTCCCCTGCAGGGAAAGGGTTAATGCTCCCCAGGCTCCGACTTACACCTATTATGCTCAAGTTTAAAAATAAGATGTGAAAGATGCATTATGTAAGGCCAGTACTGCTATCCTGCCCATCTCCTATTTTGGAATTAAAGATCATCATTGCTCACATCAAAGGGGCTGGGTGAGAATAAAAGAAAAGACAGGAACAATGAAAATAGCTCCCTGACACAAACCAGATCAAAGGAGCAGGCACAGAAAATGAGGAGCTAGGGGGTCCTTTAATTACTGGCCACATCCTCCAAGTCATGTGGTGAAAACGAAGGGAAAAAAGTTTTGAAGGCCACTGGGTTTTGTCTTGCTGTGGCTCCTGTTTCCACAGTCTGTGCCAGTTCCCTACAAACTGCTCTGCTTTTTATTTCTTTTTATTTCATTTTTTTCAAGTCAAACAGGACTCCTGGACTCCAGAACTCCTCCCTTATGGCGGGAGGAGGAGAGGGAAGGAGGGGTAAGAGGGGCAGGGGTAGCGATGCTCTATGGCGATCGCCTGGAACAATTGGAGCAGGGCTGCTCCAGGCAGCGCCCCGGGAGCTGCTGTGGGAAGGAGCTGCTGCCTACCTGAGGCTACTCTTTATTTGCAGCCCTCCCGGGTCGGGAAAACTTCACACTCACATAGGGCAGCGCTCCGTGGGGCAGCAGATCAAACCTGCCTACTGGCTGTTTGAGCTCAGCAGCAGAAAAAAAGATTGCTCTGGGACTGAGCCTAAGTAGAGGCATGATTAAACTTCAAACACAGCCCCCCTCCCTTTTGATACACAGCAGCGAGTTGTGGCTAATGTTTCAATACGGACTTTAAAAATGCACTGCAAATAACTTACTCCGGCATGCAGGTTTAAAAATAATAAAAATTTAAACTAGCTGTGCTGTTGCAATGAAGTCAAACGTTCAACTTCACCTTTCATGAATCATTAAGGAAATGTTAAGTTATTTAAAAGGATCTCTTTTTACTTAACTCGGCTGTCAAGATGAAGATGTGGCTATCTGACCACTGACTGCAGTGACACATCACAGCGTTTACTTCCTTCTATTTGTGTTTCAAAGGCAGCGTGTTTCTCCCTAATTACTCTTGACTTATGTTTATTTTTAAAAGGTAGTACAAAAATAACTGGCATAAGGAAATAATAGGCCAATGATTTAAAAGATTATGTGAAGCTGACCAAACTTTCTAGGAAATAGTAGTGCTTTGTCACTTTTTAAAAGATTTCAGAGAAGAAAAGCTCCAGGATGTTCCCAAGAAATCGTATTTGCTAATAGAGACGCTAGTGGTGGACAGAAGATGCTGAAGAGGAAAATATATTCCTGACTCAGGTCAGTTTGCTTGGATTTATGCTGTATGCCAAACCAGAGCATGAAAAGCATTCAGACAATTTTATATACTGGAGAAGGCAGCTGATATCACCAAGACAACATCTAGAAGAGGGGAACACAGGACACAAAGGCGTCCTTCTTCCCATCCTATTTACAGCTTGGAAACTCCTTAGACAAGCAGTAAGGATGATCTTCTAAGAGGCAATTTAGCCTCCAGACTCCAGCAAGTGCCAAGTTACTTCATCTTCGTTCTGATGAAAGTTGCCTCCACAGTTTCCTGCTCTTGGACGCTAACAGGCAGCGAGCCGCCGTTCTCAGGAGGACAGCCGAGGACTAAATTAAGCAAATATAGACTACAAGGCCGCTTTCCAAAGCGGGCATCGTGCCTAGGCGCTACATCTAAGGCGAACGCGAGGTACGCGTACCAAGTTCCAGTTAGCTGTCTCGCAAACATCCGCGGTGGGAACCTTGCCCAAGAAAAGCCTTCAAAGCCACCGCAGCTCCGGTGGGACACGCACGGGAGCGGGGGGACGGGGACATTTGTTACAGGTCTCAAAGTAGCACGTTATCCAGTTAGATAGCCTTTTGATTGAGAGAGCTTCCCTTTTGGGCTTAGTCCCAAATGCTAAGAGCAGATGAGATGGCTTAAGAAAGTCTCCAGGTAACACATGAAAAGGATGCTTAACATCCAGCTTCTGACGAAGAGCTGCACCCGGGGAGCCGCGAGGGCCAGGGAAATAAACACGGTCAATTAAATGAACTGATTGAAAAGAAATCAGAGATCACTCGGGGGAAAATCTGAGATGCAGCCATATAGCCACCACAATCTTTTTGGAAGGTGGTAAAGGGGGCAAAACCTAGGAAGAACTGGAGTGCCCTACTCATTTGGCAAAAGGTGGCTGCATAAGGAACAAAATAAACTTTGAAGGAAGTAAAATACAAAGGAAAATCCATGATGGGTTCAAAAGAGGCTCAACCAGAGCACTCAGAAACCTCTTGAATCCTCAGCCCTGAGCAGGGAGCTGTAGTGAGGGAAATAGTAGTGAGGCTCTTGAGCAAATGTCCTGTCCTTTTCATAGACTGTCCCACAAAATGCACTGAGGAATCTTTCAGAACACTCCAAGATCAATTCATAAGAAGGAAATAACTGAAGTGCAAACTAATAGGGATGGTATAGAATAAGACTAATTTTTTAATCTCATCAGAAAAATACCTACATGCTCATTCATGGAAGAGAATAATTTTCTAATACTTCAGCTATTTTTGATACCTTTGTTCAAAAGACCTCAAGAGGACAGTGTGATGACCCAACAGGCCTGCTAGAGGTAAAGATCTCCATGGGAGAGCTAGCTCTGCTTTGGGTCTTTCCTTTTCACCTCCGACCATAGGTGCAGGGCTGCCCAAGCAGCCGTTTGCTTCGTCCAGGCTCCCAACGTCACCGGTAAGCGAAGAAGGCAAAGCACGAGCGGCAAGCACGCTTCTCCCCTAGATAAGCAGTCTGGAACGGCCACAAATGTGAAAGCAGGCTGTTGAGACAACGCCAGCCTATCTAAAAATCAAAACTAATGAGCTCAAGCTGCCGTCAGCGGGAGCACGTGTGCCTTTTCCTGCCCCACAGGTACCGCTGAAAGGCCGGGAAGGCCCAAAGTGGCCTCTGACTCAGGGAAAGGGTATCTTGCCAAGCTCATCGAGTTGTTTTCCCAGGGAACTCAACCCACCTCGGCTGTTGGGATTGTGGAATTCCGATGTGGACTGTGGAAGTCAATCGCCTGGTTAATTCTCATTGAACTCGGCTAGAACAGAGCACTGCTCGTTAAGCCCTTTCAAACTGCCCCAAAAGCAAAACTCAAACTTCACATCCCGCTACAGGTTTATTTTTTGTGAGGAGGATCAATCCCAGGCTAATTTAGTCTGGGAGGGACGCATGGAGGTCACCTGTACATAAACTGTTCCCCAAAGTTATTTTGATGCTACCACAAGAAAGTCGTGGGCATATTGGAGAAAATGTAATAACTTTTCTTTTTGAGGATACTTTACAATAAAAACAACTCTAATTGACTAGCTCCTGGAAGCCTGTCCATCCCTGGGCTGAGAAGATACCACCTCACCCTGCTTCCCAGAATCAGGACATTTGCTTCCCAAATCCCTTGCTGTGACAGTGCCTCGGGGAGGAATGAGGCCGCCCCTAGAAAAGGACGCCGAGCAGTCAGCGCCTGGCCAAAAGCACAGAAACGTAAAACAAATTAGATGTATTTCTCCCTTCTACTAAGTTTCTGACTTTTGAAGTGTGGAAGATACTATCGTCTGCTGAAGTTACCAATTTTGTCTTAGTGATTTCTTCTCCTGAGTCAACAATCTCGGCCCCTGTGTTTCACTTCTTAGTTGCTGCCTCTGGCCCCACTCAAGCTTTTCTCAGTCTTTGCCCCTTCTTCCCTCCCCACGCTGTTTTGACATCTCATCTTCCTCTTGCTGGTTACTGTCCCGTCTCACATCCCCTGTCTCTAGGCCTGTTATTCTAACTTTTCTCTGGCATACAATCCACCAGCTCCCTGATTATCAAGACCATGCTCACCCTCTGTCCAACATGTTTTCTTAGACATCAGTTAACTGAAGCCTCACTGAAACTGCCCTCTCATACCGACACGAGATACGTACTCATATTGATACTTTTTGCATAACGATTTTTTCTCAAAACCTTCAAATTTTTCAATTCTAAAACATTTTTAAAGGCTCATGTGAGATGCCTAATGCAACTACAAACCTGATGAAATCTGCGACCAACCTGGCCGTTTCCCTCCGAGTTTAACTTGGATATATTCCTGCATGATTCCACAGCACCAACTTAAAATAACCTGCCGAATCTCCTCCTTATTCTCTGGGGCAGATGTAATGTTCTGGATGTGACTTGAGTGAAACTCCTCAAATTATACGGCAAGAACAACCCCAGTTTCAGAGTATTTACCTGAAGACCACGCTGCCCCGCAGTGCCACTTGTGTTTGGTCCAGGAATGGAAGGAGAGCCGGGCTGCAGGGCCACCTGGGCCTGGAAACAGAAATGTCCCAGGAAAAGCAGGAGTTGCTTCACTCATAAATGTCTCAGTTCTTACCAGAGGGACAGAAATCAGTTTGGTGGTGTTTCCCTCGGCATCCTTCGCTTTTCTGCTCCCTCCCGTGCTGACGCTTCCCCTCCATCCACTGCCACCTCCCAAGCCGCCGCTACCCTGATACTACTCTCCCACCTTCACTGCTACAAGAATTCACCCAGCTTTTCCTCAGCATATTTTTACCTCCTGCCGTCCATTGAACAGCTGAGATGCGGCAAAACAAGTATACAAGTCTGTTTCCCAGCAAGTGACTCTCTTCTTTAAGGTATCTTAACATTTAGCTGTCTGTTTTGAGGAAGAAATCCTCCTTCATCCACTGTTGTACCCAGCTGCGTGCGCAGGGCCTGGCCCCGCTCTGCTGCAGCCTCCGCACACCCCGGCCCCTGTCCCCAGTGCCCCACGCTCCCTTCCCCACACCTCCCGCCCCACGGAAACACGCGTGGGTCAGGAGAACAGGTCCCACCTGAGCGCGGGGAGCGGCGGGACCGTCCTGCGGCTCTGCAGCGGGACCTGCGCCCAGGAAAACCTGCCCTCACCACACAGCCCCTGGGGCTGCGCACACACGGGGACTTTCTGTTTCAGTTTTAAGTTAAAACCTGCCCCCTTGTAGTTCAAGAGCTGGTTCATGAGGCCCGTTCCTCCTGCTGCCTGCCACTGCCGGCTCTCGATGTCCTACACACCGGCCCACGCCACAAATTCAGCATCGTTCCTCAGCACAGGAGCCATTTTTCAAACGTTTGCCTTCGCGTGCAGGAGCACGGGCAGGCAGCTGGTGGGCACGCGTTATCTCTGTGAATTTTACTCGCTTTTCTCTAACCAAATGGCCTCGCAGCGCTTTTCGCTTCAGCACTTGTGCTGTCAGCACTTCCGAGGCCAACGGGCTACAAGCACCGGCCAGACTTGGCAAGGCTGGTGGAGGATGAAATGGGGGCTGAGGAGCAGGCCCAGTGAGACACCGCACTGCCCAGGGGCAGCTTCTCAGTTGTCCTTAAGGCAGAGAAGGCCAGTGTCACCTTGCCAGTCATCTCACAGTGGCCAAACAGACCAGACCTCATTATATATTTGTTGGTTTAATTATATCAAAGATGAGAGATCAGCAGCAGTAACCCTGTAGGCTCTCAAGTCTACAAGGAGATAGTAAAAAATACCAACTTCTTTCCACACAAAGACCCTCTAATCTGAACCATGTCCCTGCCTAAGTTGATGAGCAATGGTTGCGTTGGCGTCCAGCCAAAGCTTTTACATGGTGCCTTCAAGAAAGTTGTCTTCCTTCACAGCTGACTTGTCCCTTTCATACCCAAGGGTCGCGACAAGGGAGATTACCAGCTCTTTCGGCAGAGGAGACCCGTCAGTCTGTCTGACAAGATATCGGCTGTGGTTCACAGCCACGTTTAGGGCTTCAGGATACCCTTCTCCTGGCCAAACGGCCGGCAAATGCTCCACCTCTCCAGCAGCTGAGAAAAACCCCATGAACTTCAGCCCATGCACAAAGAAATCTCCTGTTGCCGCTCTGGGGAAAAGGTGACAGAGCTCCAGTGAAAACCCCAGCCTCTTCACGATAAATCAACCATGGTGCCTTACCTCAATAATGCCCACTCATTGCACCAGCACATCCACACACGCAATTGTTCCAGGATGGGAACCAACGAAATCACAGCAAAATCACGTGAAAAAATGCCAGTTTAGGTCTATGGTGTCGTGGTCCACAGGGGAGGCTTTTCCCCCCCAATACTAATTACCTACGAGGCAGGATACAGCACTATACGTTAAGCACCATGTCTGATCAAGCAGAAGACTTCTTGAAATGGTTTACTAGTTATTAGGTATCCTGCACTCTACATGCTGTGCTGACATAAGATTTTAGTGCTTGCAGATGCAATTAGCAAAGACTAAAAAGTATAGAAGGTTTTATTTACTTAAGGCACACAAACGACTCCTGCTCATGAACTATACCGGGAAAATCCCCTTAAAAAGTGGAAAACAAATCCCGACTGCCGGGTTGCCAGTGAAAAAGATCCAAGCTGGCCAAAATAGACCTGATAAGTAACTGATGTAAAATACCAATGGCACAAATCTCTGCTTTCTTCTACATGTATCTTGTGCTATGGGGCTGTGCTGGGGAGCAGGAGAGGAGGAAGAGCTGCAGAAACGCCCAAGGCGCATACACCGTGCACTGCAGTCCCCAGGCCAGCCCTTCTCTGGTGTCACTGTCCGCTGGCTCTGTGGGCAAAACTGACTTTTTGTCCCCAGCAGCCAGTGAGCTCAGAGTCCAGCAGCCCGGCTGAGTCAGATCTTCCTTGTCCTTACGCCACGCTCCACCGAGCTCGGAGCCCAGCGCTTGGAACTTCAATGGGGGTGCTTTTCATGCAATCCCAGAGTGTCAGGGGTTGAAGGGCCCTGGAAAGCTGATCCAGTGCAATCCCCCCATGGAGCAGGAACACCCAGATGAGGTTACACAGGAAGGTGTCCAGGCGGGTTGGAATGTCTGCACAGAAGGAGACTCCACAACCCCCTGGGCAGCCTGGGCCAGGCTCTGACACCCTCACCCCCAACAAGTTGCTTCTCATCTTTCAGTGGAACCTCCTGTGTTCCAGTTTGCACCCATTGCCCCTTGTCCTGTCACTGGTTGTCACCAGCAGAGCCTGGCTCCATCCTCCTGACACTCCCCCTTTCCATATGGATCCCCAGGAATGAGTCCCCCCTCAGTGTCCTCTTGTCCAGCTCCAGAGCCCCAGCTCCCTCAGCCTTTCCTCACACGGGAGATGCTCCACTCCCTTCAGCATCTTGGTGGCTGCGCTGGACTCTCTGCAGCAGTTCCCTGTCCTGCTGGAACTGAGGGGCCACAGCTGGACACAAGATTCCAGGTGTGGTCTCAGTTTTAAATGCGCCTTTTGTCGGCCTGAATTTCCCCCAAAAAGCTGAAGAGGGCATGTGCTTATTATCATTTAGCACAGCGTGTGCTTGGGTCAGATACTTCGGTCTGAAAATTAGGGAAAAAAACCAAAATACAAAAAACAAAACCCAAAACAATTAACAGCGAGGCGCAGCTCTGCGGCCGTGATTGACTCCAGCAGCATTATCTCCCCGCGCAGCCCCGCGCCGCTCCCGCTGCCAGAGCCGCGGCCCCCGGGGCGGGCGGGCGGCCCCGCCGGCTCCGCTCCCGCCTTATCAGGCGCTCCCAGCCAGGCCGGCCCCGCCGCCGCGGGGACCCCCGGCCCCGCCTTATCAGCCGCCGCAGGTCCGGGCGGGGCCGGGCCGGCTCCCGCAGCCCCGCGGCCGGGCCGGGCTCCGCCGCCGGCCGCCCCGCTCCCGCCGAGCCCGCGCCGTCTGAAGAGAGGCAGGAACAAAACCGCAAATTTAGATTAATAAAGCATTTGTTGATTCTACAGAAACTTCGCAGGCCCCTAAGCAATCCACCAGAGACCTGTGCAGCTCCAGTAATTTTCTGTTATATTATCTTTCTTGTAAAATACTTCCCCAGACCGAGCCCCTAAAGGGGCTCAAATATCACTGTGACTAACCGAAATCAATGTGCACTCACCTATTGACATTTTTACATAGTTTTTGGATTTAGTATCCGGCCCAAAACACAATCAAATCTTCTGCCAAGGAAATAACAGGCACTTAGCTAGTCAGCTATTAGTGTTACAAAGGAAAAAATGCGGGCACCCAAGGGAGCGGGAGAGACGGCATTGACGTCAGGGGTAATTGGGTGTCTGAGAGAAATTGCCAGCGGCTGCCCAAACCCCCGCGGGGCCCGCGCACTGCCGAGCTGCAACTCTAATAAAGGAAAGTAAATTCTAGAAAGGGGCTTTGCTGCGAAGGAGCCCGGCGGGGACCAAAAATATCTCCCACATACACAAACTCGCGCAAGTAAGAACCGCGCGATACGGGCAGGAGCTCTCTCGCGCACATCTGGTTCAGGCTAAAGTGCTTTCTGCTTCTTTTTTTTCTTCCAGGACCACATGGATTTTTATGTTGTGCCGTATGTTCGCCATCTATTTTTATAAACAGAATTCGGGGCTTTAAAGAAACTTATTTTTAATCATGTGGCTTTAAGCTACAATGTCTGTGTCACCCACGCTGGCACCGTAAGACGTGGTTTGGTCTTAGAAAACCCTGAACTTCCACAGAGAAGCAGCACAGCAGAACCAGCACAGTGGCCGTGGCCATGGCCAAGGAGCTGTCCGACTGGTAAAACTCTATTTTAATGTATAAAACCATCACCCACATTCTATCTGTATATTTCACCACCAGCTCTCCCCCTCGCGCACGTTCTGCTCAGACACGAGACCTGAGGGAGAAGATTTCAGATCACACACCCAGAGCAGAGTTTAGGGAGGACTCAAAGGCCGTAGCCACTTCTTTTCGCTCATCCAGATCCCTAGCGTACAAATACAGACCTGCTGTCCTCCTAACACACCACCACAGCTGAAGAATAAAGCCTATTTGATCAGTTCTTATTAAAACCAATCTGTCTTTCCAATCCCCTTTCTCCTCCCTCAGGACTTCTGTTATACTTGTCCCACAGCGAGACTCAAACATCTCGTCACTAATTGCCCTGTAAAATTCAGATCGGTGCTTTCCAGGATGAGGAACTGGTTTATATCTTCTATACGAAACACCAAAATGCCTTTTTGATAGGTGATTTGGGGTTTAAGCAAAGTTTCAAGGGTAACAAGTTGATCAAGATCTTAATAGGTGCAAATCTTCTGTTACACATGCTTGTGTCCACATCGTACCTGTCATCATCTCGCGTCTACAGGGATTCTTACAAGCCGATCCGGTGAGTGTTCCCAATTTCACTTAAAACCTGCCCTCCACCCCAATGAAGAGCCCAGGAGGCAGAACCACCATTTAGGACGAGGTGAGGGTACAAACAAAACGGCCACACACACAAAGCACAAAGGGCTACTTGAGCACCACAACATCTACGGTGTAAGAAGTCTTTAACAACACCCCTGCAAAACAGAGCTAAGTTTGAAAAGATCAGAAGTGCTTGATGGTGAAATTGCACCACGGAGAACAAGATGATTATTACTCTCGGCGAAGGAAGAGGGGCATTTATGCAAAAAGCTCACAAAGAAATATGATTAAACTCTCTGCCCAAAAATCAGATGCAAACAAAAAACACCCCAGACCCTGGGACGCAGAGATGAACTTTCCTCCTGGTGGGCCCAAACCCTGCAGACACTGCCACTGGAATGAGGGGGGTCTGGAAAGGCCCATCCATGGCTGGACCGCACGTGGGGCAGCATCATTTCCAGGGGCACATCTCCAGGTGTCACTCAGAGCTCCCACTGTCACACAGCATTCCGCCCTCTTTGCTTCCCACAGCACGCACAGCTCAGAAAAACGGGAATTAAAACCATTGGAGTAGTGCTGTAATACCGTGTCCGTGACAGCACCAACAGGAACAGTCAGCAATTAGTCTCTGTCCTGAAGTTTGCATCCTTACAGTTTTATTGTGTAAATATTGCAATATCGTTCAAAATTCTACCTTTTAATAAAATAAAACAATACATCCTGTAGCCAAGCACATAAGCATGATATACGGATTAAATCATTCACACTAAAGGACTACCTAAAGGAAAACGCAGCCTTTCCTGTACGCTCAATTACAGCAGTTTATGAGTAATAAATGCAAAATGCCATAATATTAAATATTCGTATCTAGACAATCTTATAAAGCCTCCTACTGCTGCCTCCAATCTAACACACTCTAATATTAAAACTTTCAATTTAATTCTTCTCAGTTGTGTT